>NC_050073.1:117795359-118397026 GCF_009764565.3 Dermochelys coriacea
ACACAACACAGGTGGAGGGGGAGGAGGTTGCAGAGAAGAAGAAAAGGTTTACAAGAGGAAATCCAGCCAGACAAGGAGGGACATAGTCAACATGCAGGAACAGAGCAGAAAAAATTAAGGGATAAGAACAAACATTAGGATCCTCCACTTATGACTTTAAGCTGTTGATCTCCTGGTATTACAAGACCCAGAGTTGGAAAGAATAGGCAAGGAAGATCCATTCTTGGGAACATTATTTTTCAAAGCGTTCTGATACTATGCACTTGAAGCTGTCACCACTGAAATGGCAGGTTTTTTAAAAACTAGTATGATGTTTTTTATTTCCATGAAAAGGCACTAGTATCCACCCAAGATTTGAAGCCGTGTCATAATTTACCTTAAGTTTTAAATATTTGTATTAAAAAAAAATATCTAAAACTATTTACACAAAAGCACCTCATTTCTTTAAGTAGAAACAGACACGTTCCACGCGGACAAGTCATTTCATTAGACAGTTGTCATCAGTTTGAGAGAGCCAGATCGGAAGCGAAGGATTTTCTTCTTGAGGTTATGCGAGGCTTAATTTTCACAAAGGCCTTTGCTGCATTTTCATGCAGCTCTGGAGTGGCCACTGTTTGGATAGGAAGAGTCTGAACAAACTGAGACCAAATTAGCCCCCCGCTTTCATCAGAGTCACTAGTAGTCGTGCTCTCCCCAACGAACTCTACCTCACTCAAGCTGGACTCGCTGTCTCCAAAGCAGTTTGTGGTGTAGTTACTCTGCTCATCTTCACTGGTGTCCACTACAGTGGAGTGGAACAGGGATTCGCATTCTGCTGAATACTCAGAGTCACTAGCAACGTAAGCGTAGGGGCTGACGTATGGAAGGGGAACTTGTGAATAGACCCTACGGCTTCTCTCCTGTTTCTTCTTGCCCTTCTCAGGGCTTCCTCATAGGAAATCTCTGCTGAGGACTTCCACCGGCGATAATCTCCTCGCTTGTGTTTAGGTTTGGCCACAACAACTACTTCTCTGCTATGTCCGTGAGATTTGATCACAGTTTTATGGAGGCCAGACTGCCTGCTTGGGAGGCTTGGCTCCAGCTGTGAACTGCTTTTTTCCCTCTCACAGAGGGCTTTTTAGTTTCTTATTCTTATGTCCAAGTCATCAGGGAAACGACACTTCTTGCCAATTGGCTTGGTTTTCTCCCGCATGGTGGGCGCGTTGCTTTCCAGCAGACTAGCCAGGTGAGACCTGTGTTTCAGAGTAGAGCTCTTCAGAATTTTGACACTTTTGGTGCCTTTGTGAAGCTTAAGGCTTTGCTGTTTAGCTGGTACGTACTGAGCACTCACCAGCAAACCTTCATCCAGGCTCTGAGAGGAAGAGCCCTCACTCTTGAAATCCAATGTGGGTCTCTCCTCCAGAGGAGGCGAAGTGGGGTGAGCTGCTTGCAAGCGGTTTTTTAGCAGCTTTTTGGGTGGCTGGGTCACTTTATTCTCCTGCTGCAGTGCTGTATGCCTACCAGAACTTTCTGTAGAAGACGTAGCAAAGATTTGGCCATTTTCCTTTGGGATATCCCCTGTTGTAGCTACAGGACACCAGTTTAGTTCTTGAGATGCTGGTTTGATGGTCCTTGACAGATGTTTGCTTTCAAGTTCATTGACGGCGCTTGGTGGGTAGGCTACAGCCAGAGGCACCTTCCTGCTTTCCAGCTGCTCCCCATTAGATTCTTTTGACCACTGATTTAATGGCGAGAAGGTGCCATTATCCAAAGCGGTTGTTCCACTGGAATGCAAACATGCTTGTTTGGAATTCTTCAGGTTCACAATGTTAGGATGTGAAACAGCCGCAGTCTGTCTAACACACATGCTCCCATGTCTCAAATGCCTTTCGTGGGGTCAGCATTCAGACTTGTTCTTGGTTTGTTAGTCCTCACAGAATGCGTCTTTTTCTGAACAAGGCTCAGGATGTAACCCTCTAGTTTTTTGTTGGCTGAAGGACAGGGTACAGACCACGAGCTCTGCAGGAGAAAGGAATTGCCTGTTTTTACTGAGTCTAGTTCAGCTCCAGTGCAAACATCATTAACATTGCAACCACGTCTCTCTTCTTCTCTCAGGGGATTACCAGTCACGGGAAGAAGAAACATTGGACTCTGCACGGCTACTGCATGCAGGGGACTGGGTAACGGTACACGTCATTGCCATTTTTAGATACTAAGTCACACTGATACTTCGGATGTACATCTGCAACCACGGCAAGGGAATTGGAGTGCGTTGTGGAGAGCGAACGACAGACCGCACCTGATGCCGGGTCCTCGTGCTGACTTTCTTTATTGTAATCCATCCAGCCTATGAGATCTGAAATGCATTTGAAAAGAGTTTAAAGATGCTGCCATTGTGTAGTTCTGCTTTAGTCTTTTCAAAGATACTTTTGAAGACTTTGGCCTGGTCTACACCCACACTGCTTTAACTAGGGCAATATAGTTGAAACTCTACAATCCTCCTAGTGTGGATTCAGTTATACCAGTATAAAGATGCTTATTCTCAGGTCTACACTACAATGTTTTTGATAAAGTTACTAGAGTGACACGGTGGGTGAGGTAATGTCTTTTATTGGACAAACGTCTCTTGTTGAGAGAGACAAGCTTTCGAGCTTAGCTATGTCAGTCGGGTGTGGAAAAAAACAATTCCCCTAGCGATATAAGTATGCTGGCAAAGCCCACTGTGTAGATGCAGCTATGCTGACAGAAGAGTGATCCAATAAAAGACATTACCTCATTCACCTTGTCTCTCTAATATCCTGGGACCGACACGGCTACAACAGCACGGCAGACAGCTTGGCTAATGTCACTGAGGGAGATAGAGTTACTATACAGGCAGAAAAACTTCTGTTGGCATATGCTGTGTCCACACTAGGAGGTTCTGCTGGTACCGCTATACTGATATAGCTAGAGCAGCAAAGTCTATGGCTATGTCTACACTATCATGGTAAGTCAACCTACGCTACGCAACTCCAGCTATGTGAATAATATAGCTGGAGTCAATGTACCTTAGGTCAAGTTACTACAAGGTCTACACCACAGGGGGTCGATGGGAGAAAAATCTCCCGTTGACTTACCTTACTCTTCTTGTCGGAGGTAGAGTACAGGGATCGACTGGAGAGCGATCTGCAGTCAATTTGGCGGGTCTTTACTAGACCCACTAAATAGACCACTGGTGGATCAATCTCAGAGCGTCGATCTCAGCTGTAGTGTAGACCTGCCCTATGTAGTGTAGTGTAGCTTAGCCCTTATATTCCCATATAGGAAGGGGAATAAGCTATACTGGTATAAGGTGCCTTTATACCAGCGAAACTGAATCCACACTAGGGATTGTAACAGTGTAATTATATCAGTTAAAAAAAAAAAAAAAGAAATCCACACCTCTAAGCAACATAGTTATACTGGTACAAAATCCGCCTTAAAGAGCCTTCCACTTTGTACCAGAGGCCTCTAAAATTGACTTTTACAGCACCCACAGGGACTGCTAGATGCAGAACTGTAGAAAGCCCAAGGATGTGTGTGTTACAAGATATATTGCGCTGCTAAACCCACAACTAACCAAGAGGGAACAAACAAATTACACCAGTAAAATTGTTAACAGTTGGCTAAGGGCAATATTAACCATCCTTTTCTTTAGGAACTTCAGGCTGATCATGGACTTCCATCATTTTTTTACTTAGAACTGCTTTTATAGGGCTTCAAAGTTTTCAAATTTTGTTCAGGGAAAGATGATCAAGAGTCAAAGAACACTCATAAGAGAATCTTCTTGGGGGGGGAGGGGGATGTCAAAGACAAAGAATCTTTTGACTGACACACAGGAGTGGGAGTTCAGAGACACGGGGTTCTATTCCCAGCCCTGCAAGAGACATCCTCGGGGGCTAGTTACTGAGGTCAAAATGTTCCAATCTGAATGCCTTACTAAGGCCATATTTAGGCACCTAAGTAAGAGGGCTGATTTTATCAAACATGCTTAACTCCTGCAATTCCCATAGATTTCAGTGCGACTATATGTGAGAGGAAGTGCTGCTCGAAGAGCAAGAATGGGTCTATCAGGAGCTTAAGAGAAGAACAGCTGACTTACTGTAGGTCATATCACAGTTCTTAATTCTCTGTTACAGTCCCTAATATTCACAGTGAATTGTCAAGAGGACATCACTGAAACATGCCACTGTGGGAAGTGGGCTAGACTGCCATAATCTGTTAAAGAGTTTTATATTTCCATTCTGTATAATGAAAACCAGCAATGTAATCTGCTGTAGATCTTTGTGCAGGATTATTTTTAAAAATGCTTGATAATGAAGACCTATAGTTGATAGGGAAATTTAAATTACATCAAGCAGGCCAGAGGGTAATTTGAAAGCTCTCAACATCTCAGAATTGCTACAAAGTCACATTTCTAGGACAGACAAACTTGAATGATTATGGCTCTGGATTCCTAAATGCAAAAGTTCACTCATAGGCATAGTTTGACTTCTATATTTGGGGGACAAGGATGGGGTGGGACGACACCTCCAGTCAGGCTGAGGGGGCCTTGCAAGGGGGGTGGGGATCCAAGCCTGCCCAAGGCTTGCATTGGGGGCGGGGGAGGCTGCAGAATGGAAGTTCTGAACACCAAGCAATACATGACTGCTTGTAAGCATCCTCCAGGATCCAAACTGAAACAAGGTCCTATTCAACCCCTCTTTCCAGACCTATACAACAAATAAGATTCTTGCAACAGAAATCTTGTAGTAACCAGCCCCAATATATAACCGAGACACACATACACACACTGAGATTTACATCTTTAGACTAGAGTAACTGGAAATTCAAACATCCATCTTTCCCTTACCAAAGACAGAGAAACCTTTTCCATTATTCATAATGGCCATTTGTCCATGCCACACAAACTCAACACGCACTTCATCACAATTGTCCATGTGCTGAGGAGAGTTAGTTAGAGCTGGGAAACTATTAGTCGCTCGCTTTCATAGGCGCAAATATGTGCTACTCATAAATAAATGTAGTTCAGGTGGGTTTTTTTTTTTTTTTACTTTTGTAAAAATTGTTGTTTTCTAAAGGAAGTGATAGGAAGTTGTACAATGAATTTGCATATGTGTATATGTACCACTGCCCTTTACTGGGCAGAAAATATCAGAGCTGATCACAGGTTTATAAGTGCTCACAATTCACACCAATGACTGAAAGTGGCAGGTGAAATCTATACCCCATGCCATACATATGCAACAAATACATCAGTCAGAGTCTTTTTGGATTATTTTATATTAACACGTAGTTTAGCAAATGAAAAAAGAAAGAGTTAATAGGACCCTGCTAGCCCCAATGCAGCATTTCTACTGACAAGCCAAAGCCACTCGCTAGAGTATGATGCATTATACCAGCTTTTACTGTACCTGCAGATTTTGGGCGTCCATCCGAGATATTCAAAGATGTCTCCAAAGGGCTGCAAAAACAGGTGCTGGAATGGCAACTGGATAACACTCACTGAAGACTGAGTTAGAGGAATTGGAAAGTGATCCAGAGGCCCCATCACTCAGCTCATAAAATCCTATAAAAATAAAAACTTGGGTTTATTTTGGTTCTGTTTATTATGCAAAAAATTCCCATTCCCCTCCCCTAGAAAAGCAGTTGAGTTTCTGTGTATTTTGGCTCACTGGATCTCAGACAACTTATACCATTTCATTCAATCATCCAGATTAGTTGTACTATACAGTAATACTATAATACTGGGACAATTTCTGTTTATTGAAAATAAGGTAGTGGGATGTCACTTAGCCTTTGAAATATTAATCTCTCAAACAATTTTTAAAAGCCAATTTGAAACTAAAATAGTACAGATTGTGCTGAGAAAAAAACTGGCAGTACTTGCCTTCAAAGCTCATTTAACAGGATATTAGGTCTCTTGACAACCATTCTACCAGTATTACTTGGCTATGAGACCGTCTACAAGTCTCCTTAGCCACTGTTGCTGCTTCCTTCCTTTCTTGCAACCCAATTCCCAGAAGAAATGAAGCGTTCTGAAAAAGCTTCATCTATGGCATTTTTTTTTTAAAAAAGAAACCCCACTTTCTGAAAATCAGACACATGATTGTACAACATGTTCTCAATAGGGTCCTGAAATTTTCCTCTGAATATATTGTATGAAGTCAGTAATGTTTCCAGTGGCAGCTGAATTTTTCTTGGTCCACTGTGACATCACTGACGGCCATACTGTGGACCTTTATCATTCTCCGCTGTTACATTGCTGAAGGTTCTGCAGTTTTATAATTGCTGGGGGATCCATTTTGCAGCATATGGGGCTTACCTGAACTTGGGCGACTGTCTGTCTCAAGGTGCTCATCTGTAGTCTTTTCTACATCCAGTCTTAGATCACTTATCTGTTTGTCTAGTTCTTGCAGCTGATTTAATAGACCAGCATCTCGCCTTCTCAAACAGTTCTGGAAAACAAGAAAAGCAACATGTCACCTTTGTTGTCCAGAAACAAATAGGCCACAAGCATCATCTGAAATAGCTTGTAAATTCCATGTCAGTTCTTTTTGGGGGGGGACGGGGGGGGCTACAGAAATCTTGCCTGGAAGTTCAGGATAAAAATTCAACTGAACTATAATGCAGACATTTAATTCCAATTGCTCTCATTCTGTTGCACATTATAATCTTATATTCTTAAAGCACAAGGCAAGATTACAGGAGCCAGGATCAGGGTCCTTTCATTAATTTGACAACGCAATAAGTAGGAAAAGTAATCCCTTCTCTTCCCCCATTACAATTATATTACATTATTGTAATAAGACTGTTTAAGCTATTTATGAAGGTAATTTTGATGATATACAATGGGCAATAAAGAATGATTTTGCAAGAAGCTCATTAACCCAAGGTCAGTGTAATCAGTTTCTGTACATATACTACAACCATATCTATCCATCATCTGTCCAGTTGCATCAGTTTTTATACACTTTTGCATTGCACCCAGCAGTATTCTGATCGGTTTCCGAGTGTAGATGCTCATAAAGGGCCCAATCCCAAAACCATTAGGTCAAGGGGAGCCTTTCCCTTGGATTCAATGGGTGTTGGATCAGGCCCAAGACTGAAAGGCTAATAGCATTAGCTAGACCAGCGGTCCTCAACCTGTGGCCCAATCAGCACACAGCTGCAGCCCATGTGACATCCTCAGGGCCATACAGATAGTATATATATTTTGTGGATGCAGCCCACATAAGACAGAGAGTTGCAGAGGTGGCCCACAATGGTAAATAGGTTGAGATCCACTGAGCGACTAGCACAATGCACTACCACTTGGGAAGGGCAAGCAAATTATTTTTCCACTTCTGACATAAGCCAGGATTTGGATCCAACCCAGATCTGCAGAGGTGACAGGTTTAGAGCAGGAACTCATTGCCCACCTACTGACCCCCCCCCTCTAAAGAAGGATCCAGAATAGTGCATCTGGTTCAAATTTGGAATGTCAAGTGCACAAATTAAAGTGTTACCACAAACCCCCAATTCTGAGTAATAATTCCCGTTACTTTACTGTGGTCATTTGGCAGCTAATAATTCCCGAACAGTCACATTGCCTTTTTAGAAGGAAGCAACCCTCCTATATACATTTACTGAACCAAACGGTTAAAAACAAAAAAATAAACACCTACAGAAGCAATCAAGATTTGCAAGTGAACATCAAAAATCCAACCTCTCCCTTGGTCAGAGCCAATATGCACAAATGCTGAGCCAGGACTGTGGCACAAAGAATACCATGCACAGCTGAGCGTTATTTTCAATGAAAAATGATCCACCGGTTCATGCCTAGCTCTCTCTTCCCCCCATAAGCTACAAAGCGCATTTTCAGAAAAGCATCCCTATTTTAAAGGGCCTGATCCTGATAACTGCACAGCACTCACTACTCCCACTCAAAATCTCAGGATAGCCTCTGGGCCCAATCCAACTCTTAGTCAAGTCAGCAGACACACGCCCATTGACTTCAGCGGCTGGGGCAGGCAGTATAAAAGCACCATAGGCTGCGTCAGGGGCTTTTTAAAATGAGTGAATAGATTTCTTTTGTAGCAAACCAAGGATAAACTCCTTCTCACCTCACGCCTATCAGTTGCTCTGTTGAGCAATGATCAGGATTTAATACTAAAATGCCTGCATGGTATAGTTAATACATTTTTCTGGCTCTTTCATATCTAGTTATTAGTTCTTTTATCTGGCTAATGCAAATATTTACTCCAGCTCCATTTCTCAACCTCAACAGTAAGAGTCAGCTGATGCACTATTTCAGTTCAAGTCTTTCTTCTCACTTGAACGTTAATGAAGGCGACATACAATGGCCACAGCTCTGACAGAAATTCAATAGAAGAAATGCTTTCTGCTTCACAGTCCTGAGTCTTTCCTGCAAGCACAGGACATGAACGGATTTGCAGAAACTAGCTTGCTTATTCCACCAAGCACAGCTCCCTAAATCAAGGGGCGCCTTCTCGTTTCGCGTCAGGGACTCTTGCCCCGTTAGGCAAAGCGCTTTCACTGAGCCTCACGTTTCAAATGAAGAGCCGGACCAGATGCAATGGGGACAAGGCGAGGACAGCTCAGGGGACGGCACCGGGTTAGGAAGGCTCTTCCCGAAAGGCAGTTCAACCTCATGGTAAAAAGAAACCTCAATTGAAGCTGGGCAATTAATCGAGCCGTGAGCAGCCCGGGAGTCTGGAGGTCTCCTGCCCTTGTGCCTTCCAGACACACAACCGGCAATGACCGATTCAGACGAGGTTCCGCGGGGCTCGCCGGCTGCACTGGCGCACGTAGGAGCCCGCAGAGCCCCCCGAGAGGGAGAGAAGGGCTGGGGATCAGACGCACACGGGGGCTCATTCTCCCCCAAGGCGCGTCTGTCGGTTACAGAGGGTCCCCGATCGGAGCAATAAGGAGGAGACGGGAAAGATCAGACTGAACCAGGCAGCCGGACCCTCGCCGGTGCTTCCACCGCGCCCCCCCCCCCCCGCCCGGGACCCTCGCCGGTGCTTCCACCGCGCCCCCCCCCCCCGCCGCCCGGGACCCTCGCCGGTGCTTCCACCGCGCCCCCCCCCCGCCGCCGGGACCCTCGCCGGTGCTTCCACCGCGCCCCCCCCCCCGCCGCCCGGGACCCTCGCCGGTGCTTCCACCGCGCCCCCCCCCGCCGCCCGGGACCCTCGCCGGTGCTCCCACCGCGCCCCCCCCGCCGCCCGGGACCCTCGCCGGTGCTCCACCGCGCCCCCCCCCCGCCGCCCGGGACCCTCGCCGGTGCTCCACCGCGCCCCCCCCCCGCCGCCCGGGACCCTCGCCGGTGCTCCACCGCGCCCCCCCCCCCCGCCGCGGGACCCTCGCCGGTGCTTCCACCGCGCCCCCCCCCCGCCGCCCGGGACCCTCGCCGGTGCTTCCACCGCGCCCCCCCCCCCGCCGCCCGGGACCCTCGCCGGTGCTTCCACCGCGCCCCCCCCCCCCCGCCCGGGACCCTCGCCGGTGCTTCCCCCGCGCCCCCCCCCCCGCCGCCCGGGACCCTCGCCGGTGCTTCCACCGCGCCCCCCCCCCCCGCCGCCCGGGACCCTCGCCGGTGCTTCCACCGCGCCCCCCCCCCCCCGCCCGGGACCCTCGCCGGTGCTTCCACCGCCCCCCCCCCGCCGCCCGGGACCCTCGCCGGTGCTTCCACCGCCCCCCCCGCCGCCCGGGACCCTCGCCGGTGCTTCCAACGCCCCCCCAGCCCAGGGCTCCCCCCGGTGCGCCCCCGGCCCGGCTCACCAGCTGCTTCCTCAGCAGGAGGATGTTCTCCTCCAGGAGCTTCTCCTCCAGGCTGCGCTGGGCGTCCCTTCCCCGGGCGGCTCCCGCGGGTCCCCGCGGCGCTGGGGGCGGCCCCGGCGGGTGGCTCAGCAGCAGGCTCTTCACCAGCAGCTCCTGCCGCTGGCGCAGGTAGTCCAGCTCGCCCAGCCCGGCCAGCGTGGCCTCCAGCCGCTCCCGGGTGCGCTGCCGCTCCGCCTCCGCCTCGCCCTTCTCCCTCCAGCGCCCCTCGGGCTCCCGGGGCGCCGCCGCCTGCGGCTGCCCCGGCTCCGGCTCCTTGGCCGCCGGGCTCGGCTTCATCCCCGGGGCGCGGGCGCCTCCCTCAGCGCATGGGGAGCGCCGGGGGGTGCCCGGGGCTCCGAGCGGCCCCTGCCGGGCGAGGGCGGCGGCGGCCCCGCGACGTTCCGAGCCGCTGGGACGCGCCGGAGCCAGAGCCGGAGCGCGGCGCTGCTGCTGCCAGCGCCGCCGCTGCACTGGGCCAGGGGCGCCCAGCCCCGCCCCGCCCGGCCCGGCTCAGCCCCGCAGCAGCATCCTCGGCTGCTGACGCTCGGCGGCGGCGGCGGCGCCTCCCCTCGCTCGCCCCCGGGGCTCTCTCCCCTCCCCCTTTCCGCGCTCTCCCTCTGCTTTTCGCTTCTCCCTGCCCGGCCCCGGCCCCGCCGCCCCCTCCTCGCCCCTCACACGCACAAGCTCAGGCGACTAAAGCCCCCGTTCGAGCCTCCCCCGCACGCACATGGTAGCCACCCCCCTTGGGCTGGCTCGGTGCTGCCTTCCCTTGTTAGGCGGGGCTCAGCTGTGGGACCCTTCGCACTCTCCATCTGTCTAGGGGCTTGTCTACACGGGACAGTTATGCCAATACTAGCGGAGGTGTGCATGTAAACCGCTAGAGATATACCCGCGGGCATGGACCTTATCCAGTCCAAGAGTGGCTTTTTCCAGTTCAGCTTATGGCAGAGGGAAACAGGCACTTATACTGGAATAAGAGCATCCACACTGGGACTTATACTGCTATAACTCTAGATCAGTACAGCTGGGGAAATCTCCCCGGCAGACAGGCCCCAAGGTGCTCACCTTCCACCGCCCTGCTCTCTCCTCCTTTAGGGAGCCTAGTGGCACCTGTAGCTCTGCAATAAGAAAGGAGGAGGTGTGGCACCTTAGAGACTAACAAATTTATCGGAGCATAAGCTTTCGTGAGCTACAGCTCACTTCTGCACGAAAGCTTATGCTCCGATAAATTTGTTAGTCTCTAAGGTGCCACACGTCCTCCTTTTGTTTTTGCAGATACAGACTAACCAGGCTGCTACTCTGAAACCTGTCATAATTGTAGCTATGGACTCACAGAGAGCAGGGCCTGGGATTTGCAGGGTTGTTGGAGCCGGTTGGTTCTAGGACAGGAGACCTGAAGAGCTCTGTGGAACTCCAAAGCTTGTCTCTTTACCAACTGAAGTTGGGCCACTGAAAGATATTACCTAAGGTACCTTGTGTCTCATGGGCCCCGTCTGGGATTGTAGGAAGAGGAGTGAGGAGGTTTGCTGACTTCTATCCCTCTGCCCCTTTCATCCCCCATTCACAAGCAAAGTTCCAGACACCACTCTGGCTTCACCGTGAATTGATTTTATTTACTGTAGTTAATGAGTGACGGTCAGTAACTAGGGACAGAATTCAAGGTGAAAAGCCTGCGATGATTCCCTGCATTTCAGCAGCACTGCTCATTGCCTCCATCATCTTAAAAAGAAAAGGAGTACTTGTGGCACCTTAGAGACTAACAAATTTATTAGAGCATAAGCTTTCGTGAGCTACAGCTCACTTCATCGGATGAAGTGAGCTGTAGCTCACGAAAGCTTATGCTCTAATAAATTTGTTAGTCTCTAAGGTGCCACAAGTACTCCTTTTCTTTTTGCGAATACAGACTAACACGGCTGCTACTCTGAAACCTGTCATCATCTTAAAATCATTCTGCAGCATCCCTTCACAACTATGCTCTTTTAAGCTATGCAGAGTGACTTAAGGCCCATCAACAGTACATCTGGGTACTTTGTGGCTTTTAAGGCCAAATACTTCTAAAATAAGAACACAAATGATGCAATAAGGGAAAGCCATTGCCAAGTGTGCATTGTGGGAAGGCAGGGGGGAGAGGAGAAAATGGTGATCCTTCGAACAGGGGGCACTGACTGCTGCCTAGGAGCTGGGATCAAAGCTCCAGAAAGGCATTGCATTAATTCAATGTGCCAAGACAGCTGTAATGAAGCAAACTTTGTACAATATGTAAACTAATTACACTCTGGGATCAGCCATTAGGGTGTAGTGGGCATGGCGGAGGGGGGAGGAAGCAGACACTGAAGAAAAAGAAATGAAAAGAAATGTTAGTAGCCAATGGGGGCAAAATTGAGCTTTGGGAGTTTTAGCGAGTCATGGGAGGACTGAGGAGAGTAAGCGGAGGAAAGAGGAAAGCATTCAAGGAACCCTTCACAATGTGGGCCTTGTTTGGAAGGATAGGAGACTCCTGCTCCAGTAGCTCTCACAGACTGAGTGGGAAGGAGGCCTGTCTTTTTTGCTCTTGAGGACGATTATCATGATTATGGGTATTACGGTAGTTCTGAAAGGCCACAAATGCACTCAGGGCCCCATTGTGCTAGATGCTGTATCCGCCCTTAGTAAGAGGCAGTCCCTGTCCCAAAGAGCTTATGATCTAAACAGGCAAGACAGGCAAAGGGCAAGAGGGGGAAAAGAGACCCAGAGGGGGGAAGTGACTTACAGGAGGCCGCTGAGCAGAGCTGAAAACAGAAACCACATCTCCTAAGACCCAGCCCATGCCCTCTCCATCAGCCCATGCTGCCCTCTCTATAAATAATATTTTTAGCATCAACCATGTGTTCAGCTCTGTAAAAGGCACAGAAACTTCTTGTCTTTGTGAGTTCTTAGGTTGCGGAAAGCTGCATAAGCCTGCATGGGGATCCTGTTACCACATGCTGAAAGTGCACTAAGGAACTTTCATCTAATTTCAAAGCAGAGTAGATCAACGCACACTAGGGGACTTTTAGTGTGCAGAGCAGGGGTTACATGGATGCTTACTGTGCAACCCGCTGGCGCGCTGTAGATTTACACCACAGCTTGCCCAAACTAAGGGCAGGTCTAGACTTAAAATGCTGCATTGGTGCAGCCACACCAAGGTAGCTGCACTGCTGTAGCACTTAAGTGAAGACGCTCCTAGTTAATCTACCTTCCCAAGAGGCAGTGACTATGTAGACATAGTGCTGTCTACATGGGGGGTTAAGGTCGGCATAACTACGTCGCTCAGAGGTGTGGATTTTTCACACTTGTGCATATTTATTTTTTCCTAAAGTTAATTAAGTATTTAGGAAAAATTGTCAGAGTGGCCACCAGCAAGAGTTGGTGGCCGCACTCTGAGGCCACCAATAAATCTTGCAAGAACCTCTGCTAGCATAGACACAGCCTATGCCGATGGAGCAGGTTTTTTCATCACCGTAAGAACACCACTGCCCTGAGTAACAATAGCTAGGTCGAGGGAAGCAATCTTCTGTAAACTTAGCAGTATCTACACCAGGGTTAGGTTGGCAGAACAATGCTGCTAAGAGGTGCTACCTAAGGCTTGGTCTCATGGGAGGCTAGCCATGCAGTCCCACCCCAACCACCCCCCAATCCACCAGAGCCCCAGGCGTCTCCAGCCCCCACCCTCTGCAGCTGGAGGAGCCATGACCGAACTACCCCAGGCCACCAGCCACCCCCAGCATTGCCCCAGCACTGGGCCACTGAGCTCCTGCCAGCTGGGGGGAGAGGGCAGAGCAAGGGCAGGGCCAGGGTTTGGCTTAGGAGAGGCTTAGCCTCCCCATGCCTATTATACCCACTGCCCATGCCTGGTCTACTCTTAGATGAACCTAGCTACATCACTCAGGACTGTAAAAACTATCACCTCCTGAATGCCGTACGTAATCAACCCAATCCCCTGAGTAGATGCAGCTAGGTTGATGGAAGAATTCTTTCATCAACATAGTTACTGCCTCTCAGGCCCGGTCTACATCTAAAATTTAGATTGACCTAGCTGTGAGAAATTTTGCTCCTTGGGCGACAGTTAGGTCAACAAAATCCGCACAGTAGACACAGCTAGGCCAATGGAAAAATTATTCCATTAACATAGCAACTGCCTCTTGAGGGAAAAACCCCCTTGCACGGCTGCTGTAAGGGTCTTGCTACAGTGCTACAGCTGTAGCTGTGCTGCCGTAGTGCTTGTAGTGTAGACATACTCTCAGAGAAGTGGATTAACTACCATGATGGGAAAACCCCTTCTGTCACTGTAGGAAGCATCTACACCAAGCTTCCCACAACTGAACTATGCCAATTACTGAAAAACTAAAGCCATTGTATGAAACCATCCTCTGTGTCCCAAACCACTTCCCAGCTCTCCTCATGCTGATTGCCACCATTACAGGGGTCACCGGCACGTGAATTTTTAAACTCTTTATTCATTTCTTAGTTTTGTCATTTGAAATTCTACAGAAAAGTAATCCCAAACTCCCCACACTAATCAGGAACATGGAAACGGTGGAATCAGTACAACGGTGATCAGCACAAATCTTCAGGGAGGGAGGCAGTGATAGTAGGAGGCAAGAGGCTAACTGGTAAAGAAGAGCCCAACGAGCCAGAATGTGGCAAAGAGAATAATTCTGTCAGGCTCAAAGGAGCCTGGGTGCTGCGGATGATTCAATCTTGTACTTCTGTTATCTGTTAGTCTTTAACACCACCAGGCTCCTTGTTGTTTTTGTGGATAGAGACTAACGCGGCTACCCTCTGAATCTTGTACTTGCTAGTGAAGAGCTATGAGTGTGTCTCATTACTCTAGGGCTTGCTGGCTGGCTGATTTGCTAATGTATATTGTTGAGCAGATTTTTAAGGAGGTAATAACAATGCTACTTTGCATTTCTCTAGCACCTTCCACTCAAGACCTCAAAGTGCTTGACAGGCATTAAGCACCACTGGGGTGAGTGTTACTCTCTCTCCCCATTTTACAGGTGAGGAAACTGAGGGTCAGAGACACAGTGTGACTCTAGGTTCCAACTCCGTTTCCTGACCTCATCACTAAACCACCTCCCAAGTGTGGAGATACTTAACATATGTGTGGGTTTCCTCCCACCCCACCAATTCATTCCATTGACCTAGAAACAAAACTAGCTCTATGGTGACCTGGAGAATTTACACAAACCCACAAAATTCAGATCTAGAGCAATACACTGATTTCTTTTAACATGTTGTCACATTTGCATTGCTATGATGAAAGTTGCTAATGACTTAGACCTTAGGGGTTATTGATGTATAAGCAGCCAGGATGAAACTCACCACAGAAAGACCTTCAGGCCTGGTCTACACCTAAAATTTAGTTCGACCTACCTACGTCGTTCAGGAGCATGAAAAATTCACATCCCCTGAGAGATGTAGTGAAACCAACCTATGCCCCAATGTAAACACCACTAAGTCAATGGAAGAATTCTTCCAACAACCTAGCTACTGCCTCTCAAGGGGGTGGATATACTACCATGATAGGAAACACCCTTCCGTCACTGCCATAAGTGTCTACACTCCAGCAGTGTAGCTGTAAGCGCTACATCTGTGCCACTGTAGCACTTGCACTAAAGGTTTTCCAGATATACAACTCAGGGACTGCGGTAAGAAGAGTGGACTATTTGTAAAGCAGTGAGACTAGGAGGTCAGAGAGACACACGCAAGGCAGCTGCTTCAGGGGACAGGGTCTGCAAGAAGGAGATCCTTGTGTTGCCATTCATTACCGTACCGTAACATAGCACCTATGTACGTTTTGTAACTAAAGAAATCACACTAAGAAAATATCTGCTTCTAATGGGAAACTATCCTGTAAGGCACTGAAAATCTACTGCTGCTTAGCAAAGGGGCTAACACAGTTACAGAACTATCTGTCTAGCACTAGTCCAGTGATATCTCCCTGCCTCCTGCAGACAGATTGGCAATGATAAAACAGCTGATTCATATGCAGAATTTACAAACAATTTCTTTGATGAATATGCAAAAAATTGCCTGTGGTCTCCAGATTTGGAACTAGCTCTGAGAAAAATCTCTCTTTCTCTCACCAAAACTAGCAAGCAAACTTGATTAAAAAAGAAAAAAAGATAAGATCAGCTCCTTTTTTTAAAAGATAAGAAGAGGGTCTGATAAAGAAGACAGTATTTGGGGTTAATGGAGTTAAACAGAAGCTGTCCAGGGTATTTGAAGTTGACAAGAAGCAAGAGCGGGTCCATTGGCTCATTGTTCAGTACAAAGCCACGTAATCAGCATCTCAGTTAAGGGCCTAATACATCATGTTACAATGCTAACCGGAGGCGATTGTATTCCATCCCAGTGGTCTGTGAAAAGTGTATTCAAATGAAGCTGGAGCAGGATTATTTCAATGACACTATTTTTTCCCTGAGTGAATGAATCTTGGTTGAGTTTTATTGCAACAAGTTTTGATTCAATGGTCGCAGTGTCTCATCTGAATTTTCACACAGCTTTGATTTCTCTCTCTCAAGTCTTGGGGTTTATGTTTACATTTCAAAATGGCTAAACTCACGGCAATGCAGAGATCTGTTAGGAGAACAGATTTCCAGAGGTGCTGAGCACCTACGGATGGCACTGAAAGCCACAATTCTGCGCCTCAACATGTCAGGCTGGGTGTGGTTTCACAGGACTCCCAGTGTAACTTTGTACATGGCTCTGCATTGCAGGCAGCTCCCTTTCACTACTGAGAATGGGACTGGTTTATGAGCTCTGTCTGTAATAGGCCAGAAGCGTGGCTGTAAAGGACCATTAGGTAGCTACTTCCCGCTGCAAGGTCTTCAGTGACCTTCGCTCCTCCTGGCCCTAGCAAGTGGCAAACCAAGACCAAGACTTTGTCACCTGTGCTGCACTACAGATCATTCCCACTAAGTTACTGGGGAATCCCCAGGAATGGCTTTATTCCATGCCTTGATTAGAAATGGGTTAACTAAAGAATCTACAAAGAAGGGTAATACAGTCGGTATCATTTTCTCCATCTCTTGGTTCTATCTAGGGGATATTTGGTTTTCCACAGGACTGAGGTATCTTGGTTGTGTCATTCACAGGCATGTACTTGAGGTCCCACATTGTTTTTGCTGCGCACTAGTGACTGAGTAAAGCAAATCCATCCAAAGAGCACAACAATGACTGTACCAGATCCTTCCATAATCCTGCATTGTCTCTAATTTCCTTCCCTCTCTCCTGATTGCTTTGTCATTCTAATTGGCTTAGAGCATCCAGTTTCCCTTTGCACACCAAATGGAAATCTCCTAAAATATAGTGTCCTGGGTTTGGCAAACAAATTCCTTCTATCCCGCTACAAGAACTCTGGGAGTTTTGGAAGCTCAGCTCAGACTCAGCTGAATTGTTAACCCTGGAGTAGAGACATTCAGAGTCACAGGTAAACCCTTCCCTAAAGGGATGCTATTCACACTCAGCTAGTCAAGGGAACTCTACCCAATATCCATGTAATACCTTCCTCACTTGTAGTTTTCTTACACCATCACATCCTCATATAAATATAAAGTGATTACAAAACGTGCAATAATGGTTGTTAATTCTATTACACGGTATCAGAACAGCCCCTACTCTGAAGAGCTTAGACTAATAGAGAGAGAAAGTCAGGACACACGAGATTTGGAGGAAAGAGTTAATTACTATTATATGACAGTAGCTGCCATTATTATTAGTAGAAGATCCTACTGAGATCAAGGTCCCATTGTGCTGGATACTCTAGATACACATATGTAAGCAGAAAGAAAAGGAGTACTTGTGGCACCTTAGAGACTAACAAATTACAAGTACTCCTTTTCTTTTTGCGAATACAGACTAACACGGCTGCTACTCTGAAACATATGTAAGCAGAGTCTTTCTGAGCTCCCCCTGACATCTAGTGGTGAGATGTGGAAGAGGACTTCAGGAGCTGATCTCGTTTGCATGGGCACACTCACCCTGCCTAGGTGCTCAGCATGATGGGATTGCTTGCCCAAATGATCACTTTTGGCTGCTGTTGGATCCCCAGTCTCCTTGTTATTGGGGCATGAGTAATAAATGGTTGTTATCCTTGTTGCATGAATCAAGGGCAGCAGAACTGTATCTGGCATACCCCAATGGAGGGACTCACCCTCAGCTGAACAGCACTCAGTAGGCAGGGGACATGGGTTCCAAAGCCCAATGAGTTGAGAGAGGGTTGGTTCTGTTTAATTTTTCCTTTCTATATTATATAATAAAAGAGCTAATTTAGACTCAACTGAGAGTCTTGTTACATGCTAAAGAGCTGAAATCCCTGATACCTAGGTCTAACTATTAGACCTATTTTGGAACAGTGTCTCTGATGCTAAGAGACTGCCCAGTGTGCACCAGCAGTGAGGCTCCCTTCCACTAACTGCTGAATTCATTGAAAGCTGTATTAAATAGTGGGACCTGAAGATAGCTTGGTGAGCGGGTTGCTGGTGGAGAGGCGTGGCCAGCGGGGCAGCTGGTGGAGAGGCGAGGCTGGCAGAGGGGGCCAGAGCAGAGCCCCACAGAGTGATGCGGCAATTGGCCAGCAAGGTGGCAAGCAAGTGCCTGAGCAGCAGAGCACGTAAGGTACCTCCTAATCCCCCCCCCCCCCGCTTCCACCTAGGGAGGGAGGTGAACTCTGTAGAAGAACCTCTGAACTCTGGGGCTGCACTGACCAAGGACAGCAACTGTGAGTGGGGTGCAGAGAAGGGACGGGCACATTAAAGGGATTTTTGGGTTGCTGGACTTAAGAACCTGAGGGGAAAAGGATACTGCCCAATTTACTTGGGGGTGAGTCTTTTGCTCATGGTTTATGTTTATGAACCCTACTTGTGGTGTTTTCCTAAATTTACGCTAAGTTGCTCCCCTCCTTTTATTAAAACTTTTTGCTACACTCAGACTTTGTGCTTGCGAGAGGGGAAGTATTGCCTCTCAGAGGCACCTAGGGGTGGTGTGTAATTGTCCCAGGTCACCAGGTGAGGGCTTGAGCCAGTTTTCCATTGTATTGTTGAAAAGGAATTCCTAGATATTGAACCCGGCCCTTGCTGCTGCCAACTCTGACCGCCAGAAGGGTTACACATAGTATGAGAAAGTTCCTGTCCCAAAGATCAAAGAGACTAAATAGATTAAAAAGTATCATCTTCACTGGGCAGTTAGGGAACAACAGCACAGAGAGATTTAGGCCTAGTCTACACTACAAAGTTAAACTGATGTAAGCTGCCTTACATGGACCTAGCTGTGCATGTGTCTATACTTACATGCGTCTCCCACTGATGTAAGTGCCCCATTACAGCAGCATAGTAACACCACCTTCCCAAGATGCGTGGAATCATTGTCCATGTACTGAGGTCAATGGTGCACGCGTGTAGAAACCGCATCATTTACACTGATCCCAACTATCCTCCAGCAGCTGTCACACAATGCCCAACACAGACCGCTCTGGTCACAGTTGTGAACTCCAGTGCCCAGGGGCCATGGAGATCAAAAGCCCCCCCCCTTCCACTTTAAAGCCCCACTAATTTTTGAAATGTCTTTTCCTGATTGTCCAGCTTGGAGAGCACACCTAGCAGGTCTCCACTGTTGTGTGCAACTTCCCATGCTGGCTACACACTTGTAGCAGACAGGAGGTATTGCACCTCCTGGGCCTGCAGGGAGATTGGGCTGATCGGGCACCGCTATGGACCAGCTGTAGAAAAAGATTGCACATGGGGATGTAGGAGGAAGAGTACAACAGGGACAAGCAACAGTGCCATGTGAAAGCAAAGGAACTGTGTGAGGCACATCAGAAGGCCAGGGAGGTGAACCGTCAATCCAGTGCTAAGCCACAGACCTGCCACTTTGACAAAGCATGCCATAGTAGGTAGAGACCCACCACCACCATGGATACCTCCCAGGAGACTGAGTCACAGGCCCCTGCCCTGAACAGCCAGGATGAGGAGGAGGAGGAGGTGGTGGAGGAGGAGGAGGAGGAGGAGGGACATGCGACCAGGGAGTCCAGCTATGCCATGAACTTGGACCTGTTTAGACTCCACCACAATCCAGTCAGTTGAGTATGGGTGACTCCCGATGCAGGGGGAGGAACCTCAGGTAATTGTAAATATATTTTCTACTACAATGATGTACTGATGGCAACTTAACAGATACAGCTATCGACTTTTGATTGATTTAGTCATACTAAAAGGGTAGAGTCATTATATGCTTTGCATTCCCCTCTAGAGTTAGGTGGGCGGAGGGGAATGCATAGCAATTTGTTTATGTACACAGGGATGTCCCTAGAATCCACCTGAGATCTCAATGAAAACTTTAATGGAGGTACTCTGCCATCCTTTCCCATAGATTTCTAGGGATTGCAGCCTTGTATTTTCCCCCTCTGGCAGGACACTTTCCCACGCCAGTTAGCGATTACTGCAATGGTTCCTGCTGAAGTTAACAGGCAGGTGGCATATGAGCCCAGGTGGCTTCGGGATGCCAGCAGCAGCTTTGCTCTCTGTGCCTTTTTAAGCTCAGGCATGAGATATCAGCTAAGATCACCCCTGCCTGTGGAAATGGTAGTGCCATTACCCTATATATGCATAGTTTTATCCAACTGAGCAATTCCCTCCTCATTCCTTCACATGGCAGGCCATCCTCACACGGCTAGCTCTGTGAGTGGCACCGCGCACAAGCATGCTGAAGCAGCCATGTCAATGAGCATGTCTGGCTTAAAACTTTAGGGGAGCATAGGAAAGGAGTTTGAATCTTAACTTTCATGTTCTATTGTGCCTATTGACTACGGTAACTTTGTGTGTTATCTGCACCTGCTGACGTGGCCAGGAGGGGCTCCCTGAGCCAGATAACAAGGAGAAAGAGGAGGACTCAGGAGTCAACAAGATCCTGCAAGTAAGGGTTGCAACCCACTGTGAGAACAGGGCCTGGAGAGGGAACATTGCAGACAGCTGGCCCTGGAGAAGGAAAGAAGCAGAGAGGGAGATGCACCAGGACATAAGGAGGCTTTGCTGTCGGCAAATTCAGATGCTGCAGACCTACCAACAGTTCAACAGTCAAGGGCTTCCTTCCCTTTTCAATCCCTGGAGAACTCCATTACAGCACCACCCTAGACTCCCACCCCAACATTCCACATGGCATCAGAGGTTGCATCCCTACCACTAGCACTCCACCCCAGAGGACATTAAGGACAACCACAGCTTCACATACACTGACCTGTGAAAGCCATGGTTGCTGTATGTGCAGCTAAAATGGACATGCATGGTCTTTGCCCTTGATAAGTCCTGTTCTATTAAATTTATTAAGTTTTAATGTTTTCTTTTAAATTGCACAGATTTTTCTTTGCACTGATTTTGTTACTGAATAAAATTCTATTATTTGGAAAAGAAGTCATCTTTATTAGCTCACATCATATGCTGCAGGGTGCCTAGCAGTTCTGAAAGCACACCCTTACTTCTTACCATACTGCGTAACAACTCATAAGATCAGTGACAAATACCGTGTCATGATCATAAATGTACACAAAGCACCACACAATTCCTAACATGTCCCAATAGAGCCCAGTCAGATACAGCACAGTACCCCACAATGCATTATTTGTAACTCACTGATCCGTATAGCTCCACGTTGAGCTCTTCTAATAGCCCTTCTGTCTGACTGTTCAAACTCAGCAGACGGCGACACCATCTTTCCTGGTGGAAGCTCTCCCCCTCCCCCTGTTTGCTTCACAGCAATTACGCAGGGCACAGCAGACAGCTACAACCATTGGGATGTTCTTATCACTGAAACCCAGCCTTGGGAGTACACAATGCCAGCACCCTTCAGTGACTTGCCCAAGGTTATTTGGGCAGTCTATGGCAGTGGGAGGAACTGAAGCTAGATCTTCTGAGGCTGAGCCCAACACCTTAACCATAAGACTATTTATCGTTCTCATTACTATAAACTAGAAAAGAAAATGGTGCCCTAATTGAATATTTGTCATGTGTGGACCTCACAGAAGAAGTGGGTCTTTAGGCTGGACTTTAACAAGATGGGGGACTGGCAGACTTGGATTAGTTCATTCTTTACAAAGGGACCCCGTACCTCCCTAGATCTGCCATCTCATGGCAGCTCAATGGGTGTTCCTGGCAGAGATCAAGTACGCTGTACGGACCAAAGATTCAATAAGGCCAGTCGCAGGCTTTGATTAGGCCAAAGTGTACATATGATTGTGGAATGCAATTACAAACAGATCTAAAAAGCGCATGAGATTTGAACAGTTGGCTAATCCTGCTATAATCCCTCTGGTCAGGGACAGGGAAGCTGCCTTCGGCAGCAGAAGAATTAACATGGGTTTGTAACTGATATCCATGAAACCATTTCTTTAACAGCAGCCCAACATTGCAACATTTCTGATGGTGCTAAATAGACTGAGGTGGGGCATGGCAGCTGAGCCTAAATCAAACTCCCTCCACTGAGGGCACGAAAACTACAAAAGGTTCCCTATCGAAGGACTGTAACACCGTTATAATGCAGCCAAGAGTGAAAATAATGGATACACAGTTTTCAAGTCAATTCTAAAAATAGCCTGAAAGGGAAAATACCATTTTAAATATGTCAGCTGTGCTATTTTATTTATCAGCATTCCAAAGAAATACACAGGGAAGACTTTATTGTGAGTGATTTGATTAGACCAAAAGAAAAGCGGGGAACAGACTGGATATGTGCGGAGCCTTGTTAATATTTTGGTGCTCTGTCTTTCCTCCCCATCTGCCCCTAGTTTGTTTCAGCCACCTTCTATCTCTAAACTTCTCTATTCAGCAGAGCACTGAAGCACATGCTTAAGTCCCATTGAACTGTTCTGATCTGGATCTTACATTGTGATGGACAGGGACTGACTCTCATTCATTCTAAGGCCCCTTTACATTGCTGTAGCAATGTAAAAGAGCCTTAGTATAAATAAGAATCAGAACCTATACACTTGTACCTAATTTAATCACACAGTACCCGCATTTGCTCCAACCCCTCAGACAGAGACAAACACCTACAAGATCTCTATCAAGCATTCTTACAACTACAATACCCACCTGCTGAAGTGAAGAATCAGATTGACAGAGCCAGAAGAGTACCCAGAAGTCACCCTACTACTGGACAGGCCCAACAAAGAAAATACAGAACGCCACTAGCCATCACCTTCAGCCCCCAACTAAAACCGCTCCAACGCATCATCAGGATCTACAACCTATCCTGAAGGACGACCCATCACACCTCACAGATCTTGGGAGACAGGCCAGTCCTTGCTTACAGACAGCCCCTCAACCTGAAGCAAATACTCACAGTAACACACACACCACACAACAGAACCACTAACCCAGGAACCTATCCTTGCAACAAAGCCCGTTGCCAACTCTGTCCACATATCTATTCAGGGGACACCATCATAGGGCCTAATCACATCAGCCACACTATCAGAGGCTCGTTCACCTGCACATCTACCAATGTGATATATGCCATCATGTGCCAGCAATGCCCCTCTGCCATGTACATTGGTCAAACTGGACAGTCTCTACGTAAAAGAATAAATGGACACAAATCAGACGTCAAGAATTATAACATTCAAAAAACCAGTCAGAGAAACACTTCAGTCTCTCCAGTCACTCGATACAGACCTGAGGGTGGCTATCCTTCAACAAAAAAACTTCAAAACCAGACTCCAACGAGAGACTGCTGAATTGGAATTAATTTGCAAACTGGATACAATTAACTTAGGCTTGAATAGAGACTGGGGAATGGATGAGTCATTACACAAAGTAAAACTATTTCCCCATGTTATTTCTCCCCCCCACGTTCCTCAGACGTTCTGTTAACTGCTGGAAATGGCCTACCTTGCTTGTCACCATGAAGGTGTTTCCTTCTTCCCCCCCCCCCCTTGCTGATGATGGCTCATCTTAAGTGATCACTCTCCTTACAGTGTGTATGATAAAACCCATTGTTTCATGTCTCTGTGTGTGTATATAAATCTCCCCACTGTATTTTCCACCAAAATGCATCCAATGAAGTGAGCTGTAGCTCACGAAAGCTTATGCTCAAATAAATTTGTTAGTCTCTAAGGTGCCACAAGTACTCCTTTTCTTTTGACAGTACCCCCTGTGAGTTAGGTAGGTGTTGTTATCCCTATCTTACAGGTAAACTGAGGCAGAGAGATTAAGGCCCAGATCCTCAAACCTCACTCCTATTGAAATCAATGGGAATTAGGCACCTAAATACCTTTCAGGATCTGAGCCTATGTGACTTGCCCGAGGCCACAAAGCAAATCATTGCTGAAGCCAGAAGTAGAGCCCAGGAATTCCTGTCTCTCAGTCCCAGGGCTTGGACCTTCCACCTCATTGCTGTGAGGTGGTCTAGAGACCTAGATAGTAGTCAAGAGACCTGGGTTCTAATCCTGCCTTTATCATAATCTGCTGGTGTGAGTTTAGGCATGTCATTCACCTCTCCATGCCTGGTGTTTTCCCTCTCATTTCTTGCCAGTTTATCTATATAGATTGTAAAGCTCTCCAAGGCAGGGACTCTCTCACACTATGGGTTTTGTACAGTGTCTAGCAAATGGGGCCATGGCTATGGATAGGGCCTCTAGGTGTTATTGTGATACGAACAAATAATAACCGCTCCCTATTAATACAAAGTAGACCCAATTACAATTTCCATCACGCAACCCTTGCTGATGAACTGGTAGCAAGACCAACCGCATGAGAACTAAGGAGCACAGGCAGTGACTCTGAGGGATGGGTGAGGGCTTTTGTACATGGTTCTACATTTTCTTTAGAATACCCAGCTACTTGAGCATAACCTTTGACAAACCCCATCCTCAGAGAAGTAGAGAAAAACTACATTTCTAGAAGTCAGGCCTTACATTGTAATCTCCAAAAGCAAAGGAATGTGTCCTCTGAATTCTGTGCCATGCTAAGCACACCATCAATGCTCAACAAATAGCACTTAACAATTTTCCACATTTCCAGATGCACGCAAAGGATGATGCATAGATAACACTCTCTCTGTGTGTGTACGCTCAAATATGGCTGTGTATGTGTAGGCACATGTGTGTGTCTTCAATTTACAAAGAGCTAAACTGACACCGATAAAAGCTAGTCTTTGCGCCCTGCATTGGGCAAACAGATCATTAAAAACTGCTCTGCCAGAAGGTAAACTTAAGAGATCAACAAAACAAAAAAGCACAAAAATCAAGTCTCTATAAGAGAGTACAGTGTGAATACCCCTTCTGATGGGCTGTACTCCAACAAGATGACTACTGAAGACTGACCACTGGGAGAGTGCTTAGAAACTTAACATAAGAATGGCCATGCTGGGTCAGACCCATGGTCCATCTAAGCCCAGTATTCTGTCTCTGACAGCGGCCAATGCTAGGTGGTCCAGAGGGAATGAACAGAACAGATAATCATCAAGTGATCCAAGGCAATCACCAAGTGATTCATCCCATGCTGCCCCACTAAAAGATACAGTACACAGAAAATAAAAACCATCCCAGTCTGATAGCTACATTTTTAAAAGAGAGAGGATCATCTGGGGACCAGAAACTGCTTGCAGTTACCAACAGTTTGCTTGCAAATGAGTTAAATGTGTGCAAATGATTAGTTGTCATAGGCAACTATCCACCTGTTTCCTACACAATTGGGGTGATTGTGAAGGCAAATGGGAGGGACACACGCCCATTACATTCTGCTCGTAGAGTTCTGCCTCCCTAAAAATGAGACCCAAAGTGCAATGCTGCTAAACTGTGCTCCCATGCTGGCCCACAGTTTAAATCTTTGTTGGTGAGCTGAATGTTCATGAAGTGAGGGAACAACCACCTGCTATACATACCATAGGCAGGCTCTGTGCAAGCTCCTCTCTGCTCCAATGCACCCAAGTCTTGACCTGCAACTCCCCTGCTGCTCTTCCAGAGCTGGTCGTGTGTTAAACACCTGCCCATCATGCTGATTTTGTGCAAGGGTTTATGGAGAGAAAAGTCAACTGGGGACTGGTTGAGCCCTTCAATTTCATTGGGATTCCAACAGCTCCTTCAGTGCCAGTTAGGTCTGTAAGGTGCAACCCCAACCTGTAATGCACACAAGACCTTTGCAATAAGCCCTTTGTGAGGAAGGGAGGGCAGCCCCACCAGCAAGTCTTTGTAGCCCTGCACTCGAGGGTCCTTCTTCTCTCCACCTCTCCCCCACAGCAAGTGGGGTAACCCCCACTGATTTCAATGGTTGCTACACGTATCCTGCAGGGAGAATAAAGCCCCAAGAGACATCTGCTTTGTAGCAACTTTAAATATACCCCTGCAGAAAGGAAGATGCAGGCAGGCCGTTGGAGCTGTGCTCACAGCAATCCCGGCACAGGGGAGAAGCAGCTGAAGAAGGGACTGCCCTGTAGCATACATAACCACGGATAAGAGCCTGTGGCAGGTCCCCCTCGCTGCCCAATCTGCAGATGCCACGAGGCTGTTACAGCCCCAGCTAGAGAAGAGTGGCTCTTTAGCTCAAGCTGCAGCAGCTCACGCTTTTACCTCAGGAGGTTCCCTGGTGTGTCAGCCAAGATGGTGGCCATCTCACACATGATGAGGGAGCCTCATTGAACAGTAGGCAGCATGCAACTGCTTGGTTCCCGTCCCCGCCAAGGCAGTCACCAGGTCACATGGGCATGTACCCTGCTCATCTCCTGTTCCCTCCCTCCCCGCTCTGTTGCATCAGCTACTGACAAATTTGGGAGTCCTTCCAGCATGGAGGCCAGGTGTTCCCAGGATCTATGCTGACCCCCTTTGGATAATTAGTAGAGACCTCTCTCTACCCTATATAAGCTGGAAGAACGGAGGCAGGGCCTATCAGTATACACAGCTAAAGACCACACTGCTCATCAGCACAGACATAGCGCAATTGGATAGGGTCCCCTACACATAGGTAAAAACTGGGCTGTGATATCTGGGCAGAGTAAAGGCTGATTTTGAAACCCAACTGCAAACTGTCTTGCAATGCTAACTGAATTCCCTGAGCTCCTACTGTTTAGGGAATTTTTTAAAACGTGTAATATTTCATTAGCATTGGTTTAAATGACAATAGAACCTTAACTATTTTAATGAAGATACTGCTTGGGACTAAGAATTGATGTCCTATTAAACCAACTGTTTACAAACAGACAGAGCATTTCCTGCTTGGAAAAGAAATGGCATTTAAATTGCAGAAAATTATCAGGCCCAAGCTTATCCGGATCTCATGTCCGTGCTGTTGATTCAGGAAATAGAAACAAGGAAGTTTCTTTGTACTGTTTTATTAGAACCAGGTGTGGATACAGGAGAATCTTTACAGAAATAACCTCTAGTGGCCATGCAGTGCAGGGGAGTTTACTAAATATCAAAGAAGGCAAGTACTGCAAATACAATCCCCTCCCTCATGGCAGAAGCAGCAGGAGCTGGCAGCCTTCCCTGGGAACATTGCCGCCAGCTGATTCAAAGTGACAGCAGGCCCTGTAGCCAATCCAGGTTCATCCACCTGGATTCACTGAATGCAAAGCAGAACAGGATATGGCAGAGGAAATGTCGTAGCTACCTTGTTAGGAGAATGGTTCTCCAACCTTCACATTTTTAAATAGTAACTTTCCCTCTTCCAATCTCCTTCTTCCCTTTATCCCATCCACTATAGTCAGGTTGTCATGCAAGCGTCCACCATCTCCATCTGTCTGAGGTAGCACTAAGGTCAACCTACTTACCATCTTCTTTGATGCAATCCATCCATCCCTTCCTTGGCTTCTCTTTCCTTCCACCCTCTCCTGCCAGGCTGTCTTTGCCAGGTCCTCTTCATTCATCCTCTATATGTGTCCACACCAGACAGGTCACATTTCCTGGATTTTGTCAGCCACATCATGAACTTTAACTTCCATCCTAACACTTCCATGTTGAAATCTCTCTCTCCATGCAACTCCTCTTGTGGCACACAGATGTCTCATCTCAAAACAGCTGTAGGCATTGAACCTGTCATCTTTTTATTGCTCATGCTTCAGCACCATACAGCATTGCAGGGTGCACCATTGTTCTATACAGTTGGGGTTTTAGTCTCAGTGGCTGATGCTTGTCTAACCCCTGAGATGCTATTCCATACTCCCCAATCTGGAAGTATCTCACATTCAAGCTCGCTGTCTTCCGTGACCCAGCTGGCAAGGTACTTGAATGGATCAGTCTGGTTTAGTCTCACTCCATTAATCTATATGTCCAATTTGTCTATGGCACCTCTACTGACCCACATGAACTCGGCCTTAGTCATGCTCATTTTCAGCCCATGCCAGTTTAGCTGGTCACACTGCTGGTTTATTATTTCCTTTGTCTTCCTCCCCAGTCTGAAAACTCATTTTTCTTTAAAGGAAAATATAGTGTCCGGTAACCATTTTGGAGCAGCTGCAGTTGGCTGAAATCACTCTCAGACACTTCTGGTTTTTACATGATTACCTCCAAGTGGCTCTCAGATTCCAACTGTAACCACTGAGCCTAATGAGTTTCATTTAGAGTCTCTTGTTCGTGTTTTAGTTTTCCATTTACTTCCATCAAGGGCTGGGTTGAATAGATACTTTACCAGGAAAAGCAGCTGCACTTTCCTTCCGCCCCATGTAAATCCAGAGTAACTTCACTGAAGTGAATGAGTCTCATTTTCATTGAAAACAGTTTGGAGGTGGAACTTTCTGAAGTTATTGATGCTCATTACTGGATGAACATTACAATCAATGGAGTCCAATCCAATGGTGATTTACAGGCTTTATTGTATTTTCAACTGCAATCCAAATGAGGTCCCTTCATGAGATAGATTTTCTTTGGCTTGTTACAGCTCGTGGACTTGTGCTTCTATACAGTTAGGCCTTGCCTACACAAAAATGTTATACCAGAAAACGTTCGGTCAGCAAAGTGCCACAGAAAAAACCTATTTCAACAGATTGGGTTCACACTAGGGTGATCAGACAGCAAATGTGAAAAATCAGGATGGGGTGGGGGGTAATAGGAGCCTATATAAGAAAAAGACCTGAAAATCTGGACTGTCCCGATAAAATTGGGACATCTGGTCACCCTAGTTCACACTCAGTCACTCATGCAGCTGTGTTGTGTCCACGAGACCTCGAAGTTGTATTGGTGGAAACATGTTGCACTGTGGATAGGCATCCCAGTGTCCTCCATGCCACCATGAGGCACACTGCTTTATGGGAAATTGTTGCTTTGCATTGTGGGGCAGCCACAATGTATTGTGGGATGCCACATCTCTCAGGGAATTGTGCGGGCTTGGGGTTACCTAGGGAGGTTGTGGAATTCCTGTCTTTGGAGGCTTTTAAGCACCGGTTGGACAAACACCTGTCAGGGAAGGTTTACATTTACTTGGTCCTGCCTCAGCATGGGGTGTCTGCTCTAAATGGCCTCTCACGGTCCCTTCTAGCCCTGCATTTCTATGATTCTATCCCATGAATCATTCACGCACGTGTGCCATTAATAAACGAAGCAGCACAAAGCTACGCAGCTCTCTTCTCTGTGCTAAGCACAGGGCATAAACCAGAGAGGGCATTTGGAGCATCAGTGAGATTGGGTTGAGAAGAGCAAGCTTCCCGCTCTCGGTATGGGAGTGGAATGGCCAGGGACTGGTGTCCATTTGAGTCAGACACTCAGCAGTATTGGGACATCCTTTTTTGTCCTTTTCATCACCTCATTCAAAAGCTAGAACTGGTGCAGAATGCAGCAGCTAGCTGTGTCAGAGGAGTGTCTCGCCATGAGTGCATCCAGCCAGTGCTGCATGATCTGCACCAGCTGTTGAGAGACTAATGTGTTAGAATTGACTTATAAAGCCAAAGGCCCTAATTAAACAGCGAAGCACTTAACTTTACATGCATGCTCAAGCCCCTCCCCCTTCAGCAAAGCATTTAAGCATGTGTTTAATCCATATTAGATGGGCCGGAACCAAAACAACCAAGTTCTCTACCTCCTGAACTTCTTTTCTGTTTGGAAAGGGGTGGGAGTTGGAAGCTAAACCTACAGCCCAGTTTTGCAAATAGCCCATTTGCCAGTGAGCCAAAACACCAGATCCAAACATGCCCCAATAGTGGGACATTCAAAATCTGGACCTGGCTCTGAATGTCGTAGCTTCAGCTTCTCCCTAATCCATACACACGATCATTAAATAGGCCACATTGCAAATGGGGAGCTGAGAAACCATGTTTCTGTCAAATTGGTGGACCCCGTCCAGGATTCATTCACTTGAGATGCTAAAAAGAGACACAGCTCACAACATATTTTGCAGATGTTCAAAGTACGATCGTGAAGGCTCTGCCGGGCTCCTCAAGCTTGGTTGCCCCCACTGGTGTTCAATTCCATCATAGGCTCATATCTAGGATCCCAGCTGAGCCATGTGATGACACCAGAACCTCAGCTCTCATTAATATCTCTATAGGTTTGCCAACCTATGGGCTAACTATCATGAAAATGTGAAATGAGGGTGTAACTAGTCTGCAGACAGCCAGCAGCAGACAGAGAGACCCTGGAGCCAATGAGAAAGCTGGCTGGCCCCCACTGGTCTGAGGGTAGAGGAACCTGTTGATTGAGATGAAGGAGGTCACACCTTTCAGAGCTATTGTTTCAGGCTCTCTGCAAACTCAGGCAGACATTATTATACTGGTTTGTGCTCGTGTCACATTTTAATTGTTTTCTGCACAGTTACAAGGGCTTGAGACTTTCTCTAATGAAAACTGAGATTCTGGAGAACAAGCTAGCAGTCTTTAAAAAAAAAAAAAAAGCACTTGGACACCTGGTCAAATGTGAGCTCTGCACTTCTCTCCCACAAGAAACCGATTCCATAGAAGCACCTGGAGTTGAGCCCTCTCCTTTAGTACTAGCTTTGGCAAAGCCTCGTCAGGAGGATTGCTGGAGGAAAAATGAAGTCATGAAATAAAAGGCCGGCCTCATTCCAGGAGAACAAGAAACGTGAAATAAGCTGGCTGACCAATGTCTGGGAGTCTGAGGAAATGTTACTCGATCATCTAACACTATAGCAGCAGGATGTGAGTGCATTAGCATAGAAGTTATTGATAGAGAACAACAGCCTGGAGGAAACCCAAATTAACCTGATTGAAAATCAAATGCAGATTACAAACAGCCACACAATGGTCTTGCAAGGAAGAGCAGCATGGCAGGGCTTTAAGTATGAAATTGCTGCCAGAATCATCCGGGGGTGGGGGACAGAAAGATCCCAAACCAATTGCGATGGCATCCATAAGGAGGTATTCACTTTGAGGAACAGAAGGGCAGGTGAGCCAACGGGCGCTTGCCTCTGGCCACATCAGCAGGAGGAGCGCCATGAAATCAAGCTCACTCTGCATCCATCACACCTGCTTTCGTGCACCAATCTTAAAGCCCTCATAGCCTCTCAGAGAAACAAGCCATTTCCTTACAAGCGCCTAAAGCCAGGCAGCCTGTTTAGGAAAAAGTCAGCCAGTGCTCAGACTGAAAGCCAGAAGACTACTGCAGCTGCGTAGGTGAGATGTACCCCTCGTCCTCCCTGGGCAGCCCCGCAGGACAAATCTCCATCCACACAGCTTCCAGGAATGTCAACTGGCTTTTTTTTATTCACACTTGCACTGTTGCAAACAAAGAAACTCCCATCACAAGCTCTAGACACTCTCACAAAATATGTGGATGGGAGAAAGGAAATATATCTTCTTATAACAGCTGGGAAACTGAGGCACAGAGAGACTGAGGTTATGTCTACTCTGCAGTTAAAATCCCACAGTTGTCCCCTGCCAGCTGACTTAGGCTCACAGGGCTTTGGCTATGGGGCTATTTAATTGCGGTGTAGATGTTCAGGTTTGGGCTGGAACCCAGGCTCTGGGATACTGCGAGGTGGGAGGGTCCCAAGTAAACCCCAAGTAATTTCCCAAGGTGACACGGGAAAACTGTAGAAGAACTAGTAATTAAGCCCAGATCTTCTGGGTCTGTCTAGAGGCTGAATCATAAAACCATGTGTCTTCATACTGCTTGCTTCAACAGCTTCGCATAGATTCTTCCCAGTCAAGGAAAGAGGAGACAAAACTGAAAATCAATGAACTCTTCCTTTAGAGCTAACTAACACCACTGCAGTTTTCACAGAGCAGCCACAGAACCACCACACTCAGCTGTGTTAGATCACACCCAGTGGTAGCAGGGCTGGCACCTGTCTCAATATTTGCAATCCTAGTGTCTGTGGGCCATTCTTGGGTCCCAGAATGGTTTTCTGGCCCTGTGAATTATGTCATGATGCAATGATGTTTTGGCACAGATATCACAATAGGTCACGGCCCTAAAACACCATCACATTGAATTGTGCCCTGCCAGTGCAATGTTACAAGGTGTCCTGAGGTGGCAGGAGCTTATTTCTTTAGAGAAATCTACAAACGTAGCAATTCTGAACTGAATTCTTCGGTACTAGATTATAGGGGTAAAGACTGTCTTGACTGCTGTCTCTCATAAAACACCACACCCATTATCAATGGTTACTAAATGAGGAAGGTGTGTCTTACTGTTAAGGCACTAGACTGGGACTCAGGAGCTCTAGATTGAGTTCCTGGCTATCGCACAGCCTCTGCATATGAGAGGGTAAATCACTTAGGCTCAGATCCCAAGGTATTTAGGCACCTAACTCATTAATTTCAGTTGGAGTTAGGCACCTCAATACCTTTGAGGATTTGGGCCTTAATCTCTCCGTTACTCAATTTCCCATCTATATAATGTCAGTAATAATCCTTCTGTTGACTCCAGAGACTGTAAACTCTTCAGAACTCTCTTACGATGTGTATACGCAGCACCTGGTCAACGAAATCTCACCCTCAACTGGCTCTGCTAGGCATAGCTGCAATAATTATAGTACTTTCTAGAAGACACGGGTATCAAATTATGCCCCACAGTTGGTTTCCTCTCTTTCTTTTTATCTAGTTTTAAGCAACCAGCATAAGAATTGTACATTGCAGGATTACTTGATTCTGCTAATGAATCTGGCCATGAATCCTATGTAGACTGTTTGCCGCATCCTTTGTATAGGCGTAATCAACAAGGGAATTGACTATAAATAGTAATTACTATGCAGATTTGCAAGAAGTGCATCTGTGTGTTTGGCTACTGCTCTGTTTGTTTATCTGTCTCTCCTGAGAACAAAATGGAGTTTTTCGTGGCCCTTAAATTAGCAGAATAAATATGAATTTGTTATGACACTAATTGTTATATGCAATTAAAAAAAAACAGTACCACCACCCTCTGGGACTGAGATGCTGCAGCTCAGTGGGTGGTTTCCTGGAGGAACATATCTAAAAAGCAGCAAAATCCCCATTTTAATTAAAAGGAAAACTCTGAGACGAGCTTTTTCCATGAGCGAATAAGCCAATATGTAGCAAGGTATCATGTCTAATGCATATATTAACACTAAAGACATGGAAATTAATTGGACTTATTTCAAACCACAGCCGCAACAGTGGCTCATTTCTACTCGCTCAGTTTAAACAGTGGGGAAGGGTGATTTAATAGTCAGCTTGGTGCAATAAAGGCTAAAGGGAAACAAAATATGCAAAACTGATGGCCATTTGGCCACTCCTTGTTTTTAGAATCCCCAGTTCCTCAAAGCACCTAGGCATGCGCTTAACTTTGACACTGATTTAAAAGGGATTACTTGCATAGTCAGAACAAAAAGAAAAGGAGTACTTGTGGCACCTTAGAGACTAACAAATTTATTTGAGCATAAGCTTTCATGAGCTACAGCTCACTTCAGAACACTTATCTATAATATGCAGGGGGGAAAAAACTGAGTGATCATGGGGGACTTCAATCTGAGTGAAATATGGTGGGGGTCTCAAGCTGCCGGTACTAAAACAGCCTCAGAATATTATAGATGACAATTTTCATGGAGGATAGGTCCATCAATGGCTATTAGCCAGGATGGGCAGGGATGGTATCCCTAGCCTCTGTTTGCCAGAAGCTGGGAATGGGCAACGGGATGGATCACTTGATGATTACCTGTTCTGTTCATTCCCTCTGGGGCACCTGGCATTGGCCACTGTCAGAAGACAGGATACTGGGCTAGATGGACCTTTGGTCTGACCCAGTATGGCCGTTCTTATGTTCTTATCCTGACAACATGAGACCTGATATGCATGTTAAAGGGTACACTGGTACCGCTATAAATGAAATTAGCAACTTGGAGCTCCAGAATTAATGAACCAGTACAGCAAAGATCTATATATATACATAATCATAATAATAATAGAAAGAGCAACAGAGCTCGCCTACTAGATTCTAGGAGATTAAGCTTGGTTAGGAGTCCATGCTGGTGTTGCTGGATGTGCAATCTAACTTTTGCAGCCTGAATAAGCATATACGTCAGGAGGAGACTGGTAAGTGTGCGAGAAAGCCACCTCTCAGCCAGACCCCTGGGAATCCTGGGCTCAGCACCCTGACAATGGAGCTGTAAAAAGTCAGGCATTCTACCAGCTTCGCAGCAGCCCTGAATCAGCTCAGAGCCTGACATGCTCAAGTACATTGACAGTCTATTTTTTTACCTCTTCATTTATTGCAAACCCTGCTTAGAAACAATAAAAAATAACCCCGGTACTTTGCCCCTGTAGGAGCACACCCTCTCCCTGGGGATCTCAGAATGCTTCCTACACAGCTAGCCCAGGGAGGTAGGTTAGTCTTAGCCAGACTCATTGTACTGCTGGGTAAATTGAGATAGGCGCCAAGGGGGGGATGAGCTTAAGGCCACATAACGGGTCAGCAGCAGAAATCAGTGACAGAGTCACCATCTCGGTCCCAATGCCCTACTGTCTGTGTCACCCACCTCGAAGAGGCAGGGTGGTCTAGTGGATAAGGCACTGGAGAAGGAATCAAGAGAGCTCTGCTCTATTGCTGAGTAATCTTGGGTGGGTCACTGCCTGCTCTGTGCCTCCATTTTCCCTCCCACTTTCTGTCTGCCTTTTCTGATTATGCTGTAAGCTCTTTGGGACTGCCCCACTAAGTGCAGCCTCCAGCACAATGGGGTCCTGGTACTGGTTGGGCCTCTAGGCACTCCTGTAATGTAAAAAAATTATAAAACCCTCCTATACCTTTGCTGATTTTATAATTACTATTTTGATGGCATCAGGCATTTAGGAGTTTGGACTCCCACTGCCTTGAAAATCATGTAGGGCTCAAGAGTGGCATAGATCTGCCCTTTTTGTGCAGCTAACTTACACTCCAAACTAGTTAACAAACGACATGTATCATTCACACCCTTTCACAGCCAAACGCTCACACGCTTTTGGGGGGTGGAGGGGAAGGGCTGTCATACCATAAAAAAAAGCTCAGTTATTAAAGAAAAGGGAGAGAAGAGAGGAAAGGAAAAAAGCTTATGAGCCCAACCTAGCTCAGCAGAGCTGGCAGCAGTTCTGGAGAGAAATCTGGAGCTTTCTGTCCTAACCAGTGATTGATGCATCATTAGAGGTTTTTAGCCAGAGTTCACAGTCAAGAAAAAAAATCTGTCCTGAAGAAATGAGAGTCCAAATTGGGTGGTTTTTCATCATATTCCAAACTTTAGGACAAAAGGCAAAGAACAAAGCTAAATACCTTAATTCCACCATGAACCCTACAATTCTCCTGGGTGCCACTGGCTACAGTATATTGGTACTTATTAACACTGGCCCTTATTTACCAAGGAAGCAAGGCAGTGGAATAATACACTCCAGATTCATTACCGTCAGCTCACTCGGAATTATGTGTATTAATGACCAGATTATATCTGCTTATATAAAACAAATTACCATAGAGTGACTGCGGGCATTGAAATGCTCCTTGTCTGTTTGACACACATGAATAATGAAGAAGCTTACACTGCATTTGGTACACATGACTTACTTTTTATGCCTGGCACCCATGGAGCAGGCTGGAGGAACAGCTCTGGCTTCAAATTCTTCATTCCAGCTGTCATTAGCTTAGCAAAAGCAGTAGCAAATAGGCGGCTAATTGACGTGTTTGTTGGACATTATTTTATTAGTCAGGCCTGGTGAGCAGCAAATGGAATTTTAATGTCCTTTTAGCCTCGGGGACTTGTTGCCTTAAGTATTAAGGCTTGTAAATAATTAACGACACATTAAGAGCCATTTTCAAAAAGTGAATACGTTTATTATGTGAATTCAGGCAACTCAATGGCTGCTCTTGGCTTCAGATGGCATTGAGGGCACTCAGCCCCTAGCAAGGGTGAGCTTAGCACTTTGCAGGATTGGCTTCTCTGGAAAGCAAAGAATGGGTACTCACCGTACATTGACTGGGTTTCCTCAAGATGTTTTGACTCATGATCTGCATACATGGGGTGTATTTGCCCCAGAAGTGGAATCCACATGGACCAATGCCTGAAGGCAAAGCAATGGGTTCTGGGGGGAGTATGGTTGCAAAGCTGTAAATCAGGAGTAACTCCACTGCAGTGAACAGGGTTATCTGAGTTAGATCAGAATCACGCCCCTTGCCATGTTATTTGTCTACCAAGCAACACATAAATAATGACGACAAACTAGGACGGAATGGGTTTTTATAAAGCAATATGGGGACAATTAGATGTTGGTCCCAAAATGCAGAGAGAAGACAAGAACAGGCAGCATTTCCAGATTTTATTTATAACAAACTTCCTGAATCCCTGATCTTCCAACAATACAGAAGAGTTTAAGGGAGTAGCGATCTGTGCAGAAAAGGAATTTTGCTCCTGTTGCAGTACGCTGGAACTCCAGGCTGTGGGTGCTGGTTTGCTACAGGAGCAGACCTTCCGCCTTTATTTATTTCATTTTATTTCCAACAGGCTCCTCTGAAGCACTGAGTGCATTTATCCATTAGATATCGGTCTGACTGCCCAAACCCAGATTCCCATTCTCCCACTCCACTCAATCCATCTGCCCCACTCTCTGGCCAAAGAGCAAAAGGCCCAGTTCTGCACCACTGAGGACTTTGGGGTTTATTGCAGTGGGGGCAGATCAGGCCCAAGAAGTATTCCTTCGAAATCAAAGGAGAAAGAAAATCCTGATTTTTTTTTTCACTTTGCTAAATCTGGCCCCACTGGCCTCCTGTTGCCTGGGGGGTTCCAGGCACAAAACTGCGAAGTCAGGTGAAAATATAGTATCCCCTAAGAAAGCCCTGGGACCAATACAGTAGTGAGCTATTGCCCTGATTATTTCATGTGTTAAATCCATTTGGTAAGTACAGGGCATAGCCAGAGAGAGACCCATGACCTCTTTTTATTATTACACATTCTGGTCACAAAGAGGCAGTAAAATTCTGCAGCAGCAGCAGCCAAAGCTAGACCACTTTCACCAGCACACTTCTCCATTTAAATGGATCAAAGAATCCTCCAGCCGCGTTTCATTCCGAAGAGCATGGAGAATAGATGTTTATGGGGAAGGGCATGAAGGGATACAGAACTGAATTAAGAATTAATTCAAATTAAAAGGTTCTATTTTAAATGCAACAGGGACTAAAGAACACGAGCTAGAGCACTAGCTGCTTAATGAGTTTACCTGCAGAAGTGTCTTTAATAATACATCTGACAGGGAGACCAAGTAACCGCATCAAGGAAAGCCACATTTCACTCTTGCTACAGTAAAAGGAACAACAGTTGAGTCCCTTATGCACAAGCAGATGGTAAGATTGTGTTAGATAGTATTTAGATGACCAAACAAAGCGGGGCACTTGTGGTCTTATGGACAGGCACTGCCTATGCTCAGGTAACTGTGCCAAGAAATGAAAAAAGGTTATGAATGATTCTGTGGCTCACAACAGAATAAGTAATATCCCACGGTGAGTCAACTCATCCCATTGCAGCAGTAAATTATAAATTACAAATATAATCCAGTGGGAGAGGCAGTCTGGCTGACTGGTTAGAACAGGAATGCACATCAGAAGATAAGGTTTCTATTCCAGATTCTGACACTGACTTATTGCATGACCTTGAGCAAGTCACTTACAACTTGCTTTAGTTTTCCCAGCTACGAAATGGGAGTAAAAAGATATGTCCTCTTTCATGATGGACCCTGCAAAGTGCAAAGTATTAAAAATGTGTGTGTGTGTGGAGGCGACACCTATAGTTATGGTTGCCCAGGAGACAGACAGACCAACCTCTCTCTGATTTCATTTTGGTGGGATATAGGTATACGTAGGGATGTAGTTATACCTATATCCCACCGAAATGAAATGAAATTTCTCTAAATCTGGGGGGAAGAGGGAGACAGTTAAAATTTAGTTGAGCAAATTTTCCATTGGAAAAACCCAAGAAATTCACGGAAAGCGTTGAACAAAATGGAAACTTTTCATTTCTTTTGAAATTTCCCATGAACAACACTCCCCTTTTCCTGACCCACTCTGCTAAACAGACATCAGTGACACACTTGGCTATGCTGTGGGGAAAGGAGAGCTTCCTACTTTACACTGCAGGCACATTCGCCTCTCCCAAGATGTTTGAGAAGTGAAACCATTCCATGCACCAGACCTTGGTGCTGTGCTTTCTGAGCCAAGGTACCCCGGGCTCTCCAGAATCACACCCAGAACCTGGTTATACCAACTCAAGGGTTGTTCCAGTGACCCACAATGGAGCAGCTTTTGCTGCCCCCAGAACAAAAGCATCAGATGTTTGGTACAACTACAGCCCTTCAGCTCACAGATACCATCCCAGGGAATCTGAGATCAAATACACAGCCTTGAGACTTTCTCGTTCCCATTTGTGAAGAACTGAAGAACTACCAAAATTATCATCCAGCTAGCAGGATATTCTTACCAGATGTGCAGGCAAATGCCTTCCTCGTCTTCTTCTTAGCATATGCGCAACATACATCAGGTGGCACGTGATCAAGAATCATCATCAATTTGGTATGCTGGTTGGATCATTAGCGTTCCCAGCCCAGGCCGGGTACTGATGGGGAGTGCAACGTAAACGTTGACCCATGCCCCCTGCTTCCTTGTTACAGCCCCTCAAACACCTGTCAGATCCTCTACAGCTCACGCTCTCTTATGGGTAGGACACCACTAATAAATAGCTTGCAACTGTCTCCTTATATGCACGCTATATGGGATGGTCAGTGACTGTTCCCTCAAAAATCCTCTCAACCCAAACTCACTGGGCAATCTGCAGCATCTGTGTTAAAAATAGGAACGTTAAACGTTTGACCTGAAGCGATATACAACAAACACAGACTCTATCATGGGGTCGTTCCATCACAGTTGGGTACAGCAGCACATACAGTCTGGAGGCCCAGACAATGCCATACCTGGCCACAACAACTGAGGGGTCCACTTCACACTGTGATACAACAGTGCTTTTCACTGTGCATCTCCTCAGACCAGTTACTGCAGGGGAAGATCCAGCTTAGAGCATCAGCCTTCCCCCTTCTCCACTGGCCAAACCTTAGCTGCTGGATGCATACTGTGGACTGATAAGTTCCCTGGAGAGCACTGAAGTTGGGGCTGGACTAGATGACCTCCTGAGATCTCTTCCAACCCTAATCTTCTATGATTCTAAAAGGGAAGGAGTCCAGCTTAGGGGAGGAGCCAGTCAGCCCAGCCCTGAATGACTCCTCCCTGCCACCTCAACACAACCCACCTCCCTCCTGTCTTTCCTCTCTCTCAGGCTGGGAACAACTTGGGGAGGCAGATTATGAGAGCGAAGGCCACAGAGGGAGAGGCCTCACACAGGGAAGAGGGAGCCAGCAGCAGGGGTATGCAGGCAGCACAAGGCCTATTGGGGGGCCATCTTCATTTGTGTCCCAGGCACGGTCAGCACTTACACAGCACTTTCCAGGCTCCACGCACCTCAACGGTCCCCTTCTCACAGAGCTCCCATGAGGCAGGCGAGCACTGTCACAGAGAGGGAAGCCTGACAGCTAGCAGTTCAACGACTGGCCCAAGGCCGCAGGGGGTATCTCAGAAGAGTTCAACAGTCCCTGTGCGTAGCCCATTAAACAACATGTCTCTCCACCCTGTTTTGATGAGAACGTGCCACACATACACTGCATTGAAAGCTACTCCTACCATCCTGTGCTTCATCCCCACAAAGCATGTGGGCAAGAAGGAGCAGGAGAGAAAAAAAAGGGGGAAAATTTTGTGCCTGAGATAGAGACTTCTGATTTTAGACCCAATTGCAGCATTAGGGACTATTCATAAAACCCAATGGCAAGGAGAAATTTTGCCATCTAAAGACATTTGCAGCAAGTGGGATGTCTTGTACAGCTTCATTATTTTTTAATTGCAGTCAATATAATCAAATGCTAATTTGTCTCATGACATTGGTGATTGATCTTTGGTTTGAATGTATAATTGAGGCTTTTTGAGTATATTGCATTGAAAAGCATTTTATTTAGCAATTGAAGCAGGGAGAGCTATTTGTCTTCCGATTCAGGCCGAGGAGGAGTAGAGACAGGGGACCTAGTAGCAAGGTTTTTCAGAGCAGGAGTCAAGATTTACGTGACCAGTTGCAGAAAGAGGGAGGGAGGGATCCAAAACTCTTTTAAATGGAAGGGCTGCTTTGAAGGCAGCAAACTACCACCGGACCCTTCAAGCCAATGGTTCTCAAGCAGTGGCCCACGAACCATCACAGACTTTGAGTGATCCACATGAGCATGAAAAGTTAGAGTTAAGAAGGTGGATATTTTAGAGGTGGGGGAGGGGAGAGGATGGGGAAGGATGGTGATATGTGAAAGGCAAAGAATGGGTCCATGAGAAGATTTCTGTCTGCAGAATAAAATAAATAAATAAATAAAAAATGCAAGAGCATTTCTCTAGGAAGTTATGAGCCCAATCAACAACGCTGTGTACCAGAAGACAATCCTGCCACCCAATCAGGTTTCACAACTTTTATTTTTCACCTCTTTGTGTTTAGTTGTTTTCCTCTTTCTTGACAGTCTGTGGGTAACATTTTCAACAGTGTCTACCTGGGGTCTATGTCCCATTTTCAAAGTGACTTGGAAGCCCAAATCTCACTGACTTGCAATGAGACTTGAAATCCTAATGCCTGAGGCATGTTTGAAAATGGGACATAGATCCCTAGTCATATAAGTGCCTTTGAAAATGTTACCCAAATCTAGGTGATTTAGGGGCTTATGTCCCATTTTTAAAAGTGAAAGTGACTTACGCACTAGAATCCCAAGTCTCACTGAAAGTCCATGAGACTTGGGCTTTTGTGTGTCTAGGCCACTTTTGAAAATGGAATTTAGGCTACCAAATTACTTAATTTCTTTTGAAAACCTTCCCTTTTGTCATTATTTCTACAAATGTTGATCCACGCTGTGGAGGCACAGGTAGGGCATTTTCCTAGCCACTAAGCAGTCGGAAGAAGGCAGGGCTTGCTTTTAGAGGCATTTTACAGCAAGGAATGTAGCAGCCCATATACAAAGGGCTAGAGTTTGAAAACAGGAAGAAATAGAGAATTTTTTTTTTTCGTTTTACTTTCGCTTGCGTGTAACCCTGTCTAGCTTTATTCCTGACCCATAGTAGCACTTAGCCCTGTGACCATTTGTTACTAAACATGGTTTACATTCACGACCAGCCAAAGGGGTGTGCGCTAATGGGAGGGCGGGTGCATCCGCCCGCATGAAGCTAGCAGGCTCAGTGTATTGGCTCTTTAAAGCAGCAAAAACCTTACTACTGCGTGAGCGTGTGCAGTCAGGGGGCTAGCCGCTGGTGGGAGATGTTGCTGGGGAGAATTGTCAGGTGTTTTGATATGCCTCATACTACATAGTTCTGCAATTAGAGCCTAACAAGGCTCTCATTGGAATCAGAGGAAGTTTTGTCATTGACATCAATGGGAGGAGAGCTGAGTCATTAGCATAGATGCTTAAAGGAACACAGGCCGGTTTAAAATAACGTTTAAAGAATTTTCTACAGTTGCTACCACCTGAGATTTTTTCAGATGAAAACGGTTTAAAAATCTGATGGCATTTTTACACCATTTCTGAAGCACCCAGAAACACGGCATTAGATTTTGGTAAATCCTGGGGCCTATAACTATTGAAGGGACATTGTTAAATCAGGTGGTTTCCAACTTCTCCCAGCATTTTGTACAGCTACTGTAGATATAGCAAGCCATTTCCAAGCTGCTCTAACAAAGGAAGAAGATAATCTGAATCATTCAATGTTGCCAACTGTTGGGATTGTATCATGAATATTGCAATATTTGGTGGTCTTCTTAAAGCTTCAGCTCCCGGGTTCATATGATCACGAGAAAGTATCAGCATTTGTTATTTAAAAAGTAAGTTTCTAGTCCTCATGGTTGCAGAGAAAAGCTTGGCCCGTAAAGGTTACGACACCATGTGATGGGGTGTTCACCCCACATTTGTTCTGAAAGAGTTGATGTAGGCTAAGAAGGGGGCCAATTAACCACTCAGGCCACAGCTGAAGGGAATCAGGTGGCTTAAGTAATCCCCGACTGAATAATGAGGGAGCCCATCTGAAAAGGAAGGAGCTGGTCTGGTCTGTGAAGGCAGGAGGCTGATAGCAGAAGGGGCTGCAGGGAAGTAGCCCACAGTTACTCCCTGGGGGGAGGGAATTGTGAGGCTGGCAAACCCAGAGAAGTGGGGAGAGCCAGAAGGAATGGAAGAGGCTCAGGGAAAGGCGGCAAGGGTTAGGAGGGAACAGATCATGGCTGCTGACTAGAGGGTCCCCAGGCCTGGAATCTGGAGCAGAGGGTAGGTCTGGGTTCCCCTGCCAGCCACTGGGGGAGTGGCACCAGCTGGGCAGTTAATGGGAAGACTGCCAAAGCCCATCCATAAGAAAAAGACTTTGATACCACAGAAGGGGGAGCATGGCTAGTGACCTGGCTGGAGGGCCAAGTCACAAAGAAGGAGCACCAAGAGTCGCAGACAGAGGGAGAGTTGCAGTAGGGCATGCAGAGAGCAGCAGAAGCGGGCCCTAGACCTGGAAGGAGCTAATCCCCAGAGCGGCCAGGGGACCTGCCCCTCACAGTGAATGGACCCCGTGAGACACCAGAAGACAAATAAAAAGAACCCCAAAGTTAAGATTTTAAAAAAATCTTATGATTTCAAAACCCGTCTCATGATTTTTGGGGCCTGATTTTTGATTGCTGGAGGTTAGCGATGCCCCATTTCTCTTGTTTGTGAAATGACTACTGAAAGGTAACCACAGAATGTATTCCACACAGCTTTTCACGCATGGGACCAGGACCATCTAAGTGCGATGCATCCTGAAAACGTTGGCTTGTTGGAATGGTAAATTTAAGCCACAAGGACAATTGGACTGAGCAAACAACTTTCACCTCTACACTTTCACTTTCCCATGCAAACATCCTTTATTGAAAAAAAACAACGAGGAGTCCTTGTGGCACCTTAGAGTCTAACAAATTTATTTGGACATAAGCTTTCATGGGCTAGAACCCACTTCATCAGATGAAGTGGAAAATACAGGAGAAGGTATAAATACATGAAAAGATGGGAGTTGCCTTACCAAAGTGTGAGGTCAGTCTAACGAGACAATTCAATTAACAGCAGGATACCCAGGGAGGAAAAATAACTTTTGTAGTGGTAATGAGAGCGGCCCATTTCAAACAGTTGACAAGAAGGTGTGAGTAACAGTCGAGGGAAATTAGGTTTAGGTTTTGGTTTTGTAATAACCCAACCACTCCCAGTTTTTATTCAGGCCTAATTTGATGGTGTCCCATTTGCAAATTAATTCCAGTTCTGCAGTTTCACATTGGAGTCTGTTTTTGACTTTTTTTGTTGAAGAATTGCCACTTTTGGGTCTGTAATTGAGTGACCAGGGAGGTTGAAGTGTTCTCCTACTGGTTTTTGAATGTTATAATTCCTGATGTCAGATTTGTGTCCATTTATTCTTTTGCGCAGAGACTGTCCGGTTTGGCTAATGTACATGGCAGAGGGGCATTGCTGGCACATATCACATTGGTAGATGTGCAAGTGAACGAGCCCCTGAATTAAAGGCATAACAGTGCTGTAACCCCTTTGGGGTTTAGAGAGCATGGCCCCTTTGAATCTTTTTCCTGAGGAGGGAAGTGCTGATTGTTCAAGAAGGAGGAACTGCTGTTGGGGGAGAGGGAGCAGGAAGAGAAGGGAGAACAACTGGGTGTGTGTGTCTGGAGCTCCAGACAGAAGGGCTGCAGCCATGGATAGAGGGTGAGCCATGGGCTCAGGTAGGCTAGCCCCTGGCCTGGCCCTTGTGCCTGAGGTCCCATCCCCCTTCCCCCACCAGAGCCCAGAGATCTCCCCCCATCTATGGCCACCAGCCCCCAGCCCCGGAGTTCCAGGTGGCGCGGCCCCCTCAACCCAGCCCCAGAGTGCTGAGCGGGCAGGCAGCACGGCACCCAGCCCCAGGAGGGAGGGCAGGCAGTGTGCTCTTCCCCTCTGAACCCCCGGTGGGTGGTGCAAGCACTGGCTCAGGCCACCCGGAGTCCCTGGCCACAGGCCCGCCCTAGCCTGGGGCTCCTGCCATGAGAGCCGCAGAGCGCCAGCGGGAAGCAGGAGGTGGCCTGGGGGCAGAGCACGGGCGGGACCACACATGTCTGTTTGGGGAGGCACATATCCATTGTACTCTCTCGGTGCATGTGTGTTCACTCTAGGGGATTTAGAACAGGTGCCCCTGGGGCAGAAGAGACTTTCCCTGATGCACTCCAGCACACGCCTTCTCTTGGCCAGAGCTACCTACAGAGCAGGCTTCATCTTGGTCACAAGGGTGCTAAAGTTACAGTTTGTTCATTTCATGAACCTGCCTTGTGAAGTGCCATCCACGTTTTTCAGCTAGAAAGAAACCAGCGTCTATGGGGTGGAGTTGCTAAACTCTAAAATTTACTTCCCAAAAAGATGCGACACCTTAAACCAATTTCCAGCAACAGTTCCCACCGCCCGGAGGGCCCATTGGAAAACTGATCTTTGGAGAGGTTGGTTTTCTTAGAGCTGTTTTTAAATTAAAATGTTGTGACTGTATAAAATGATATAAGAGCCTGCTGTTAAACTATACTTGTTAGAAACATGCCATGAGAAAAAGAGTTCAGTTTAAAATAGGATGAGATATCAGGCACATATGAAAGTGATAGTCTCATGTGGCCTCTCCTGATAAACATTCTCAAAACGACCAACACTTAGGGAAAGGCAGATAGAGTTTAATCTTTTGCTCTCGCACTTTACTCTGCTCATTCAGCTGTGTCCGACTGGAGGAAGTTTGCATTTTAAAGTGTTGCTGTTAAATGCTACAGAACACACACTATTACTCAGTAGCAATCTTGTCTGCACATCTCAACCATTAACATCCACTTCTTGCAAGGGTTCTGTCACCCACTGGCTTCCAGTCAAGCATGGCCACAAAAAAATTTGTTCCAGCAAAATCAATCTGGTTTCAATCATGCAACAAGTGTTCTGTGTCTCTTTCAGCCATATGTTTATTGAATAGTGTTGAGCAAAGTGAACAATTAAAAACTGGGAAACATTTTGCCTTGACTACAACAGCTCTAGTGTGGGATTTTTTGAAAGGGCGCAGTGTTGGCTTAACTCTGCTCCCACTGAAGTCAATCAGAGATCTAGCATGGTCTTTAGTAGGAGCAGAGTGAGGCCAATGCTAAATGCTTTGGAAGAGCCCACCCCAAATAACCCCCCTCCTTTTTTTTTTTTTTTAAAGTCACTCGCAGCAGATGCATTAGTGGGTGTTCTGAAAAATTACTCCCAGCCTTCCCGTTTTCCCTTGTGAAAGATACATAGCGACAGAGATTGGCTTCCCTAGGGTTATTCCCAGGGGTGAAAGTAACATTTAAAATTTACCAGTATGGGGGCTGGCTCTGGGCCCCCTGGAAGGGGTGGAGCCTCAGGTGGAGGGGGCGGGGCTAGGGAGGTCAGCATCCCCCAGACAACCCTTCCACGCTGCCTGGCCCGCGCCGCCTGGGGTTCCAGTGGTGATTTAAAGGGCCTGGGGCTCCGGCCGCTGTTACTATAGCAGCGGCCAAAGCCCCGGGCCCTTTTAAATCACCGTCCCCATGGTAGCTGCTTCTCTCCCCACCCCCCCGTTTAAAGATGCGGCGCTTTAAACAGGGTTCTTACAGTGCTGCCGCAGCAGTGCTTTTAAGTAAGGTGGTACGGGCCGGTACTGGTGGCCACCTTTTACCGGTACGCTGTACCGGCCTGTACTGTCTTACTTTCAATCCCTGGTTATTCCACTGAATTTATTTAACCAGTCTCCGTTGCATTGTTCTACAGGGGTGAAGAGTGAACTAACTGACATGACCAGTAACTAACATTAGCTAAGGACAACCAAACTCTTGTCCAGTTAGCCACTGTTAGTGGAGTGGGGGATCCAGGTGTACACCAAGATAAAAAAGAAAATGGTTTTGGTTTTTTTTTGCTGGCTTTCACACATGATGGAACCGCAGCAGGGGTTGCAATTTAGATAGCATCTCACATGCTAAACCAACTCGGTGCACTTAACAAAAGACGTGCAACCGTTCAACTGCTTCATTGCTGCTGAATGTAACAAGTATATTGGGTAAAATGCAGCTTAGAGCTACTACGATGTACCAGACACAGCGGGATAGACCCGTATTTCAAGAGGACAGTCGAACATGACAACAGAGGCAGGAACAGAGGATCAGCCCCAGCGCAGTTGATTCAAGCTGCAGTGCCAAGACAACAAATGGAACAAGAGAAAACAATTCAGGCCTTGGCTTTCAGCAACATCTCTGACATCTCCTGGCTAGTTAATCATTTATATAGTGCTGTAAATTTACCTGATGCTTTACAAAGAGACTAAAATATGTTCCCTGCCCTGAAGAAAGCCAAAGTGAGGGTGCTAAGTTGCTGAAAGAATAGCACTTAAGGCAGACACATTTAGGTATTGATGATACAACTAGCCCAGTGCCAGATGACCTTAGCTGGTGCACGGGCACTTCAATACAGTGACCAGATCTGTAAGACAGCTAGAGCTACTGGTAAGAGTCTAATGAAATTTACAAGTCAAGAGAAACACTTATAAAATGGAACAACAGTATAGGACTGACAAGTAATGTAAAAGAACCAGGACTGGAGTTATGTGCTTGTTGGAATAAAGTCCAAGAAAGAATCAAAGCATTTATTTAGTACCACATGTGGTCTGGTAAGGCTGCATGCAGGGAGACCAGCAAAAAGAGCATCACAGTATTCTAAAGGGAATGAAAAAAACATACCAACAAGAACCTATGCATCAGCAGGAGAGATGTGGCCTACACAGATTTTATCATAGCAGACGTGTTTTTTTCCTTATATTAAAACTAGACTAGAGCCTAGTTGAATTCCTGAGCTTCTAACCAGTGAAGCTGGGGGCTAATCCTACAAGCAATAGCTCTGTCTTGATACTATTAAGTTAAACTGTAAAACAATTAAAACAGTCTTTGTACGAAGTTTGCACGTCAGTGCTATTTGGCTACGGGTATCCACTCTTCTTCTGGTAATCCCATGACAAAGACAATACACTGGCAATTGGCTTTGTTGATGCATTAAGCTAGCCGTTCTCAAACAGTGTTTTCTGAATCAGGGGTGGTTTGTGTGATGCTGGCTTGGTGGTCCACAGAAGGTTGGCTGGTCACATGGTTTCTGCTTTTCCTCTCTGTTTCTATTTGCTAATTTGCGTTCAAGACAGCTAATAATACAGTCATCCTTCCCCATAGAAGCTGCTGCTGCCATTGCCATTGGGATGTTACTTGATCATCAGTAAGGAGGGAGACCCACCACAAGGCACTTTCATAGCCTGGACCAGGTCTTAATTGGGACAGCATCTGGGAACCCTGCATTGAAGTAAACTCCTTATTGGCAGTGCTCTGAGAAGACGACACTGCCCCTCAGTTCAAATCCCCCCAACAGTTGCTTTTAAGAACCAGGTTGATGCTCAACAGTTCATCTTATTTACACAAAGTCATCACCGGCCACAGGGGTCACCTGCCCTGGTCTGACCACAAGAATAGTCCATGTGCAGCTGATCCTACAAACTCCTCAGGGAAGGAGCAATCCTTGAAGGCAGCTTGCGGCATGTGGACATGGAGTAAGTAGGCTGCAGCCAGAGGCGCGGTGAGATTGCAGAACAACGGACAGAATACAGAAAACAAAAGGGATTAACATGGAGGGCCTGATCCTCAGCTGGTGCGAAGCAGCAAAACTCTGGTGACTTCAAGGTTGATTTACGTTAGCTGTAATCATAGAATTGCAGGACTGGAAGGGACATGGAGAGGTCATCTCGTCCAGTCCCCTGGACTAGATGTCAGTCATCAATGGAATAATCACACGCAAGAAAAAAAAAATAGGTTCAAAAATAAATCTGGACATCATCAATCCAACAGGCTGGAATCGGCTGAATACAGCCCAAGGCATACCAAAACTGGTGTGGAAATCTGACCTGACCATGCTCAGTATTTCCTTTCTGCTGGTGACATTTGTTTGAACCATAAATCATCAGAAACATGGCCCTCTGTAGTGCATGGCTGTACTACATGAGCAAAGGGAATGCAATCTGGTGATTTATTAGGGTAACACACTGTTAGAATTAAGAGGATGCATTAATCAAAACCACAGTGCCAGCCTCATGAAATTATTAGGAAAACCATGACAATCCAGTTCTGAGTCTCTGCATACTAAATAATTGTTCTAGCACATAAGTAACCAGGTGACATCAGATAATGGCAGTGAAGTGCTGTCTTAAGTCTGCGTTTTATAAACAATAGATTTCAGGATCTCATTAATCCTAATTTATTATAGTATCTTTCACATTTGCAATTTGGTGTTGAGAAATATTAATATAATAATTAGAAAATTGCTCTTTTTTGAAAATATACTTCATAGAAACAGCAACCTTCCTCAGAATACAATTGACGCAATTTTTCATGTAACCCTCAATATTAAATGTATCAGGTTGTGTTTATCAGGAGAGCCGTTCCTTAGCTGTTCGAACAATGGCGTTTTGTTGACTGCAAGCATATGAGTGCATGGGGAGGAAAATGATCTAGCAAGCTATCTTCAGCTCCAAGGCTGCTCCACTGAAGTCTATGGGCCTGATCCAAAGTCCACAGAAGTTGATGGCTTGCTTTACTGGGATAAGGATCAGGACCATTGGCATTTGTAAAGCCCTCAATCACTGAAGCATTTAAACACATATTATGTATTTTACACACACACACACACACACACACACACACACACACAGAGTCTCCAATGCATTAAGCCAGAGATTGTTCCGTTTTTGTTGTACTGTAGACCTGATCTCACATGCCTTTTCTTGGGTTGTCACACTGCTGTCAGCACTGCTAATGGGTGGAGATACAAGTGGCTTTAACCGCCTTTTGTGCCTCCCACCTGTGATCCTGGTGCTGTCTGCTGGGCCCAGGGCCAGATTTAGGGGCAGGCAACCCAGGCAACCGCCTGGGGTGCCAAGCTTGGGGGGCAGGGTGTTGCTGTTGTTGTTAACGACAAAAGGGAAAATAGAATGTTTGAAGTAAAATGTTTCAGGTATTCCACAGGTGAATTCATTTTTCACTAACCTCCTAGAACATTCTGGACCTTTGTAGAATCTAGTGGAGCCTTCCAGACTTTGAAAACTACATTTTCCTTGAACTTCCTAAAATGTTGTCAGCCATGCCCTCAAGGGCATATAGGGGTCGGGGTGTCGCCAGTCAGTCAGTGAGCTATAAGAACAAAGTGAGCCCAGTTGTGATATTGTGAACCTTGCTTTATTGTGTAATTGTGAAAGTGTACTTGTGTTTTAAGCCTTGAAGAGTGCAAGTAGTGACTAATAAAGGACATATTTAATGAGATGCCAGAAATATCTATCAAAATCCTACCTATGCAATAATATAAAAGAAACACTTACTTCTTTTGCCATGCTTAACATGTAATGTCTGATGACTTCCTAAGACTGCGGAACACAGACTTTTGCTCTCCCTAATACTGTCTGTTTTCCCACATAGAAAATAAAAGATGCCCCCGAAGAAGCCTTCAGGAGCTCAGTATAGGAAGCAAAAAGCTCAACTGCAATCTAGTTTGCAGCAGGGGGCAAATTTGATGGGAGAATATCTGAAATAGAACAACATAAACCAGGCTTTAGGCAGTAGCAATCGTCCCAGTGCAGAAGAAATTGAGGAGGGAAGTGTAAATGATGGAAGTACTATTACTAAGAAATTAGCAGATTTACCTGAAGATAAGGAATGGAAATGTGAGGAAAGTGACGGAGAATCATTGTTTTCCTGGCGGCGTAAAGAAGAGTGATAAGACCATAATAACAGCCATACTGGGTCAGACCAAAGGTCCATTTAGCCCAGTATTCTGTCTTCTGACAGTGGCCAATACGAGGTGCCCTAGAAGGAATGAATAGAACAGGTAATCTTCAAGTGATCCATCCTCTGTCACCCATTCCTACCTTCTGGCAAACAGAGGCTAGAGATACCATCCCTGCCCAGCCTGGCTAATAGTTATTGATGGACCTATCCTCCATTAATTTATCTAGTTATTTTTTGAACCCTGTTATAGTCTTGGCCTTCACAACATCCTCTGGCAAGGAGTTCCACAGGTTGACTGTGTGTTGTGTGAAAATATACTTCCTTTTTTTTGTTTTAAACCTACTGCCTATTAATTTCATTTGGTGACCCCTAGTTCCAATATATCTTTTTTCAGATGTGGTGACCACATCTGCATGCAGTATTCAAGGTGTGAGTGTACCATAGATTTATATAGAGGCAATGTGATATTTTCTGTCTTATCTACCCCTTTCTTAATGATTACCAACGTTCTGTTTGTTTTTTTGACTGCCGCTGCACATTGCATGGATGTTTTCAGAGAACTATCCACAATGACTCCAAGATCTCTTTCTTGAGTCCTAACAGCTAATTTAGACACCATCATTTTATACGTATAGTTGGGATTATGTTTTCCAATGTGCATTACTTACAAACATTACTGATGATAAAGAAGAATGTGGCTCACATGAAAAGCAGAGCAATGACAAAGAAAAATCTGGTTTACATGATCACTGACCAAATTTCTGATCTCAGTTGTGGTTTGGCATGATATCCTGTTCCAAGTAAACATTGTAAGCAAGACTTTACAAACTCAGTCGATGAACATCACAACTGCTACCACTTTCATGAGAAGCTGCCTTGATTTCGTTGTGGCCTACAGAGCATAGGCACCAACTCTATAGGTACCCTGGGGCTGGAGCACCCAGGGGAAAAAATGATGGTGCTGAGCACCCACCGGCAGCCCTCCTACCAGAACCTCCCACTCCCTCCCAGTACCTACCACCTGCCACAGATCAGCTATTTCATGGTGTCAGGAGGCACTGGGTGGGAGGGGAAGAGCAAGGGCACAGCGTGCTTGGGGGAGGGGTGGAACTGGGCAGGGCAGGGGCAGTAAGTAGAGGGGAAGGGGATGGGCAGGGGTGGGAAGAAGCAGGGTGGGGGTGGAGCTTTGGCGAAAGAGGTGGAGTGGGGGCGGACCCTAGGCGGAGCCGAAGAGGGGATCACCCTCCAGCAGATTACAAACTTGGTGCTTCTGCTACAGAGGCAACATATTTGAAGATGCCATCACTGCTGCCAATGAAATGATGGAAAACTTCGGAGTTGAGCCTGTCTTCAAGGAAACTCATTCATCAGAAGAGGAGACAGTTTGGTTATAAGAGCAAAGATGAGGCGATGGGAAGCTCAGAAGAAAAATTCAGGAGGGAGTTTTTTTGCTTACTCATTGACACTGCTTGAATGTTCATCGAAGAAAGGTTTGGACAAATGAAGCACCATGAAAAGCCCTGGGGGTTCTTTTGTATGACCTTAGTAAGTCACTGGCAGACAGAAACACACTCTTGAACAATTGTACAGACCTTTACCTGTTGCTGAAACATGGGGAATGTTTGAACGTCAATGATAAAGACCTCTATGTCGAATTGGACAATATCAGTCACATTTTGCCACACAGGAAGCACTCTCCACTCCAAATTCTCCGACTCATTCATGATGCAGAGCTGAAGGATACTTTTCCTAACATGGGGATAGCTTTGAGGATTCTGTCACACTGCTGGTCACAGTTTGGGGGTGGCGAGTGCAGCTTTTTGAAGCTCAGGCTCATTAAGACACATCTTTGATCGATGATGGCCAGCAAGATACTGACATCGCCTGCTATTTTATCCCTTGAAAATGCCATTGGTCAGTCTTTGGATCTCTCTGGCGCTGTGCTTCAGGTCGCGAGGGCAAAGGCGAGAAAAGCGACCTTCTGAACGAAAGGACTAGGGTTAACATTCTAAGGCTGTCACCTACTGTAACACTATTTAATATTGATCCACCCCTTGTTGATGCCTAGTTCAATTCCTTGATGTTAGTTCGTTTCAGTTATTCTTAAAATTAAAAAGTTTCTATACGCTTAGAGGAAACAAATCTTTTTATTTGCTTATATCTGGCATGAATAAATATAGATTTTCAGAATTTAGCATGCAAATGTATTGTCTTAAATTGTAAGGATGAATCATGCATGCAAATCGTGCATCGAAGTTGTGAAATGGGCTATAAATGCAATAATAAGGTATTCAAAAGTTTAGCAACGGGAGGGGAGACGCCAAAGATGCTCTTTGTCTGGGGCGTCATTTTCTCTAGGACTGGTCCTGGCTGGACCAGACCCTAATGTAAAGCAGAGGATTGCTCAGGGTTGCTCTGGTGCTAATGCTGGCTGCTCTGAGCTCCTCCAAGGGCTGCTCAGACAACTGGGGATTGCCAGGGTAAAAGGATGCCCCAGTCAAACCTTCTAGACCAAGAGAAACAAGAACTAACTTCTGTGGCAAGAACCCTTAAATCCCACGGCAATGTTAATTCATTGCATCTCTGTGGAATACGATTCATGACCAATCCTCTACCCTCAAACTCACTCTCAGTTGTGGCTCAGAGCTGAAAACACTCGATGTAAAATTCACTGATGCCTATTTTAATTGAGAATGCTATTTGACTATAGGTATTTTTTTGGTGCTCTCCAAGTGGTTGAGTGCCACAGACCTCGGCAGTTGCAACGTCGTCCAAAAGGCCCAGATCAGAACTTCCTTCCTGCCCCCAATGTGTCTGAGGGAAAGCGGGAGCTTATAGCCAGCCTCAGAGACTCATCTTCTTGGCTTCCTAAGCCTTGCTACTCCATTCTCCAGCCAGCCCAGCTGGCCAGCCTACACTTCTAGCTCCTCCCACTCCCTGACTGCAAACCAGGCTCCAGCTCTGGCTCCCTGCCACCTGGCTTAGTGGAACAATGCAGGAAGTAGGTATTTTAATCCAATTAATTCCCTTTTTTGTAAAGCTCGAGAGGCAGCCGTAGGCATATTCCAGCAGGGCGAGGGACAGAAAACAAGAAGCCAGGCACCTGGCTACATTGAGACAGTGAACTCCATGATAAAAAATGCTGAATTATGTGGCAGACAGGAAAAAGCCGAATTCCAAGACTGTGGAATCACGGAATCCAGAGGGCTCTGAGGGAGATGAATGAGGCAGGTCAGACTCCACCAAGATATTATTTCAGGCTCTCAGCAAGCTTAGGAAGACAACAGTGCACTGGTTCATATTTTCTCTGAAACCATGAAGGCTACAAATTTTTTTTTTAATTAAAGATGAGAGTCTGTAGCACAAATCCACAGCAATGGATGAATTAGGTGGTAAATTGTGTGGTCCTGGAATCATGGAATACACAGGGTTGCACCTAGGAGTCCTCCCAAAGAGGAAAAAAATCTGAGGGACTGCACTTATTCCATAACACTGCATTACTCCTTCCCAGGCAGTCATTTTTCCTTTTCTTTTTGTGAATACAGACTAACATGTCTGCTACTCTAAAATTTCCCATTTTCTATGTGTACAACTGATTGTTCCTTCCTAAGTGGAGTACTTTGCATTTGTCCTTATTGACTTTCATCCTATTTACTTCAAACCATTTCTCCAGTTTGTCCAGATCATTTTGAATTTTAATCCCATCTTTCAAAGCACTTGCAACCCCTCCCAGACTGGTATCATTCGCAAACGTTATAAGTGTACTCTCATGCCATTATCTAAATCTTTGATGAAGATATTGAACAGAACCGGACCCAGAACCAATCCCCACTCGTTATGCCCTTCCAGCATGACTGTGAACCACTAATAACTACTCTCTGGGAATGATTTTCCAACCAGTTATGTACCCACCTTATAATAGCTCCATCTAGGGTGTATTTCCCTAGTTTGTTTATGAGAAGGTCATGCGAGAAAGTATCAAAAGCCTTACTAAAGTCAAAATATACCAAATCTTCTGCTTCCCCCCATCCACAAGGCTTGTTACCCTGCCACAGAAAGCTATCAGGTTGGTTTGACTTGATTTATTCTTGACAAATCCATGCTACTGTTATTTATCTAGCACACATCTCAAAGAACCTACATTACTGCACAAGGTGAGTAAGGTTCTCTTTGTCTTTGAGTGATGTCCCTGTGGGTGGCTCCATTTTAGGTGACTTCAGAGCAGTGCCTATTAGTAGGAGGCGGTGGCTACGGCATTGAAGTCAGAGCAGATGAGAGTACAGTGAGTCCGAACAGGGTAGTGGAGGTTGCCTGTTGTTCTAAAGCGTAAAGTTGAGTAAATGTCTGGGCTCAGGCCCAGGTTGCAGTCTTACAGATTTCCATATTGGGGACATTTGAGGAATGCTATAGAGTTTTATGCAATCTGAAATCCATTTGGAGAGCCTCTGTGTAGATATGGCGTTCCCTTTGGATCATTCAGTGATTGAGATGAACGGTTTTGGAGACTTACGGAATGCTTTTGTTCTATGTAGAAGGCTATTGTCCTGCGTACATCCAAGGTGGGCTATCCTCGTGGGGTTTAGGATAGAATGTCAGGAGGTAGATAGGTTGATTGAGGTAAAATGAGGTGGCGATTTTGGGCAAAATCTTAGGATACGGCCTCAGGGAAACTTTATCTTTGAAAGAGATTGTGTATGGTGGGTCTGCCATGAGAGCGCCCAATTCTCTGACCCGTCTGGCAGATGTAATCGCCACGAGGAATGGCTACTTTCATAGAAAGATGAAAAAAAGAGCATGTCACCATGGGTTCAAATGGAAGATTCGAAGGACTACGTTGAGGTCCCATGGTGGGATAGGTTTTCTGACTTCAGGATAGAAGTTGCTGAGGCCTCTGAGGAACCTTTTGCTGAGTGGGTGAGCGAATATGGATAATTCATCTACTTTGTTGTGAAACGCTGTGATAGCAGAGAGATGCACTCTAATTGAGCTCATGGAAAGGCCCATCTTTTTAGTCCAGTATGCCAGTATTAGGGGTAAAGAGGCTGAGATGACTGATATTTGTTTTTGTTGGCAGCATGCATTGAATTGTTTCCATTTGTGCAGATAGTAGGTGTGCGTGGCTGTTCTGCGACTGTGTAATAAAATGTTTTGTACTTCCTTGGGACACATTATTTCAGGTCCCTCAAGTCATGGAGTAACCAAGCTTTGAGATGGAGTCTTTGGGGATCTGGATGAAGAACGTGACCTGCGTCCTGAGATAGAAGACAAGGCAAAAGCGGAAGCATCTGTAGTGGGCATACCTTGCTTACAGATAGCCCCCCAACCTGAAGCAAATACTCACCAGCAACCACACACCACACAACAGAACCACTAACCCAGGAACCTATCCTTGTCAACTGCTGGAAATGGCCCACCTTGATTATCACTACAAAAGGTTCCCCTCCCCCCCTCCTGCTGGTAATAGCTCACCTTAAGTGATCACTCTGGTTACAGTGTGTATGGTAACACCCATTGTTTCATGTTCTCTATGTATATAAATCTCCCCACTGTATTTTCCACTGAATGCATCCGATGAAGTGGGCTGTAGCTCACGAAAGCTTATGCTCAAATAAATTTGTTAGTCTCTAAGGTGCCACAAGTACTCCTTTTCTTTTAACGTATGTTGTGGAGGACATGTGGCCTAGTAGTTGTAGGCATGTTCTGGCAGTGACTTGTGGGCTGATTTGTACTTTAGAAATCAGGGTGGTTAAGGTGAGGAATTATTGTTGTGGTAGAAAGGCCGTCATCTCGAGAGAATTGAGGAAGGCTCCAATTAACTCTATTTCTTGCACTGGTGTCAGTGTGGACTTTTGTGCATTTATTTGGAGGCTTAACCTTGTAAAGAGTGAGTTTGTTCTGTGGCATCTTGTGCTACGTGTTGTGCTGGTGCTTTGAGCAGACAATTGTCCAAGTACGGGAATATCATAATTCCTTTTCTGCATACATGTGCAGCCACAATGGCAAGGATCTTCCAAAAAACTTGAAGGGCAGTGGATAGGCCAAAAGGAAGGACTTTGTATTGGAAATTATGTGGGCCTATTGCGCACTGGAGAACTCTCCAGTGTGAGGGATGGATGGTTACATGAAAATATGCATCCTGGAGGTCAAGGGCCAAGAACCAGTCCTCTCTTTCTAATGCTGCAATTATTGTGGCTAGTGCAACCATCTTGAAATGTTGGGTTTTCTTGAACTTGTTGAGAAATCGGAGATCAAGAATGGGTCTCTAGCCCCCTTTTTTTCCTGCATCAGAAAATAACTGACTAGAAGCCCTTCCCTCTGTATTTTGGTGGAATCGGTTCTATTGCTCCTAGATGTACGAAATGGGCTACCTCTTGTTGCAGTAGATGTTCTGAGGGGTCCCTGAAGAGGGATGGGGAGGGAAGGTGGGAAGGGGAGGTGAAAGTAAATGGGATGGTGTATCCAGCCTTGATTATCTCCAATACCTATCTGTCTGTTGTGATGGACTTCCAGTCTGGGTAGTAGGGGATAAGACTGTCTGAAGAGATGGGAGTCAGTTCCAGCATTGAAAAATGTGGCGTTCTCGGGCCCTCAACCAACACATAAAACTTTCTGTCTGGAGGATGGTTGGTGGGACGTGGCAGCTTGTGATGGAGGCTGTCATCTCCTTGAGGGCCTCTGTTTACAGCCCTGAGATTCATGTTGCCTGTTTGGCTGGGTAGATCAGAACCATTGTGGGTTACAATATTTGCTCTGTCTTCTTTTGTTCCTAGGAGTATAAATATCCAGAGATTTCAGAGTTGCCTTTGAGTCTCAGAGTATGAAAGGACTCATCAGTTTTGGCCACAAAGAGTTTGGGTCTGCTGAATGGAAGATCTTCAACCATCGATTGAACCTCTCTTGGAAAGCCAGAGAGATGCAACCAAGAAGCTCTCCTCATGACTGTCACAGTAGCTGCAGACCGTACTGCTGTGTCTGTGGAGTCCAAGGCAGCCTGCAAAGCCATCCTGGCAATCAGTTGTCCCTCAGAGGTGATGGATCTAAATTGTTCTTTGTTCTCCTCAGGGAGAAATTCAATAAAGTCTGTTAATTTTACATAATTTGAGTGGTTGTGTTTTGCAAGTAGTGCTTCATAGTTGGGGATTCGAAGATGGAAAGTCGCTGAAGAATAAGCCTTGCGGTCAAAGAGGTCAAACCTCTTCCAGTCCTTGTTATAGGGTGTATTTTTAGGGAATTGTTGTCTGCCCCATTCATTAACCGCATCCACAATCAAAGAATTTGGTGTGGGATGGGAAAAAAGGAACTCTGTGCCCTTTGATGGCACATAATATTTTTTGTCAGACCTCTTACAAGATGGTGGAATAGTTGCTGTGTTCTGCCAAATCTGTGTAACAGGTTCCCTGGTGGCATCATTCATGCGAAGGGTGATTTTAGAGGTCGGTGTGTATAGAATGTTGAGAAGCTTGTGTTGTGTTTCCTGCACTTCTTCTAGTGAGAGTCCAAGGAGCTGGCGAGAGGTCTTGAAATTGTTTAAAGTCATCCCCAATGTTGCGGGGAAGGGGGGGGAACATGATGGTGGAGCAACCACAGGGACATCACTTGAAGAACCACCAATGGTTCACTGTTAGATTAACCCTTCTGGAAGGACACAGGTTTGCAGATCAGAGCTCCAGACCCTATAGGTACCTCAGAATCCCCAGCGAGAGAGAGACAGGCCAAAACCCAAGCAGAAAAAACACATCACATGTGCGTTTCTCTCCTCTGACTGATTTGCTAACATGGAGGCTTCCAAACCAATCCAGGCGCTCTGGTCCATAAGGTTGACAACAAAAAGACAATTCCCAATCACCAAACTGTCCACCATCTGGAACAATTTCCTTGGAGAATGACAGTAGAAGAGAGGGTGGGGGGAAAAACACCTTTTTTTCACTTCCATTACAACATGAGAATCCCATGCTAGCTCAGCTTTGAAACAGTAACACTGAGATAAACATTTCTTGACTTAGTGAAATCCCCTACATTAAAAAACACCTATAAGTTTTAATGAAGACAGATAAAATCATAGTCCTTTATCTGATCAGAAATAACAAAAATTCCAAAATACTAAATACATTAGCTATCCTAAAATACAATGCGTAATACGTATACGCGTCTGAGCACGTGGTCTGACTGTTGAAATACTGCATGCGTTAGTTTGCCCAAAGGAGAAAGATTTATCATATTTAACATCAGCAAGATTTAAGATCTGATGATTTAAGATTTTCCAAGTTATTTGTACACTCAGCTGCTTTATGTACTCAATTTCTAACTTCCTTTGTGTTTCAGTTGTTACTATTTGGGATCTGAGTGGGAAAGAGGAAATAAATGGATTCCTCCTAAGGTGCTCATCCGATGCATTCGAGGAACTTAAATACATGCCGAAACTGAATCACATGAGTGATCCCCACTGACCTCAGTGCAGCACTCTCACATGCTTAAATTTGGGCAGGTGCTTAAAGCACCTTGTTGAATTGAAGCCTAAACACACATTACACCACAAATATTTTAATGCCACCTGTGATAAAGGTTGCTTGACACTTCCCTATGAAAGACCCTGTTTTCAGTTGCTTATACTCTTGCAAAATGGACTGTTCTGGCTGAAATTTTCCATGCTGAGCGTCTGCCCCAGGTTGAAAAAAAAAAGTTTTTAATTTCAGCCAAAATGGTTCAGTCATTTCCAAGGAGGCAGCTAGAAGAAAACCGTATGTGATCATGTAATTAAAGACTCATAACTAACGTACACACACACACACAAGGGATGAATTGAGGTTGCATAGGCAACCTTAATTCTGACAGTTTCTAACTTTGTAATGCTTGACTTGGCAACCACTGATGTAGTGGTTAAAAAAAAAAGTGGGTAAACGAACCTAAACTTAAATTTCATATTTCCAAAATGAGAAGTGAGCAAACTCCACTTATCTTACCCTTAATAATAATCTTTTAACATAGTTGGGTATGTGTGTGCTCATGCACGTGAGTCACACACACACACACACCTCACAAAAGCTATGTTTTACACCCACACCTGGAATTTCTTTTATCCCTCTACATTGTTCAGAACTATGTCCGAGATCACTGATTCAATACATCTTGACTTTAAAACATGTAAAACTGATTCAATGACATTATCACTTTGCAATTATTTTGTTGCATAACACAGGATATGTCAAAATCTGAATTTGCTTTTCTTGAAAGTTTTTTCTTTTATTTGCTATATAAGTATTAACTTAAGTTATTTACTATTGATTATTCCTGTTACATCAAACAATAATTGTAATAAAACCCCATTATTTCCTTTCCTAACAAGGTAATGATTTTAGCAAGTTAAAGAAATAGCTATACAAACAACAGTTGGATAAACTGAAGACCAAAAATCTATGAGTTACTTCATACTTATGCTTCAAAATTTCTGAAATTGCACCTGACTGATCTGTTTAATAAGCTCTTGTATAATTTTATTGGATATCCTGTGAAATGTGCAGTATTTGGTATCATATATAAACTGTAAGTTGTTAAACCTTTTTATATTTTTCTCTTTCGTTTTGAAAATTAATAAAAAAAATATTCACAAAAATAAACTCATTGTGGGATTTGTTCTTTTGGTTTTTAACAGTGGCTCGCAGTTTATCAAATGCACATTCTTATAAGAACAAGAGTTGCATGTTTTTATACCACTAAATATTATCTAATAGTTAAGTTTCCCCAATTGCTTCCTGCATATTACAGAAATGGAGTTTAATCTTCACTGCTTTCATTTAAGAGCAATATGGCCATGATGCAATTTCAACTTATTTTGTTTGACAGCTGTCATGAGAATAATTTTCTCAGCTTTGCAAGCCTCCTTCATATCCTGCCCAAACTGGCCTATCTTTGTTTAGAACTGATTTTTCTACATGGCATTCTTCAGTAACAGATGTTCTACTTGACCCTAGATAGCATCATTTCTCAGCAGCATGTCCCCATTTTGAACCGATTATCCTGTCACACATGAAAAAACCCTAAACTCAAAGGGTTGGCACTAGACCTTGGAATGGTTATTTGTGAACTTTCAAAACAAAACATTACAAATCACCAAATATTTCTAAAATAAAATTTAATAAGATGCCACGAATTTAGTTAATTTAAATGGCCACATTGTCTTGGTTCAACTCAAATCACCCAGACTTGTTATCTAACGAACCAAAAGGTGTTTGGTACAACTGTTAGAATAAGAACCATCAAGAAACTCTTCTCCGCTATTTACATATTGTAAGTAACAATGATCTGTATACAAAATACATTGATTAGAAGTGACGTAGTTATTGCAAAGTGCCGAGAGCGCTTAAAAAATAGCAACGGGACAGATCCTCAACTGGCGTACATGGGTATAGTGCCATCAGAATCAGTGGAGCTACACAGTTTTACACTAGCTGAGGAACTGGCCCAAAAGTTGGAACAATACCCACAAAAAGAACATTGCAGCCCACCATAATAAAATTCTCTCCCTTCAATTCGCACAAGCATCCTTCTACCCACTCCCCATCAGGAAAAAAAGACCTTTAAGGCAAGTCCTTATGGTCAACAGATCCAGACAAAAGGGGTGGCAGGTCGGGAGTGGGTACCAAGTCTCTGGCCACCCGGCTGGGAAGACATGTTTCCCTGACCCTAACTTTTCACTATCCTCTTTATGTCCCCCTGAATGCAGCTTCAAAACTAACATGCTCCCTCCTTTGTCCTCTCCCCTCCCCAACACATACAATTTTTTCCCATTCGGTTGCACCAGTGCAGTCAGATCCCTCACTTACATGGACAAGTGCCTTAGTGGACCACAACTGCCAGAGCATCACAGTGAGAAAGATGGTTTTTGAGGATCCAATTCTACGTACTACCCTTTACAAAAGATGTGGATCAACTAGGGAGTCCAGAGAGCAACAAAACTGATAAGAGGTTTAGAAAACCTGACCTCTGAGGAAAGGTTTTTTAAAAAGGGCATGTTTAGTCTTGAAAAAAGAAAACGGGGGACCTGATAATAGTCTTCAAATGTTAGAAAGGCTGTTATAAAGAGGAAGGTGATTAATTGTTCTCCATGTTCACTGAAGGTAGGACAGGTAGTAATGGGCTTAATCTGCAGCAAGGGAGATTTAGGTTAGATATTAGGAAAATCTTTCTAACCAGACGGGTAGTTAAGGTCTGGAATAGGCTTCCAAGACAGGTTGTGGAACCCCATCATAGGTGTTTATCCAACCTGTTCTTAAAACTCTCCCATCAGGGATGGTGTAGTTTTACTTGGTCCTGCCTGCACACGGGGCTGGACTTGATGACCTCTCAAGGTCCCTTCCAGCTCTCCATTTTTATGATTCTATGATAAGAGAGTCATGTAGCAGAGACCTGTCAGGCGCACACCATATTTTTGTAGATGTATTGTATGAGTCACTAAAGTCATTTGACAGGTTTCAGAGTAGCAGCCGTGTTCGTCTGTATTCGCAAAAAGAAAAGGAGTTCTTGTGGCACCTTAGAGACTAACAAATTTATTAGAGCATAAGCTTTCGTGAGCTACAGCTCACTTCATCCTGTAATAGTAAATTTTACTCCCAATGCATAGTCTTTATTTGAAACAGGAATAAATTTTACAAAAATCAATTTTCCAAGGATGCACACAACTCCACTCTTGGAACAACGGATCTACTGACCTTCCTCTTCAAGAGAGCCATACAGTGCTTAGCACAATGAGGTCCTAGTCCATGACTACGACTCCCAGGTGCTATAGTAAGAAATAATAGATGATAATAAAAGTTAACTGCCACACAGATTCATATCTTAGCTACCACCACTCCTTCAAACTCTTAGGCCTGGTCTACACTACGAGATTATGTCGGATTTAGCAGTGTTAAATCTGAATTAATCCTGCACCCGTCCACGCAACGAAGCCATTTTTTCGACATAAAGGGCTCTTAAAACCCATTTCTGTACTCCTCCCCAATGAGGGGATTAGTGCTGAAATCAACATTGCTGTTTCAAATTAGAGCTAGTGTGAACACAATTCGAAGGTATTGGCCTCTGGGAGCTATCCCACAATGCACCATTGTGACTGCTCTGGACAGCACTCTGAACTCGGATGCACTGGCCAGATGTATAGGAAAAGCCCTGGGAACTTTTGAATCTCATTTCCTGTTTGGCCAGGCAAGCTCATCAGCACAGGTAACCAGGCAGTCCCAGAATTGAAAAAGAGCTCTAGCATGGACCGAACGGGAGGTACTGGATCTGAGCGCTGTATGGGGAGAGGAATCCGTGCTATCAGAACTACATTCCAAAAGAAGAAATACCAAAACATTTTAAAAAATCTCAGAGGCCATGAGGGACAGAGGCTACATCAGGGACGCAACACAGTGCCGAGTGAAACTTAATGAGCTCAGACAAGCGCACCAGAAAACCAAAGAATCAAACGGACACTCCGGGACAGAGCCCCAGACATGCCACTTCTACGCTGAGCTGCATGCAATTCTAGGGAGGACCGCCACCACTACTCCATCCCTGTCCATGGACTCCAATGATGGGGTACTCTCCGCCATGGCTGAGGAGTTTGCAATGGGTAAGATGAGAAGGACAATGACAAGCTTGGGGAGAGCACACAGCACACCGTTCTCCCCGACAGCCAGGATCTTTATCACCCTGACAAATACCCTCCCAACCCAACGAAGCCGGAGAAGGGATCTCTCGTGAGTGTACCTTTTTAAAAATAATACATGTTATAAAAGCAAACGTTTTTTAATGATTAAGTAGCCCTGAGGACTTGGGATGCATTCGTGGCCAGTACTGCTACTGGAAAAGTCTGTTAACATGTCTGGGATTGGAGCGGAAATTTCCAGGGACATCTCCATGAAGTTCTCTTGGAGGTACTCTAAAAGCCTTTGCAGAAGGTTTCTGGGGAGAGCAGCCTTATTCTGTCCTCCATGATAGGACACTTTACCACGCCATGCTAGTAGCAAGTAATCTGGTATCATTGCATGATAAAGCCTGGCAGTGTATGGTCCCGGTGTTTGCTGGCATTCAAGCAACATCCGTTCTTTATCTCTCTGTTATCCTCAGGAGAGTGATATCATTCATGGTAACCTGGTTGAAACAGGGGAATTTGATTAAGGGGACATTCAGAGGTGCCTATTCCTACTGGGTTGTTTGCCTGTGGCTGAAAAGAAATCATCCTCCCCGCAGTTAGCCATGCGCGGCCAGGGTGGGGGGATCATTGGCGCTGAGCTGTTCGCATTTGGCGAGCAGGGATCTTCCCTGATACCAGCCATGTGATGGGGGGAGGGGAAAAGCAATCATATCAGAGAATTGGATGGGGGGGAAGGGGGTTAGTTTGGTTTCTGCTGCTGCACGTTAACAGGAAAACCGCAGCACTAAATGGCCAACTCAACGGGTTTTGCTTGGTATGGGAAAGGAGGGGGGCTCTGTTATGAAGGTTGCAGAAACTGAAAGACGATGGCTTACCATGGCCGCCTGCAAGCCGAATTCTGTTGCTCGGCCCTGCGTGTGTGATCTCTAACACCAAAGCTGCAGGCACTCAACATAAGATGCAAAATGCGACCTTGTACCAAAATCACATGTGCTATGTAATGTGAATAGTGCTGTTCACCGTGAAAGAGTATAGCCATTGTTCTGTAAAATGTATCTTTTTAAATACTTCACTCCCTTTTTTTCCTCCAACAGCTGCAAATGTTTCAAGCCTCCCTCCTCTGTCCCAAAGGCTATCTCAGATAAGGCGGCGAAAAAAACAGACGCGCGATGACGTTCTCTGAGCTCCTGCAGTCGTCCGGCACTGACAGAGCTCAGCAGAATGTGTGAAGGGACACAATAGCAGAGTACAGGACGGTGGCCGATGAACGTGAGGAGAGGTGGCGGCAGGAAAATCAGAGGAGGCATGAGGCAATGCTGGGGCTACTGCTGGATCAAACGGACATGCTCCGGCGTCTGGTGGAGGTTCATGAATGGCAGCAGGATCATAGACTGACACTGCAGCCCCTGCTTGACCACCCTCCCTCCTCCCCAAGTTTCATAGCCTCCTCATCCAGATGCCCAAGAACGTGGGGCGGTGGAAGGCTCCGGGCACCCAACCACTCCACCCCAGTGGACAGCCCAAGCAACAGAAGGCTGGCATTCAACAAGTTTTAAAGTGGCCTTTTCCTACCCTCCTTCCACATCCCACCCAGGCTACCTTGTGAGTTCTCTCTCTATTTTTAAAAAGAAAAGGAGTACTTGTGGCACCTTAGAGACTAACAAATTTATTAGAGCATAAGCTTTCGTGAGCTACAGCTCACTTCATCGGATGCATTTGGGAGCTGTAGCTCACGAAAGCTTATGCTCTAATAAATTTGTTAGTCTCTAAGGTGCCACAAGTACTCCTTTTCTTTTTGCGAATACAGACTAACACGGCTGCTACTCTGAAATCTCTATTTTTATAATCAATTAATAAAGAATACATGTTTTTAAATGATAGTGACTTTATTTCCTTTGCAAGCAAGCTGTTATCGAAGGGGGGAGGGCGGGTGGCTTACAGGGAGTTTAGAGGCAACGAAGGGGGTGGGTTTTCATCAAGGAGAAACAAACAGAAGTGTCACACAGTACCCTGGCCAATCATGAAACTGGTTTTCAAAGCTTCTCTGATGCGCAGCTCTTCCTGCTGTGCTCTTCTAACCGCCCTGGTGTCTGGCTGCATGTATTCAGCGGCCATACAATTTGCATCAACCTCCCACCCTGCCATAAACGTCTCCCCCTTACTCTCACAGAGATTGTGGAGCACACAGCAAGCAGCAATAACAATGGGAATATTGGTTTTGCTGAGGTCTGAGCGAGTCAGTAAACTGCGCCAGTGACCCTTTAAACATCCAAATGCACACTCTACCACCATTCTGCACTTGCTCAGCCTATGTTGAACAGCTCCTGACTACTGTCCAGGGTGCCTGTGTACAGCTTCATGATTCAGGGCATTAAGGGGTAGGCTGGGTCCACAAGGATAACTATAGGCATTTCAACATCCCAAACAGTTATTTTCTAGTCTGGGAAGTAAATCTTTTCCTGCAGCCGTTTAAACAGACCAGAGTTCCTGAAGATGCGAGCATCATGAATCTTTCCCGGCCATCCCACGTTGATGTTGGTGAAATATACCTTGTGATCCACCAGTGCTTGCAGCACCATTGAAAAGTACCCCTTGTGGTTTATGTACTGGCTGCCCTGGTGGTCCGGTCCCAAGATAGGGATATGCGTTCTGCCTATAGCCCCACCACAGTTAGGGAGTCCCATTGCAGCAAAGCCATCTAGTATGAGCTGCACATTTCCCAGAGTCACTATCTTTGATAGCAGCAGCTCAATGATTGTGTTGGCTACTTGCATCACAGCAACCTCCACAGTAGATCTGCCCACTCCAAATTGATTACCAACTGACAGGTAGCTGTCTTGCATTGCAAGCTTCCACAGGGCTATTGCCACTTGCTTGTCGACTGTGAGGGCTGCTCTCATCTTGGTATTCTTGCGTTTCAGGGCAGGGGAAAGCAAGTCACAAAATTCCATGAAAGTGCCCTTACGCACGCGAAAGTTTCGGAGCTACTGGGAATCATCCCAGACCAGCAACACTATGTGGTCTCACCAGTCTGTGCTTGTTTCCCGGGCCCAGAATCGGTGTTCCACGGCATAAGCCTGCCCCATTAATATCATGATCTCCAAATTGCAGGGGAACGCGGTTTTAGAGAAAAGTGTATTCATGTCCTCATCACCGCGCTTCTGTCGCCTCCTTGCCTGGTTTTTCAGGTGCTGGTTCTGCATAAACTGCATAATAACGTGCGAGGTATTTACAATGGTCATAACTGCTGAAGCGAGCTGAACGGGCTCCATGCTTGCTGTGCTATGGCGTCTGCTCCTGCTTGGGCAATCCAGGGAAAAGGGCGCGAAACGATTGTTTGCCATTGCTCTGACGGAGGGAGGGGCGACCGACAACATGACTTACAGGGTTGGCTTACAGGGAATTAAAATCAACAAAGGGGGTGGCTTTGCGAGAAACAGAATGGCCCCCTCAAGGATAGAACTCAAAACCTCAAGGATAGAACCCAAAACTGGGTTTAGCAGGCTGTTGATTTCATGGAAGAACGGAGGAAGGGAGGGAGGAGAAAATGAATACAAAACAAATCTGTTCTATTTCTTGTTTTGATCCTCTTCATCTATCTTTATACATCTTGCTGGCAGCAGACTTTGCAGTACGGCCGCTAGCCATCGTCATCTCCTGCATGCTCAGCAGAAGACGGTGCAGTATGACTGCTGGTCATCGTTGTCTCCTGGCTGCTCATTAAAAGACAGTGCACTAGGACTGCCGGTAGGACTGAATCACCATGAAATGAAACTTAAAAGGGAAATGACCTGGCTGAGTCACTCTCATGTTTGCCCAGGCGCCCCGACCTCATCGAGGTCGGTTAAAAGAGCACCCTGGACTATGTCGACGACGGCTACCAGTCATACTGTACTGTCTGCTGCCAAAAGGCAATAAGCTGCTGCTGTGTAGCAATGCAGTACCACGTCTGCCAGCACCCAGGAGACATACAGTGACGGTAAGTTAAGTGGGCTCCATGCTTGCCGTTGTATGGCGTCTGCACGGGTAACCCAGGAAAAAAGGCGTGAAGTGATTGTCTGCCCTTGATTTCACGGAGGGAGAGAAGGGGGGCCTGACGACATGTACCCAGAACCACCCGTGACAATGTTTTAGCCCCATCAGGCATTGGGATTTCTACCCAGAATTCAAATGGGCAGCGGAGACTGCGGATAGCTATGGGATAGCTACCCACAGTGCAACGCTCCGGAAGTCGACGGTTGTCTCGGTACTGTGGACGCACTCCGCTGACTATATGCACTTAGAGCATTTGTGTGGGGACACACACGATCGACTGTATAAAAACGCTTTCTACAAAACAGATTTCTATAAATTCGACCTAATTTCGTAGTGTAGACAAGGTCTTAGACAAAGACAGAAGTTCTATAGATTAAGCCAGTTTACTAAAATGCTCTAGAGCTAGTGATGCCATCATGAAATTCTATAACCACCAGCTTCCTTAGAAAAGTAGAGAAATGGGATCCACTGTCTATGCTTTCTTTCATACTTGCAGTCTTGTTAACTCACTATGCTGTCCCCAGATCTGTTGGGTAGTACCATTGCTGACTTCCCCCAGGATATTTGTATCAATGTTTGATATTGATCAAGTGTTATACGTGGCTTTTTCCCTCCAGAATAGGAGATTTCCTCCTTTGGGCTCTCTCACACATTCTGGAGCGTAATATTCTCAGAATTAATTCCTGCAATTATATTTGACCAAACAATAGTCCTGATCTTCTAACTACAGCAAAATGTTGGCAAGGCTGAGTACCAATTTACCTTCAAGTAAACATGATCATTTTAAATGAACCCAGATAGCATTTAACTGAGACCATTTCAAATCTTTGGAGCATTCTGTTGCTCCAAAAAGGCATTAACTCTGGGTGTTATTTTCTTTAAAGACAAGCTGTTACCATTCCTCTAATTTACAAAGAATATTTTCATAACAGAGTAAGACTAATGTCTCACAACTCCTTAACTATAAAACATTATGCTTGAAAGAAAGTCACAAGTTCCTAGCATTAAGCTGCGCCAGGATTTCACAGTTAGAATTTTCCTCTTCTTGGAGGGCTGTTCATTTCCTTAGAAGAGGAATGCTTTCTGGTTTTATAGCCAAGTTGGCTAAGAGAAACAAAATCAGTAAGGCATTCATGTGGTCACGTTACATTAAATGTCTCTGGCATATAATTCCTATTATAGTTTGCAACAAAAAGTAGCAGAACACCATTGTGTATATATTATAATAGTTTCACTCTCTCAAGCAGACATGTTTACAGGAGGCGGCAGATTAAAGAACTTGTGTTGCCCTAGACAGAAAGAAATAACATCTGCCAGTTGTATTTATTTGTAGTGATGTATGATTTATGCTTTTCCATTTGTAAGTGGTAGAGAGAAATGTATCATGTGGCACTGTTTAGATAATCCTCAAGAAAATTCAGAGTATATCATGTGGGGGTTGTCCTTTCATACGAGAGAGACTGGAGAATGGCTGAGAGGAGCGAGAGTTCTTAAAATTCTTGGAATGGGGTTAAAGGCCCAGTCAGATGGGTTTTCAAGAAGACTGGGTCAGGGTTATGGGAGAAAGCAGGAAGACATGAGTTAAGTTAAGAACAAAAATGATCTGGGTTGAATGGTTATTTCCTATTATTTATTGGACACTATCTACATAGCTGGCCCTGTGAAGACAAAGGAAAACATAAATCCTGGTTCCAAAGATCTTTATCTAAAGTGGACAAAGACAATACAGCAAATGCACACAAGTCTGTTCCTAAACCGTACGCAGTGAGAGAGAGGTAGGTATCACACTCAAGCTACCAGACTCGAAGGTTCTTTCTTTTGCCCACGCTTTCCTCTTGTGGCTTTGCATTGTAGTCACCCTCTCTCCTCCGTGACTACTAAGCCCATAGCTGACAGCATGCATTTTTCTAACTAGTAAAAGCAGGAAAGGAGCCTTGCAGGATCAGAACCCCATTGTGCTGGGTGCTGTACAGAGATCCAGTACAAGACAGCACTGAAAAGCTTACAATCTAATTTGGGAACCGGAAAGGTGCAACTACCTCAAAAGTGAAGAGATTTCTTGTTGAGATGGCATCTTTGATTATTATTCTAGACACTGTCCCCCAAAAACCTGAAAAATAACATGAAAGAAATCCACGGTTAAAGACAAAGAGGGATTTCATGTTGAGAGGCAAGGCATAGAGGTCAGAACACTGGTCTGAGAAGCAGGAATCTCAAAACTTAACCTTATTTACTGAGACTGTACACTCATTGGGACAGGGCTCATCTCTTTGTTGTGTGTTTGTGCAGCACCTAGCACTATGGGACCCTGATTAATGATGGGGATTCCTGAGTGCTATCATAATACAAGTAATAAAAATATGGTATTCATCTCACATCTCCCATGAAAAAAACTACATTAAACAATAAGGATTAACCAACGTAACCATTGTTTAAACAGTGGCTTGGTTTCACTTAAAATACTGTGTGTTTGAGCAGCTAACTGGTGCTGCTTATTTTGCTACAGGTTCTGAATAAAGACACAAAGCACAGCCTTCCAGGGGAAGAGAAGCAACTCTGTTGCATAAATTAAGACTATATTGATGTGACAGATGTAGGGCACTGAATGACCTTCCCCAGGAGCAAGTCACACAGGAACAGTGAAGACAATTTTCAAGACTGTCAAAAGAATGAAAAACATGACAGGATTCTAGGCACCCAATGCATTCCCCCATTGCTTCAGACTTCCCATCATTGCAAGTAGTAGTTCCCATATGCCAACTCATCAAAAATAGGCTTCATGTCATTAATAAGGCTGGCTATCTTTTTACACAGCATTCGAAGAGTCAGCCATCCAGGTGATAAGAGTCTGCAACTAAGTTAAAAAAAAAATCTAGGTACTAACGTGGGTGGAAATGGTCAGATTACAGTAAGAAGTCAGCATGCCGAGACAGACAGACAGACAGAAGATCAGGGAAACAAATCCCAACGTTGACACAGAAAGCAGCATATTTTACTTCTTTCCTCTGCGAGCGGGAGGTTTACTTGACTTGTTTCAGTGAGAGCTGTAGCAGCTCCAGTGCTTGTGCCTGAGTCTGAAGAAAATAGACCCTCTTGACTCTTCAGATGATTCTGACTTTTGCATTGCACCATTTTTTTTTCTATTTTTGCCAACAAGAGCCCTGATCTTGCAATGAAAACTGCACAGGCAGAACCCCACTCAGTCGAATCAAGTTCTAGGTCTTGGTCCTTCTCTTCAAGGTGCTCAGTGGCGTGGACCTAAGGTCTCTAAAAGATCAACTAAAGCTGCGGGATAAAGACAGCGGTTGACATTTTTGCTCCTCTGGCACAATGGAATTGTCTCTAGCAAGGGTAAAGCTCACCTGTGCAAGAGGTAGAGCTTTCTTGGGGACCAGCCCAAGACTATGGAATGAACTCTCACAGGACCTAAGGACCATCACAAACCCCACCACCTTCCTCTCCAAGTGCATTGTGCATTTCTTTGCCTTCTCTAACATAAATACACACACACATACAAATTCCAAAACAGACCATTGCACTGCACACACTCCCCCAGGAGAGGATGAGAGAACCCCACCACATGACAGATGTGTAGTCATCTTGCTTAATATACTACTGGAAGGGGCTCAGATACTATGTTGACGAGCACAGTCTAGGAACTTGTATAAAACGAAATTTGCAGGGGTTCCACGTGGGCACAAAAGTGTGCATCTACAATGTTCTCATTGCAGGACTGGACCCTATGGCATTATTAGTCCATTATTAACCCATTGGGCAGAGGCAGGATCACATCTTTAAACACTTTTTCAAGGGGATTTAGAGAATAGCTTCTATTGCAATTCCCTTACTTTCATCACTAATGAGAGAGTTCAAGGAAAATGGGGCCAGTGCTTTCCTGGCACGGAAGCCATAAAGAACTTGCCCTTTCACATGCAACACACCTTTTTGGAATTTCCCCCATATTCTCCCTAGCCTACCCAAAAAGCTTCCCCTGCACCAGATAATAGCCAGAATTCCCATTAATTTAGATTTTCCTTCATCATTGTGTAAATGATGCATTCTACTTTGGACGACCAATATTGTTCTAAATGGACAATGTTCAATAGTAAAAGATTAGCAGCAAAAACCAAACTACGCCATTGGTCTAGAAAACAAGTTCATTACATTTGTAGAGCTAATCAGGAGAGCAAAAGAACAAAAACACATCAAAGGCTAAATGGAAAGATGCTAGTTTGAAAGTGTAACAAATTACGAATGAGACAAAATGCGTAAGAACAGAATTAAATTAAATTAAATGTAATTAAAATAAGAATTAAGTGGAAGACACGTTGAACCAGAGCACATACTGCAAATAGATGCGCCCACCACTAATATAATACAGCATTATGTGGAACCGTGCATAAGCAGTGTTGTGTTTTTTATTTACAGACAGAAGAAAACTTTATTAGACTTACATAATAAAGGATGAACTCAGAGGTGGGATTTGAGATCTCACGTCCTGCAAATTCAGTTGGCTGCAATAGTCTTCACCTTCTGCTTCAAGTGTTGCATACAGTGCTGCAGCGTAACAGCTGCCAGTTTCACCCCGGGGCGTCTGCATTTCAGCAGTAGAGTAAGTTTCAGAGTAGCAGCCGTGTTAGTCTGTATTCGCAAAAAGAAAAGGAGTACTTGTGGCACCTTAGAGACTAACAAATTTATTAGAGCATAAGCTTTCGTGAGCTACAGCTCACTTCATCGGATGCATTTGGTGGAAAAAACAGAGGAGAGATTTATATACACACACACAGAGAACATGAAAATATGGGTTTATCATACACACTGTAAGGAGAGTGATCACTTAAGATAAGCCATCACCAACAGCAGGGGGGGGAAGGAGGAAAACCTTTCATGGTGACAAGCAGGTAGGCTAATTCCAGCAGTTAACAAGAATATCAGAGGAACAGTGGGGGGTGGGGTGGGAGGGAGAAATACCATGGGGAAATAGTTTTACTTTGTGTAATGACTCATCCATTCCCAGTCTCTATTCAAGCCTAAGTTAATTGTATCCAGTTTGCAAATTAATTCCAATTCAGCAGTCTCTCGTTGGAGTCTGTTTTTGAAGCTTTTTGTTGAAGTATAGCCACTCTTAGGTCTGTGATCGAGTGACCAGAGAGATTGAAGTGTTCTCCAACTGGTTTTTGAATGTTATAATTCTTGATGTCTGATTTGTGTCCATTCATTCTTTTACGTAGAGACTGTCCAGCTATCTTCGAGACACCACCGATTTCCTGAGGAAACTACAGTCCATTGGTGATCTTCCTAAAAACACCATCCTAGCCACTATGGATGTAGAAGCCCTCTACACCAACATTCCACACAAAGATGGACTACAAGCCGTCAGGAACAGTATCCCCGATACTGTCACGGCTAACCTGGTGGCAGAACTTTGTGACTTTGTCCTGACCCATAACTATTTCACATTTGGTGACAACGTATACCTTCAAATCAGCGGCACTGCGATGGGTACCCGCATGGCCCCACAGTATGCCAACATTTTTATGGCTGACTTAGAACAACGCTTCCTCAGCTCTCGTCCCCTAATGCCCCTACTCTACTTGCGCTACATTGATGACATCTTCATCATCTGGACCCATGGAAAAGAAGCTCTTGAGGAATTCCACCATGATTTCAACAATTTCCATCCCACCATCAACCTCAGCCTGGACCAGTCCACACAAGAGATCCACTTCCTGGACACTACGGTGCTAATAAGCGATGGTCACATAAACACCACCCTATATCGGAAACCTACTGACCGCTATTCCTACCTACATGCCTCTAGCTTTCATCCAGATCATACCACTCGATCCATTGTCTACAGCCAAGCGCTACGATATAACCGCATTTGCTCCAACCCCTCAGACAAAGACAAACACCTACAAGATCTCTATCATGCATTCCTACAACTACAATACCCACCTGCTGAAGTGAAGAAACAGATTGACAGAGCCAGAAGAGTACCCAGAAGTCACCTACTACAGGACAGGCCCAACAAAGAAAACAACAGAACGCCACTAGCCATCACCTTCAGCCCCCAACTAAAACCCCTCCAACGCATCATCAAGGATCTACAACCTATCCTGAAGGACGAGCCATCGCTCTCTCAGATCTTGGGAGACAGACCAGTCCTTGCTTACAGACAGCCCCCCAATCTGAAGCAAATACTCACCAGCAACCACACACCACACAACAGAACCACTAACCCAGGAACCTATCCTTGCAACAAAGCCCGTTGCCAACTCTGTCCACATATCTATTCAGGGGATACCATCATAGGGCCTAATCACATCAGCCACACTATCAGAGGCTCCTTCACCTGCGCATCTACCAATGTGATATATGCCATCATGTGCCAGCAATGCCCCTCTGCCATGTACATTGGCCAAACTGGACAGTCTCTACGTAAAAGAATGAATGGACACAAATCAGACATCAAGAATTATAACATTCAAAACCAGTTGGAGAACACTTCAATCTCTCTGGTCACTCGATCACAGACCTAAGAGTGGCTATACTTCAACAAAAAAGCTTCAAAAACAGACTCCAACGAGAGACTGCTGAATTGGAATTAATTTGCAAACTGGATACAATTAACTTAGGCTTGAATAGAGACTGGGAATGGATGAGTCATTACACAAAGTAAAACTATTTCCCCATGGTATTTCTCCCTCCTACCCCACCCCCCACTGTTCCTCTGATATTCTTGTTAACTGCTGGAATTAGCCTACCTGCTTGTCACCATGAAAGGTTTTCCTCCTTCCCCCCCCTGCTGTTGGTGATGGCTTATCTTAAGTGATCACTCTCCTTACAGTGTGTATGATAAACCCATTGTTTCATGTTCTCTGTGTGTGTGTGTATATAAATCTCTCCTCTGTTTTTTCCACCAAATGCATCCGATGAAGTGAGCTGTAGCTCACGAAAGCTTATGCTCTAATAAATTTGTTAGTCTCTAAGGTGCTAGCAGTAGAGTAAGACTCTGATCCTACAAAAAGTTTTACATGCATATTTAATCTTAGACATATGGAGTGGTCTCATTTAACTCAAGAGGTTAAGATTAAGCACGTGCATAAATCTCTGCAGGATCAGGGCCTAAATGATACCCGTATAACGTTTGTGTATTAATACGGAAAGGGTTTCAGAACTCTAGGAAGCTGCTGTATATTGTTATTAATGCATTTCAACCACTTTTCCCCAGTTAGCTATAAAGATGAGCAACATGAGCTGCAAAATAGCCCGATTTCTCAAATTCAAAACAGGAACAGGGCATGAGTAGATGTGATATTCTGATTGCTTTCAGAGTAGCAGCCGTGTTAGTCTGTATTCGCAAAAAGGAAACGAGTACTTGTGGCACCTTAGAGACTAACAAATTTATTAGAGCATAAGCTTTCGTGAGCTACAGCTCACTTCATCGGATGCATTGAGCTGTAGCTCATGAAAGCTTATGCTCTAATAAATTTGTTAGTCTCTAAGGTGCCACAAGTACTCCTTTTCTTTTTTCTGATTGCTTTATATACTGAAAAACAGAGCATAAGGGAACTGGATAATTAGGGGACTGGGAACAGGATGATGAAGTACAGTTCTTTGCATTTGTCTCAGGTCAGTAACAGCCATTTTATGCCCCAAAACTGAAACTGGCTACTTGCCACTGACTTCAGTGGAGCTTAATGAGCCTGCAGGGTTCTGTCCAAACGGAGCAAAATACAAGAGTGGGACTATGGTTCCCATCTTGGCGTCAGGAAGCTTGTACACTCCTGCGGAATCCTTTTGTGGAGACAGCCTCTGTTTCTTATTTTGTTTATTTGGCACTGTTTCTGAAGTATGACTCCCTCCTCCCCCGAAAATTGGATCGCAATGACCAGATTCTGAATGTAAGTTGCCTCATTATACTTATCAAAGTCAGAACAGGATGACTTGCTGAAACAGACACTTTAGACACTTCAACTTTCCACTTTTGGAGGCTGCAACCCGAGTACATGAACATCTCTCTTCAAAACAGGAAGTACAGTCACAAAAATCAAGCAAGTTCCACCACAAGTTAACTTAAACCAAGGAATGAACCAAGCACTTTGAGAATTAACTGCAAAATACAAAAAGAAAAGGAGTACTTGTGGCACCTTAGAGACTAATAAATTTATTAGAGCATAAGCTTTCGTGAGCTACAGCTCACTTCATCGGACGCATGCTCACGAAACCTTATGCTCTAATAAATTTGTTAGTCTCTAAGGTGCCACAAGTACTCCTTTTCTTTTTGCGAATGCAGACTAACATGGCTGCTACTCTGAAACCTGCAAAATACAGCTACACTGAACTGGCACTTTTATACTTCCGCTGAATGAAATGCTATTTGATGCTGTTACTTTGATGACATACTCCAAGGACTTGCCTGGAAGAAATCCATACAGCAGTCTTGCAAATCATGCTATTTCAGTTTTGCAAATGACTAGGAGAAACATGCATTTACAGTCAAAGAGCTGTAGAAAGAAATGGAACTTTGATACACGAAGATGAATTCCTTATCACAGCTTGGCTGGCTCACAGAACATACGCTTTCCATTTTAAACTTGAGGAGAGAAAGTTACAGGCATCTCATGTACGAGGCTAAATTCAAGGAAGTAAGTCGGTAATTTTTCCTTTTCAAAGATGGTCAGAATGAAAACAAAAACAAAAAAACAAATCTAGCTACTAGCTAGTTCCCAAATTCTTATACACACTTTCCTAAATGCTCATTCATAAAATGATCTAAATGCTCATTCATAAAATGATGGCGTATACCAGCTTCTCCCCCATTAGCACAGAGAAGTGCAAATCACATCTCCTTGGGTTTGCTGTACCATGAACGAAAGGAATATTCACCTTTGAGAGGAAAGAAAGTGTGTGGCACCATTGCATCCCACCCTACTTCAGGAATTCTATTTGGGACGCCACAGGATCTGTGGAGTCTGCAGTAGGGATGCGCCAAATCTGCACATCCCTCAGCCATGAACCCCTCCCAACCCCCTCTCCGAGCAGCACCGCTGGCCTATGTGCTTCTCAAAACATTGAGAACCAAATCCCACTTGCAAGACCCAGAAAAATGCCCAGAGCACTTCCTTGCCTTCGTTAGTATCCCCACTTACAGGTATGACAGAAAGAATAAAAAAACAGCACTCTGTAGTCAGGGCTGAATTAATCTTTTGTGGGCTCCGGTGCCTGGACCATGGCCCCATCCCCTGCTCCATCCCAAGGCCGTGCCCCCGCTTAGCTTCTTCCCCTTGAATCCCTGTCTGTGTTCCACCCTGAGGCCCCACCCATGCTTCACCCTGAGACCCCAGCCGACCTCTTTCCCCCAAGCCCTGCCTGCCACCCGCATGGGGGAAAGGGGCAGAGAGGAATGAGCAGTGGTGGGACCTCAGTGGAGAAGAGGCCAAGTGAGGGCAGGGCCTCAAGGTGGAGCACAGGGAAAAGGGGGGAGTGGGGACACAGTCCAGGCAGTGGAGCTCCTTCTCAGTGTGGGCTCAGTGCCACAGTAAACCTGGCACTGTCTGTAGTACCCCAGTGAGCGAACCCCTGGAGCAGAACCTTCTGGGATACCTCTGAGCTTGATTCAGAGTAGCAGCCGTGTTAGTCTGTATTCGCAAAAAAGAAAAGGAGTATTTGTGGCACCTTAGAGACTAACTAATGCTCAAATAAATTTGTTAGTCTCTAAGGTGCCACAAGAACTCCTTTTCTTTTTTTCTGAGCTTGATGGCTCAGTAATTTCTATTTATTCTTGCAAGGGATTGAAGCCATGTCAACAGAACCTCATGGTCAACAGTATCAAAACAGAACATGTAGCTACATACCATATCTTGATCTAAAATGTGATTGACAGAAACGGTTCCGCCTTGCATGTTGCCGTGACACTGGGAGTACCTTTCCCAGACTTGAAGGAGAGCTCTCTTTTGCTCGAAAGTTTGTCTCTCTCACCAATAGAAGTGGGTCCAATAAAGATATTACCTCACCCATCTTGTCTCTCTAATATCCTGGGACCGACATGGCTACAGTTACACTGCAAACAGGAATTGTTCATGGCAGCACAGTATCTGCAAGCGATTAAAGGATGGAGTGGAAGCTGTTATATGCCTTTAAGTCACAGTGAGGTACATACAAACCACCAAAAAAGGAAGGGATTGTTTCCTCGCCACTTGAGATGCTCCCTGACATCCGTGGTGCCTTGAAAGAGCTGCGATATCCCAGACTTTTCAGGGTTATCACATTGCAGGCACAGATAGGATAAAGAATGGAGCAAAGGCATAAAAATCCATCTGCTGATACCTGTATTTGAAGCATTATGCATCCAAATTATTATATTTAGATTAGAAGCGCCCTTGGGCAAGGATCACAACTTCCTCTATATTTTGTACAGCACTGAACACACTGTCGTTGCTCAGTAAACAAACTGAATAATCTCTCCAGAGGGTGATGGTGATATGTTTGCATATATGACTATTAATGGTAGTTGTTATTTTTAAAGGGAGAATACTGGATTTTTTTGAGGACTGTGACTAGTTAAGATGTTTCTTGTCATATAATTTGCATTTGTTTTATTTGTATTCTTTAATCTTTTAAAGATTTCCATATCATCTCTCATACAGTCACCGTTCAAGAATGAGAAACAATTCTAAAGAAACTTGCATGCCAAAATATTGAAAAAATATAATAACTCTTGCAAGAAGAAATACATCTAGTAAAACCACAAAGATGGCAATTATGTCTGTGTTGCCTTATTGTTTGTTAGGAGAGTTTTAGGAGTGAATCAAAACTGCTCAACATATTTAAGAAAATAATCTTCTTTCAGTATTTGGTTTTCAAATATATTTTACTTCCAAAATTCCCTTTTCAATAACTGAAAATCCATTCTGTTACAATGGCCTCTATATACCAACTAATTAGCACATTCAATTTATGGCAGAGTCATTTATGTGTTCTTCCTCTCCAAAGCTGTGTTTCCCTTTTTTTTGTGTTGTGGTTTAGCCTGTTTCTTTCACAAGATCTGTCAAGAAATCCCATTTAATCCCAGTAATGATGAAAAATTATATTCTTTTATTTTTGTTTAAAATATTTTATATATTCACATTCTGATTAATACAAAATTACAAAAGACAGTAAGTAGAAAATAAACAGTACTGAGAGATTTCATGCCAAAAATATATGGATTATAAACTAGCTAGACAAAATACTTCCCTAGAAAATTTTCAGATACATGACTGTTAATAAAAACCCCATGTTTTAAAATGCATCTGTTCCTGAAGAGTCCGAATCCCCATGTACCATACTGATACTTTGCATCTGGTCATCTATATTCATGGAAGGCAGCATCACTGACATCTTCGCTGGAGAAGTCAGTGAACTTAAATGCAGTACAGTTTCCTCTCCTAAAATAAAAGACAGAATAATTACATTATTTTACACTCCAAATATAGCAATTTCAAATGTACTAAAGCCATCACCTTCTTGCATCATCTTATGGATATAAGGATACATACTCTTACGTCAAGGATAGACATATGGCAAAACATATGCTGGATGTGTTACACAGCCAGCTACATCTCTGTCTCATATTTCCCAGCGTGGTCTTATTTCAGCCACTACATTTCTTTATAAGGCACTGCACACATACAGATATGGGGGAGAGGGGTGTGCACGTGTGTGAGAAATATAAAAATCTGTATCTTCTTATGTAGTAACATACCAAAAGCCTTATGAAACAATTCAAGTTGCGACACCCAGCATATCTGACACACAATTTAAAAAAGCAAGGAAACGAAAGTTAAAGTAACTAACAGTAGATGCACTCTATCACAATCTCAAATACCCTACATTACAGACCAAACACTGCCTTAACTCTGCCCTTGTAGGGAAACCATCCTTCCAGCATCCCCTTCTCTGATTGGATGAACAAGCCCTACTTTAGCCTCTTGTCATTCATCCCTCTTTTCTTCCATCCAATGGAAGATTCCAGCCGAAGAGTAGGTGTAACAAGTTGTCTGACAGGAGGTGGCTTACGTAAAAGGAGGCCTGGACAACTCTACCAGCTCAGTGTGCCTCCACTATCTATGTCTACCTGGTAGGGTGAAGCAACAGCTTGAGTTTTCCTCTGTTGTGATCTCAACCCTCTGACCCCAGGAAGTGTAAATACTCTCAGAGTGAAATCCCAGGCAGCAGTCAAGTTGGTGCTGCACCAGTGGCCATGCTACAACAGTGGGAGACCACTATGGGAAGCAAGCCCCAAAGAGTGTATAGCTGCACTACTGTGCTGAGCAGCAGGGAAAGCCACTGCAGTGCTGAAAAGCTGGAGAGGGAGAAAAAACCTGTGCCCAGACACCAGGGAACAGGAGAGAATAAAGAGTAGGCAAAAGGTAAGGGTGCTGCTTACATTGAGCTGTGGGAAGAAAACAGAATGGGGCAGCAGAAGATGGAGCAGGCAATGAATCAGTCTACAAGAAGAGTGATAACATGCAGTGGAAGCAGAACTGGACTCTAAATCAGCATCAGAATTAAACCACCCAAAGGCTAGCTGGCCACAGTCAAATCCACTATAGGTACAGAGAGATTCACTGGAGTGAGAGCCATTATTCCTCCAAACGGAAGGATATTGACAATTGGTGCTGGGCCCCGTGAAGTGTTCTCTCAGACAATCCTTCACCCAGTGGGAGTGTGCAGAGTTGGCGGGAGGATCCCTTGGAGCAAGCTCCCCAAGACTCTTTTCAGGACTGGTAGCATGCACAATTGGTGCACAGTCATCATGTGATGCTAAGTCTAAGCTTTCTTAGCTGGGTTCTTCCTGTTTTGGTCCCTCTTCTCAGAGTCACCCGTCTTCTTGCCTAACCTCATTAAGTAGGTGCTAGAGGGAAAGGAGGATCTGGATTCAAACCGTTAACTCCATGCTTCCAGGAGAGGAGGCAAAAAAATACTGAACGACTGGAAGATGGGTCTCTCTGCCCTTAGATATCGTCTAGCTTTCACTGTTCTTTGGCGCCATACAACTAATTGTTTGGTATCTTCTGCAAGATGGGAGGTGGCGGCAATTAATGGCACACAATTCAGGACCTCAAATTAATCACTTTCAGTATCAGAGAGAAAAATACACAGTATTACAGATTTAATTGTTGTCCACACTACAGCTATCCCAAATAAACAGGACTTCGGGGAGGGCGAGGGGGAATCCCCACAGTAGTCATTTGTAAAAGCTATTTCTGAACTCTATTTTTCTATTGGTTTAAAATTACAAATAAGGGACATGGGAATTTCAAGACCATCATCTCACCACTGCGGAAAAAAAGAAACAAGTGGCAAATTAATCTGATTAATATACTATGGAATGAGCTTCTAAAATAAATTCTTTGAACACATATTTAGTCTTTGGAGTGTAGGAAGAAACCAGTTACTGAGTAAATTCAATTTACATCTATCAGCTTTTCAGCAACTGCAGCACAGATTTAAACATGAGGACAAAGGCCTTCCTCACTCATTAGTCAAAAGTTAAAATCTAGGGCAGGGAGGAACCACCCTCCTGCAGTCAATCAATACTGTCAAGCTACCATAAGCTTCATTACTTACATAGCATTTTGTGAACTCAATGTCACTTTGTAAAATAAAGGGTTCAGTAACAAACAAACAAACAAACATCCTACAGGTGAACTGAAAATATATTTGTTTTGGTGAGTGTGACAGTGAAATTCTTGGCGGAGTTTGTTTTTCTACTAACATGACACAGTACATTAGTGATCTTCCCTTGTTCTCCGACAGCCTCGGCAATTAAAACTCCATTCTCTCAATTCCACCCATAAAATATTTGTCAGGCTTATCTATTATGACAATGCAGCAATACCCTGCTTTCACTTGAATGTGCCAAAACATACTTAAATTGCTAATTAAACTGATCAGTGATGGAATAAAAACCACTGCTAATATAAAATTTCATCTAGTGCTTTTCGGTCTATAGTAGCTGCCAACTTCCAAGGAGGTCAAACACATTTATGGCCAAACTCGGTAAATCCAATACAGGGAGCAACCTTTGCCAGCTAAACTTTTTGCACCTCAGGAAGACGGGCCCCTGTAGAAGGAAGGCAGAGATACCACTGCTATCTCTTTGTCAGAGTTCCTATTAAGTCAGCAATTTACCTGACTGCTATGGTGACACTCCCTTTCCAATCCAATTCACTCTTCAGGCACTGATCCTCCATTGCATCCACCCCCACCATGAGACTTTGCACAAACAGCCTCATTCCCCTGCTGTCTTTCCTCTGCAAAGTACAGCTGCCAAGCTTTACACTGGCATAAGCCCTGAGCAAACCTAACCCACAGTGAGTACATGCAATAAGTTGTACATCTTCTGAAGACTGTTTAAAAGGACACTTTTGGAAATGCTAAAAAGTTGCACACATCATATATATTATATATTAAGTTATTTTTTCAGAAAGGGCTCACAAGGGCTTTCTATGCAACTAGGGCTCCTTAAAAAAAGAAACTGGTTATGAAAAATGGGAACTGAAAAGTGTGAATGTTCAGTTGGTCAGAAACTAAGCTAGTATGGACTTAAAATGTGAAAGTGTGATGCCTAAGGAAACTTTGTGAATCATCAATAAACACTAAAGCAAACCTTTGTATACTCTACCTATATTATTTAATGCTTTCAAAGCTTGACTTTGTTAATAATTTCCACAGCCATGCCACTATTCCATGATGTCATTGTTTCAACAGCTGTTTTCAGGTTTGTTAAAAAAGAATATTCCCTGATGCAAGGGTTTGCAATAACTTCATCTAAGCTGCCAAGTGTTTGAAGCTGGGGTGCTGAAAGACCATACCAGTCTAAGTTCTTCCTAACATATGCTGTAATATGTTTTGCAGACATACTAGAGTCCAATTTTATGTTTGATATAAAACGTGAAAAGTACATACAGAAATCAATAGAATAATACATTCTAATGGGTCAACAGAAATATTCTCAGCTATTTCACTATCTTCCATTTTTTTTAAAGAGCCATTTAAAATGTGCCATATATAAAGAACAATGATTTATTTTCAAGACATAATTTTAAAATGTTTTCTACTGTATACATTAGACATGTACAAAAATGTGTTATCTATACTTTCAATATTTTAAACATGAAGGGTTGTAGCTATCCTATTTCAGGAAAGTTTGAGATCTTGCTTCATGACTGCAAGTTTCCAAGGCTGTTGGTATTCTAAGTCTATGTTGGCCTAAAAGCACAACTATTAAGTTACCCTCATCTGTGTTTTATTATTGTCAACTCTTTCTAAATCTGACCTCTAATGTGCATGGTGCATACATTATATAAACAACTCATATGCGTGCGTACACACCCACACCTATATGTAAACACACAAATACACACACACAGAGCACATATGCTTGTGTGCTTATATATCTGCAAATACATACAAACATATACACTCACTAACAACTTTATCTGCCTTTTTGGCTGGATCTAGTTATCAGTATTTGTGCCTGCATAAAATCTTTGGCAAGCTCCTATTGTAATGACGTGGCATTTGTTTTATTATTTTATCAGAAGATAACAGCTTATGATCAATACATAGAGGCTTTCATCTTAAACATCTTTCATTCATAAATATGCAACTAGTAGTGGTGTATAGTATAGGATATAAAAATTGAATGGAGAATTTCACTTTTTCCATAAAAACACAGTAAATCAGATAACTAAGCATTATTCTTATCACAAGTTCGGCAGCTTTTGCCTGTTAAGAAGTTCTGGAAGTACTCCATTTAGTTTTATAAACACCTACTTAAACATATTTATAGACATTTTCCTTGTTAAAACCCAAGAAGAAGAACCAGTGACCTCAGATGTCCTTCATTTCTCCAGTCATCATCACCATCTCACAGAATACATTAACATAATTTTTGAAAATTGATACCGTTAACATCCATGTAAGAGCCTTTGATTGGTTGAAATTCAATAATAATGACTGACAACATTTTAATGACCCTGTGACGGAAAGGTCAGTTTTCAGATTTGGGAGTTTTTTCCCTTATACTCAGCAGTCTATGACAAATTAATGTTCCGTACTAAATTTCAAGATTCTAACTGAACGAAACATGAAAATTACCTATTTCAATCCATGACTAGTTATAAACATTTTTCTGCGTGAGATGTATTTGCACATACACACTTCATATAGAGCATACTGTGCATCAGGAACTTGTGCCAATTCGAACAGGAATCAAACAGATTGAAGTTACTAACAGTTTGGTTACTAACACCATATGTCAACATTAGGAACAAAGAAAAAAGTTTTAAATCATTTTTTTCTATTTGGCAAAAGGAAAAACTAAACAAATCTCATTTTTTAAAGCCAAATAAAAACATATGCTTTATCCTTTTAGTCCAGTGCTGTTCTTCCAGGGACAGTTAGTAAGACTGGCATTTTAAATCAAGAATTCTCTTAAATGAGAAACTCAAACCATGGGCCTCATTCCTGCAACTGGATCTCTAAAGGTGGATGGACCTGTGGAAACCTGCAATATATAGGGGTCCACTCATGGAATAGTTTGAAGGACTGGGGTACAAACTAATACCCTACAGATACAAAAACAATTTCTATCACTCCCTTCATGTTTGTTGCAAAACATTCCAACCAACCGCTCATCCACCCAAGCTTGGATGCTTGCTTTACAAACGTATAATTTAATGCAAAAGTAAAACAGCTAAGTCCGAGAGTAAACTTTCACGCATCTATAAAAACCACTCCAATACAGTACCTCTTGTTCCCTTAATAGCAATAGTTCATATGAATGACTTGTTTCTTCGCATGCCAGATTCCAGCTGCTTCACTTTGTTTAATACTGACTTCAAAGTTTAAACACTGTCCTGTCTCAACAAATAACATCCCTCACATGGCATTATCAAGTGCTATCCCCAGTGCTCTGAATACAACACCTGCAGCTCTTTAATTCAACATGTTATAAACCTCCTAAAGGGAAGTGACTTTTTAAAATCTTTTGCTTTTGGCTTCCCCCCATCCCCCATTGCCTTTTTTTTTGTGCACAACGAAGCTTTACATCTGGGTTATATTTACGAAGATCTTTAACAAGAAGAGAGAGCATGTATGTTGTTAGGTCTTTTTAGGATAGTAACTGTTAAGGAAAAGAAAGCCAAATGAACTCAAAGAATGTGACTTAATAGCTATAGGTAGCAGAACACTTCACCTGTAGCTCTTACCTTTAAATAACAATGTGAGGTACATATTGGGCTCAATATGTGTCCGATCCATGTCTCCCTGAGAATCTGTGTTGTAAAAACACTCATTTTAATATCTGGTAGAAGTGAAGAGCTACCAAGTATGGAAACACAAGAAGGATTCTGTTCCATAAAATCAAACTTATCCCAGAATTGCTGGACTAAAACATAAGATGAGAAACAGTCTCATCTTGATCCAAGCAGTTTGCATGCAAAATTGAAAAGAGAACATATCCTACAGTGGTTAGTCGCTTATGTTGCTAATTATAAGTAGCAATATTTTCAATTTAGCTTTATGTCTATCTGTACTTCCATATACTGACTACATAATTCAATGTTCCTGGAATTTAAACACTTACAGAGTTGGAACCATAGTGTAGAAGAGAAGAATTAATCATATGGTCTCAAGATGCTACACTTACAATACAATACAATACAATACAGTACAATATTCTAATTCTTACATCCAATAATGAGAATGAAATGCATAAACTGAGTGGTTATCAACAGTTTCTTAAATAATTCCATCAGACCAAATGAAGTTACTCTCCACTGCTTGAGAAGAATATTTTTTAATAAACATCACATGTAAAAAAAGAAAGCAAGCTATGGGGGGCTAATCTTGCAGTCTTTATTCACTATGAACTCTTGCTGATTTAGATGGGAATTCCCCCTGAATGACGATAGGAATGGGACCTAGATTATAGAATCATAGAAGATTAGAGTTGGAAGAGAACTCAGGTGGTCACCTAATCCAAACCCCTGATCAAAGCAGGACCAACACCAACTAAATCATCCCAGCCAAGGCTTTGTCAAGACGAGCCTTAAAAACCTCTAAAGATGGATTCCACCACCTCCCGAGGTAACCCATTCCAGTGCTTCACCATCCTCCTAGTGAAATAGAGTTTCCTAATATCCAACCTAGACCTCCCCCACTGCAACTTGAGACCATTGCTCCTTGTTCTGTCATCTGCCACCACTGAGAACAGCCTAGCTCCATCCTCTTTGGAACTCCCCTTCAGGTAGTTGAAGGCTCCTATCAAATCCTGCCCTCACTCTTCTCTTCTGAAGACTAAATAAACCCATTTCCCTCAGCTTCTGAAGACTAATAAACCCGCTTCTCTCAGCCTCTCCTCATAAGTCATGTACCCCAGCCCCCTAATCATTTTTGTTGCCCTCTGCTGGACTCTCTCTCCAATTTGTCCACATCCTTTCTCTAATGGGGGGACCAAAACTGGACACAATACTCCAAATAGAGGGGGAATAATCACTTCCCTCGATCTGCTGGCAATGCTCCTGCTAATGAAGCCCAATATGCCATTAGCCTTCTTGGCAAAAAGGGCACACTGTTGACTCATATCCAGCTTCCTGTCCATGGTAATCCCCAGGTCCTTTTCTGCAGAACTGCTGCTTAGCCAGTTGGTCCCCAGCCTGTAGCAGTGCATGGGATTCTTCCATCCTAAGTGCAGGACTCTGCACTTGTCCTTGTTGAACCTCGTCAGATTTCTTTTGGCCCAATCCTCCAATTTGTCTAGGTCACTCTGGACTCTATCCCTACCTTCCATCATATCTACCTCTCCCCCAGCTTAGTGTCATCTGCAAACTTGCTGAGGGTGCAATCCATCCTATCATCCAGATAATTAATGAAGATGTTGAACAAAAACAGCTCCACGACCAACCCCAGGGCACTCTGCTTCATACCGGCTGCCAACTAGACATTGAGTTGTTGATCACTACCCACTGAACCCGACGATCTAGCCAGCTTTCTGTCCACCTTATAGTCCATTCATCCAATCCATACCTCTTTAACTTGCTGGCAAGAATACTGTGAGCGACCGTATTAAAAGCTTTGCTAAAGTCAAGGTATATCACGTCCACTGCTTTCCCCATATCCACATAGCTTTGGAATTTACATTCAAAGTGTACACATTTATCAGACATCTGTGACACCATGAAGAATTTAATGGGATCAAATTCTCTCTTCCTGATTCCTACTATTCTCCCTTCCTGATTATTTCACACTGCTGGAGGTGAGGCCAGGATTTCCATATACCTTTGCTGTTTGGAGCAGGGACTGTCTTTTCACATTGTGTGTGTGTGTGTGTGTGCGCGCGCGCGCGCGTACACAAGTACATTTGAGAGGGGCTCTTATCTTGACAGGGACCTCTGTTTCCTACTGGAATACAAACAATAAAAACACCATAACTAGGGAAAGTTGCTCTTCAAATGCTCACACTTCTATTTTCATAACTGAAAAACTTGTGCAAAACTTGACTGATTTTGTTATAAACCCAGAAGTCCTTCAGCAAACTTGGGCCAAACATCGAGTGAGCTTGGGCTGAGTTACAATTGAAAAGGAGGAATTTATGGTTAAAACATTCAGTTATTTTGCAAACAGATTGTCATCTGCAGGGATTTGAACCTGTGACCTCTGGATCTAAAAGTCTGAGCCTCTACTTGTTGAGTAAAGAATCCAGACTCCTTAGTTCAAAGGCTGTAGCCACAAATTAACTTCCATAAGTGGACTAGAGGGGCTACAAAGTACACTGTGTAAGCATGAGTTACAAATGGCTTTGACCTAAACTTAGAAGCTTCAGTTTCACTTGGTGTAACCTATTCTTTGTTTTCCTTTCATATTTTTTGGTGTAAACTGTAGTTTAAATGCAAACTATAAATATTTGTAAAAAGAAAAAAGTTTCAGATCCCAAGTCAGTAACAAAAAGGGAGGCAACAGCTTACAAGCTAACAATTTCTAAGGGAAAATATTTGAAAATGAGTTCTTCCTTCATTCAAACAAGTCTGAGTTCAAGGTTCAGTGGTTTTTCCCAAACAGTTGATGTTCCCACTAATGACAAACAATGCTGAAAGGAACAAGAAAGAAAGAAAAAAACATTCTTCAAAATCAGAAATAATATAGGGTAAAAGATCAGTAAAGAAGAAGGACAATTAGAAAGCAGCTCCAGAAGCAAATAATTCTATTGCATCTAGAAATGAAAATGGAGAATTTGCTACACAAATATTTCATTTCTGTGACTAACATCTCTACTAGTCCTTTAAATCTGGGTTGCCTTCGTCTGTGGTGGATGTAGAGGGAATTGAACTCTTTGCCTAGTAACTCATCTGGCTTGGCCTCACCCCTTTCTGTTGGTCTCAGAAAAGTGCTTCCAATGATTTATAAAGAACTTATCAAATAATAAAAGTCAGTGCAGTTCATCTTGAACTTCCCTCACATACAAAAGGAAAAAGACTTACCTTTTGTAACTGTTGTTCTTCAAATGTTCTTCAAGATGTGTTGTTCATGTCCATTTCATCATAGGTGTTTGTGCTTGCCACATGCACCGGTGCCAGGAGTTTTCCCCCACTTCTGGAAGAGCATCCTGACAACGTCCAAGTGGAGGGACCACGACTAGCGTGTTCCGGACACTGGGGAGGTGTAAGGCTTCTAGCGTGGATCGCATGTTGGATGCAGAAACCCCACAGGTGAAGGGCTTCCTGGCACAGAGCCGATGACCGAGCTCCCCCGGCCTGCTGACATAGAACATGGAGGCCGTGTTGTCCGTCAACAACTGTACTACCTGACTGGAAAGGTGGAGAGGGAACACCACACAAACTAGAAGGGTGGCTCTAAGCTCCCTGATGTTTATGTGAAGCATAAGCTCCTCTCCCGACCATAGCCTCTGCATTCGCACTGTACTGAGATGCGTTCCACATCAGAGGTGAAACCCATCCGATATCAGGGAGACCGTGGGCTTGCAAATGGCACACCTTCCAAAACCAGGGTCAGATCACCATTGCAGGGAAGTAAGTATCTGTGGCGGGATTGTAAGGAGCTTGTCCAGGTGATACCTAGCCAGGAAGTAGACCAACGCCAGCCACATCTGGAGGGGCCGTAGTCTGAGTCTCGCGTGCCAAACTACATATGTGGTGATCGGGTGGGCCATGACTTTGGCAATCAGATCTGACATTGCTCTGAACCTGGCCTCTGGCATGTAGGCTCTGGCAGAGTCGAGCACCGCTCCGATAAACTATTCTTTGAACCGGAACCAATGTGGATTTTTGTTAGTTTATCAACAGGCCTAGAGCTTGACAAGTGGCTTGCAACATCTCAATGTTGCACTGGACCTGTACCTTGGAGCAGCCCTTGATGAGCCAGTCATTGAGGTATGAATACCCCGACGTCTGAGGTAGGCCACCACCGCCATGCACTTCGTAAATATCCTTGGTGCTGTCACTAGGCCAAAGGGGAGCACTGCGAATTGCTAGTGCGTGGTCCCAACTATGAAACATAGGAAACTTCTGTGTCCGTGAAAGATCGATATGTGAAAGTAAGCATCTTTCAGGTCGAGGGCAGTGTACCAGTCTCCTGGATCCAGGGAAGGAATGATCGAGGCCAGGGAGACCATGAAGAATTTCAACTTCTTAAGATACTTGTTGAGGCTCCGTAGGTCGAGAATGGGCTGTAGCCCACACTTTGGCCTTTGGGATCAAAAAATAATGTGAGTAAAATCGTTTCCCCCTCAAGTGCAGAGGGACTTCCTCCACTGCTCCCACTCGCATAAAGCCCTGCACCACCTGAGGGAGCAGATGCTCGTGAGAAGAGTACCTGAAGAGGGACGGGGGGGTTGGAGGGGTAGAAACTGGAGGGTGTACTTCCCTGCTACTGTGCTGAGGAACCATTGGTCCAATGTTACAGAAGCCCTAGCAGGGAGGAAGGGAGACAGACAGTTAGAGAAAAGCAGGGGTGCTGGATCTAGGACACAGGCTCGAGCGCACCCTCAAAATACTGCTTATTACCCTGCTGACAGCGGGTAGAGCTCGAGGGAGCTGAGGGTGCCAGCTGTTGGCCTTGCCAGCGCTTGTAGCTCCTACCCTTTCTATGGAAGGGCTCTGTCTGGGATTGGTTCCCAAACCTGTGGGAATGCGATGGTTTGAACTGCTTTTTCATGGGAGCCGGTGTGTAGAGGCCCAGCGAGCACACGGTAGCCCTAGAGTCTTTCAGGCCATGTAACCTCCTTTCTGTTTGTTCCGTGAATAGTGCCAGGCTGTCAAAAGGGAGGTCCTGGATGAATAGTTGAACCTCCACTGACAGGCCCGACAACTGCAGCCAAGACACAGGCCACATGGAAATGGCCGAAGCCATGGTCCAAACCGTGAAGTCCACCACATCTGAGGCCGCTTGGAGGGCTACCCTGGCCACAGCTCTGCTCTCATCCAGAATAGCCAGGAACTCTTTCCTGGGCTCCTCTGGCAGCGAGTCTGCAAACTTGGCCATGGACTGTCAAATGTTAAAGTCGTAGCAGACAAGTGGGGCCTGATGGTTGGCCACTCTTAACTGGAAGCTGGGCACTGAATACATTTTTCTGCCAAAGAGATCAAGCCTCTTTGCCTCCTTATTCTTAGGGGTCAATCCCAATTGCCCTGACTGTTAGGATATAGATATTCAGGCCTGCCTGTAAAGGCCTATACTTTAAGAATGTAGGTATATGTTTATCATTTAGCTAGTAATAGAGGTATACAAGAAAGAATCTGTGTAAGGGCCTTCTCGCACTGTGACAGTCTGAAGCCCTGTTCTTAGGCCAATGCCTTTGGCTAAGTGGCAGAGGCAGCCATAAGCTGGGAAGCGACCGTCACCTCCTCACATTCCAAACTAGTCAATATGGGGCTGTTAGGAAGGTGATCCGACCTATCACCTCCAGAGAAAGGGAAGAGACTAGAAGATGTAAAAGGAAGTTTAGTTTGATAGTTTTCTGTCTGGTAAGAACTCACTTATCAATAGACAGCTGGGAAACCCTTATGTCTTTATAGATGTAGTTGTGAAATTCTCGCTTCTGTATTGTTTTGTCATTATAGTTCCCACTTTGCTATTGTTTATTTGCATGGTCTCTGTCTGGTTCTGTGATTGTTTCTGTCTGCTGTATAATTAATTTTGCTGGGTGTAAACTAATTAAGGTGGTGGGATATAACTGGTTAGCTAATCATGTTACAATATGTTAGGATTGGTTAGGTAAATTTTAGTAGAATGATTGGTTAAGGTATAGCTAAGAATATTACTATATAATTTAGGGGCAAAGAGGAAGTAAGTTGGGATTCGAAAATAAGGAAAAAGAAACTTGGATTTAAGCTTGCTGGAAGTTCACCCAATAAACATCAAATTGTTTGCACCTTCGGACTTTGGGTATTGTTGCTCTCTGTTCATGCAAGAAGGACCAGGGAAGTGCGGGAGTGAAGGAATAAGCGCTCTAACACTATCATGCTCATTGGCCGCCAATACCACCAGTGAGCTAGGAGCGGGGTGTGTATATAGGTATTCAAATCCTTTAGCAGGGATGAAATACTTTCTCTCCTTCCTCTTGGAAATGGGGGGCAGGGAGGAGGGAGTTTGCCACAAGGCTTTGCTCAGCTTTACCATTCCCTCATGGACTGGCAATGCCATCCTGGAGGGGGCTGTGGAGTCAGAGGGTTCTGCCAACTCCTCGGACTCTAACCCCAGGTTCGAAGCCACCCTCTTAAGAAGCTCCTGGTGGGCTTTTGTATCATCCTGGGGGACCATGTGGGAAGGTCCCGCTATCACCTCATCAGGCGAAGAGGATGAGGAGGCGGATAATGGTGGGTCTGCCACCTCTGTGGCCTCCGCCAGGGGATCCCAGCTGGGGCTGATTGACCCTGGGGACCTTGGTCTGACTCTGCTTCCGAGTCCAGGGATGGTTAGGAGATAGTCGCCGACCGCTTCTCAGATGCCCCTGAGACTGATGCCACTGAGACCAACCTTGTGATGGTTGGGGAAACCCCCCAGGGTTCCATAGCTGCCAGGGAGCCAGGCATTGACCTTGGCACCATGTGGGCACTGGTGGTCCTGATGGGAATGTCGATGACCCCGGTGGGTGGCCCTGTCCTGCCAGTAGATCTTCCTCCTCACTCTCTGAGCCTGAGGGAGACACCAGGATGGTGCCGATGCCGCCTATGTATCCCAATCCCGTTGGCCCTCTCCGTGGGTCTCCACCGGTGACCTGTACCAGGAAGACTGCTCCCAGTGCCGTGCCTCCGGTGATAGACATCGCGTTGTTGTTTGGTGGATCAGCAACGGTACCCCACGCTTTGAGAGCTGTGCCACTCCATGGATCGGGAGGAACGATGCCTTGCCTGTGGGGATCCATACCAGTGAACCAGTAATGGGACTCTGGGGACCAGTGTCTGGACTCTCTGGAGCAGAGCTGAGAGCTTGGAGATCGATCCCACCACTCCAGGGACTAGTGCTGGGACTCCGGAGACAGGCGGCATGCCTCCACAGGTCTGCAGCAGACAGCCAACGAACGATGCTGGGATCCCGGGAAACACTGTCTGGAGTCCGGGGAATAACACCGGGAACTCTGACAAGTAAGCTGGTGGCACTGCTCTGGTGCGCGCTGGCGGGGCACTCCCTCCTTTGGGGAGTAGTGCCACACTGATGGGGACTGCTAGAAAGGTCACAGATCAGGTTTACCCCTCGAATGGGGCACCTCACTGGCTGGCACTGGAAGGGACAACATGTCCTTAGTGGCCTGAAAGGCCTCCGGTGTGGATGGCACTGCCAGGTGCCGAGTGCCTCTGTCACTTTCCGGGGTGACATGTGGGTCATGAAGAGGGCTCAATAGGTGCTGAAGCCTGGCCACCGTCCGGAGGGAAAGAGCTGCCTTGTGTGAGTCTTTGCTCTCCTCCGGCTCTCTCCTTCCCTTTATGGGACGTAGGGGAACGCCCTCTCCTGGCCCTTTTCTGCTTTTTAGCCAGTACCGGGAATGGGGATCGGCACCGGTTGGAGGCCAGTGCCGTCGGTGCGCTCCGCTCCGAAGCTGCAGTGCTTAGAGCGGAGTTTGATCTAGCCGGTTCAGGGGCCGGTGTGAGGGCCAACTCTATAAGGAGCACTCTTAGTCTAATGTCCCGCTCCTTTTTGGTTTGGTGCTTGAACTCTTACAAATGCGACACTTGTCGCTCATGTGGGTCTCCGCAAACACTTAAGACAGCTTTGATGGGGATCACTGAGTGGCATAAGTTTTTTGCAGCGGTCGTAAGGCTTAAAGTCCAGGGACTGGGGCATGCTCCATCCCTAGGCTAAGTCCTGTAGGAAACTAACTATTCCTAACTTATACACTTAGGGGAACTAATACACTACTCAAACTGTCTAAGAACTATATACAAGGGAATTCTCAAGTAGGCATAGTTGAGAAGGAAACCTTGCCCAGGCAAGGAGATGTTACAGCACCGTTGGTGGTAAAAAGGAACTGAGGGAGGGGGGAGCTGGTGGCGCCCCTTATACTGGTGCGTACATTTGCCATTCCAGAGGGTGCCAGAGTCGGTCTCCTACAGATACCACTGAGGGAAAAACTTCTGGCACCGGTGCATGTGTTGAGCACACACAACTACAATGGAATGAGCAGGAGCAAGCACTCGAAAAACAACATGTAACTTGTCCCCTGAAGAAGTGGCTGGAAATGAACAAGGTCTTGCAAACAGAGCATCTCGTCATTTTGAGTGGTGTTTCTTTCCTGTCTCTGCTATTTTCCTAGGAGGCAAAAAAAGGGGGGACTACAAGGAAATGTCCTAATGAAGCTTCACTCACTAGGTGCTACCTCAATGTACAATAAATAAGAAGCAGAAGAAACAGAAAAAAGGAGACTTGGCTCACACCTGTTGGGGGAGGGGGAAGAGAGATTTGGCTTCAAATACCTGAAAAGAGCTACTAAAAATATAAGTTATTTCGAATATATGAAAAATAGCAGGTGAAGTTACTACTTATGCTGCCTGGTTCTACTAAAGTTGGCAGGTGTCGAGCAGGAGGAGCCTGGTCAACTGGACAGTAACTGTCTGGCTCCACTACAGACAGACAACTTTGATAAAGAGCTTGTGGAGTTATAAGAATCAGAAAAATGTTAGTTGAGAATGCTAGTTGGCAAAACTTTACTGTCATGAACTCTGAGGGATGCTTAATATTAGTGTCCCTCTGGATTTTTTTTTTAATTCAGCAAAAATAATTTTTTTAAAATATTTCCCCTACCTGCATCTTTTTTTCATTTTCTTCAAAGTTTGACAGTTAGATTAAAGGGGAAACTGATATTAAAGTATGTTATAAAAATATCTGAAATGTTTAGTTCCAATGGTTATTTCTGATACTGTTTTGGGGTCTAAAGCACACATTTAATGTCAGAATTTAAAGTGAAAGCAGCAAGTATTAAACATGCATACATCCAGATTATTAGTTGTGGGAATTACCACTCAACACCAGTATTACTGAAATTGGTCAGCACATCCCTGCTTATGCAGATATGCACATTCACTACAACATAGCAATAGTGCTGGCACCAGAGAGACTTCCTGTCTTTACCTAGGTTTCAGAGTAGCAGCCGTGTTAGTCTGTATTCGCAAAAAGAAACGGAGAACTTGTGGCACCTTAGAGACTAACAAATTTATTAGAGCATAAGCTTTCGTGAGCTACAGCTCACTTCATCGGATGCATCCGATGAAGTGAGCTGTAGCTCACGAAAGCTTATGCTCTAATAAATTTGTTAGTCTCTAAGGTGCCACAAGTTCTCCGTTTCTTTTTGTCTTTACCTATTAATTTTAATAATACTCCCTCTAGCGTATCTAAATCCTGACAGTGCCAGAGATTAGAGCACTGGTATTTTAATAATGAGATAGCAGGTATAATCTCACAGTCAAAACATATTTTTAAGCTTTAACAGTTGCTCCCCCCCCCCCCATTACAGAGAGTATCAGGAGAATAACTGAAACTGAACTGACAAATCAAAGTGCGTTTCAAATGCATTCAGACTCTTGCAGTACACCCATTTAACATAAAATCTGGCACCAATGAAGTATCTGAAGAAATAAAGAAATTATCTCAATAAAGGCTATATAGTGCCGTCGGTTAATGTGTTGTCCTTTGCCCTCTAAGAACTTTTGCTCAATCTAGCCTGGCTTGCATCATGAAAATTATCTGTAGTTTGGTGGCTCCTGCACTGGCTTTAGCACACAACTCTCCATATTACTAAGCCACCACACAATTCACTGTGACTGGCAGTGTCTGCTTATGAAACAGGTTCAGTGTGTTGCAGGTCAAGACTGAATATGTTTGTGTAGAACTCCGTGGGAAGCATGCACTCACCTGCTTACAAAATGTCATGTGTCATTCAGCACTATTAATCCCTCATTTTCATTAGGACTCAAACATTCTCCTATGAATTTAAGAGGGCAAGATTCTGGGAGCAAGCGTAATAGAACACAAGCCAGCCTCTTAATAATATTTAAAGACACTGGGTGAAATTGTGGTCTCACCAAAAACAATGTCAAAACTCTCATCGACTTAAACGGGGCCAGGATTTCACTCATTGTTTTTCTGAAGATTGGTGTTTAGTGTGCTAGAAGTGTTATCTTAATTAAGTGGCAAAAATAATTCAAAAATATTTTCTTTTACTGGATAATTTTTCAGTTGATGGATGCTACATATCCTCTAGTCAGAACCAGTCTTATACAGAAAGGCACTAATGCTTCAAAGTTGTTGGTGGATCATATTTCAATAAAAGCATTATAATACTGGCATCAAGAAGAAGTTTAAGGAATAAATTTGGAAACACAGCACAAGTGAACCTTTTCACAATGACTGCACAAAATCTAAACAGGTGTCTCAACAGAGAGGAGGTAAGAATTTTGTGGGCATGCAGACGACACTACCCTCTGACCCTTAAATAGGATCCACATCTAGGTTAGTATGGAGGTTTGTGCATTAGGAAGCTTGTACTCCAGCTGTCCAAGCCGTCCTGTTCTTTGGACAGATAACTTCAGTCACCAGGGTTGTCTAACAGTCACTTTTCACACGTAACTAACTTTGTAAAACAAACCAGAAAAAATCCAAATGTGTATCAAATGCACTAAAAATAAGATTCTGTATATTAATTAACATAAGTTTGTGTAAATGGCCAGAGCCCGAGTACTAACATTTTTAATACTTGAATACTCACATAATCCATGTATTGTTTTTAAATACTTTAGGTTGACGCTTCCAAAATTATAAAAATTTCCATGTGGAAGTATTTTGCCAAGAATCAGACTAAAGTATTTCAACTACAAATACTCACCATTTTAAGATATCCACATCTGCAATGTAATTACATAATTTTAATGCATACACTACTCCAAGACAGGGTTCAGAGTAGCAGCCGTGTTAGTCTGTATTCGCAAAAAGAAAAGGAGTACTTGTGGCACATCCGATGAAGTAAGCTGTAGCTCATGAAAGCTTATGCTCAAATAAATTTGTTAGTCTCTAAAGTGCCACAAGTACTCCTTTTCTTTTTACTCCAAGACAGTACACTTGTCTGAAATATTGAGTAAATGTTTTTCTCTGAAAAAAGCAAACAACTAGATCTTGAACGAAAAGACCCTTTAGGTCACAATTTTTCTGAGAACTTTAGTTTCATTTAATTTGAGTGCTATATTCTTTGATAAATATTCCCAGAACAAACACTTCTAATTCTTAAGTTGACAAACTCTTGCCAAAATGACCGCCTTTAAGAACATTTGTTAGACAGCAAACCATAGCGGTTAAAAGCCTGTGGGCTTGTCTACACAGCCCCATAGTTCAGACTGCAAAGGTGAGAACTGCAGCACTAGCATGCAGTGCTCTAACTGCCCAGCGTAGATGCTGCTGGTGCGAACTACATGGTACCTAGTTTGTGTTAACTTAGTCCTGCTGCTGAAAAGAGAACTACGTTAACCATCACTAAGCATCTTATAACTCACACCAGCAGCATCTACATGGGGCAGTTAGAGTGCAACAATTTGTTGTGCTTTGCAGTACACACCCCATAGCATGTACTATGGCGCAAGATAGACATCAACTCTGTGTTTGCACATTCCAACCAGACATCTTAAACTGTAACTTAAAAGAAATTATTTGCAATTAGCAAATCTAGGATATTTTAAAGAGGTGACTCCATATTTCTGTTTATCACGTTTGAAAACCCACTGCAGGAACCTTTACTAGTAAGTACCAATAAAAAAAGGTAGAAAAATGTGAACCATCTATTTATAGGTCAACTGTACCGCAGGCATTTGCAATGTAAGCTCCCTTCTGCTGCTCTGCCAAAGATCCCCTAAAGCTTTGATTTGAAGAAATCACCTAATGGAAAGACAGGAAGTAATCCTGCCTTTACAGCATCTTAGACAGTAGCCTAGGAGCAGAGGCACAGAAAGGTTTGCTGGCAAATCTGCCATCCTTATCTTGTATAATTTGAGAGCTTTGCAAAATGTAAACTTTACTAACTATGTATGCCAGAAAATGGCAAACACTCCCCTTTGCAAAATATTCACAGCCAGTCTGAAGAGAAGGGAAGAAAATGACTAGCAAAAATTCTCATTAGTACAAAATTGACTAATAGCCATAGAATTTAATAATTTAGAAACTGTATAAATCTACTGTTGCTTAAATACATCACTTGATACCACTACCTGAAGTTCTTCTATCTTTTAGTACACTGAAGTATCTCTTTAAACTTCCTCTTACATACATTTTCTCAACTAAAATCTATGCCCATGTCTCCAAGTCTTCTGGCTGCTCTGAGAGGCAACACTGTGAAATGGACAGGACTTGACAGTTTCACTATTGTTCTCAGATTTCTGAATAGCAGCAGCAAAACTGACAAAACTTGCTAATAACAGTAGCTACTCTGTGAAAAACTGTGAGCAGCAAAGCTGTCTGGCTACATATTCAGGAAGGAAACACTGTATTGATTTATACTCTGTTCTTATTTGGGAAATTGTCCTTGAAGGCTAAAGGTATACAGCTTTTTCATTTAAAAAAAAAAAAAAGCTTAAATTCTGGTGAAATTGGTGGCTTAAGCTCACAAAGGAAAACTGTGAGAGTGGATTTTTCAAGCCCTGCATACTTGGTGATGATATCATATAGACTCCAATGCTTTAAAATGATGCTGACTCCAACTGTCTCATTTCATGTATGCCAGCAAGTAGCAGCGCCAAAGACAAAAATATTATCTAGAAAGCTACACTTGGAATATCCCTAAAATTCAAAAAAACTTGCATAATACAGGAAGCGTTCACAAAAATGGCAACTATGGCCCTGACCCTACAAACATTTTATACTTAACTTTACGTAGTGAGTAATCAGAGAATTGAGATCTAATTTAGTTATACTGGTGTGCCATCTGCTTACCATACAACACGCAACCTAAATAGTCAAGTGGCATAACACAAGGAATAGTTTTAAGTTAGGGAAAATAAGACATTTCCATTTTGTTACTAAAAAAATAATTATATGGCATTGATTGAGATGTACTTGCATTACTAGGGTTTAAATCATCATCTGGAATCAATTTTCTTCCTCTCTCTCTCTCTCTCTCTCTGTATTTTATATTTACACACACACAATTTCATAAGTTATATTCAGGTAATCTTTAAGGAGTTTCTTCACTTCTGAATGTGTAGGGGTTGTATCTATGTAACTCACATTGTAAATTTAACTAAAAATAGAAATAAATATATAAATGCGGACATAGGCATATATTTCAGGTTTCAGAGTAGCAGCCGTGTTATATATATTTATTGTAGCAAAATGTAAAACTTTACTAACTATGTATGCAGAATATGGCAAACACTCCCCATTGCAAAATATTCACAGCCAGTCTGAAGAGAAGGGAGGAAAATGATTAGCAAAAATTCTCATTAGTATAAAATTGACTAATAGCCATAGAATTTAATAATTTAGAAACTGTATAAATCTACTGATGCTTAAATACATCACTTGATACCACTACCATCTATCCATCCATATATATATATACATACATATACATATATACACACACACATATACATATATTCTATAGAACTATCTATATATGGTTTTAAATCAATTCTCTCCCGTATATAAATATACATAAGTATGTACAGGGGAGAGAATCGATTCCAGAGGATGTTTTCAAACCATGGGCCTGTGTGCATGAGTGTGTGAGCGAGAAAAAAATATCTTATTTAAGGCGAACTGGGATTCAGAAAATTTGGGTTGCATTCCTGACTCTGACAAAGACTCACAGTGTGACCTTGGGCAAGTGAATTAATCTCTGCGTTCCTCAGTGCTGAATCTATAAAACAAAGACAATACTATTCCCTTTTTCATACCCCCTGCCTGTCTTGTTTATTTAGACTGTAAACTCTTTGGGGGTGGGGACTGTCTCTTACTATGTGTTTGTACAGCACTTAGCACAGTAGGGCCCTCATAGTGGCTGGAGCCTCTGAGTGCGTATGTAATACAAATAATAGTTTTATTGCACAAATTACAGCACAAGGGGTCTGATCCTTCCCTCTTTTATTAAAGATACAAAATCAATCTACTATTGCAGAATTCAATATTCTGTACTGTTCCGTTCTTAGATGGCAATTTAAAAAAAATTAAAAGTGAGATGGATTCAGTACTAGCTAAAGTTGATGACATTGTTCACATGAGCTATGTTTGTTGAGCAAAAAAGGCCCTTATCTCAACAGGAAATCTATTCTAAATCTGATAAAGAAAATCCTAGTTAAGAAGCTTTTGCTTGTTTTATTTTCACTTATCAGGTTTTAATGTAAGGTATACCATAGCAAATGAATTTAAACAAAATTAAGTGAGGACAGCTATGCTATCACTAAACATTACTCATTTCATATACATTAGCTTTTGAAAAGAATACACAGTGATCTCTCAGATACAGGAAGCTGTTACAAAATAAAAATTAGACCATGACAAAAACTAAAGAAAAGCTTTAAAGAATTTTTGTTGAATACAGAGTTCAACAAAAATGTATTCTGTTCACTGTACACACGACACCAATGGGAATAAAGAGCCAGTTCAAGTTCTAAGTTACCATTACTTGGGTAATAGTTTCAAGCTGCAAGGCACAGCTGTATAGACCCAGCCAGACAGGCTATCACAGTAATGCTTTGATAGCATGAGGCCCTTAAGTGTCAGGATATAGAAAAGGCAGCAGTTGTTGGCTGTGAAAACAGTCTGATACAAACCAGATGGGGACTTGCTTGATGGGCAACACAAAGGAAAACAATTGGCTCATTCAACAAAGTCAGGCCGCTACCCTAGAGAATTAACAGAAGACAATAACCATCAACCAGAGTTGATACAAACAAGAAACAGCCATGTGGTTATGGCTTAAGGAATTGTTTCTCCTCAGACTAAACATAAAGTTTTGATTTCTAATTCGTATATTCATTAATTTCAGTCTAGTTTACAGGCCCCTCTTCCTCCAAAGTCTTTCATAAAATTCATTTATAGAACTTCTGCTTTCCAACATCTACTTAAACAGGAAAAAGTTATATGACAATGAAGGAATATATTATTTTAATGTTTCCTGCAGAATGTTAAGACCACAGAACGCTTTGTAAATTTCAGAAAACCATGGCAGATCCATAATGACTAGCTCTGAAATATACAATATTAGTGTGGCAATCTTTAATAATTTTTTTTAAATGGACAAAATCCATTAATCACATGCCAGATAAGTACATACACTCATATAAAAAATGCTTTCCAGTTTTGTGCAGATTTCCTTAACTTTATCTAAAGAGTACCCTGACTGATTATGGTACTGTGTAACAGTCATATCTATTATAAAAAGCTGGTTTTGGAGAAATTTATAATTCTAAAATAAAAATAAACTGGCTATTTCTATAGGTCATAACTCATAAAACTTCACTTTTAGCAACAAGCTTGCAAAATATTATAGTCCAAAATCTTAATTGCTTTTGCAGTTTTATTACAGGAAATATAAAAGTGACATATGCAAAGGTTTTTTGATTACAAATGACTTATTGAGAATGCACAATAAGTCAGACCTGTAAAGACCTCCTGCAAAACTAGACTCAGACTAAAAAGGTCCCCACAATTTTTCCCTACTGCATATTTTAAAGCATTGACCCTGAAGACTCTGCCCGGCAGCTATCCTTTGAATCCAAAATGGTATACTCCTAAGGAAAAATCAACATTGCTACTTAGTCTACCTTAGGAATCATTGATGAGAGCTGAGAAGAAGTCTGCTCTGCTCCACAAGTGCTTCCATTCAGTGTTTTCCCCAGGAATTGAAATGGGGGAGGGGTATGTGTTCCAATTTACAGGGTGGGGGTCAGGGCTGATGAGGGTTGAGACCAGGAGGGTGAAGGTGGGCTGTATGGCACCACAGTAAAAACTCAAAAATGTTTCATGACCATTTTATTAGATTTAACTCATGTTTTAAAATCATCACACAAATTAAAGTTGGCTACTCAAGCCTTCTATGAAGCACTACATCTACATCCTTCTTGGTTTCTAGTTATAATTTTGCACAACTCTGTTAATGAACTTCTTGAATGCAATGCGTTCAACAGCACAAACTCAGAGAGACCTACAATTATGGCATTGTGAGTATAAAAGCACAGCTTAAAATAATGGAAATCTGTCCAAAAATACCAAGCTTTTTACTTAAACGTAATACGCCATGGACATCCTGAGTTAGAAACAGAAACTGAAGCTGTCACGCAGCCCTTAAAGTAATGCAACTCCATCTTGTCTGGTAATATGTACAGTACATAAGATCAGATAACAATATTAGACCCCGATATTATGACCTATCTGTAACAACTTGAGTTAAGATGGAAGTCACCAGGCCAGTCCACATTTTTAACATTAAGTTTGAAATGCCTTGATTTTGTGGTCCTGAGTCAGAAATCTAACAGACTCTGTATGACCTGTGCAATATTAATTTTATTATCTATATACAGTTTATGATTTATTATTTTGTACGTAGTCCACAAGCCTGTCTGATGTCAAAGAAGAAAAATTGATAGGATGCCAAAGTAATGGCATACACAAAGGACAGCCAGACCTTTCCCTAGCCAAAGTCTGGAAAATTTGCATTTTACAGAACTGGAAAGCTATTTTGTAACATCCTCAGTAGCTATCTGGCCTGTTTAAAACTATGCAGAAGAGCTGCTGCTGATTTAAAGCAATACACCATGATTAAAGATTAAAAAACAAAAACAGAACAGTGCCCTAAGTGACAACAGATTATTGTCTATTAGCTTTTTCCATATGAACTCCTAATTATTTTCTTCTAAATGATAGAATTCATAAGTAACAGAACATAGTAGTGGACAAAGCTTCAGGGTTTAAGCCCTCTTCACCACTTAATATAATATTTTCTACTTGTTAATGAGTACAGCAAAAGGCAGTTTTGACCTAATATGTGTTTGAGATGAAAATTATTTTCTTATAATGTGTTTTCAAAATTCCAATCTTATTGAAGAGAAAAAATGCATAATCAGTTTTTGCAAGTGCATGCGTGATCAGACATTGATACAAAATTTAATCCTATTTGTACATTGGGAAACGAGCAACAGCTCACACATGCCTGCTATGCTCTTTAGCTATCAGTTCTTATAGTATTTTTAGGGAGAAGGAAGAGTTGGCAAACTATTTTATTGACAACAACAGAAATTGCCAATGGACAGAGCTACAGCCTGAATTATATAGTTCCCTTAACTTGAAAGATATCCTGGATAACATTCACTTTACATTGTTACCTTACATGAAAATTTACCAGGAGCAGAGAGTTTTGAGAAATGTGACAAACGGGAGCAGGGAAGAGACGCAAGTGTTTTTGCATACGAGTTAGTCTTTGTAACAATTTGTTGTGATGGTCTGGTGCATTCGACATTCAAATGTCAAATATGCTACAGAAAACCTAAGCTCCGCACACAGCATGAAATGGGAATGCTGCCTAATCTCGGGGAAGCGAGGCCAATAAATAAATAAATCCACAGATAAAACAGTAACTGCAGTGTATGGGCACAGCAAGCACATCTTTAAGTTTAGCCATTTTACAACAGAATACCCTGGCACAGGTAAGTTCAAATATGTCTATGAAGCCAATTGTTCAAATACATGTCCCAATCGGCTAGTTTTAGTCTTTCTAGTCATGTCAGAGCTGTGCACCAATTACCACCAGTGCAGGGACGGAACCTTGTCACCAAGAAGTTTTTTAAAAAGCCAATTATGTTCAATGAGTTAGGGAGGCATAATATGTAAATATACTTCCCCCATTGTAAAAGTAAATATTATAGGTTTTAGCTGCAAAGGCAGCCAGAATGCAGCTGTCCCCCATCATTCAGGTTATGCTACCTGTAACAACATACCTGGTCATGCCCCTTCTATCCCACCAACCCATCTCACTTACAGCCAGCTGGACTCCTTTAGAGTTTTCACTTTGATTTGGGAGTTGTTTGGGGGCTGCCTTAAGTAGAGTAAAGTTAAAAGATACCCAGCTTTCTCTCTCTAGGGACAGCCACAGATGCACTGGAGAGGAAAGCAGAAGTAGCTCATGTCACTGCTAGATATTGGAGTTTCTCTAGCTGCTGAACTATAAAGATCAACTGCTTTCCCATACAACCCAGAACAAACAATGAACACATGCAAAATGGCGAAAAAAAGACTTTCCCCACCGTTTTCCCTTATCACGCTACCATGAACCATCTCTTCATAGCTGAAGGTTTGCAAGCTCTTGAGGGCTGTGTGTGTGTGTGTGTCTGTACACACACAATGTACACACTGGGGCCTTTGGGTACTATTCCAATATAAATGTTTGTTTCTAAATAATAATTTTCCCTAAAACTTGATTTTAAACTAAACTAGTTTTAAATACTCTCATAGCAATAAATCAAGTGAGGACATGCACTCTGTAGAATGCTGATGCACATCTCATTTGGACAACTTTGTGCCTCACAACACATGCACAGCGTGTGCCAAGAAACTATTAACGCACACCCTCTTGTAGCTAACTGGTATACCAATCAAGAATCCCAATTTACTTTTCATTCTACTTTTTTTAGTAACCCAAAGGAATAGTGACATGGTTAAATGAGAATCCAGCCCTACGAGTATAATGCCCTGCCATTATAAGGGGGCCATAAAATTGGTGTAAAGGTCAGAATGGTGTAAAGAAACCTTAGTATAAATGAGAATTAAGCCCAGAAGGGACCATTATGATCCTCTAGCCTGACCTTTTGAGTAACACAGGCCAAAGAACAGTTAAAGGCAGTTTATTTTATTTGATGCATGTCAAGTCTCTTTTACAAAACCATGGGCACAGAGCTGGAAGCGATATTGTGAGAAAGTTGTTCTCTGTACGGAAAAGTAACTGGAAACAACTCCCAGGCTGATGTAAGCATTAAATACATGGGGAGTCTCTGTCCGGTAAGTGGCTTGCCCAAGCCAATTAATTTTTTGTGTCCCCCATTTATGTAAGCAATGTATGCGTGAAAGGGGAAAGCAGGTCAGCCGCTCCAGCTTGCTACCATCTGCTTTTATTCAGAATTACTCAGGATCAGTGCCAGTGGGATCAGTGCCCATCTAGGGTTTTGTGTTTTGTTCCCCCCCCTTTACAATGAAGGCAACACCAATTACTGTAAGTCTCCAAAAGTGCATGCAAATCACAACACCACCACAAAGCTGCTTTAGTCAGATACTAGCATATTTAAGAATCCCACATACGCTGTGAGAAAGATGATTTTGGCAAACAAATTTTGAACTGACTAGAGGAGAGCGAGGTTAGTATTCAGAAGACCCAAGAGTTTATCTGGCATTCACTGTGGGGCCAAGAAGCTGCAGGATCAAGTCCCACCTGTGGTGCACAAGTGCCTTTGTGAGTCATCCAACACTTACTCAAAGTACAAGGAGCTCAAAAGTTCTGCAGGCAGAGAGCCACTTGGGGTGCTCAAACTCTCAAAGAGGGATGAGCTGAGGTCCAAAAAGAAGCAGAGTAAAATTCCATCTGGACCACTCAACTCCTCTGGGGGTGAAGAGGAGACAGGTGGAAGGAGAAGATAAAAGTAAGGTATCATTGATCCAAGTAGAAATAAGCCCCTTAAAAATGGCTCCCCCCAAAATAAATAAAAATGGTCTTTTCAGTATGTATGGTAACCTTAATTACACATTTGGAACTAGCTCCAAGTTACTAGGGACAGGGATTTGCTTGCTCTGTTGCCTCATGTGCACAGTGCCTGGTAGGACAAGGAGTGCCAGAGGGAGCAATAATACTACTTTGTTCTTATCCAGAACCTTCCAACTAAATATATCAAAGTACATAAGTGCAGTGAGATGTAGACAACTATTCACTTAATTAGAATCCTGCTTGAAAGTTCCCTGACCCATGCATATTTAGGGACATAAACTACAACAAAAGTGGAAGATTGTCCAAAATAAGTCAGATTGCAGCTGTGCATTCTTTAGCCATCCCAATAATCTATGTTCGTACTGGAGTCTCTCTTCTGGATACACAGGGCTTAAGAAAAAATACCAGGAAAACAGACTGAGGCAGAGAAGTCTCTGAGTATAAGAAATGAAGCAGGGCTGTTGTGAGAACTATCTAATCCTTAAGAAATTTGGTAAATGAAGGGTCAACCAAACAGGCATGGAAATGTGCTACCTGAAGTTACTTTAAATGAAAAACCTACTTTACTAGGGAAAAAATAAGAGAGATACATGCACATCCCCATACTGTTTGAAAATACATCCCAGAAAAATACATGCCCAGGAAGTATGGGAAAGAGTATGGGGGGTGGCTGCCAACGTCAATGATTTATTTGTCCCAACTCCCACAGCAATGGCTTGCAGAATGCCAGGAATCATCCATAACACTCACCCCAGTATTTTAAGAAAAAGCCTTCTCAATATCATTGCACTGTAGTTTATGATGTGAGATACTGTGATGTTACAAAAGCTCCTTCTCCGACCCCTTTTAAAGACACTTCCAGTTTATCCTGTAGATATTAAAATTATTTCTGAGGTTCTTGGGGCAGCAGTGTGAACACTAAGTGTTGTGCTAACAACATATCAGTTATGGTTGAGAGGGCACTGGCCCTGAGAGCACCTATACTGTTTTAAAGCAATTTTACGTTTTCTAAGAATATCACCCTGAGCTGACAGTTCTTTATGCTTGTTTTTTCAGCAAGACAATTTTTGGAAAGTTTGGTCAATTTTTGGCTGATTTTGAACTATCAAAACATGTGAGGGTAGGGGAATGCAGGGCTGCATGTTCTTCTATTGCTCATATTTTTCAGATGCTTCCTTTGCATTTGAATAAGTGAGGTTTTTTTTTTTTTAAATTCAACATTTGATGACTTGGAATTCATTTTTAAAAATACTCAGATTTTCTAAAACATCAAAATTATTATACAAGTTTCACACAAGGGCGATTTGCCCACATGGAAGTGTCTGAAGGTAGTGGGACTCCCTAGGATGGGAACCCAAATGACCTCACATGCTTCTTGCAGTCACTGGCAGTGCCTGCTGCTTAATCTCCTGTGGGAGGGGGATGACAGTTGGTGGGAGCTTCTTTCCCAAGCTGGGGCCCAGAGGAGGGACCTACAAGGCCTTACCTGCCCACTGCAGTCATTGCTGCTCATCCTTTTCCTCCCACTTCCTATCAGCAGAATACATATCAATGTGTATTTCAGTTATTCCACATTCAAATTAATATGTGAGGGAGCACAAGTTATTCTCATGCCTGAAAAGTAAGCCAAGCAACTGAATGGAATAATACAATGTTAATGCCATGCTCTGACTGACATTTTAAATGTACAAAAGTCAGGAAATTCAAAGTTATTGTTCCCAAAGCAACTGTAACTCAACCACATAGTAACTTTTATGCTTTTACACCACCTAATGTTAAACAAATGACTACCTGTGGGCAAAGGGGCAGAGTTTTATTATAGTTGCTTGGGGAATCAGCTTTGTGTTTCCTGACGTATTTACATTTAAAATCTCCACCATAATATGTGATCTGTGAAGGAGATCACAAGTTGGAGAAATACTAGCTGTATATTGCTGATAAGCATCCTGATATCACTGTGATGGGCACAGTATAAGAACTTATACAGAACAGAATGGAGCAGGGATAACAAGAAAAATTATGTGAAGTTCTATTCAAAATAAATTTGGCTACAAACTGCCTTAATTGTAGCTAGTCAATGTCATGACTTCAACTTCCAGTGTTGTGTCTCAGCAAATAGTCACCTAGAGAACAAGAAACTGAAAATGTGGTGTGGATTATTGAACTATTCCGATAGCCCATGTTGAAAGGTAGAAATAAAAGTTTTCTTAGTCTTACTTCTACAGCGTGAAAGAACAACCCTGTCCTGCTTCATTGGACTATTTTTCAGGGTGACTATAGAACTCTTTAGTGAAACTCTCCAGTGAAATCCAGCCCAAAAAAGAAAGAGCAGGACATTAAAAGAAAATCTAAACTTTCAGAGAAATAGTTGTACGGAGTTTGACCAAAGCAGTTCCAGATCTAAGGAAAATAAAAAAGGAATAATTCTAGTCTTTATCCTAATCTCCCTTCGTACTAATTTATGTTAGGGATTTGCCACATACCACAGTAGTTCTTGGAAAAACTAACTCAGAGGAATTTCTGGCTAATGAAGAGATGACAGTAAAGTAACAAAACTAAGTTACATTCATCATAGTCAATACAGAAATAAATTTTGTGAAATAATATGAAATTCAAGCCTGAGGAAAGAAAGATCCCATACTCTTTGTGGAACAGGGGTTATGTAAGCAATTCATAGACTGTCTTGAGGGCCACTTGTCCTCCACTTCACCACTGCACAGACCACCTATTCCCATTTAAAAGTGCATAACATCCATGTGGCAATCACAGCAATTACATACTTTCCCAATATTATTTTTCCATATATTTACAGCGATGAATACAATTTACTAGCTGGAATTAGGGAGGAGGAGGAGTTACCATCATGAGAAAAGTCCTCCACCGACCACCAAAATGCAGTTTGTGGGCCACATTTTGAGAACTTCTGCTATAGAAAATATTTAAAATGCTGATGCATCTAACGCTTGTTCTTCAGCTATAAGTGATAAAGATTAAAATAATTACATCCAAGCATGACACCTGTTCCAGGATTTAATTCAATTTAAGAATTCGGGGTTCTGTTAAAGGAAGTCTTAAATATTCTTATATTCTGGAAGTAACTGTTGTGGCTTGTGAAAATACATATTAACATATTACATTTATGGAAACATCTGTAGATAATGATAGAAAGATTAACTGATGTACATAAAGTGTGTGTATTTTTTCCAACCACTGTCTCCATAATGTCTAGAGAACATACATATTTCAAATTAATGATACATTCAAGTTTTATTTTCAGCTATAACTTCCAGGAGGCATTATTCTTTCAGACTTGACTTTGTAGCTTTGTAATAGCCCTACTGAACTTCAACTTTCATTAGAAGAAACCTATCAATTTTTACATAGTTTCTCTAGCTAAAGAAAACACATGCTCCATGTGGACTGCAAAAGATTCTTAAACAATAAAAGAAGGCTCTATTAGAAATACATTATAAAAATCCAGAGAAGAATCAAATCTCTCATGTGTCTATCTATTAAATAAAACAAAAAGCTTTTCATGAAAAAAATGTAAGTCCCAACTGTTTTCTTTCTTCTCCTCAGCCAACCTCAGCTGCTTCAGGGCTATGATTTTCCTGAGTTCTGCTAAAAACCCACACACTCTTCCTAGAAGATATACAAAAATAACTGCAACTCCGATGTTCCTACATGTTTATGCAAAAAATCATTGTTCCTCCTAATTCTGGCAAAGGCATTCACTTAACTCGGACATTTAATAAGCAGGATGTGTTCACCTATAAAGTAGCAGCTGTGCTTGGTTTTTAAATGCTGTATTTATTTAAACCCATATATGTTTATAGCTTTCCTAGTCTTCATTTCCCCTTTCCAAAGATTCGCGCCAATTTGGATCCTTTATACATAACTGCTGCATTGAATACGATGATTCGGAACAATAAAGCTGATCTCTACAAAGCTTCAGCTTTAAGGTGACAAACAGTTTAAGTTTGTAACCCCTTTTGAATTTCATTGGATTATTAAATATGCATACACAGAATAATATTTAAATTATAACTAACTTTTTTTCTTCCTAAAGAAAACTGACTTCTGCCATCTTGTGGTCAAACGTACATATAGGAACACAGATATACTTGGTGCGGGGGCATGCCCTTTGTTCTGTCCAACTATATTAAAAAAAAATTTCACACAGCAAAATATTTTATTTTGAATTTTAAAAGAAAAAATTAGGACTTAAACTGTATTTCCTGTTTCCAGCCTTCATCAACTTCCTGGGGAAAAGCAAGGGCTGAGAATGCTACTTTACTAATATTTGGAGCAGAAGCAGAAATACAAAAAAACACCGTGACAGAGAGAGAGAGAGAGAGAGAGAGAGAACAGAAGTGTCCCTTCCTTCTGCTCCCTCACCTAAGGACTCAATTTGAAGAGACTTCTACCACTGCTAGAGGACCAGTGGGCCTGTTGTCTGATTTGGGGACATGAGAGCAGAAAGAACGGATGGCTGTGGTTGCAGGGAGGAGCTTGGAGAAGAAAGAATGCCAGACAACTCCCCTCCTCCATTTTTATGTGCTCATCCATAACTTACTGCAAAATTCACATACTGAGACTCTCACATTGAGACTTTCCATTTGGTCTCTGGTCAAAAGGTGATTTTTTTTTTTTTTTTTAAATGTGAGCAAAATCCTTAAGACATTTTGAATTTTGTGAAAATTTAGGAAAAATACACTAGCTGTACCTTCCTTTTCTAGATTCAAAATGGGTTTTACTCCTTTAGTTTTCCTGCATTTTTTAAATGGAAAGGGCTAAAAAAAAAGTCCCTATTTAGCAGCCTTAAAGTCGAATGTGTGCTTAAACCTCCAATGCATACTTTGCTAAATAATCACTTAGGACAGAATGCTCACATGCACAGCACATTTCTCAAAAGCCCAAACACGCAGATTTGATGAGCTTTCCTATCATGTATGCATAGTAGCAATGTTTTAGATCGTTCATCACTATTTTTTTAAGGTTTCAGAGGAGCAGCCGTGTTAGTCTGTATTTGCAAAAAGAAAAGGAGTACTTGTGGCACCTTAGAGACTAACAAATTTATTTGAGCATAAGCTTTTGTGAGCTATAGCTCACTTTCATCGGATGCATTCCCACTGAATGCATCCGATGAAAGTGAGCTGTAGCTCACAAAAGCTTATGCTCAAATAAATTTGTTAGTCTCTAAGGTGCCACAAGTACTCCTTTTATTTTTTTTAAGCCCACTGTTATGGATGTAACCTCCCATGAGTATGATGAGGTTAATTGTAGGCATAGGGCTCTTCAAAGAGGATGATTTACAGAGGCAGTTTCAAACTTCTGTAAATAAATCATTGAGGCAAATAGCTTAGTAAGTTGCATAACTTGATTACACATTTGTAAATATTAAATGCAAAAGGTATTTGTTAATACAGTGTTGAGATTTCAGTCAAAATTTTAAAAATAATGAATGCAGAAATTAAGGTATCTACAGCAACATTAACTTCAGACATATTGCACATAAGAATATTTTCAATCACTATTCTTACCATTATTATTATAATTGCTATGTGTCTTAATTAACATTGCTACAGCAAAGTTAAATTTAAAAAAAAATCAACATGAATGCCAAATTTAACTGTGAACCCTTAAAACTTGCATGTACAAAAGCGTTTGCATTTAATGTTTGGTTTTGCCTTATTTTTATGTCTAATCCAGTTGTAAAACACATTTAATTATTTATCTCGGAAAGAATATAGCAATAATCTGCCCGGATCATGTTAGCTAAATATCAGGTTGACCCATAGTATATCTGAAATACACTCTATATAATACTTTTGTCAATCATAATCAAAATTATCTCTTATATAGCACATTTATCCACAGATGATATAGCACTTTATATTGGGAAAGAATCATTTATTATATATACTAGCTGGCACCCTATCTCAGAACAGGCGTAACTGGTACTGCTCTGTTCTCATCTTCCCCTGACCTTAACTTTGCTTCATCCTCTCTTGAGCAACAGCATATGCTCTGCTGCTATAACAACATTTTTGGTGGAGACTGGGACTAACACAGTTCAGTAAACTAAAACCATTTGCACATTGTAAAGCGATTGGCTAAGAAACATTAAAGAAAGAAAAATATTTGATCCAAAAAGTTCTGATTATTAATCTATAGAACTAAGCGATTCCAACAATACCTTGCTCACCCAAACTGGATCAGTACTGTTTACGCAGACACCTATATACGTATATAGACACCTGGATACTGTTTGGATTCAGTTGTGATAAAAATAGGTATCAAATATAGAAATTTACAGTAAAAGCGTATGAAGAAAACAGAGTGGTAGATTTCAGTGCCTGTACTTTAATATCAGAATAGATGCTTAAAGACATGGATTTACCTTGCTGCTGTGTTACTTCAGATTTATTTCTCACATGAATGACTCGGGATCGTACTGGTTCAACCTGCACAACCTTTTGGCTCTGCTTCTGTATATCAGTTATTAAAATCACGTTATAATTCTGGAGTTTTTTTCTTAAATACAGTAAAAACAAATGCAGTTTTAAGAACCATTTACTTAGCACTCAGAATTGTTAAAAGATTCATAAGTTCTTGGTCTCCATTTCAATTTTAAAAGAATTCAACCCTAATTTGCCTTTTGTAACCATTTATTTTCTTTGACAACAAACAGCATGGCAAGCTATTCTCTGATGTGATTCCCATGTAGTCAGTAGAGATGAGCAGGCACCATTTACAGCTGAAGACATGGGGGCCTTCAATTTTTAATCAAAGGATATGACAGGAACAACTTGTCAGAGGTTCCCTTATCTCATTCTTCTGCAACCAAGAACTTCCTCTTTCTCCTGTTTACAGGAATTGAAGAGTCTTGGAGAAAAAAATTCAGCTGCTTCCTCTAAATTGAGAGCCCTGTATAGAGTGAAGTAGTCTTTAAGACCACTTCCTGGAATCCTCCTCAAGGCCCATCTCTGCCATAACACTTACATAAATCAGTTAATGGCTAGGCTCAAGGACAGACAGATCAGGATAGTTCACTCTTATAACAAAAAATGCAATGTATATACAAAGTTACATCACCTCTACCAATGCCCTTCATATGTTGTTTGTCTATTTTTATAGTAAGTTCTTTGGGGCAGGGACGGGGACTGTGGCACAGAGCCATCCTGTTAGATAAACAGACTGTCCAAAAGAAATGCAGAGAACAGGGGGAAGTAGATTGTAGAGAGACATGAAGACGTATAGAGTTTAAGGATTATCTGAGTAAAATGCTAAATCCAGTTTATTACATTGTTCATGTAACAGTTAAATAAAACATTCACTGAGACTTCTTGGGGCCATGTCTCCATATATATTTGGGGCCCAATTCTGCTTGGGGCCTTTGGATGCTACTGCACTATAACTTTTAAAAATAATAATAGAATTTCCCGGATTTTGGCTGCAGCTCAGGCTCATACACTTAAGTCAGCAGAGAGTCTCTCCAGAGGACACGGAGGAAAAGCAGTAGTGATATCTTGCCCCCAATGCTAAAAGAAGGAAAGGTAAGGAATAACTGGTTCTTGTAAAATCCCTGCTTTATTGCTTAGAGCTAAGACATCCACTTCAGGTGGACGCCCACAGATATTCTTTGCTAAATGCTCAATGTCAAACAAGATTCAAAGTTAGTCCCTGTCACTTGAGAAACCCATTTGCAGTGACTGATGAGCCCAGAGAAGAAACACTTACTGGAGCCAACTAATTAGTACAAGCTCTAAGATACTATCTACCTATCTTAGGTATCCATCACCTTATCTGAGTGCTAGGCTACCACAGGTTTAGCATAGGGGGGGCCAACATATCACTGCAGGAGGATGAGGTCTCATTGGCTGACCTGTGGTCTGGAAGAGTCTCCTGAACTATTTAACAGGTAAATATTCCTTCTGCATGTGCTCTTTTTATCTAGCTGCTTTGAATGGCAACAGAGTTCCTAACCATTTACAAGCAATGCACAAATGCTATGCATATTTTACCTCTAGAAGATCTTCTGATAGGGATGTTAGTTTGTCATTTGCTTGTGCTGTTTGAGGAGCGGGGTTTAAGAGTGGTTGAGACTCCAATTCAGCCATGCTCATTGGACCATGATTAACATCTGCAGCATCTCCAAGAAGTTCTGCTGAGATTATAAAACATATACAAACATCAATGGGGAAAAAGAATCCCTGGTAAATCCAAATTAGAGCCACGGTCTCCAAACTACCCCGTATTTGTATCTAGGCTCATCAATGGGACATTCCATAATGAAGCGAATGAGTCTCTCTCTACTCACTCATGTTTTCAACAGAACTCAGATTAACAAGCCATTTCCTTGTGTATGTACCAAAATCATTGCTCTCTGTACAGTGTTATGGGGTAGTAAGGGGTTTTTTAAATTGTTCAATGTGAGGTTTTTTTTAACTGGCATTTAGAACCCCCCAGGCTTTCCATCAGCATAAAATAATTTTAAAGCTGTTAACATTTTAGGCAGAAGCTAATTAACAATATCCTTTTAAAATTCCTTGCTGAAAGGAGAAAGAAAAAATCTCAATGGAAATGAGGGAAACAATTTTATGATCTGTAGATTTCTAACATGGGTAGATCTTAATGGTGGCTCCTGAGTGGCTACAGTTCATCAAGTCACTATGTACTTAATGAGCTTTATTTCTTTTAATGGAAAGAGAGATTGGAAAAGCTTCTTCATTAAAGTGTTTCATTTTTACTGTGTGAATGAACAGCAACCTAAGAACAGTAATTGAAAAAAAAAAAAAAGTAATTTGCTATGTAATCCACACAGTTTATCACAGTTGTACAGCCCGTATGTACATGAAACATCTTTATGAAAAGTATGCTTACAGTTCATGAACTAACTTTGTAGATCACAGTTATCTCATCAAAACTAAAACACTAGTCTGAAACCTAATTAGTGTAAAGTATTACGCTTGGGCTGAAATTTTGTATGACATATTTCAGCCTGTGGCTAATTTTTATAGCCAAATTCTTAAGCACTGAATACAGAGATATATAATGGAAATGCTGATAGACCTTTAATTATATAATGGTGAGTCAAGTAGGCAACACTATAATTTCTAAACTCTTGGAATAGACATCAAGTTTTATTATACAAATAAAATCAGGTCACAAGACTGAAGATATATTTCTATGATCTACAGTAATTTCAGATATATCAATAACAAGCGAGTGACTCATTTTGATGTACAAGTTGAATACCTATTGTAAGAGGATATGATTGACAATTCACATCTTTCAATATGAACATGTAGCGTTATGCCTGGAAATTTTTGACCCTTTATAGCCAGGTGATGTAATGGTTATTTAGTTTTACTGTTAAATATAACTCTTGTAGACTACACCATAGGCACTGAGATTGTAAGAAAAATGGCATTTAACTCTAGCTGTTGACAGACTAACGGATGGATCCATTCACACAACACATTAGGTATACCGAGGAATTAGCTGAAAAGTGGCAACAATTCAAAGGTGATTATCAAGAGTTTCATTTTTTCCTGGAAGAGATTATATTTTTGCTCAATGTTCAGTGGCTGTCAAAATGCAAACAGAAAGTTACAATGTATTAAAGAAAGAGATGTAAAAATAATACTGGAAATATTATCTAAAACGATAGTACATCCCCATCTGGAATGGTATCCACTTTAATCAAAAATGACATAGCAGAAATAGAAGGGATTCAGAGACAGACAACAAAATGGCTGTCTTAAGGGATCAATTCATCCTAGAGAACATCAATTCAAATCTGTTCCAAGTCATCAGTGACCAAAAGCTCTTAGCTGATAATGATTACATGAAATGTGTGAATTGAGTTGGCACCTCTGTCCATTTCCTACTGGACAAATGTCCACAATACAAAATCACTATCCCAAAAGGTAACAGTTGCTCCTCTTCTGACAGTTTCATCAGAGGTGTCAAAGTTTAAATCAACATGTAAACTGAATTACCTTCTCATCTCTAGAGTTACTGATCTTGTCTACACCCAAGCTTGCACTAGTATAATCACTGATTTAGCTGAATCCGTGCAAGTTTTTGTGTAGACACTCTTATTTTGGTTTCAGAATTGTTTATCAGTTTAGCCTAATCTGGTTTTCAAAATAAACCAGATTTGACTGAAATAGAAATGTCTATGCGCAAACTTGCCCCAGTTTAAATCTGTTTAATAAAATGCATCTTTAGTTAAACCTATGCAAGCTTAAGTAGAAGGAGATGAAGAAGGATGGGCCAGTGGCTAAGGTGCTGGTTTGGGACTACAGAGACTTGGGCTCAATTCCCAGCTCTGCCACACTTCCTGCATGATCTTGGACAAGCCACTTGGTCTCTGATCCTCAGCACCACATCTGCAAAACATATGGGAATGACAGAACAGCGCTATCTCACAGGAATGTTTGAGGATACAATACATTAAAAGACTAAGTGATCAGGTACTATGGTGATGGGGGCCATACAAGTATCAGAAAGAGAGAGGGGGCAAGCAGCATGTAAAAGCTTGCACTGTCAGTACTATACCTGTTTTATAGATGTTAGCTGCAAGGACTGTTTGTTAATCTAGCATTCATGGTAACTAAATTCACCCTTAAAGAACAGAAGACACATGACAGCTAGGTTTTGTGTAAGTAAAGGGTTATTTGGCACTATTCTATTTAATACTGTATAATCCTTTAGTGAATGCCACATGTTACCACCAAGATTGAAGATGCTGCTTGAGACATGCCAAAGCATTCAAACTCCACCCAGCGAAGCTGGGAAAGACACAATCCAGACTGAAGTAAAGAGAGGTGCTTTGTTTTTTAGTTACTGGAGATGGAAAAACTGGAAACCAAATAGAATCAGTTAAGGCCACTGCCAGCATAAATGGAAAACAGACATATAACAATTCATAAGGAACAACTAGATCACTAACTTCCCTCCATCTAACCCCTCCTCCTATGAAAGGTTTCAGAGAGGAGGACATGAGCTTATTTTCTCCCAGTAGGAGATGTGGGAGAAACAGCAAGTGTAGCTTCACTAGAAAAATCATCAACTATTGGCAAAAAATATCAAGAACCCTCTCCCCTACAATAGGTTTGAAAATATTTTAACCACTAATATAGGAAAAGGCAGTTTTCAACACCTAGCAGAGACAGCATGCAAGACCCTTCTTCATACTAGGTGGTGTTCAACGCCAGATACCAAAAATGTGCTCAACACAGTTCCAGTTTGTCCACACTACTTTCTGAAACATTTTCCATCCCATCGTGGTCTCCAGTAGATAATAGAGGAAAGATCATGTTTTAGCTTATACCTGTAACCCTGTCACACTCTCCTGGTGATGGTACATGGTGGGGTCTCTGTTCAGTAACCAGGCCAGCAGCCTGGTCTGTATAAACTGAATGTCCCATTAGAATACTTTCTGCTGCTCTAGTCAGTCTAGGTCTTTGTCCTTCACTAAGTTCTCCAACACTATTATCAGAGTCCTAGAGAAAACAGAGTAACACATTCAGTGAATCACAACAGATATCTTTCAAACCATGTAATACCGTTTAAATATAATATTCTTTAACATACATGTACATAGCTTTATACTTCCAGTGCTGTATAAAGAAGACCGCAACCCGAAAGACACACATGACCACAGGGTGGAATGTAAGACCTACCTTTACCATTAGACTGAATCGAGCAATGGAGAGATTATTTCTTTTGTTGTTGGTTTGCCAGAGGAGCTGAGATATATTGTTTTAAAGAAGAGAATCTTCAAAAAGTTACTATCATAGAATCATAGAACTGGAAGGGACCTCAAGAGGTCATCTAGTCCAGTCCCCTGCACTCATGCCAGGCCTAGTATTATCCAGACCATCCTCACAGGTGTTTGTCTAACCTGCTCTTAAAAATCTCCAATGATGGAGATTCCACAACCTCCCTGAGCAATTTATTCCAGTGCTTAACCACCCTGACAGTTAGGAAATTTTTCTTAACCTTCAACCTAAACCTCCCTTGCTGCAATTGAAGCCTGTTGCTTCTTGTCCTATCCTCAGAGCTTAAGGAGAATAAATAAAGACAATAATTTTTCTCCCTTCTCCTTGTAACAACCTTTTATGTACTTGAAAACTGTTATGTCCCCCCCCGCCAAGTCTTCTCTTCTCCAGCCTAAAAAACCCCAATTGTTTCAATCTTCCCTCAATGATCATTTAATCATTTTTGTTGCTCTTCTCTGGACTCTCTCTAATTTGTCCACATCGTTCCTGAAATGTGGTGCCCAGAACTGATCACAATACTCCAGCTAAGGCCTAATCAGTAGAGCGGAAGAATTACTTCTTGTGTCTTACTTACAACACTCCTGCAATACATCCCAAAATTATGTTCGCTTTTACTGCAACAGTGTTACACTGTTGACGGATATTTAGCTTATGGGCCACTATGACCCCCAGATCCCTTTACGCAGTACTCCTTCCTAGACAGTAATTTCCCATTTTGTATGTGTGCAACTGATTACTCCACTTAGGAAGGAACTTGAGGGAGGATTCTCTGCTCCTTGAAGTCTTTAAACCACGATTTGAGGACTTCAATAGCTCAGACATAGGTGAGGTTTTTTGTAGGAGTGGCTAGGTGAGATTCTGTGGCCTGCATTGTGCAGGAGGTCAGACTAGATGATCAGAATGGTCCCTTCTGACCTTAGTATCTATGAATCTATAAACTCTTTGCATTTGTCCTTATTGAATTTTATCCTGTTTATTTCAGACCATTTCTCCAGTTTGTCCAGATCATTTTGAATTTTAGTCCTATCCTCCAAAGCACTTGCAACCCTCCCAGCTTGGTACATCCACAAACTTTACAAGTGTACCATCTATGCCACTATCTAAATCATTGATGAAGATACTGAATAAAACTGGACCCAGGACCGATCCCTGTGGGACTCCACTCGATATGCTCTTCCAGCTTGATTTTGAATCACTGATAAGTACTCTCTGGGAACGGTTTTCCAACTAGTTATGCACCAACCTTATAGTACCTCCGTTTCCTTAATTTGTTTATGAGAAGATCATGTGAGACCATACCAAAAGAGTTACTAAAGTCAAGATATACCACATCTACAGGTTCCCCCCTCTCCACAAGGCTTGTTACCATATCAAAGAAAGCTATTAGGTTGGTTTGACACAATTTGTTCTTGGCATATCCATGCTGTTACTTACAAATTTATTTGAGCATAAGCTTTCGTGAGCTACAGCTTACTTCATCGGATGCATTCGGTGGAAAACTGAATTTCCACCGAATGCATCCGATGAAGTGAGCTGTAGCTCACGAAAGCCAATGCTCAAATAATTTGTTAGTCTTTAAGGTGCCACAAGTACTCCTTTTCTTTTTGCGAATACAGACTAACACGGCTGCTACTCTGAAACCTGTCATGCTGTTACTTGCCACCTTTTATCTTTTAGGTGTTTGCAAATTGATTGCTTAATTATTTGTTCCATTTATCTTTCCAAGTACTGAAGTTAAGCTGACTGGTCTGTAATTCCCCAAAGCTGTCTTTATTACCCTTTTTATAGAGGGGTACTTTATTTGCCCTTTTCCAATCCTCTGGAATCTCTCCCATCTTCCATGACTTTTCAAAGATAATCACTAATGGCTCAGATATTTCCTCAATCAGCTCCTTGAGTATTCTAGGATGTATTTCATCAGGCCCTGGTGATTTGAAGACATCTAACTTAGCTAAGTAATTTTTAACTTGTTCTTTCCCTATTTTAGCCTCTGATCCGACCTCATTTTCACTGGCATTCACTGTGTTAGATGTCCAATTGCTACTCACATTTTTGGTGAAAACAAACAAAAAAGTCATTTAACACTTCTGCCATTTTCACATTTTCTGTTATTGTTCATCCCTCCCCCACATTTAGTAATGGGCCTACCTTGTCCTTGGTCTTCCTCTTGCTTACAGGGTATTTGAAGAGTGTATTGTTGTTCTATGTATCCTTTATGTCTCTAGCTAGTTTAATCTTGTTTTGTGCCTTGGCTTTTCTAGTTTTGTCCCTACATACTTGTGTTGTTTGTTTATATTCTTCCTTTGTAATTTGATCTAGTTTCCACTTTTTGTAGGACTCTTTTTTGAGTTTCAGATCATTGAAGATCTCCAGCTAAAGCTAGGGTGGTCTCCTGCTATATTTCCTATCTTTCCTATGCAGTGGGATAGTTTGTTCTTTTGCCCTTAATAATGTCTCTTTGAAAAACTGCCAACTCTCTTGAACTGTTTTCCCCCTTAGACTTGCTTCTCCTGGGATATTATCTACTAACTCCCTGTGTTTATTAAAGTCTGCCTTCTTGAAATCCATTATCTTTACTGTGCTGTTTTCCATCCTATCATTCCTTAGAATCATGAACTTTACCATTTCATAAAAAGAAAAGGAGTACTTGTGGCACCTTAGAGACGAACAAATTTATTTGAGCATAAGCTTTCGTGAGCTACAGCTCACTTCATCAGTTGTATGCAGTGGAAAATACAGTGGGGAGATTTTGTATACACAGAGAACACAAAACAATGGGTGTTACCATACACACTGTAACGAGAGTGATCAGGTAAGGTGAGCTATTACCATTTCATGATCACTTTCACCTAAGGTGCCTTCCACTTTCAAATTCTCAACCAGTTCCTCCCTATTTGTCAAAATCAAATCTGGAACAGCTCTCCCAAGTAGCTTTCTCCACCTTCTGAACTAAAAAAATTGTCTCCAATACATTCCAAGAACTTCTGGATAATCTGTGTCCTGCTCTATTATTTATTATGCTCATCTCTATGATATAACCATCAAGAGTTGTCTAACAATGTGACATTTGTAGTACTTAAAAGGTGGCAAGTCTGTGCTGTTGCACTATGCCAAATTAAAAGGTTCATCTTCAGCGAGACTTTGATATGGCCTGAATGTTTCTCCAGGTTCCAAGCTTCAATCAAGCTGGATAATGAAACCAGTTAACTCTCCTCCATTCAATGGGAAACAAGCAATGTATTCATGAGATTTCTGTATATGAAGGACCAGGAAAATAATTATGATCTTGTGCTAAAGCAGTGTGATGAGTATTTTGTTTCTAGAGACAATCTCATATGCAAGAAGGTATGCTTGCGCTAGCATTGCCAGAATCTGTAAAAAGAAAAGGAGTACTTGTGGCACCTTACAGACTAATAAATTTATTTGAGCATAAGGTTTCATGAGCTACAGCTCACTTCATTGGATGCATCTGGACACATGCATCTGATGAAGTGAGCTGTAGCTCATGAAAGCTTATGCTCAAATAAATTTGTTAGTCTCTAAGGTGCCACAAGTACTCCTTTTCATTTTGCGGATACAGACTAACAGGGCTGCTACTCTAGAATCTGTAAAGGCATTTGTTAGAACATTGTGTGAACAGGCTGAGGACAGAGTATGGGACAGACAAAGAAAAGCAATTAGAGCTGCATTTGTAATTGCCAATGCTGACAAGAAAGTGTCACTAAGATTACAGCTGGAGTGAGAGTTAATGCTATAGAAAGCTCTTCAAATAGTTCATCTTCTAATCTCATTAAGCAAACAAAATAAAGATTAGGACAGTTCAGGCTAAGCAAGACAGAAGGAAGAAATGGGATATGTTCCAGGAAAGTCAAAAAAAGCAAGACATTGACCTAAATACAGGTATTCCATGAGTTATGTGGCAGTGTCCTCCCAAGTTCTCTGTCTGAATATCCTTCTAAGCCCAGCCAGGACTGTGCAATCAGTTCATTCATATTTTTACTTACACAAAGCTGTCAATTGGCTGCAGACTTTTGAATTGAAAATACCTAACTGCATTACAGAAATATTACTGGTCTAAACTCTTTTAATATAGGCTGATAAGTATGTTTTTCAAACAGCCTTTAGGTAAACAGAATTTTTGTTAAAAGAAAAGGAGTACTTGTGGCACCTTAGAGACTAATGCATGTAATGCATCCGATGAAGTGAGCTGTAGCTCACGAAAGCTTATGCTCTAATAAATTTGTTAGTCTCTAAGGTGCCACAAGTACTCCTTTTCTTTTTGCGAATACAGACTAACACGGCTGCTACTCTGAAATCTAGAATTTTTGTGGTTGTTCTTCCGGTCAGCACAAAAGAAAGTGAGACTTAATTAAGTGCATGAAATCTTTTGTCACCATCTATTCCCTAGATCTCTCCCAAACCATTCATCTGGTTGTGACTGCCATAAACTTTTTGCCCTTTCAAAATGGCCAGATAAAGCATGGCCAGACATTGTTGGAATACTTCTAAATGTTCACATAGTGAAGACTGGTATATATGACATAGAGCAAAAATATTGTTTATAAATAGAAGAGAATTTTAAGTACTTAGAAGCCTGGAGTAGACCCAGCAAAAGAATCAGCATTCTCTACAGAAGAATTTCTTTCTAGGGGCAAGAGGTTGGATAAAACTTTTTGTTTTTCCATAAGCAAAAGGAACTTCAGATTTTTTACCTTCTTTGTATCAAAAAATATCGTTTCAGAATGCCCAGTACCTTTGCTTTAATTCCCAATAGTAATGAAAAGGAAATAAGATACCTCAGAGTGGTAAATTACTTCTTGTAAAGCAACCGATGCCTGATTTAGTTTAGCAAAAAGAGAGAGAACTGGATCTCTGTGGTATCCCCTATGGGGTCTTCTCATGACCTGTCCTTCACTGGGAGGATCGTAATCCTAAACCAAAATAATAAAAACTTTTTAGTATTCAGATCATCCTTAGTGTAGAGTTAACTGTACATTATTTTTATAAAGCATCTCCATCTTTTACTACAGTTACCAATATTAAAAATGTTTTTAAAAAAAATGTACAAATGCTTCATAACAGGGAGACTGGCAGCACAGCTTCCTCTCTTTAGCAAAAGAAGGGCACAATCAATATATTAAGAGTTTTGATACACAGGACCTTAACAGTCTGAGACCCAGAAAAGACCTATTAGACCTTAAAGTCCTATTCCCCCAGCAAATGCATAATATAGCCCAGATGCAGAATCTGGTATTGAAATTATTATTAAGGCTAATGTTAAAATTATATAATACATAGGTTAAGAAAAGAGTGTCTGTACATCTGGGTATAGTGCTTAAATTATCCAAAAGTACAAATGTTGGTTTAAAATACATAGAGAACTTAGTCAGTAATAACCCAAACAGGATTAATAAATTTAACAATACAGTTTAGATATTAGCATCCAAATATTTGACTACATTTGTTCTTAGCCAAAAGGCTAAGAATGCAAAAAGATATGTTTAGATTCCTGAATCATTAATCTTCAGTAAAAAGAAAAGGAGTACTTGTGGCACCTTAGAGACTAACAAATTTATTAGAGCATAAGCTTTCGTGAGCTACAGCTCACTTCATCAGATGCATTTGGTGGAAAAAACAGAGGGGAGATTTATATACACACACACAGAGAACATGAAACAATGGGTTTATCGTACACACTGTAAGGAGAGTGATCACTTAAGATAAGCCATCACCAGCAGCAGAGGGGGGAAAGGAGGAAAACCTTTCAGGGTGAAAAGCAAGGTAGGTTAATTCCAGCAGTTAACAAGAATATCTGAGGAACAGTGGGGGGTGGGGTGGGGGGAGAAATAAATGTGTTATTTCCCCATGTTATTTCTCCCCCCCACCCCACCCCCCACTGTTCCTCAGATATTCTTGTTAACTGCTGGAATTAACCTACCTTGCTTGTCACCCTGAAAGGTTTTCCTCCTTTCCCCCCTCTGCTGCTGGTGATGGCTTACCTTAAGAGATCACTCTCCTTACAGTGTGTACGATAAACCCATTGTTTCATGTTCTCTGTGTGTGTGTATATAAATCTCCCCTCTGTTTTTTCCACCAAATGCATCCGACGAAGTGAGCTGTAGCTCACGAAAGCTTATGCTCTAATAAATGTGTTAGTCTCTAAGGTGCCACAAGTACTCCTTTTCTTTTTGCGAATACAGACTAACACGGCTGCTACTCTGAAACATGGGGAAATAGTTTTACTTTGTGTAATGACTCATCCATTCCCAGTCTCTATTCAAGCCTAAGTTAATTGTATCCAGTTTGCAAATTAATTCCAATTCAGCAGTCTCTCCTTGGAGTCTGTTTTTGAAGCTTTTTTGTTGAAGGATAGCTACTCTTAGGTCTGTAATCGAGTGACCAGAGAGATTGAAGTGTTCTCCAACTGGTTTTTGAATGTTATAATTCTTGACGTCTGATTTGTGTCCATTCATTCTTTTACGTAGAGACTGTCCAGTTTGGCCAATGTACATGGCAGAGGGGCATTGCTGGCACATGATGGCATATATCACATTGGTAGATGCGCAGGTGAACAAGCCTCTGATAGTGTGGCTGATGTGATTAGGTGAAAGCTTATGCTCTAATAAACTTGTTAGTCTCTAAGGTGCCACAAGTACTCCTTTTCTTTTTGCAAATACAGACCAACACGGCTGCTACTCTGAAACTAATCTTCAGCAATTTCATGTGGCTGAACACTGACATGAAAATATTTCTTGTTTTTTTGTTTGGTTTTTTTTGGTTCACCCAAGCTTAAGAGGACAACTGTCTCCATACAAACTCTTCATTCCCAGCAGAGCAGAGCAGACATGGGCAATAGAATTTTCAGCAAATTTGTTTAAAAAATGGTCAGCTTTTTGGCTTGGAGAGCTTACAAGCCAATGGACTAAGGCAAGGGGCAGCCAAAGGAGTTTAGCTGAGGCAGGAGTCAGCTAAAGCATCTTAAAACTTCATTAATACACGTAAGAATTTAAGCCTAAAAGAAATTAAAAGGTGCCTCAAAACCTGAACAGTTTAGCATGCACCCAATGCTCTAGACAGTTTAGCTTTAAGAGGACCCCAAAATACCCCCAAAATACAGATGCAGTGAAATGCAGCCTTTGGATGTTCACAACTTTGAGGTCTACTAGACAGATTTTCTTCAAACTTGATTTGCTTTTTATGCCTGAAAGAGACTTAAGTCATAGCACAAAACAACTTTGAAGTTTCTAGTTTCAGAGATGTGAGGTATGAGCGTGTAAAACTTTTTACTGGAACATGTCTTTCTTTCTTTCTTTCTATCTAAAGAGATAAACAAACAAACAAACAAAGAACGGACGGACGGACGGAAGGACCTGAAAACTGCCTCTGCAGAACCAGTCTTGGGAGTGCACCACTTGGTGATGCAAATCCTAGAAATATACAAAGAACAGCGGCCACAGGGGCTGTGCACATCTTCCCTTACGGATATGAACATTTAGTTCACAAGGAAGATTTCGAACAGCTTTAGTGGTCTATCATAATGGCTTTAACCTTTTTTCATTAGTCAGGCAAGTGGTCCAGGATGGGAAGGCTTCAATCCCAAGTGTGAAAAATTGTACCTCGTCTTCACTATCAGATTGAACAAATAGATTCTCTCTCTCACACACACATGCAAGCCCTTTCCACCCCGCCCTCCCAACCAATTATAAACTATATAATACATATGAACAGATTAAAAATATAGAGCACAGAAGTGAGCCTAAAGAAAGGAATTGAGATCAGAGTGACAGTACATGCAGACAGATCCCCAAAAGTCACTGTTTTCTAAATGCTTCTGGGACTTGTGCTCAGATGTATCAAAAAACATGCTTTGCTCTTTTTTTTCCTTTTCTTTTTTAAAAGAAGAGTGCAATAAATTATTAGGGGTGACCTGTAACAGAAATAGGAATTGTGCCAGAAAATTCACTTCTAAACCATGTTTCTACTCAGAAAAGATAAAGGCAAAGTCTTCCATTCTTTAAGTACGAAACTCCTTTTGAATAAATATTTTAACTAGAGTCAAAAGTGAATAATATAAACTATTTTTAATTTCAGTAAGTTACATGCCATGAGAAGTATCATGTGACATGGGGAATAATAATGCTCTACCATTTTGCTTAATGCATCATTTAAGTGGGAAAAAATGAAATTTGGATAAATAATATTGTATTTCATATAAACTGTTTGAGTGTTAAGCATGTATTACAGATTAGATTAAATGTTTGAGTGATTCCACTTTTAAGCCAATGATGAAAATTTTCCAAGCAAATTAGCAGGAAAAGAGATCTCTTAGAAAGGTCTCTCTAAACTATAGTGGGTGCTTCTCATGTGTAACTGCCTTATTCATTAATTTGTATGAACTGTATATTTTCTCTTTGGATGTTTGAATTCTCTTCAATATTTTATAGCTCATCAGTCCATTTCTTTGTGTACATGAAGTTTAAATAAGTGGATAAGTTTATTAGAGAACATCTTATCTAATAAACTTCTGCAGGTAATGTATTATGCTAAATTCAATTTCCTACTGAACTTTTTCCTTACCATTTCATTTGCATCATGTAGCGTGCTAGTTAAACTTTCACCGAGGTTTGGAAGAGACAGTCCTCCTTCTGCTAAGGCTGAAAATAAAAATTGTGGGTTTTTTAAAAGTTACAAGCAGAAAATATCCATTTTTATGACAGCAAGTTAATGCCATATTTTTCCTTGTTTGCAGCACAATGCTTTAATAAGGTTACAAATTTCTATCTATCAAATGTCTCTCTCATAAGAGCAGATTTTCAGTCAACAACAAAAACATTCTGACACTTGTGAAATGTAAAAAATGTGCTTTCATTACAATTTGTTCCTGATACTTACGCAAAACAGAATAATCCAGCATTTCAAAATTGCAGCCATGCAGCCATGAGGGGCTTTTTGTGCTGCCAGAGCCTCCTGGGCAGTGATTAAGGGGGGCAAAGCCGTGTTAACAAACATACAAATATCACTTTTCACAGAAACAGACTTACTAGCTAGTAAATCTTAAAAAGACAACACACAAAGCACATAATTTGTTTCTATTCTGTTTAGGTTCAGTTAAAAATAGACAACTGTACATTATTTTTATTATTGATTCTGCAATAAAACCCTACATAAATAAATTACAATGATTTGGACATGTAAATGCACATATTTATTTGTTTTTCCTAACGTTAATTAAGTTATTTTAGGAAAAATTGCCAGAGTGGCCACCAGCAAGAGTTGTGGCCACACTCTGAGGCCACCAAAAATTTTCTTCAGAGACCCCCTAGAATAAACTAAACAAGTTCTTATGTCAGTAAGATTAAGTTATTTAGTTTAATTATTTTCTTTCATTTATTTACAATTCATAAGCAAATATGTATTTCATTCTGAGATGAGAAAAAATGATGAAGTATCTTACATGTGACTAGAAACTTGAACAGGAAGTTAAGGAGTACAGACACAGTACACTCTCACTGTAGGCTTACCAGAAAAAATATGAAATTGAATGCTCTTCTATTAAATTGTGAGAGTAACTCTCACATGAACAGAAAAGAAAAACATGTTTAAACCAACCCTAAACTAAACTGATTCTAGGAAGTTAAATTACCTCTTGCAGCCACCAACTGTCCATAGCTAAATAAGACCTCGCCTTCTGAGATAGGCTTGTCTGCAGTTTCTGTTTCCGTGACAGTTAGGCTGCTTTCATGTGTTGATGGGCCAGAACTGGGAGTATGCACAGGAGATGGAACCCTTGGTTCATAAGGAAGTGACTCACAGGGTCTAATTGGTTCAGGAGAAGGTAAAATCAACATCTCTGGTTCTTCATCTTTAGCCACAGACATTACACTAAAATGTAAGAAAATATATTGTTAATGCAGCAAAATACACTGCACTATATCTTAAACTCAACACTATAAAGAAATTCTAATTTACAAAGCTTTTATTAAAAGAAGGAACACAGTATTTCATGGACTGATCTGAATAAAAACTTAAAAATAACCTTAAAATGAGCTCTAGTTATCTAACTAAAAATTTGCTTATTGTGTTTTGTCATAAAGAAGTTACTTCCATTAAGACAGCTGCAAAAATAGTTCCCCATTTGGTAAAAAGATAACAACAGAGCAAAATCTGTTATGAGTAGTTGTGATAAGAACCAGCTTGCTAAATATCTTGTCAAATACGATTACAAACGAGTACTGATAAAATCTGAAGGAGGTCCTGATTTTTTTATACCTGTTATACAAATCAGCCTCTGATTCTATTTACTGAACTGTTTATCCCAACACTTCATGATATATACATACAGTATTTCCCTAAAGTTATTTACTATACAGGAAAAACAGGCAAAATTACTTGGAAGAGAAATTAGATAATATATCAATTGTTATAACTCACACAGCTCTTGAATGGAGAGTTTCTTCATTCAAAGGACTGGGTTTTTCCTCATCCAGAGGAAGTTCTGCATCACCCCATGGATTTGGAGGCTTTGGGCTTCCCATTCTTGCTCCATCAGAGCCATGTTCTGATACAGGAGGGCTTGGAGTAGTTACTCTAGGAGGTGTATCAACTGGAGTAGCAGCAGGTGTGCCAATAGGAGTAGTGGCAGCTGGAATGTCAAATCCTATGCATATTGAAATCAATCACAAAATTCAGACTGGCAAGTAAAACAGCAAGTAATCCTCATGTAAGGTCATTATTTTGTTTCATAAGACTTTCATATTTTACCTGAAACATTCCGATAGTTGTGAGGACTAAACTAATTTAAATAAATGATTAGACAATTGCCTATAGTTCCCATTGACTTCAGTGTGATGTGGGTGCTCAGCACTTCTGAAAGCCAAGCCAATTTATTTGGGGTGCTTAAACATGGATTTATTAACATTAGGCATAGATAACAAAGCAAAGGTCAGCTATTTCTCTCATATGGTGAGAGGAAAAGGGATGACGCCCAGAGACAATACCAATGAAAATTCTGTCTGGTCAGGGCACAACTGATGCCCAATGGAAGACAAAAAAGCATATATTTTTAAATAAATTAGTTCAAACCTTTTAAACTACGTGAATTCCCCCCGCTCTCTCAGTGGAAACATAGACCCAACAGTGGTTATTCTCAGAGATCATATCTTTGCGGAAGAAAATATTCCACACCATAAATTCAAGTCAATAGATGTCAGGACACTTGTTCAATATCTCAAGTTTAAACACCATTTTCATTACCTGTTTCTGTCATTTGTTCTTGTTCACCAACATCTCCACCGATTTCCGTCACAGACAGAGAAGAAACCGGAGTTTTTACTGGAGACGGTTCTTTTTCAGGAAGTGGTGTATGAGGTGGTGTAGCCAATGGAGTAGACACCACAGACTCCTGAAAAAATAACAGAGGAAAAAGATATATCACTGAAAGTCCAGTAACACTGAGTGTTCTTTCCATTTAAATATGACCTCCTGGAACTCTTCCTAGCAAGCAAGGGCACTTGAAAAACCTTATCTGAAGATAACTTAATTAGTCTCCACAGTGTTAGAAGTCAGAAATCCAGACTCAAGATATAACAAGATGCCTTCATTCAGTATGATCAAATGTTTCAATCTGCAGTCTGTTGGAATTAATCATTTCTCTCTCAACCAAAAGAGGAACCAAATTTGTCTCTACCAATAAATAACTATGCTCTCCATGCAACCTTGTCTCCCCTAAATTTGTTTAGAATTGCTGCCACCAGAGGAAATCTTGAAAGAGTATAACTGAAGTTCTACACATCCTGGAACGTGGAACACAAGGAAAGTTTGGTCCTCTACTCCCTCATCCATAGAGCACTCATGGAGATTGATAACTGTATGATAAGCCTATCCACAAATATGTTTTCCTTCCCTGAAACATAAAGAGCCACCCAATGTTTGCACAATTGGAGTCAATGGCATTTACTGCCCATTAACCAGATCCATCAGCACTATCTCCAATAGTACATTGAACTGGTTCTGCTTCAGTGAAGAAATTGTGCATTTAGATTCACCTCTGCATCAATGTCCTGATATCCTTGGCACATCAGTGCAGATATTTCCAGAGCTACTTGCTTCTTATTCTATTTCCTTTTTATGCAGTGTTGCTGTAGCTGTGTTGGTCCCAGGATATTAGAGAGACAGGGCAGGTGAGGTAATGTCTTTTATATTGGACCAAGTGTTGTTGGGGAAGAGAGTGACAGAGAAGCATCAGAGATTACACGGAGCTTTTCTTCCTGAAAGGGGGTTTCAAAGAGGATGGCTCTAGACTGTTCTCAATGGTAGCAGATGACAGAACGAGGAGTAATGGTCTCAAGTTGCAATGGGGGAGGTTTAGATTGGATATTAGGAAAAACTTTTTCACTAAGAGGGTGGTGAAACACTGGAATGCGTTACCTAGGGAGGTGGTAGAATCTCCTTCCTTAGAGGTTTTTAAGGTCAGGCTTGACAAAGCCCTGGCTGGGATGATTTAACTGGGACTTGGTCCTGCTTTGAGCAGGGGGTTGGACTAGATGACCTTCTGGGGTCCCTTCCAACCCTGATATTCTATGATTCTATGATTCTGGTCAGAAGACCTGAAGAAGAGCTCTGTGCAGCTTGAAAGCTTCTCTCTTTCACCAACAGAAGTTGTGATACCAGAGAGGCACAAAGGGGACACAGTGGATCCAAGAATCTGGCCCATTTTCATTAAACCTTTATGTAATAGATTGTCCATGCAGGGTCCCTACAAAAATCAAACTGAAGATCTTACCCAACACAGAATTCTGGATTATAGCTTAGAATCTTCTCATTATCAAAAATATTTTTAAAATGCTGCCCTAGGCTGATAACAGGCAGTGGTCATTTGATTATTAAAGGAAGGAGAAAATTCTTCCATGTTAAAAGGTAAATTTAACTCTTTGAATATTTGCTGAAGACTACTGTAATTCAAAACATAGTCAAGGAGAATCAACCTAACAAGCAGGGGAAAAGTACAAATAAAGTATCTACATTCTTTTAGCTCTATAGTCAGGTTCTGAATCTCATGCCTGAGGATGAAACCCAAGACTGAAGATGCATGAAGACCACTTATCTTTACAGATATTAAAGAATGCCTTCTAGTGCACAGGATCAAATATAACAAGACACTTGAGCCAAAATGTCTATCAATCTTGCAACCTTGCACTGGAAAGAGCATAACTATTATCCAACAACATGAAATCCAATATTACTATTCCCCTCCTTCAGAGACCAATTTTATGTGCACAGGATTCTAAAAAATAAATGTAGCAAACTGCAAAAGAACTCAAGTTTTGAAAAATGAAATTGGTTTAAATCTTGTTACTTACTGGGACATATTGGGACTTACTGTAACCAAGAAGCCACAACATGCTTGTTCTGATTCAGAATCGCTTTTCAATGTCTTCAGATTGCACATAACCAAAATCTGGGATTAAAAAAATGAATCCTAACACACTCATAACTACAACTGGAAACAAAGATAAAAAAAAATGACTCTTACCGGCAAGACTGCTGTGCTTTGAAGAACATTTGCAGCAGGAACTGCTTTCTGAGCTTCCCTCTCACCCAGCATCACGGCAATAGTCTCAGTAAGAGCTTCATTTACAAAATGATTAATCATTTCTGAGTTCACTGGCACACCAGCACTGACAAAGAGCTGAAATCCTCCACCACCTGCTGCCTCAACTAAAAAGGACACACACAAAACCCAAATTCAAATTTTACTTCTTGATATGCAATATATTATACTGCAAAGATATAACAATATGCTTAGCAATTTGCATCTTCAAAGAACTTTACATACATTAATGAACTCTCAAGCACTCTTGTGAGGAAGTATTATTCCTATTTTACAGATGGGGAAACCAAGGCAGACGACTTGTCAAAGGCCACAGAGGGAGTCAGTGTAAGGGCTGAGGTGAGACTGTGGGAGTCCCTATGTTTCTCTCTTATGTTTATAAGGCAGGCATTTATCTGATATGCCATTTTTTCACAAGAGAGATAAAGACAGTCACCCTTGTAGTCTAGCAAAAGTACAATGTACAGCTGCACTTTGATTTGCATGGAAGGAGGTTTACCAGAATTTGGTTTCCAAAGCTGGCCCATTTGTGGAATGTTCTTTATCAATTAACCAGGGTAATTTGCTTGTATTGCCCTGATGACCCCTTTCTTCACCTTCACATGTGCACAAACACACATCTTTTCTGTGCATTAGTTTATCAGTTTTGTAAGTTTAACACATCTTATAGTAGCCAGTTAAAACTCCCTAACCAAGCTGTTAAAATATCTTTTAGCCCAAATTTGAGATGGATAGCCTTTGGTCCATCTGCTTTCAGGCTGGAAAGCAACTGAGCCCAACTACAATTCCTACTTACCAATGTCAGAGGTCACAGCCTCACTCTCTTCGCTGTCTGATGAATTCACACTGGGCATTCTTTCCTTCTGGACAGGGTACATCTCACTAATAATTCGAGCCATTACTTCTTGTTCCACCCTGACAAAACAAAACTTTTGTATTTCTACCAGCTGGCTCTGAGACAGCCAAATTTACAGCACTCTCAATATATTGGGAAAACTTAATAAGACAAAGGGAAATAGTTTAAAAAAAATACTTGCGTTGATTATGTATTTCTTCCTACTACGTTAACAGCTGCTATTTTATTACCTTCACCCTGACAGGAAACTCACCAGCTAATCAACCTATTTTCTAAAGTTTCCCTCCTTTCAATGATTTCATCCAGAATATCAGCTGGCTGTTGAGAAGCAGGAGCAGTTGGGGGAAACGGAGGGCCGTTATATTTTGGAGAAACAACTTCAGTTTGTCTATTAAATTCCAGGATTGGTTCAGACAATTCTGGGATTCCATCCTCCTCCTCCTGATCCTAGTTACAATAAAAGCAAAGAGACAACCTTCAGTATTTTTGCTTTAGAAAATAGTTACAGTTCTGTTATAACATACTATGCACATGCTTTCCTTTTACCATTTTGCAGTTAATATACAATATTTCAAGCCTACCAACCCATAAATCTGTGTAGTTATAGTGGTACAGAAGTTATTAAAACAGGATTTGGCTCTCCTGCCTGTGGTACAGGAGGCAGGAAGATAAAGGATAACTGCAACACCTAGAAAATGTACTTGCAACATTGTAACTGAAGAAAGGATGGGTGAGGTAGTATCTTTTATTGAACCAACTTCTGTTGGTGAAAGAGACAAGCTTTTGAGGTTACACAGAGCTCTTCTTTAGGTCTAGGAAAGGTACTCAGAGTGTCACAGCTAAACACAAGGTGGTACAGACAAGGAGTAAACACATGTTGCCAGAGGCTAATCAAGATGAAGCGGGCAGTTCACAGCTCTACAATCATAGGATAAAAGGAGAATTAATGGGTTACAGATTGTTGTAATGACCCATAAATCCAATGTCTTTTATTAAGTCCATGATTTTTAGTGTCTAAAAGAGATATTAATTTTAATTTCTTGTGTGTCTTCTGAAGGTGTTGTGCGAGGTCAGATATGAAGTGATCATTTTGTGAAAAGTCTTCACCCATGGGTGATCGGTGTTTTTCTCTTTTATCGTTTTTCTGTGTGAGTTCACACGAGAGCATAGAGATTGTCTGGTTTCACCCACATAATTGTTATTAGGGTGTGACATGACAGACCAGGTGCCAGCTCATGCCAAGGCCACTAGGCCTCACTGAGCACTGACAAAAGTATAGCTGGGAACCAGTCTGGCTCATCTGTGTGTGAGTGTAGTTAAAATAGACATTAAGTTGATAAGAATGTGTATAGTGTTTAGACTTGATGAAACACTTGTAGGATGCTGCATGTATTGATCTCACTTATAAATTCCCTAGCCCATGGTATAAAGTTACATTGGGTGTTTTCATTGTGAACCTCTGTTAACTGTGTAACTCACCAGACAGGAAAGAAACATTAATTAATGTAAGTACTGGTCCTTCACACAGGCGGGTCCATTGAAACAAAATGATTGTGAAACATCAAAGGACAAAGACTTTCTTGATTGCCCGCCTTCCCCCTCCCCATACACAAAGAGGAGACAGGAGCAAAACAGTTGTTCCATCAGTTTGAACTCTGGGGGAAGGAAATAAAAATCCCTGACCAGAAAGAACTGCATCACTGTGCTGCTTGGAATTTGGAGAGGGCAACATTTCTAAGCATAAGAAAGGCATCACCAAGCTACTTATCTTGGGTTAGCCCTAAAGGGCATACAGAGCTTGCACATTACAATAGCATCTATTACTTTTTGAAATCTAAGAATGTAACTCATTTGTGTGTGTACGTTTGCCTGCTTTAACCTTGTAAATAACTTTCATTTCTTTTTCCTAGTTAATAAACCTTTAGTTAGTTTAATATAGGACTGGCTACAAGTCTTGTCTTTGGTGAAAGATCTAAGGTACAATTGACCTGGGGTAAGTGATTGGTCCTTTGGGACTGAGAGTAATCTGAATATTGCTGTGATTATTGGTGTAAGTGACCATCTACTACAAAGGCAGGCTTGCCTAAGTGGCAAGATAGACCAGAGTACCCAATGGGACCATCTGTAACTCCATGTTAAGGCTGTTGTAGTGCTTGAGGAGTTCACACTTGATACTTTGATTAGTGAAATCTAAGGATAGAACACACCACCAGTTTGGGTTTTGTGCCCTGTTCCTTAACAGTCTGCCCTGAGGTTGACTCATGCTTGTGAGCCACTCTAGACAGCTTGACATAGGGCATTTAGTGCACTGGATGAGGTATACCACACGCGATAGGAATGCGTAGGACCCATGGATCTTGAAAGGTGTGCTGTGGGGAGTATTGTTCATATGGAGATTGATCTGCAGGTTTTCCATCTGTTATGGCTCCACCACCTATCCAACAACCTCCCTCTAGAACACACCCACACCAGTATCAACTTCCTGAACACCACCGTCAACTTCAGCAATGGAACTCTACAGACAACTATATAAAAGAAACCCACGGATCACCATTCCTACCTTCACAGATCTACTAACAACCCCAAACACACTAAGAAATCTTTTATCTACAGCCAGGCACTCAGATAACACAGAATATGCTCCAAGGAGAATGTCTGGGATACATACCTCAACACTTCTAAAACTGCCTTCACTCAAACAAGGACACACTACCAAAGAAGTAGATCGCATCATGGAATGGGCCAACCAAATGCCCCGAGAGAACCTGTTTCAATACAGGAAAGACAAATCCAATGACCAAACACCCGTTGTTGTCACCTACCATCCCAAACTGGAACCCATGCAGGGTATTGTTAAACTACGACTGATGCTTGATGGGGACCATATTCTGAAATAAATCTTTCCTGAACCCCCTCTTCTGGCTTTCAAACAACCCTCCCACCTTACCAAGCTCATCATCAGAAGCAACTTCCCCACAGACCAGGACACACCAACTCAAAGCAGCACCAGACCCTGTCAGAACAACAGATGCAAAACTTGCAGACATATCTCCACTGCTGTGATGATCAATACTGCCCACAACACAACTTTCAAGATTCAGGGGTCCTACACACACCTATCAACACGTGGTGTACCTCATCCAGTGCACTAAATGCCCCAACAACTGTGTGGGCAAAACCAGACAATCACTACACACTCAAATGAACTCACACAGAAAAATGACAAAAGACAAAAACAACCAATCACCTGTGAGTAAACACTTTTCACAAAGTGATCATTTCATATCTGATCACACAGTCCTCTATAGAAACCTGCACAACACCTTCAAAAGATGAGCCTGGGAACTAGATTCATAATTCTGTTACATACCAAAAATTATGAATTTACTAAAGACACTGGATTTAGAGCTCATTACAGCAATCTGTAAGCCACTAATCTCCTTCTGTCCTAGGAGTGCTAGCTGCATCTTGAATAATCTCTTACAACATGTGTTAACTCCTTATCTGTTCCACTTTGTATTTAGCTGTGGCACTCAAGAACCTTTCCCAGACCTGATGAAGAGCTCTGTGTAAGTTCGAAAGCTTGCCTTTTTCACCAGCGGAAGTAGGTCCAATAAAAGATTTTACCTTAGCCACCTTGTCTCTCTAATATTGCGGGATTAATATGGCTTCAGCAACCCTGCAATTATAACTGAAGTCACTTGTAATATGCATCTCAGAAATGCTGTCCCATAGCACAGATTTTCAATCTTTCCATGGATATCTATTTTCTGCAGAATGTACACTTTAATTTAAAATAAGTTTCAGTACCATCTGGCTGTGAAGATACGGACCAAAATGTGAATTTACTGAGCACACCAGCAGGTAAACTATAGCTCTAACAGCTGTGTCGTTACCTTGGAAGCTTAATGGTAATTTCGATATGCACATTTATTTTTTTCACTACATTTATTTGCTGAAGAGTTAGAAGGGATTTCTAAGCAATGAAATGTAAGACTAAAAAGCTTAATTTTCTGATCCTCTACCCCTTTTGTTTTTTGTTTCTTTTTTTGCACAAGCCTGTACACATAACCATGGCCAATCACAATATCATACCACACTTAACAGAGGCACCGAGAAGGACCAGATCCTGCAACCTTCGTTTAGCATATAAAATTTTTTACTTATCCAAACAGTAAGAATCATCCAGAGGTGAACACTTTTCACAAAAAGAAAAGGAGTACTTGTGGCACCTTAGAGACTAACAAATTTATTAGAGCATAAGCTTTCATGAGCTACAGCTCACTTCAAGCTTATGCTCTAATAAATTTGTTAGTCTCTAAGGTGCCACAAGTACTCCTTTTCTTTTTGCGAATACAGATTAACACGGCTGCTACTCTGAAACTTTTCACAAAGCGATCACTCTATATCTTACCTCTCAGCCCTCATTCTCAAAGGAAACCTGCACAACACTTTCAAAAGATGAGCCTGGGAGCTTTAATTCACAGCTTTGCTAGACACTAAAAATCATGGACTGAATAGAGATACTGGATTTATGGCTTATTACAACAATCTATAACCCACTAACAAGACCCCCAGCTGCTCACCCTGCTCCTTTCCTCCCTATCACTGGAGGGGTATTAACGGATCACTTCACTGTGAATGGCTCCTTGAAATATGTGCTGACTATTTATGCTAAACGATCTGTTCCACCTTGAATTTAGCTGTGACATTCTGAGGCTACGTCTACACTAGCACTTTTTTCGGTATAACTTATGTCGCTCAGGGGTGTGAAAAAAACACCCCCTGAGCAACAAAAGTTACACCGACAGAAGCACCGGTGTGGACAGCACTGTATCAGCAGGAGATGCACTCCCGCCGACATAGTTGCTGCCACTCGTTGGGGATGGTTTAATTATGTCAATGGAAGAGCTCTCTCCCGCCAGCATAGAGTGGCTACAAGGGAGAACTTACAGCAATGCAGCTGCATTGGTACAGCTGTGCCGCCGTAAGCTCTTTAGTGTAGACATCGCCTGAGTACGTTTCCCAGTCCTGAAGAACAACTCTGTGTAAGCTTGAAAGTTTGTCTCTCTCACCAACAGAAGTTGGTCCAATACAAAATATATTCTAGTACATCTTATCTCTCTAGTAAAAATTACTCACATGAGTAAGACCTGCAGGACCGTAAGATTATGTCTACACTGCAACAAAAAACCCACAGCTGTTGCCAGCTGACTCGGGCTTGCAGGGCTTGGGCTGCAAGCCTGTTGCATTGCAGGGTAGACTTCCAGGCTTGGGCTAGGGCTCGGTCTAGGAATCTCTGAGGTGAAGGGTCCCAGAGCTCAGGCTAAGAGGGAAAAGGAAGCAAGCACTTCCACTCTGATATTAAAGTTTCTCTCCCAGTCTTCTGCTCCACTAATTTTCAAATATTTTAAATTTGAAAAAGGTAATAAAGCTCCATACTGGGTACTAGAGCAAAAAACATTTTTGCTGTGAATGGGGGGCGGGGGGGGAGAGAACGTTCTGGGTTTTAAAAAAGGCATTTTCTTAAATAATGCATAACTTACAAAACAGACATATGAACATGATATTCACATTTGGATTGCACCAAATAGAAATCTTACCCAAAAAATTCAATAACGATTTAAAAATAATGTATTACATTTAAACTCAAATAAGGGTGTCATATCATCTTAAAATTACTTGTGAGTTGTGGAGGACTTGTGAGTTGATAAGCAATTCGTTCTATTGGGATATATGCATTCATAGCCATAATTCATTCTCACAAGTGAATGTACGAATTCCTCTGTCTGGTGTTTCATTATGTATGTTCTTTCTACTGACTACATTAACTCTTATACATTTTCTTTGATGTCTCCCATTTAATATAATCTTTTCTAAAGTGTTTAAAATGCAGACATCTGGATTAAATAAACTAAGTATATGCAATAAATCTCACATGCAATTAATAGCTTCTGGCTAAAACTTCAGTGGTTATTCTACATTTCCAAATCATATACATAAGATTTTAAAATATATTTTTATTAGTATACCAATCTGAACAGGGAAGTATATATTATACTCATTTTGGGATAATACATAATCTTCACTGAAAATTAAATACAAAAATTATGTTCAGTATTTAATTATACAGACTAAACCTATTAAACCTATGACATCTTCCAATCTTGTCCTGAATGATATGTAGTTAATTCTGCATTTCACCTCCTAAGGGACCTTTGAAAATATCTATCATGACAACCAATCAAAAAAAATGACAAATTAGAAGTTGTTTTAGATCTAGTTGGAATATTAATCATTCTACTTTTCAAAGTATCAAGTTGACGCCCTCTCTATTTAGAGCTCAAAAGTATTCACATAATGTTATAGAAATAAAAAATGGCAGAAATAATCAGGTAAAATATGAGAATTTTGTTTTATAATTGAAAAATATATTAATAATCTCTTATCAAAGTTCTCCAATAACTTAATCATGAATTTATTTTTTGACACTGTTGATTTTCAAAGGCTTTCTTGGTGTAGGCTTTGGCTGCATTAGACGTCCTCTTTGAAAAACTCGTCCTGATGAGTACAGCTAGTCAGAAAAACGTAGATGGAAACATTTTTCATGGGAAAATGCAGTTCCATCTATACCAAAATCCTTTGCAAAATCTTGTTGATTTTGCTAAAATTTCATTTAGAGGAGGGGAATGTTCTGACAATGGTGAAACATCCTGTTTCAACATTTCTGCTGGTCACACCCTCTGCTCCAGCTTGTTACCAGACCGTTGATTCCAAAGTTGCGTAAAAACAAGTAGAATATGATTAGTAAGAATAACTTCAATGCCAACTAGTAAACTATGTACAATAGGCTAACTGGCCCACATACTGTAGGTACAAAAATTATATTTTGTCCTTTGAATAAGCAGCCATTCAGGGAAGGCAGAAAAGAAAGTCACCTTTTCTTTAACTGTTGATCTTAGAGACATGTTGCTTATGTCTATTCCACAATAGGTGTGTGTGCTCGCCATGTGCACCGGTGCTGGAAGTTTTTCCCCTAGCAGTACCTGTAGGAGGGAGTGCCCCCCACAACCCCTGGAGTGGCACCTGCCTGGCATGGTATAAGGAGAGCTGTGTGCTCTCCCCACCCTCAGTTTCTTCTTGCCAAACAACTCCGACTGAGGGGAAGAAGGGTGGATGTGGAATAGACAGGAGCAACATATCTCGAAGATCGCCAGTTATGGAAAAGGTAACTGTCTTTTCTTCTTCGAGTGGTTGCTCATGTGTATTCCACAATAGGCGATTCCAAGCTACATCTGTTGGAGGTGGGTAGGAATTCACAAGTTCCCATGATGGAGGAGAGCCCTGCCGAACCCGGCGTCATCCCTGGTTTGGGGGATGATCGCATAGTGCAAGGTGAACGTGTGAATCGAAGACCATGTGGAGGCCCTACAATTGTCCTGGATGTGGACGTAGGCCATGAAGGCAGCTGACGATGCCTGCACCCGAGTCAAGTGTGCCCTCACAATGGGTGGCGGGGGGACACCCGCCAGCTCATAACAAGAACGGATGCACGAAGTGATCCGATTGGAAAGCCGCCGAGTGGAAATCGGCTGGCCCCTCACGCGTGCAGCCGAGGCAACGAACAGTTGCGAGGACCTTCTGAATGGCTTGGTCCGCTCGAGGTAAAAATCCAGAGCTACGCCTCATGTCAAGCGTATGGAGACAGCACTCCTCACTAGATGTGTGAGGCTTTGAGCAGAGGACTGGTAGAAAAAAGTCCTGATCCATGTGGTAGGCGGAGACCACCTTCGGGAGGAATGCGGGGTGTGGGCGGAGCTGGACCTTGTCTTTATGAAAGACCGTGTACGGTGGCTTGGAGGTCAGGGCCCTGAGCTCCGAGACTCGCTGGCCGACGTGACTGCAACCAGGAAGGACACCTTCCATGAGAGGTGAGACCAGGAGCAAGTGGCCAGTGATTCAAACAGGGACCCCATGAGACGAGCTAACACCAGGTTTAGGTCCCGCCATATCCCACAAGAATATGGAAAAAGACAGTCCAAACCCTTAAGGAATCGACCAGTCATAGCATGGGAAAATACCGTGTGCCCTTGCACCAGCGGATGGAAGGCCGATATGGCTGCCAGATGCACCTTGACTGACAAGGCATTAGGCCCTGGGCCCTCAGGTGAAGCAGGTAATCAAGGATAAGCTGGATCGGGGCGGTCACCAGGGAGACACCCTGGTCCACTGCCCACCTAGAAAACCGGGACCACTTCGCCAAATAAGCGCGGCGAGTGGAGGGCCGTCTACTTTCAAGGAGGACGTGCTGAACCTGCTCTGAGCATGTCCTTTCCTCTCCACCTAACCACTGAGCAGCCACACCGCGAGGTGAAGAGCTGCCAGGTTGGGTTGGAGGAGGCAGCTCTGGCCCTGAGAGAGCAGGTCCGGGTGGAGCAGCAACGGCCACTGCGGAGCTACCGCCAGGCCCGTGAGGGTCCAGTACCAATGCTGCCTGGGCCACGCTGGGGCAATTAGGAGGACCCGGGCCTTGTCCGTCTTTATCTTCTCCAGGACCCTGCTTATTAGAGAGAACGGAGTAAGGGCGTAGAGAAGCTGGGCTGACCAGGATAGGAGAAAGGCGTCGGAGAGAATGCCCCTCCCCAGGCCCCCCCGGAGCAGAACTGGAGGCATCGCCGGTTCTGCTGAGTCGTGAACAGGTCTATCTGGGGAGTTCCCCACCTTCGGTGCGCCACTTCTGAGTGGAGGGACCACTCGTGTTGCGAGGAAAAGTCCCTGCTCAAGCGATCTGCCCTCTCGTTCCGGGCACCCGGTAGGTGGAAGGCCTTCAGGTGGATGTCGTGGGCTATACAGAAGTCCCATAGCCTGAAGGCTTCGTGGCAGAGGTCAGAGGATCGAGCCCCGCCTTGCCTGTTGATAAAGAACATTGAGGCCGTGTTGTCTGTGAGGATCCTGACTACCTTGCCCTCCAGGTGCAAGCGGAAGGCCATACACACCAGCCGCACCGCCCTGAGCTCCTTGATGTTTATATGTAAGGTCAGGTCTTGAGCCAATCACAGGCCTTGGGTCTGAAAGTTCCCCACATGGTCCCCCCAACCCAGGTCCGATGCATCGGACACCAGCTCCAATGATGGGGCCCTGTCCCTGAATGGGATCCCTTGGAGCATGTTGTTTGGGGCGGACCACCACCGTAGGGAGGTGATCACAGAGTCCGGCACAGTGAGGACCTTGTCCATCCTGTCCGTGGCCTGGGAGAACTTCAAGGCCAACTAGAGCTGGAGGGGCCGCATCCTGAGCCTGGCGTAACGAACCACGTACATGCACGCTGACATATGACCCAAGAGTTGTAGGCAAACCCTGGCTGTTGTCACTGGGAATCTTGTGACTGAGTCGATGAGACCTTTCAGGGTCTCAAATCTGCTGGCGGGAGAGAGGCCCTGGCCGACACTGCCTCCAGGAGCGCCCTGATAAACTCTACGCGTTGGACCGGGACTAACGTGGACTTGGTGTTGTTTACCAACAGGCCCAAGGTGGTGCACGTGGACAGGAGGAGAGCCACATGATCCCTCACCTGTGACCGGGAGCTGTCCTTGACAAAGCCAATCGTCCAGATAGGGAAATATCTGGACCCCCTGCCATCTGAGGTAGGCCGCTACCACCGACATGCATTTTGTAAACACCCTGGGAGCAGTGGACAGACCAAATGGTAGAACTGTGAATTGTTAGTGATTCTGTCCCACCACAAAACAGAGGAAGCGTCTGTGCCCCTTGAATATGTGGATGTGGAAGTACGCGTCCTGTAGATCGAGGGCAGCGTACCAGTCCCCGGGATTCAGGAAGGGGATGATGAAGACCAGGGAGACCATGCAGAACTTGAGCTTCACCATGTACTGGGTTCAGACCTCAGGATGGGCCTCAGCCCCGCTTTGGCCTTCGGGATAAGGAAATAATGGGAGCAATACTCCTTGCCTGTGAACTCCTCAGGCACCGCCTCTATCGCTCCTAGACCTAGGAGCCGGCCCACCTCCTGCTCGAGCAGAGCTTCATGAGAGGGATCCCCCAAGGGGGACGGGGGTGGGGGATGGCTGGGTGGGGAGGAAGTAAACTGGAGGGTGTAACCCCGGAAGATGGTGTTGAGGACCCATCAGTCCGAGGTTAGCTGCGACCATTCTGGGAGGAAAGCACACAACTGGTTGGAGAAGGGAAGCTTTATTGGGGGTGGATCCCTGATGAGGACTGGTGGGGTGCCCCCAAGTGTCCCGTCAAAAATCCCTTTTCCCCGCCTGATTGCCCTTGGAGGATCCAGGCTGGGGGGCAGGCCAAGACTGCCTCTGAGGGCATCTCTTATAATCCTGCTGCTTCTTATGGGTGGTCTCATACTTCGGAAGGGCAGCCTGGGCGGGAGTCTGCTGCAACTTGAACTTAGGTTTTGCCAGAGCCGGGACATAGAGGTCCCGAGTCTGGAAGGTCATGCAGGATTCCTTCATACCATGCAGCCTTGTATCTGTTTCCTCTGCAAACAGATCTTTCCCGTCAAACAGGAGATCCTGCATGGAAGACTGCGCCTTGCTAGACAGCCCAGAGAGCAGGAGCCATGACGCCCGTCTCATGGACACCGTGGAGGCCATTGATTGTGCGGCTGTATCCGCAGCATCCGAGGCTGCCTGCAGGGACGTCCTAGCAGCCGCTGCCCCTTCCTCCACTAGCACCTGGAACTCCATCCTATTGCGCTCCTGGAGGGAGTCCTTAAACTTGGGCAGGGAGCCCCACAGATTGAATTCGTACCGGCCCAGGAGAGCCTGATGGTTTGCCACTCGTAACTGGAAGCTCCAAGATGAATACATTTTTCCTTCCGAAAGAGTCCAGTCTCCGAGAGTTTTTGTTCTTTGGGGTCGGGGCTGGCTGACTCTGCTGTTTCCTGTGGTTGACCAACTCGACCACCAGGCAGTTGGGCGCCAGGTGAGTATACAAATACTCATTCCCCTTAGAGGGTACAAAGTACTTGCGTTCCGCCTTTTTAGAGATGGGGGTCAATGAGGCCAGTGTTTGCCACAGGGCATTTGAAATCTTAGCCACCCCTTCATGGAGAGGCAAGGCCACCCCACGTAGAGCCGATGAGGACAACATGTTAAACAAGGAGTCTGAGGGCTCCTCCATCTCCTCTGCCTGGAAGTGGAGGCTTGTTGCCACCCTCTTTAAGAGTTCTTGGTTGGCCCTGAAGTCCTCCTGCGGGATGGAGGGGGGTAGGGACGCAATCGCCTCCTCCGGGAGGGGCGAAGAGGCCGGTGCAGTGCTCTGGGTGTTGGCCAGCACCGGAGGGTCCACCACCTGGTTGGACTCTGGGCACAGTGCTGAGGACGCACGTCTCACCACCTCCCTTCTCGAGGGTCTGGAGAGGGAGGCCGACGGTGCCTCCAAAGCTCCAGCCACCGAGCGAGCTCCCACCGGAGGCCACAGTGCCCACTGGTACCATTGGACCAGCCACAATGCTCGGTGCCACTGCATCTGCTGTGGCACCAGCGGGGCTGGCTGTTCAGGTTGGCTGGCTTGGCCCATCGAAGGACGGCTATGAATGGCTATGGATGGCGTAAAATCTACTGCTGTTTCTGGACCAGGAGGAGCGGCGGTGCTGGGATCTACGACGGTCATGGGACCGCAATCTCAACATGGAGGACTGATACCGACGGTAACAGCTGCTCTGTGAACAGCCTCGACGGGCGGACCCGCAACAGTGAAATGCCAGCGATCGACGCCCGGCGCTGCATTGTTTTGGCGGAGACTTGGAGTGGGAGTCCGAGCGGGAACGGTGTTGACGACCATGCCACAATCGACTGCAGTACCCTCTCCGAGATGAGGACTGATGGCGACGCCCGCTGCGGTCCTGCCGATATTTGCTCCTTGAGGACGAGTGGTGCCGTGAGTCCCAGCTGGACGGAACAAAGCCAGACAGTCTGGTTGGTGTCGAGGGCGATCCACCGGGACTCTGCTCTGAGCGATCGCTGGGCAGTGATTGGTGTGGGGAACGTTCCCTCAATCGAGACCGGTACTGGGCCTGAGGCGACTGCGGAGATCCCAGTGGCGGCTTGCCTCTGGAGTGCAGGGCTGCCATCGGCAGCGCTCCAGGCACCAGCATGGACATAACATCCCGTGCTGCCTGGAGAGCTTCAAGCGTGGACAGCATCCGGACATCCGGAGAGGCCTGTTCTGAAGGGGCTGGGCTACTACGCTCAACGTGAGTCAGAGGCCTGGGACCCAGTGGGGATCGAGGACCGGTCGACATGGGCCTAGCCCCTGTCCCAGACTTCCATCGGTGCTACTGCTAAGAGAGGGTCTTCCTGGCCCTCTTGGCGTGCCCCGACTGGTTGATGGCAATGGAGGGTCGCTGCGTACCGATGCCACGGTGCCAGGTACCAGTTTGGAGAGGTGTGCCGGGGTCAGGGTCAGCACCGACTCCATCAGGATGGCCCGGAGCCTAATGTCCCTTTCTTTTGTGGACCAAGGCTTAAACGACTTGCAAATCTTGCATCTTTCGCTGATATGGGTTTCTCCCAAGCAGCGCGAACAGTCTTCGTGCGGATCACTTCTTGGCACAGAATGCCTACAAGAGCCGCATGACTTAAACTACAGGGTGCAGGGCATGCACCGGCCCGGGTTCACTGACTAATTAAACTAATTAAACAGCTAACTAATTCCAGGTACTAACACTGAACGAATGAACGAATGAACAGTTCTGGGGACAAGCTGCAGCAAAGCTGGATTAGAGCTGTTCCGACGCACCTTCACTGCCGGCAAGAAGGAACTGAGGTTGGGGTGAGTACGCAGCTCCCCTTATACCACACCAGGCAGGTGCCACTCCAGAGGTTGCGGGGGGCGCTCCCCCCTGCAGGTACTGCTAGGGGAAAAACTTCTGGCACCGGTGCATGTAGCAATCACTTGAAGAACAACTGTGGATGCTGCTACTATTATGAAGGATATAATCAGGTAAGAAATTTCCCATTCTACAACCCTATGTCTCCCACAATACTGTCACAGGAGGAGAGAACAGGACTAGGGAGGGATGAAGACGTAGAATAAGAAGTGAAGGAACAGCTTTTCCCATCAATTGCCAAAACGGAAAGTGACTTCTGGATCAATGCATGAAGCACCTTCCTTTTGAAGGACGCTTCTGCAGAGGATATAAAGTCCACCTTATAGTGTCTAATAAAAGGGTTAATAAAGGACCATGTTGCTGCCCAGCAGATCTCCTCAGGGGAAGAACATGGGCAGAAAGCGCCTAAAGACACCATAGATCTTGTAGAGCGTATTTTGATTCTGTCAAAACAGGTTCAACCTGATGCCTTGTACGCCTTGACAATGCAAAATCTGATCCATCTAGCCAGATATAATTTGGATAGCTGGAGCCCTTGTCACTTCAGATGAAAGGAGATGAACAAGGAAGCCAATCTTCTTGTTGAATCAGTGCACTCAATATATATCTTAGTACTCCAAAAGCATCCATATTATCCCACAGCTTTTCTGCAAGCTGCTGTGGCTTTGGATGGAGTGAGGGAGGATAACCCCCCTATGTGACAAAAAAAAGATGGGTTCACTTTTGACGAGAAAGATTATGAGTTCCTTCATACCACTTTGTCATTATGAATGACTTAATGAGATTTATGCATAGATAAAGCTGCCAACTTAAAGACTCACCTAGAAGTTGTGATAGCAACCAAGAAATAGGTTTTGATAGATCTGTAGAAAGGTGAGGATCCATGTAAATGATTTAAAAGGGTGCTTTCAACACCAGTGGTAAGTCCCATTTAGGAAAGACTGGTCTGACTTCAGGTCTAACCAGTCTGACTGCTCTGAAAAATCTGAGTACTTTGATTCTTTTCCAAGGACATCAAGTAAGATGCTACCTGTGGCCAACATCTGGCTGTGTACTACAGTGTTGAACTGCCCCTCAAAACTACGTACAAGAAGGGAATAGATCATATGCATCAGAATTGGGGTTGACAACAGACTGCAGAATAATAGTATCCACATGGATGGGATGGCTATACTGGTAACACTGTTAAAACTTTTCTGTGTACATAGTCTCTAACTATTACTGTTGAGAAGAAATCTTCAAAATGAGAGCCTGAAACAACAGCTCTAGGGTGTGAATTGTCCCATTTATTTCAATGGGTGCTAACTCTGATGCTAATGAGGATACATTGATTGTCAACATAGTTAATTATTTCACTGCCCTCCAAAGCATAAACAAAAAGACAGGGTGTAACTTGAAGGTCTATCCTAGTATTTCCCCAAAGTGCAAGTTGCACCAAGAGATCAGAGGGCAAATGCAGAAGGGTTATACATTACCGCAGGTAGGCCTTTAACATGACATGGCAGGACAGCAATGGGGGTACAACACATTTCATCTTCCTCTAAGGGGACTCAACTTTCAAAAATTTGGGAACTGCTGCATTATCCAATGACAGAGTAGCTAATTAAAATTAGCATTTTAACATCTTAAGTATCTTCTGGACCTATCTTCTACCACAAGAAATCAGAGAGAAGTACTATACTCAGAGAAAACTCATGGACCAAAGTACCAAAAAATCCTTTCCACATGAAATTGAAAAAACAGGAAGTTTTTTGACAAATACTTATCTTCTTAACTTCTAACAGATTGTACTTTTCATGGGGGAAAAAGGCCAGTTTTCCTGCATAACATTTTATGGACATATCTCCATGCACATTCAAAGCAAAGCTATTACTATAAAAGAGGATGCTTTTGATGTCTTAAATATTTCCGTCGCTCCGGAGACCTGATTTTATGGTTCCACGTTATGTTTGTCTTGCACATCTTTAAGAACACTATATATATGGTCATGAGCCAAACATGTGTTGCCATCGAAACACTATTTTGTTTTGTGGTTAAAATGCATGCCATTGCCAAGAACAAAAAATAAAAGCAATCCTGGAGAAATATGAAAAATGGAGAACTCATATTAACGTTTAAAGAATTTAGATGCTGCTAGGTTCTTTTTACTGTTATTTCTTAAATTGATTTCTTAAGTACTTTCCCTGTTCGTTTTTAAAGAATAAGCATTTGTGCAAATAGAAAAAAAACTGCCCAAGTAGATGTATTAGTAGTTCTTTTAGAGAAGTTCTGGTCATTATTTTAAAGAGTCATTTGCATAGTTTTGACAGAACTGGAACATATTCTTAGATATACTGTACATTTAATACACATATTTCTGAAGTGAATTTATCATACTGGTCACAAAGGGAGCTCTGACTGGCTGTCAATAAGGTTATTTGCATGTTCATATATTTACAGGGTATTACTGACAGTTTTTCTTACTTTTATTTCCAAAATCCATTTGGTAATAAGAACACAATATATGCAATTCATTTTCAAGGGCTGTAACATCACAAAATGATATATGCTCTGTCTGATTACTTGATATTAACTTACTTCATTGCTATTCTCCAATAAGTGCACATACAGGTAGGTCTCGAATTCTAGTACCACTATTGACTCTGAAGTGCTGTTCTTCGACGGCATGTCTTTATTTCTAAGGAGTCTAGGCATGTACAATTAAAACCCAATTCTTAAAATTAAGTTAACTCTCTTCCTTTTGTTTGTCAAAGGTCCTTTACCTATTAACAAATTATGTATTTATTCCAATAGTGAAGAATAAGATTGTTCAACAAGTAGATATAATATTTTTAAGTTGTTAGTAAATGTAGAAGAAAGTCCTCAGTAATGATCCAAAAATTATATTAATAAAAATATTGTAACTTTTAAAAAAGTTGTTACAAACTTGTTTGCACCTTTACTGAATATTAAGATATAGCTACAAAAAATGTTATTGCCAGGATGTTTGGAAATATAATAATATACATGTTTAGCTAATTATGTTACAAAATGTTAAAGCTAATCAAAGAAATTCCAGAAGGTTTCCGCTTCTATCTCCCAAGGACAAGCACACTCACATCAAGCAGAAATCAGAGTAGCAGCCGTGTTAGTCTGTATTCGCAAAAAGAAAAGGAGTACTTGTGGCACCTTAGAGACTAACAAATTTATTAGAGCATAAGCTTTCGTGAGCTACAGCTCACTTCATCGGATGCATTTACATGCATTTAAATGCATCCGATGAAGTGAGCTGTAGCTCACGAAAGCTTATGCTCTAATAAATTTGTTAGTCTCTAAGGTGCCACAAGTACTCCTTTTCTTTTATCAAGCAGAAACAAACCTTGTGAACATTTTTAGGAATAAATCTGATTGCAAAAAGAATGCAGGGTTGTGTTATCAGAGCAATAAATCTAGAGGTACAGTGGGCCTATACTAACCCCTCCTGCCTCTTCTTTTCAAAGAAAAAGCTATGTTTAACCCACACAAAGAATTCTAGAACTATCCTTACTGAAACTGATTTCTTTTGTAAACACACTGAAGTCTTTTATTCTTTACATTTGAAGAATATTAATGGTGGGAAATGTTTTACAGAAGATACCGGTTACTTCCAAGTAACTCATGTCAACACTTAGAAGTAAAAATCTTCGTTGTTTCTCATATACTTAAGATTGTATATGCTGCTTTCAATATGTATATTTGCAAATATTTTGTAAAGGCAAGCCTGATAGTATTGTTATATAACTAGTAAAATGTTTAATGTACAAATATAGTAAGTCCATTTGATGATTGACTAATTATTAAATAAGAAGCCATTTAAGTATAGAATATTTATATTAATGGGGAATTATGGGAGTGAGCAAACCTTCATCCAATGCAGAAGACAAGAAAATCATCATTCCAAAAACTGTCGTGTAGAGTCAACCATTTTGCCAAAAGACTTTCTAAAAGTTATTTAATTTTAAGACTGTTTTGAAAACTAAAAACTCTTACATAAAAGAACAGGAGTGCTTGGACTTTTTGAATTTCATTTCCTGTCTTACTATAAGAAAAATAAATAAAAATAAAATCTCAAAAAATGGACTGAATAAAAGAGTTAAAACTTTAAAAGTTATCTGAATCTATTCCTCAATGGCCTTTGTTCTTTTTTATGGCAGGAATGTCGTATATTCATTAACAGGCTGCATATTCAGGATCTGAAAAAGAGTCACCTAGGCCAACCACAAAGGCACAAAGCCAATGAAAAATGATATAGCAACCAACCTGAATCTAAACAAGAATGAAAGAGATGTATTTTTCCTTTCAGTTCATGAAAATAAGGAGAAAGATATAAAAGACTGAAGTGAGCACCCCCTCACATGCAACCCCTGATACTCTGCTTAGACAGCAAGCACTCCACAACTCACCCTACCCATCTCTACAGGTTTCAGAGTAGCAGCCATGTTAGTCTGTATTCGCAAAAAGAAAAGGAGTACTTGTGGCACCTTAGAGACTAACAAATTTATTTGAGCATAAGCTTTCGTGAGCTACAGCTCACTTCATCGGATGCATTTGGTGGAAAAAACAGAGGGGAGATTTATATACAACACAGAGAACATGAAACAATGGGTTTATCATACACACTGTAAGGAGAGTGATCACTTAAGATAAGCCATCACCAGCAGCAGGGGGGGGAAGGATGAAAACCTTTCATGGTGACAAGCAAGGTAGGCTAATTCCAGCAGTTAACAAGAATATCAGAGGAACAGTGGGGGGTGGGGTGGGAGGGAGAAATACCATGGGGAAATAGTTTTACTTTGTGTAATGACTCATCCATTCCCAGTCTCTATTCAAGCCTAAGTTAATTGTATCCAGTTTGCAAATTAATTCCAATTCAGCAGTCTCTCGTTGGAGTCTGGTTTTGAAGCTTTTTTGTTGAAGTATAGCCACTCTTAGGTCTGTGATCGAGTGACCAGAGAGATTGAAGAGTTCTCCAACTGGTTTTTGAATGTTATAATTCTTGACGTCTGATTTGTGTCCATTTATTCTTTTACGTAGAGACTGTCCAGTTTGGCCAATGTACATGGCAGAGGGGCATTGCTGGCACATGATGGCATATATCACATTGGTAGATGCGCAGGTGAACGAGCCTCTGATAGTGTGGCTGATGTGATTAGGCCCTATGATGGTATCCCCTGAATAGATATGTGGACAGAGTTGGCAACGGGCTTTGTTGAAAGGATAGGTTCCTGGGTTAGTGGTTCTGTTGTGTGGTGTGTGGTTGCTGGTGAGTATTTGCTTCAGATTGGGGGGCTGTCTGTAAGTAAGGACTGGTCTGTCTCCCAAGACCTGTGAGAGTGATGGCTCGTCCTTCAGGATAGGTTGTAGATCCTTGATGATGCATTGGAGAGGTTTTAGTTGGGGGCTGAAGGTGATGGCTAGTGGCGTTCTGTTGTTTTCTTTGTTGGGCCTGTCCTGTAGTAGGTGACTTCTGGGTACTCTTCTGGCTCTGTCAATCTGTTTCTTCACTTCAGCAGGTGGGTATTGTAGTTGTAGGAATGCATGATAGAGATCTTGTAGGTGTTTGTCTCTGTCTGAGGAGTTGGAGCAAATGCGGTTATATCGTAGCGCTTGGCTGTAGACAATAGATCGAGTGGTATGATCTGGATGAAAGCTAGAGGCATGTAGGTAGGAATAGCGGTCAGTAGGTTTCCGATACAGGGTGGTGTTTATGTAACCATCGCTTATTAGCACCGTAGTGTCCAGGAAGTGGATCTCTTGTGTGGACTGGTCCAGGCTGAAGTTGATGGTGGGATGGAAATTGTTGAAATCATGGTGGAATTCCTCAAGAGCTTCTTTTCCATGGGTCCAGATGATGAAGATGTCATCAATGTAGCGCAAGTAGAGTAGGGGCATTAGGGGACGAGAGCTGAGGAAGCGTTGTTCTAAGTCAGCCATAAAAATGTTGGCATACTGTGGGGCCATGCGGGTACCCATCGCAGTGCCGCTGATTTGAAGGTATACATTGTCACCAAATGTGAAATAGTTATGGGTCAGGACAAAGTCACAAAGTTCAGCCACCAGGTTAGCCGTGACATTATCGGGGATACTGTTCCTGACGGCTTGTAGTCCATCTTTGTGTGGAATGTTGGTGTAGAGTGCTTCTACATCCATAGTGGCGAGGATGGTGTTTTTAGGAAGATCACCAATGGACTGTAGTTTCCTCAGGAAATCGGTGGTGTCTCGAAGATAGCTGGGAGTGCTGGTAACGAAGGGCCTGAGGAGGGAGTCTACATAGCCAGACAATCCTGCTGTCAGGGTGCCAATGCCTGAGATGATGGGGCGTCCAGGATTTCCAGGTTTATGGATCTTGGGTAGCAGATAGAATACCCCAGGTCGGGGCTCCAGGGGTGTGTCTGTGCGGATTTGTTCTTGTGCTTTTTCAGGGAGTTTCTTGAGAAAATGCTGTAGTTTCTTTTGGTAACTCTCAGTGGGATCAGAGGGTAATGGCTTGTAGAAAGTGGTGTTGGAGAGCTGCCTAGTTGCCTCTTGTTCATACTCCGACCTATTCATGATGACGACAGCACCTCCTTTGTCAGCCTTTTTGATTATGATGTCAGAGTTGTTTCTGAGGCTGTGGATGGCACTGTGTTCTGCATGGCTGAGGTTATGGGGTAAGCGATGCTGCTTTTCCACAATTTCAGCTCGTGCACGTCGGCGGAAGCAGTCTATGTAGAAATCCAGGCTGCTGTTTCGACCTTCAGGAGGAGTCCACCCAGAATCCTGGGATGACCCATCACTCTCACAGATCTTGGGAGATAGGCCAGTCCTTGCTTACAGACAGCCCCCCAGCCTGAAGCAAATACTCACCAGCAACCACACAACAGAACCACTAACCCAGGAACCTATCCTTACAACAAAGCCCGTTGCCAACTCTGTCCACACATCTATTCAGGAGACACCATCATAGGGCCTAATCACATCAGCCACACTATCAGAGGCTCGTTCACCTGTGCATCTACCAATGTGATATGTGCCATCATGTGCCAGCAATGCCCCTCTGCCATGTACATTGGTCAAACTGGACAGTCTCTACATAAAAGAATAAATGGACACAAATCAGACATCAAGAATTAGAATATTCAAAAACCAGTTGGAGAACACTTCAATCTCTTTGGTCACTCAATTACAGACCTAAAAGTTGCAATTCTTCAACAAAAAACCTTCAAAAACAGACTCCAACGAGAGACTGCTGAATTGGAATTAATTTGCAAACTGGATACAATTAATTTAGGCTTGAATAGAGATTGGGAGTGGATGGGTCATTACACAAAGTAAACTATTTCCCCATGTTTATTCCCCCCTCCACCCCCTACTGTTCCTCAGACGTTCTTGTCAACTGCTGGAAATGGCCCACCTTGATTATCACTACAAAAGGTTTTTTCCCCGCTCTCCTGCTGGCAATAGCTCACCTTAAGTGATCACTCTGGTTACAGTGTGTAAGGTAACACCCACTGTTTCATGTTCTCTATGTATATAAATCTCCCCACTGTATTTTCCACGGAATGCATCCGATGAAGCGAGCTGTAGCTCATGAAAGTTTATGCTCAAATAAATTTGTTAGTCTCTAAGGTGCCACAAGTACTCCTTTTCTTTTTGCGAATACAGACTAACACGGCTGCTACTCTGAAACCAGTAAGTAATAGCTGGCCTACCATTTCTTGTTTCTCTAAACCAAATGTTTGTAGTCATTTAAAACCAATTCCTTGGCATCCAACCATTTAAAACTACCCCTTTCAATCTCACATAAAGCTAAACTAAACAAGATGCATATTTTGTGTAAAGTAAAATTTTTAATGCTTCATTTCATATTGAGGAACCGAACAGAATTGAATATAAAAGTCAAAGGTAAGGACATCTTTGGGATGTAATTACCTGAATAACATCAGTAACATCCACAAAATTAGTTCCTGGGAACTTTATATCTTCCTCCTCATACTGAGTTTGCTCTGGACCCTTATAAAAGGTAGACAAAAACATACACATCTTAAATTAAAAGGTATAAATGGAAAATAACTTTATACTGAGAATATGATCAAGCTACAGTGACCATCTTGTTGCACACTAATTAGATCTTAAACAACCACCATGCAAAAATGTTTTATCCTAACAGATGGAGGGATTTCTCTATAGACCAGGAAGAGGACTGGATGGTATCCATTAAGCAATTCAATAAAATCAATGCTAGCACTCCTTGGACTTGGCTGTAGGATTTAATAGAATATCTCTGCTTCAGAATCTCAGGACAACATTATTGTTATAACTATCAAACTTTTTTTTTTAAAAAATACAAAAGAGAGGGACAAATGACTGCTAAGTGAATCACTCAATCTGGAAATACCTAAATTAAGGTTCCCCAAAGCAACCTTAACTCTACTTCCTTGTGCATAAGCATTACAAACTAGTTTTTAATTACATGATCACAAGCTCTTTGGAGGGGTGGGGGGCAGAACACTGCCTCATTCAGTGGCAGAATAAGAATGAGAGTTCAGCGGAATGATGAACGAGTTATGCAGTGAATGAGGCAGGGGTCTGCAGGAACATCACCTCATGCAGTGAGGAGGCTGGTTGGTGTGCAGTGAATGAAGCAGACACACACATGCTGAACAGCTAAGGAAAAAAAGATATATTGAAAGTTGCCTCATTCAGTTCACATAGTTCAGCCTGTGCACTGAATGAGGCAGAGGTCCTGTGGAAGAAACAATATGTGATCTTGTAACCATATGCTTCAGTTTGCAACCTTAACATTCTTTAAATAGTTTTCTGCCTGGAAGTCACACACAATCTTTATTATTTCCTAAATGCTCTATGACAACTCCTGAAAAGTGATATGGGCAAAATCATGATTCATAGATCTGAAGGCCAGAAGGGGCCATTACGATCATCTAGACTGACCTGCACAATACAGGCCATAGCATCTCACTGAGTAGTTAGTGGCTTGCCTGTGTTGTTGTGTAAGGGAGCACAAGGCACCTCCTTACTCCCTTGCACAGCTACCTTGTATTGTCAGTCTGTGTGCAGGGTGGCGAGACGATCCACAGGGCCACTATTCCCCACCCAAGGCAGGCGTACAGGGAATGGACATAAAGGGGGAAAGGAGTGGATGAAGTCTTCTCTCTTCCACGTTCCAGCTAATACAGCTGAGCCTGCATGGATGGAGAAGCAATGTGCTACTGGTATGGGCCAACAGCAGATTACTTCCTCCTCCCCTCCGCAAGAGTCTTTCCCTATGCTGTTCCTGGGGTAGGCACAGCTACGCACCACCCCTTACTCAGGGATGGAAGGAAATTAACTATCTACACCCTGTTAAAGATTTTGTTTAAAATAAATAAATAAAAACCCACCCATCTTAGAAGTCGCAATTTAGTTCTCTTTTCTGTTTACTAGTGGGCCTACTTTCTTTAACAAAGAAGGAATACTACATTAGATCATTTGATAGTAATTGAACATTAATGTATTAATATCTACTTATCAAACTAACACCAATTTTTAGGCATTTAGACCAATACCTGAATCAGACTGCTAACAGGAGGAAGTGCTGCTTCAGAGCTTGTAGGAGTCTGGTTTATACTCACGCTGTCATTTGAAAGACTGTCAATATCTACATTTGGTAATACCTAAAATGGAAAACACCACAAGTCCAAAATCTAAGTCTGTATTAATTAAATTTTCCTCTGTTCAATCTTTTCATAACAACATGGAATGGCTCCCCATTGTCATGCCTGCACCTGATCAGGGCTGGATTTTAAAGACAGATTTAACATAATAAATAAACTAAGAACATTCCCCCAAGAGTACTTCCTTCTCCTTTTTTTCCCTGTTATCTTACTTTTACTGCTCTCCATTTCATTTGAGGTCTTCAGTTTTGTTATCTATAATAGATTGTTAATACCCTGGGACCTTGACATCTTGTATGTTTTAATTGCCAAATACATGTATGGTAATTTTACATAATAAATACACCACCCCAATTCACATCAATTATTCAGAATTCTGTGATTGATTGATTAATGGGTCATTTATGTTGCCTTATAAACAACTGTGTAGTTAAGTGTACTTTTAAGTAATAAGCAGTAACTATTAATTTTGTAATAGACACATCGTAATAGATGTACAATCTTTGTACAAAAAACAGTTAGAAGAAGAATTAGAGTGGTTATGTTCTTTGCAGTGACAAAGATTTTTCAATAGGTACACAAATGCATCAAAAGGAAATTAAGTACTAGTTTAAATCTTTGACAAAAGCCTCATCACTTGGAATATTTAAAACTAAACTGAACAAAGCACTACCAAAAAAGTGTGTTGATGAGAAAAGTAGTGCACTGGCAGGGGGATGGACTACATGTTCTATCTGGGATTTTTTTTTTAATTTCTGACTTCTATTATTCAAAAGTAGTTATATTTAAAGGGGGGAGGGGAGAGAGGGGGAATACTGACAGCATATCTTCTGCTTCAGTTTGATTCTCCAATGAACACAAAATACTGAATTTTTGATAAAACATTCTTTTCCATTTCCAAGACAACAGACTAATATCACAAACATGGAATTAGGACTTCAGTGGTTGACTGGTCTGAAGGGAAACTGTGTTACAAGGAAACTCATATTTAAACAAAGATTTTAAATGGCAAAGCATTCAGCCAAGTAAAATTGCTATTGTTTTAAATAAATTAAACTCTCCTTTTCAAGTTTGCTCCAGCATGGAAGTCTCCCTCTAAAAAAAAAAAATCACAGGGCTGTTTTCTCCTCACCACAAGGATTATAGGTTTCAGAGTAGCAGCCGTGTTAGTCTGTATTCGCAAAAAGAAAAGGAGCACTTGTGGCACCTTAGAGACTAACAAATTTATTAGAGCATAAGCTTTCGTGAGCTACAGCTCACTTCATCGGATGCATATGTTCTTTTTCCAAACAACTCTATTCCGGTTAAATAATAAAAATAATTGTAAAAAAATTCAAAACAATTTGCACAGGATGACTGATTTTTTGTTTGTTTACACTATACCATATGGTGTTAACATTAAGAGAAAAGGCATCCACCAATACCAAATCATTCACATAGAATCACAGAAGTGTAGGACTGGAAAAGAACATAATCGATCCTCTAGTCCAGTCCCCTGCACTCAAGGTAAGATTAAGTATTAACTAGACCAGTGGTTCTCAAACTTTTGTACTGGTGACCCCTTTCACATAGCAAGCCTCTCAGTGCAACCCTCCCTTAAAAATTAAAAACACTTTTTTATATATTTAACACCATTATAAATGCTGGAGGCAAAGTGGGGTTTGGGGTGGAGGCTGACAACTCGCGACCCTCCATGTAATAACCTTGCGACCCCCTGACAGGTCCCGACCCCCAATTTGAGAACCCCTGAACTAGACCATTCCTGACTGGTGTTTGTCTAACTTTTCTTAAAAACCTCCAATGACAGAGATTTCACAATTTGTTTCAGTCCTTAACTACCCTGACAGTTAGAAAATTTTTCCTAACCTTCAGCCTAAACCTCCCTTACTGCAATGTAAGCCCATTGCTTCTTGTCCTATCCTCCTCGTAACAACCTTTTATGTATTTGAAAACTATTATGTCCCCACGGATATCATGTCCGTGTATTCTTCCCCAGACTAAACAAACCCATTTTTTAAAATCTTTCCTCATAGGTCATGTTTTCTAGACCTTTAATCATTTTTGCTCCTCTGGACTTTCTCCAATTTGTCCAAGTCTTTCCTGAAACGTGGCGCCCAGAATTGGACACAATACACCACTGAGGCCTTATCAGCGCAGAGTAGAGTGGAAGAACTATTTCTTGTGTCTTGCTTACAACATTCCTGCTAATACATCCCAGAATGATGTTTGCTTTTTGGCAACAGTGTTACACAGTTCATTCGTATTTAGCTTGTGATCCACTACAACTCCCAGATTCCTTCCTAGGCAGTGATTTTCCATTTTGTATGTGTGTGATTGTTCTTCTTAAAAGAAGTACTTTGACTTTGTCCTTACTGAATTTCATCCTATTTACTTTAGGCCATTTCTCCAGTTTATCTAGATCATTTTGAATTTTAAACCTATACTCTAATGCACTGGTAACCCCTCCACAAACTTTACAAGTGTACTCTCTATGCCATTATCTAAATCATTTATGAAGATATTGAACAAAACTGGACCCAGGACCAATCCCTGTGGGACTCCACAGCTTGACTGTGAACCACTGATATGTATTCTCTGGAAATGGTTTTCCAACCAGTTATGCACCCATCTTACAGTAGAACCATTTAGGCTACATTTCCCTAGTTTGTTTATGAGAAGGTGATGTGAGATAGTATCAAAACCCTTACTAAAGTCAAGATATATCACATCAACTGCTTCCCACCTATCCACAAGCCTTGTTACCCTGTCAAAGAAAGCTTTTAGGCTGGTGTGACTCGATTTGTTCTGGACAAATCCATGTTGACTGTTACTTATCACCTTATTATCTTCTAAGTGTTTGCAAACTGATTGCTTATTTGCTCCATTATCTTTTTGATTACTGAAGTTAAGCTTTCAGAGTAGCAGCCGTGTTAGTCTGTATTCGCAAAAAGAAAAGGAGTACTTGTGGCACCTTAGAGACTAACAAATTTATTAGAGCATAAGCTTTCGTGAGCTACAGCTCACTTCATCGGATGCATCCGATGAAGTGAGCTGTAGCTCACGAAAGCTTATGCTCTAATAAATTTGTTAGTCTCTAAGGTGCCACAAGTACTCCTTTTCTTTTTGAAGTTAAGCTGACTGGTCTCAGATTCATAGATTTTAAGGTCAGAAGGGACCATTATGATCACCTAGTCTGACCCGCTGCAGGCCACAGAACCTCACCCACCCACTTCTATAATAGATCCCTAACATCTGGCTGAGTACTGAAGTCCTCAAATCATGATTTAAAGACTTCAAGCTACAGAGAATCCAGCATTTACATTAGTTTAAACTTGCAAGTGACCCGCGCCCCACGCTGCACAGGAAGGTGAAAACCCAATGGTGTCCCTGCCAATCTGACCCAGGGGAAAATTCCTTCCCAACTCCAAATATGGCATTCAGTTAGACCCTGAGCACATGGCCAAAACCTACCAGCCAGACATTTGGGAAAGAATTCTCTGTAGTAACTCAGAACCCTCCCCATCTAGTGTCCCATCACTGGCCTTTGGAGATATTTGCTGCTAGCTGTCCTGCAGGCAGTCTCATCATATCATCCCCTCCATAAACTTATCAAGCTCAGTCTTGAAGCTAGTTAGATTTTTTCCCCCCACTGGTCGTAATTCCCCGGGTTGTCCTTATTCTCCTTTTTATAGATTGGCATTATCTTTGCTCTCTTCCCATGCTCTGGAATCTCTCCAGTCTTCCATGAGTTTTTGAAGATAATTGCTAATCGCTCAGATATCTCCTCAGTCAGCTCCTTGAGTATTCTAGGATGTATGACTTGAAGACATCCAATGAAGTGAGCCGTAGCTCACAAAAGCTTATGCTCAAATAAATTTGTTAGTCTCTAAGGTGCCACAAGTCCTCCTTTTCTTTTTAACTTGTCTAAGTAATTTTTAACTTGTTCTTCCCCTATTTTAGCCTCAGATCCTACCTCATTTTCACTGGTATTCACTGTGTTAGATGTTATATCGCTACTGACCTTTTTGGTGAAAACTGAATCCACCATTTCCACATTTTCTGTTATTGTCTCTCCCCTGCCCCCCATTGAGTAATGGGCCTGCCCTGTCCTTGAATACGAACAATCTTTAGAAAATATTAATAAGTAAAGCAGTTGTTGTTCTTGCTTCATACCTGCACAGTGAGTTTAGGAGGGTCCTTTTTTTCTGATCTCATCTCTATTACTGCTATGTTGGGTTTCTTTAGCTTAGGTTGTGGTTTTGGAGGAGCTTGAAGAACAGAGGCGATCATTGTAACAGGGTGTGGTTTACCTATAATGACTCCAGCAGACTGTGGTGAGATGCCATTAATTTGCGTTTGACCTAAAGAAAGTTAGTCAAGAAACATAAAAATCTTTAATTTATTGATTAAACAGAATAAAGTTAAACTTAATTTAAATCCGAACATTTTTGTGAATTTTATAAAAATCAGATTAATTTTCTTCCCCACTGGTCAAAATCTAGTGCCTTATCAGTTACATTTAAATTTTTATGCATTTTTTCATATTAATTTTTTTAATCCTAGATGCTTGAGGATTTTCCTAATTGTTTTCTAGTAGTTCAATTGACTACAGTGCCACCTAGTGTTATGAAACAACAACTGCAGTCACCTGTACTACTCAAAAGCTTGAGTCATCGTAACGGACAGACATTTTTGTTCTTTGATCTACAGGATATGGGCTATATAAAATCAATACCTACATTACACAGTCTCCCCCTGCCTCCTTCTATCTGGAACTAGTAGGCCAGTTAGTCAAGATATGATTCAGGTTATAACATCCTGTGAGCTCTGACTGCAACCCCTCTTTTTTGTATATTTATTATCTTTAGGTGTCAGCTTAATATTAACCTCTGTCTATATAGTAACAGTACTCAGATGATATCTACTCTCAAGAGGAAACTATCTCAGTGATGATCAATATGCTCTAATCAACTTGGGACAATATTATTGAAACTGCTGGGCAGAAATGATCAATTTATATCTACTCTCTGTCATGCAGACTAAATTCCAGGGCCCAGAATTCATTCTCTGATCAACACTGGCTCCTCCTGTAGAGCCAACAGAGTTTCAGTGATGGGAAGAGTACCAGGAAGGAGGCTGCTGCAGTGCAAAATGCCAGCACTCTCTCCTTTGCCAGGATGTCATCAAAGGGGCAGCACAAGGTGTGAGTGGTGCTGGCTAGAAGTGGGCCTGGCTAAAAGAACCAGAGGATTCACAGATTCCCACCACAGCCTCTGCATGTTAAGCTTCTATGGAGTCCCATCAGAATTTAAAACTGCTCCACCATACCAGGGTCCCCAAAGGAAGGGCAGCTGTAAATCTCCATGGGCACAGAAGCCATCACCAATAGAGAGAGATAAGAGATGCTTCTCTCAGAAGCAGCAGGGATGAATCTGGCCCATACAACTCATTAGGTTTTTGGTTGTTCTTACCTAATGGAATAGCCATAGGAATTAGATGGCCTTCAAGTGGACCGGAGACATCAGGCATTTCTCTGCTAGGGCTGAACAGATACTGGCTTTCTTTAAGGGGTGCAGAAAGTGGCCGCTGCCTCTTAGGACTGATTATTACTTTCTGTGTGAAAGAGTTGGTTTGTGTTCTTGCTGACCTTACCTTAATACCTGAAATGAGAATCAACTAAATTATACATCTCTCACATGCATTCACACGATGTCATATACTAGTATAAAGCTGATGTAATACAAATTGTTTGATTGTGACAACTATGTATAACCGCTTTAAAAACAGAGACGGTATGACCAGCCATTGTTCTAATAAATAAAAAATGTTGAAAGTGATGAATACATTATATTCCTCAATACTGACAGCAGAAAGAAATTCTGTAAAGATACACCAAACTCACAACTTCCCCCACCAAAAATACCCGTTTTATGGCACCCCTCCCTGCCAATGAATTTTCTTCTATTTTTATTTTGCACAGCACTCAAACCAAGTGATCAGATAACTGAAACTGCTATTGAAACAGAGTAGGTTGACCTTCAAGGATTTATGAAAGAGAGAAAAGTAAATATAGGGCTGTATGTGAAACACCCTAAGGAATAAGGGAAATTCTATATACAACCCTGTATTTACTCAAAGAAAGCATCTCTCCTTCCATTTAAATAACATGTAACGAAAAAGCTTAAGTAGAAACTACCTCTAACATTGACTGAAAATAAATCACAACATAAAATGCCTAAGACCAATTAGAAAAAGAAACAACAGGTGTATACTATACATTGCTGGCTTTATTATCCAATGAACTACAGACTGACCCTGGCAGCACATGCCAATGCCCCTAGGCCTCACTGAACACTAACAAATATATAGCTGGAACCAGTGTGGCTCATCTCTGTGTTAATACGGTTAAAATAGTTATGAGAGTTACAAAAATGTGTTTAGTGTTTAGACTTTATGAAAGGCATTTAAATTGCTGCATGTATTAACCTCCACTTATAATACCTGTATGCTATGTTATAAGGTAATATTTAAGTGCTTTTCTTCGACTGTAAATCATCAGACAGGAGAGAAGCATTAACGAGTGTAAAATACTAGTTCCCAACAGGTGTTATATTTTGCCCAACAAAAGAAAACCCATCAACACCAAACTAAACATTGTGGAACATCAGAATTGCTTTCCTGGCCTCCATGCAAAGGAATTCTTCCCAACACCTGAATTTGCAAATCGAAGCAGAAGGGGAAAAGGAATAAAAGTCTCCACAAGGAGGAACTGTGGCTTGGTCTACCCTACCAACTTATGTCAGTATAACTACGTCGCTCAGGGTATGGAAAATCCACTTCGCTGAGCAACATAGTTATACTGATTTAATGCCCAGTGTAGACAGTGCTAAGTCAATGGGAGGGCTTCTTCCATCTACATAACTACCCGGGGAAATTGAGTACCTACATCGACAAGAGAAGTTCTCCATTGCAGCACTGTATGTGTAGACACATCCTGTATCTTTTATGTTGCTTGGTCCCTGAGGAGCAAGGATTACTAAGCATAAGCAAAAGATCGCCAGTGCTTGGCATGAATTAGCCCTAAAAGACATATAGCGCTTGTTTATTATAGAAGATTCTATTACCTTTTCAAAATTAAGAATGACTCACTTGTTTGCATATATGTTTACCTACTTTAACCTTCTAAATAACTTTCTTATTTCCTTTTCCTAGTTAATAAATCTTTTAATAGTTTACTATAGGACTGGCTACATATGTTGTCTTTGGTGTGAGAGCTAAGGTGCAACTGACCTGGGGTAAGTGACTGGTCCTTTGGGATTTGGTGTACCCTAATTATTATTGTGATTTTTGGTGTAAGGGAACATCTATCACAAAGGTCACCTTGCCTAGGTGACAAGATAGACAGGAGTACCCAAGGGGACCCTCTCTGACTCAATGTTAAGAATGTTATAAGAAAAGGAGTACTTGTGGCACCTTAGAGACTAACAAATTTATTAGAGCATAAGCTTTCGTGAGCTACAGCTCACTTCATCGGATGCATTTGGTGGAAAAAACAGAGGAGAGATTTATATACACACACACAGAGAACATGAAACAATGGGTTTATCATACACACTGTAAGGAGAGTGATCACTTAAGATAAGCCATCACCAGCAGCGGGGGGGGGAGAAAGGAGGAAAACCTTTCATGGTGACAAGCAAGGTAGGCTAATTCCAGCAGTTAACAAGAATATCAGAGGAACAGTGGGGGGGGGGGGGGGGGTGGGAGAAATACCATGGGGAAATAGTTTTACTTTGTGTAATGACTCATCCATTCCCAGTCTCTATTCAAGCCTAAGTTAATTGTATCCAGTTTGCAAATTAATTCCAATTCAGCAGTCTCTCGTTGGAGTCTGTTTTTGAAGCTTTTTTGTTGAAGTATAGCCACTCTTAGGTCTGTGATCGAGTGACCAGAGAGATTGAAGTGTTCTCCAACTGGTTTTTGAATGTTATAATTCTTGACGTCTGATTTGTGTCCATTCATTCTTTTACGTAGAGACTGTCCAGTTTGGCCAATGTACATGGCAGAGGGGCATTGCTGGCACATGATGGCATATATCACATTGGTAGATGCGCAGGTGAACGAGCCTCTGATAGTGTGGCTGATGTGATTAGGCCCTATGATGGTATCCCCTGAATAGATATGTGGACAGAGTTGACAACGGGCTTTGTTGCAAGGATAGGTTCCTGGGTTAGTGGTTCTGTTGTGTGGTGTGTGGTTGCTGGTGAGTATTTGCTTCAGATTGGGGGGCTGTCTGTAAGCAAGGACTGGTCTGTCTCCCAAGATCTGAGAGAGCGATGGCTCGTCCTTCAGGATAGGTTGTAGATCCTTGATGATGCGTTGGAGGGGTTTTAGTTGGGGGCTGAAGGTGATGGCTAGTGGCGTTCTGTTGTTTTCTTTGTTGGGCCTGTCCTGTAGTAGGTGACTTCTGGGTACTCTTCTGGCTCTGTCAATCTGTTTCTTCACTTCAGCAGGTGGGTACTGTAGTTGTAGGAAGTGAAGAAACAGATTGACAGAGCCAGAAGAGTACCCAGAAGTCACCTACTACAGGACAGGCCCAACAAAGAAAACAACAGAACGCCACTAGCCATCACCTTCAGCCCCCAACTAAAACCCCTCCAACGCATCATCAAGGATCTACAACCTATCCTGAAGGACGAGCCATCGCTCTCTCAGATCTTGGGAGACAGACCAGTCCTTGCTTACAGACAGCCCCCCAATCTGAAGCAAATACTCACCAGCAACCACACACCACACAACAGAACCACTAACCCAGGAACCTATCCTTGCAACAAAGCCCGTTGTCAACTCTGTCCACATATCTATTCAGGGGATACCATCATAGGGCCTAATCACATCAGCCACACTATCAGAGGCTCGTTCACCTGCGCATCTACCAATGTGATATATGCCATCATGTGCCAGCAATGCCCCTCTGCCATGTACATTGGCCAAACTGGACAGTCTCTACGTAAAAGAATGAATGGACACAAATCAGACGTCAAGAATTATAACATTCAAAAATCAGTTGGAGAACACTTCAATCTCTCTGGTCACTCGATCACAGACCTAAGAGTGGCTATACTTCAACAAAAAAGCTTCAAAAACAGACTCCAACGAGAGACTGCTGAATTGGAATTAATTTGCAAACTGGATACAATTAACTTAGGCTTGAATAGAGACTGGGAATGGATGAGTCATTACACAAAGTAAAACTATTTCCCCATAGTATTTCTCCCTCCCACCCCACCCCCCACTGTTCCTCTGATATTCTTGTTAACTGCTGGAATTAGCCTACCTGCTTGTCACCATGAAAGGTTTTCCTCCTTCCCCCCCCTGCTGTTGGTGATGGCTTATCTTAAGTGATCACTCTCCTTACAGTGTGTATGATAAACCCATTGTTTCATGTTCTCTGTGTGTGTGTATATAAATCTCTCCTCTGTTTTTTCCACCAAATGCATCCGATGAAGTGAGCTGTAGCTCACGAAAGCTTATGCTCTAATAAATTTGTTAGTCTCTAAGGTGCCACAAGTACTCCTTTTCTTTTTGCGAATACAGACTAACACGGCTGCTACTCTGAAAAGAATGTTATAGTGTCTGAGACATTTACACTAGATACTTGATTGATGAAATCTAAGTACAGAGCTCACCACCAATTTGGGGTTTGTGTCTTGCTTCTTAACTGTCCATCCTGAGCTTTTTCAACCACTGCAGCAGGACAAACTGTGAAAACTTCCCACTCATAAATATAAACACATCATCAACATGGGAAAACGGATTTGTCAATCCAGCTTTGAAAATGTATTCACAAACTAACCCTATTTAACAACATCTAAAAATCAAGTAGAGTGGAACATATATTGAGTACTGTATTTTTTGCTGCGCATACATAAAACTTCCTATGCAATATACATTCTGTGCAAAAAGTGTACGTTATTCCACATTAAACTTGAGAATTTAAACACAGATAAGGTTCTGCCAGAAGCTGGGACTGGACAACAGGGGATGGATCGCACAATAATTGCCCTGTTCTCTTCATTCGCTCTGATGCACTTGGCACTGGCCACCTCTCGGACGGCAGGATAGTGGGGCTAGACAAACCAATGGTCTGCCCCAGTATGGCCATTCTTATTGTTCTCACATAGCAACACTAGCCTGACCACACTAAACAATAATCTAAAATGTTATTGATATGTATACTCTTTATGATTTAAGGGAGAAATTCTGCTCTCAATTATACTAGTGTGAATCCAGGATAATTAATGAACTGAAGTTGCTCTAGATCCACACCAATATTAAAAAAGTAGCAGTATACAATAACAATAAACCACACATTAAATGGATTAAGAAGTGGCTAACTGACAGATCTCAAAAATTAGTTGTCAATGAGGAAACATCCTCAAATTGGGGAGTTTCCTAGTGGGTTCCACAAGAATAAGTAGCAGGCCCAACCTTATTAAAAATTTTCATTGATGATCCAAAAGAGCACATAAAACCACTGATGATAAATATTTGCAATGACACAAAGATTGGCAGAGTGGTAAATAACAATTAGGACTGAGCAGCAAACAGAGCAATCTGAATTTCTTGGTACATTCTCTGAACTAGATTTTCAAGTACTTTTAACTATTCCTTTCTCTTGAAAAGAAAAAAAAATCACTCAAATTTAGCAGAAACTGGATTTTTGATGAAACGTACATGTAAAACAGGATGCATTTAAAACTTAAGTTCTTTTTGAGTTACAATTATTCAAGCACAAAAAAATTATTCTTTAAAAAAAACAAAAGAAAAAACCTCCTTCACGCACTCAGATTACCCAAGAATAGATGGATTTCTCCACCCCCCAACTTCCTAGGAGAATTCTTGCACTGATATCAAGCATTATTCATGGAAGTTTAGTTGCAAAGGAAAACTGTTGAGCAAGTTACAAATGACTGAAAAGAGCATCTCAAAATGTCCATTTCAGCCTTAACTAGCAGCATCCTTATTGCAACACTAAATTTAACACAACTGATGTATGCTATTAGTGAAGAGGAGTCACTTTAATAAAATTAGATTTTCTTGACTATCAACAATAAGGCTAACTACTTTCAACGCTTCTGCGGTCTGTGTAACATGGTATGTAATCTCCAGGATCGGGAATCAAAAAGGATGTTGATAAATTGGACAGCGGTCAGAGAACAGCCACAAGAAAGATTAAAGTGATTAGAAAACATGCCTTATAGTGATAGACTCAAAGAGCTCAATCTATTTAGCTTAACAAAGAGAAAGTTAAAGGGTCACTTGATAACAGTCTACACGTATCTAGTCTATACCACTATATAGTCTCAATCAATGTAGTATATCAGCACCTCAGAAAAACATGAACAAATTATTCCCATTACCTATTGGAAAGTATTATTTCACCCATTTTACTAACAAGGAACTGAAGCACAGAGGATTTAAGCAACTTGCCCAAGGTCAACACAAGAAGTCTGTGGCAAAGACGGGTAATAAAATTAGGTATTTTAAGTACCAGTCAAGTACCATCCTACCTCAGGCTAAAACCTCGGTTGGAAAGCTTAGGACTAGATTAACTCTATGGAAACTATTTACGGTAAATTCTCATGAAATGACACAGTATATTCCCATCTTCTTCCCCCTTTTTCCCCTAAAGAGAAAATAAACACGTCTTACTTTATTTATTAACCAGATACAGAGAGATCAATGTAACTTGCACAGAGTTCCAACTACAGGATAACTACATTATTTTACTATAGTTTTATTACACCAGGTTGGTGGGACAAAGGGCTCAGCAGTCCCACAGTCCAGGTTGCACCCCAGGGATCCTGTCACAACAAGTCATTACTACTCTGATAACCACTAAATTGTTAATCATAATTACCATATGACATTTAAAGCACAGTGACTTATTTCCTAAACTGATCTATTTTTGCTTTAAAAAAACAGTGTCAGAATTACCCATCTTCATCCAGTCAATCTCTGTTTATACAGAGTATGGCATATTGACTCTCACTGTGGTTAATACACAAAAAGCTCTGTTACTAAACAGATATGGTTTCTATAAAACCCACCTTGACAAGTCACATAAGCAAATAAATGAAATGTTAAAACAATTAATGATGTGTACTCTCTACTCTTCCACCCCCAGATACACGCTTTATCCCTACCTCAAATCAGGTTTGCCACAAACCACACACTCTAGCCTTTAACTGCCTCCCAGCACCCTAACCAGTTACTCCTTCCAATCACACCAGACTCCAAATCAGTCTTCCCTTTTGCACACTATTTTCAGCACTATTTTCAGCACATTGAATATCCACACATTTACATTGAGAGAAGTTAATATAATCATTTGGTAATTCACATTCTCCCTCCAGAGTCTCCCATCGTGTCTTGTCTTCTATACTCCTCCTTATGCTTGCTCTCCCTTTCCTACTCTTCATATTCTTCCCCACTTCTTCTCCTATTTCTCTGGCTTCCTCCTACATTCCCCTACATGTCCGCTACACGTGTCCTCATTTTCCCCCTTCTGCACACCACATTCCCTTCCAACTCTCCTAGGTTTCCTTCCTGCTTCTCAGATTCCCATTGTTTCTGGATCCTCCCAGTGAAATCCCCTCTGCCTCCACACACCTTAAAGGGCAACTTAGTGTCACTTTCACTGGGAATGATTCAGGGGGATGCCCATATCTGCTAAACTTCCGCCTGCACAGACTATACAAAAACAGAGGTCTCCAGTAGCTTCAGTTGTATTAAGAATAATGGGGAATAGCAACCATTTTGATAGAGGGCAATTCTTTATGAGTTTCTTTGAGGGAGAACAGTCCCCAGGTTTTGCTAATGGAAAACTTTAAAGTTATGAAGAATAATGGCAAAAGTTAATCCTACCCATAATCCTAAAAGTTAGTCCTCATAGCAGATCTGCTCAGGATTCACCTCTCTGAAAGTATTTGTGAAATGAGACAATGTTTTTTAAAAGTAACCAGCTGATTAAAAAAGTTTGACTGCCACAGACAAATTTCAGCAACAACTTCAAACATTTTAATGTAGAAATGAAAAGATAACACATACAAACCACACAGACATTTCAAATGGCATAAGAACTAACACTATGTGCGAGATCAAACTAGCTAAAGACATAAAGGGTAACAAGAAAACATTCTACAAATAATTAGAAGCAAGAGGAAGACCAAGGACAGAGTAGGTCCGTTACTCAATGGGGCGGGGGGAATAACAACAGAAAATGTGGAAATGGCAGAGGTGCTTTAATGATGTCTTTGTTTCGGTTTTCACCAAGAAGGTTGGTGGTGACTGGATGTCTAACACAGTGAATTGCAGTGAAAATGAGGTAGGATAGGATCAGAAGAGGCTAAAATAGGGAAAAAACAGTTAAAAATTACTTGGACAAATTAGATGTCTTCACGTCCCCAGGGACTGTTGAAATGCATCCTAGAATACTCAAGGAGCTGACTGAGGAGATATCTGAGCCATTAGTGATTATATTTGAAAAGTCATGGAAGACAGGAGAGATAACAGAAGACTGGAAAAGGGCAAATAAGAGTGCCAATCTATAAAAAGGGAAAAGGGACAACCAGGAAAATTATAGACCAGTCAGCTTAACTTCTGTACCCAGAAAGATAACAGAGCAAATAATTATGCAATCAATTTCCAAACATCTAGAAGATAATAAGGTGATAAGTAACAGTCAGCATGGATTTGTCAAAAACAAATCACATCAAACCAACCGGATAGCTTTCTTTGACAGGGTAACAAGTCTTGTAGATGGAGGGAAGCGGTAAACATGGTATATCATGACTTTAGTAAAGCTTTTGATACTGTCTCGTATGACCTTCTCATAAACAAACTAGGGAAATGCAACCTAAATGGAGCTACTATAACAGGAGTGGCCAACCTGATCCTGAGAAGGAGCCAGAATTTAACAATGTACACTGCCAAAGAGCCACAGTAATATGTCAGCAGCCCCCCATCAGCTCCCCCGCTCTGCTCCCAGCACCTCCCACCCACCGGCGGTCCCACTGATCAGAACCTCCCCGCACCTCCTGATCAGCTGTTTTGTGGCATGCGGGAGGAGCAGGGGAGAGAGGGAAAAGGGGCAAGGGCACTGCAGGCTCAGGAGAGGGGGCGGGAAGGGGTGGAGTGGGGGCAGGGCCCTTGGCAGAGCCAGAGGTTGAGCAGTGAGCACCCCCTGGCACACTGGAAAGCTGGTGCCTAAAGCTCCAGCCCTGGAGTCGGTGCCTATACAAGGAGCCATGTTAACTTCTGAAGAGCCGCATGTGGCTCCGGAGCCACAGGTTGGCCACCCCTGTACTATAAGGAAGTACATAACTGGTTGGAAAACCATTCCCAGAGAGTAGTTATCAGTGGTTCACAGTCATGCTGGAAGGGCATAACGAGTGGGGTCCTGTAGGGATCAGTTCTGGGTCCGGTTCTGTTCAATATCTTCATCAATGATTTAGATAATGCCACAGAGAGTACACTTATAAAGTTTGTGGACAGTACCAAGCTGGAAGGGTTGCAAGGGCTTTGGAGGATAGGATTAAATTTCAAAATGATTTGGACAAACTGGAGAAATGGTCTGAAGTAAATAGGATGAAATTCAAGAAGCACAAATGCAAAGTACTCCACTTAAGAAAGAACAATCAATCAGTTGCGCACATACAAAATAAGAAAAGACAGCCTAGGAAGGAGTACTGCAGAAAGGGATCTGGGGGTCATAGTGGATCACAAGCTAAATTTGAGTCAACAGTGCAACACGAACATCATTCTAGGATGTATTAGCAGAAGTGCTGTAAGCAAGACATGAGAAGTAATTCTTCCACTCTACTCCGCGCCTCATCGGGAGTATTGTGTCCAGTCCTAGGCACCACATTTCAGAAAGGATGTGGACAAAGTGGAGAGAGTCCAGAGAAGAGCGACAATTTTTTTTTAAGAAAACATGACCTATGAGGGAGGATTGAAGAAATTGGGTTTGTTTAGTCTGGAAAAGAGAAGACTGAGAGGGGACACAACAGTTTTCAAGTACATAAAAGGTTGTTACAAGAAGGAGGAAGAAAAATTGTTTTTCTTAACCTCAGAGGACAGGACAAGAAGCAATCGGCTTAAATTGCAGCAAGGAAGGTTTAGGTTGGACGTTAGGAAAAACTTCCTGTCAGGGTGGTTAAGTATTGGAATAAATTGCCTAGGGAGGTTGTGGAATCTCCATCATTCGATATTTTTAAGAGCAGATTAGACAGGGATGGTCTAGATAATACTTAGTCCTGCCATGAGTGCAGGGGACTGGACTAGATGACCTCTTGAGGTCCCTTCTAGTTCTATGATTTCACACTTAAAGGCTACCTACATGTATAGAAAAACAGAATTGTAAACCCCATTTTTAATGCAACTCTAACTATGGAGATATGACAAGTGTAATAATTCAACTATATATTTCTTAAAACACAGTGAAAGCGTATATTGAACTGATCATGGATCGCTAATCTGTCATAAAAAATGAGAGTTTTGAAAGAGATGGGATCTAAAGTTTGATACAGTAACAAAAAAAAATACTTTCAGAGTATTACGTGCATGTTAAGAAGAGAGACTATAAGCAGAAGGCTGAAGATGAATTTCCATTACAAGCATGAATATCATAGCTATGCCAGTAGTAATATAACTTGTTGATTTTACAACATGTACTGGGGATGAATTTCAGAAAGGTTGGCTCTCAAATAATGAGGGGAAAAAGAGAACGGTTATCACAAACACTAAAGCTTAACTTGAAGAGTGTGCCTGCTGTAAACAAGCAACTGAATCTGCTATAAGGAATTTGAAAAGAAAAACCTGAAAGAAAGCACCTAATGGGAAGTGATGACTGACACACCTGTTTATAATTTAAACATTTATATCAAAGGATTACTTACCCCTAACACACTCTATAACTTTTGGTCTTTGAGGTTTGGATTTGGGAGATGGAGAGTTGAACCTGAGATATGGTGCTTTTTTAAGCTTGCTGCGGTGGCCCTGGTAAATTGGTTTCCCATATACCTGGGACAGATACTCTTCATTCTGTTCCACTGCACTTGCTTTCAGAGGTCCCTGCACAAAAGAAAAGTCATTTCTAAATTCTCCATATGTGAAGAACTAAATGTGTAATTATTGCTACACATTTTTTTCCAGCAGTTTTACATTTTGTGAAGTATTATGGACAAATAAAATACAGAAATGAAACAGTGTTAGATGAACTGTAAATCTTGGCTTTCTTTTGTTTTGTTTTTACTTCCTGTCATAAATACAAAGGGAAGAGTAACCATCTTTCTGTATACAGTGCTATAAAATCCCTCCTGGCCAGAGGCAACATCCTTTTACCTGTAAGGGGTTAAGAAGCTCAGCTAACCTAGCTAGCACCTGACCCAAAGGACCAATAAGGGAACAAGGTACTTTCAAATCTTGGAGGGGGAAAGGCTTTTTTTTGTGCTCTTTCTTTATATGTTTGTTCTCTCTTGAGAGAGGCCAGAAAGAAATCCATCTTCTCCAAACCATCCTAATCCAAGTCTACAATATTGCAACCAGTATAGATAAACCAGGCAAGGCGGATTAGTTTATCTTTTGTTTTATGTGAATTTTCCCCGTGTTAAGAGGGAGGTTTATTCCTGTTTTCTGTAACTTTAAGGTTTTGCCCAGAGGGGGAGCCTCTGTATTTTGAATCTGAATACCCTGTAAAGTATTTTCCATCCTGATTTTACAGAGGTGATTCTTTTACCTTTTCTTTAATTAAAATTCTTCTTTTAAGAACCCGATTGATTTTTCATTGTTCTTAAGATCCAAGGGTTTGGGTCTGTGTTCACCTGTACAAATTGGTGAGGATTATTATCAAGCCTTCCCCAGGAAAGGGGGTGTAGGGCTTGGGGGGATATTTTGGGGAAAAAGACGTCTCCAAATGGTCTCTTTCCCTGTTCTTTGTTTAACACGCTTGGTGGTGGCAGCATACTGTTCCAGGCTAAGGCAAAGTTTGTACCTTGGGGAAGTTTTTAACCTAAGATGGTAAGAATAAGCTTAGGGGGTCTTTCATGCGGGTCCCCACATCTGTACCCTACAGTTCAGAGTGGGGAAGGAACCCTGACACTTCCTAGGTAATCTGATAAATTAGTTGTCATTATGCATAACAACTTTTGCATCAATCAGCATCAAGTACACAATCAACTTTACCTTTTTATACCCTGTTACGTATTATTTATTAAGTGCCAATTAGCTATGTACTCTACAAGCATAAAAATAAAGCCAGTCCTCACAATAGAAACCCAAAGGAGGGAGCCATTTTATTTTAAATTTGCATTTATGGTAATATTAATTATATATGAAGTAATGTACATTCAAACAACCGTTTAAACAAACCCTACAAATCCTGTGCCTTATAGCATAATTGTCCAGAATTAAATGTGCAGTATTCCAGATGCTACCCAACTAGCACTGTGTGTAGAGGAATATTTGCCTTACATGTGAACATTTTAATTACTGTCAATCATAAAGCAGGACACTGACAGTTCCAATTCAGTTCTCTTCTGGAAACTGAAGTAGGACCGTCATTACCAGAAGGAACTCCATATAATAAACAAAACCCTTTACCTCTGCTCTTCCTTCTGTCTTCAGCAAAGTTTCAGAAACTGAATAACTTCTCAAGCTCTGCCTTCTAAAATTATCCTCTGACTGCTTCTGAGAAGGCTTAGCAGCAGATAAATACTTCTTTGTTAAGGATCCTTGGGTTTTTTGAGTTTTTGCTCTAATTTCTTTGTTGGTCTTCATATCCCTGGTATTCTGTGTTCTCTTGATCCATGGAGTCTTTGGATCTTTTTGATTATATTGTGTTTGTTCATAATCACTTTTTGCCATTTCTGCCTAAAGATAAAATGGAAACATAGTCAAACGAGATTTTATCTTCCAGTCTATCAGGAGAGGCTGGGGACAACTTTGAAGTTCTGACAAATGGTTTGCTTTTTATGTTAAACAGTAACTGTGATGTAGTGATTTTTAATAAGCTAAACAAGTTTTAAAATAGTTGTGAATATTTTGTTGTTAAGCTACAAATTGGCCTTATAGTCTCCTGATGTTTTCATATTGAGAGTGAACAATATTTCTTAAAAGTCTACATTTTAAAAAACCATAATTGTGTCTTACAATGTGAGAAACTTTAACTTATATATTTTCTTCCAGTCATACCTGAATTTCCACACTGATTGCTTTAATCCACTCATCTACCGTCTTTCTGATACGAATCTCCTCCAGTACATTTCTGAAACACAAAGAAGAAAGAGCTATGTTAGGTCAATGTTTCTCAAACTGTGATGAGTTAGTTCCTGAGAATGTAGTGACCTGTTCTGAGGGAGGCTTTAAAAAGCACTGGGAAAATAAGATTATTACTTACCTACAATTCTTGATCTCTGAAGATACTGGATGTATTCATACTACTTTTCCACACCTGCACCTGTGCTTCTAGTACATCATTGTTGGAAACTCCCACAGTTCTATACCCTAGCACCATTAACATGCCTCACAAGCAGGTGCCATGCACTTACTCTCATGAGATGGTATAGCAGCCCCTATTGCCTCATATGTTCCTTTTTTGAACAAAAGGTGAAAAGCAAAAGAGAATGAAAAACATACTCCCAATTTGGTGGGGGAGAGTGAGCAGATGAGTATTTAAAAGACAGGTAAGTCTTTTTTTCCAAAAAGGAATTATTATGGATTCCCATTACCAGCAAATCTTTACAAAAGAGAGACTAGTTTTATTCAAGACAGCAAAGAGATGAGAGTTCAATTACCACCAAAATATATTTTGCAAATATAATTTTATGTAAGCAACTGATAAAATATCTGGAACAAAAACTATAGAGACATCCTAAAAAAACCAAGGTGTGAGAAAGATTGGTTGCTCACAACATGGAAACAGGTTCTGTAACACAAATGGTCAAAATCAGATTCATGTCACAAGACAGAGAGCAAGCAATAGTGCACTGAGAAAGCATGCGGAGTATTCTCTGTGATAGCTTTGCTAATCTGAACAGAAAATAAATATACCTGGGTTGTTATGCTGGTGCACATCATTGTACTATCTGCACAAAGGCTGGCAACAATTTTAGACATATATTGACTGAATGAGCCCCAACAGGACCTTGACATTGTGAACCTACTACAAGGAGTAACAATAACAAAAACAATCAGACAAATGTTTAAACCCTGGCTGGTCTGGAGACAATCTGATCTACTTTACTAGTATCATATGAAACATGAAGTTAAGGCCTTAAGTGTGCTCTACAAAACAACCCCCTGAAAAGCTTTTCATGCTGAGCTTATGACATTTGGTTCAGTTGACCTAGACCTCTTTTTAAATCCCGTGGAGAAGAGAGGGGAAAGATTAACAGAAAACCTTTGCCTCTTGGTGTGACACTGGTAAAACAAGTGCCAGCTATAGCCAAGACCGCAGGTGTTAGCTAAGAACTGACAAACTATAGCTGGAAACCAAACCAACTCACCTGTATGTTAGTTTTGTTCAAAATAGGTATTATAAGAATGTATTCCGTGTTTAGACTCTACGACATGATTGTAAGCAAGTTGTTGCATGCATTAATCTCATTTGTAATGTCTGCTTTCCATGCTATAAGGAAATTTGTAACTTTTGCTTTGTAACTTCAAAAATATTTGCTCTGAACTTGTGAGGCGTGGCACGGGAATCATCTCCCATCCCCCCGGCCATTCAGGATGCCTCTCAAGTTTAAACCGGCGATTAAGGAACATCACAATACAAAGGATTGGTGAATGGCCTTATCAGACCTTGGAAATACTACCTATAAAGGAGCTCATCTCATGGACTGGAAGGCTAAATGTAACAGATAAAACAGCAAGAAAAATGTTAATCTCTTTGCTGTTTAAACTCTCACAAGGCCAGAGACACTAAAAGGCAGAGATCTCCAAGGGTTACCACCGAGTCCACCCTGAAAGACATTTTGAATGGACAGATCACTACATCTCTGTCATCTTTAGGAAACACAGATGTTAACTCACTTGTGTGTATATCCTTGCTTGCTTTAACTCATTTCTTTTTCCTCACTAATAAATCTTTAGTCAATTTACTATAAGATTGGCTACAAGCATGGTCTTCGGTGTGGTCTTTACAAATTGATCTGGGGTAAGCGAATGGTCTCTTGGGACTGGGAGCAACCTGAATATTTTGTGGTCTTTGGCATAAGTGACCATTTATCATCGACTGGAGGGCCTAACGGACTGTATGTGACTCCATTATAGTGATCCAGAAGTTCAAATTTGTTTCTGGGCTTGTGAAACTAATTACAGAACACACCACCAGTTTGGGGTGTCTGCCCTGTTTCTGACAGTCTGCCCTGAAGTAAGCTCTCATAGTCGTGAGTTTTTACTACCTCAGAAAGCACAGGGACCCTGTGGTTTGGAGGCTTGGCCTAAAACCCAGCTAGGACAAGCTGCACTGCCATGCCAGAAAAGGAACAAGTATCAGTTTTCCTTCCAAAAACTTCTCTAAATTTCTCAACGCATTTTTAACCCTCCCTTAGTTAAAAGACTTAGTTTGACTGGAAAAAATAAGCTAAGAGATTCTAGAAGGAAAAGCAGAAACTCAAAACTTGCCCCATCCTGCCTACGTAAGGAAAACTGAAATTGTGATGCTGATAAGAAACTTAAATTCACCTGGACTGACCAAAAGAACCCCTGAAATTTCATCATTTGTCACATTTGAACAGGCAAGAACAAAACTGCATCATACTAGAGAATGGCTATACGTACTTAGAAATGAAAGAAGGAGCATATTTCCAGGAAGACTAAGTAATGAAGCAAGGGGATGTGTTTAATGAAATAAAAATATTTTATACTGCTGATAGAGCAAAAACAAATTTAAAAGCCAAAGCCTGCTATAATCTGAATATTCCTAAAAAGTTACAGGTGTTAAACTGATGAAGAGTCTTCTAGATGAGAACGGTATGCAGTGGTGTTGTGGCCGTGTTGGTCCCAGGATATTACAGAGACAAGGCTGAGGTAATATCTTTTATTGGACCAACTTCTGCTGGTGAGAGAGACAAGCTTTCAAGCCACACAGAACTCTTCAGGAGGAGAAGAGCTGTGTGTGGCTTCTCTTTGTTAAGATAAATAAATTGAGCTCTTTTAGGCTATCACTATAAGGCATGTCTTCTAATCCTTTAATCATTCTCATGGCTCTTCTCTGAGCCCTCTCCAATTTTTCAATATCTTTCTTGAATTGTGGGCACCAGAACTGGACACAATATTCCAGCAGCAGTTACACCAGTGCCACAAGCAGAGGTAAAATAGCCTCGGTATTCCTACTCAAGATTCCCGTTTATGCATCCAAGGATTGCATTAGCTCCTTTTGGCCACAGCATCACCCTGGGAGTTCACGTTCAGCTAATTATGCACCCTGACCCCAAAATCTTTTTTAGAGTCACTGCCTCCCAGAATAGAGTCCACCATCCTACATTTTTCCTAGACGTATACATTTAAGTTAAGCCATATTAAAACACATATTGTTTGCTTAAGGCCAGCATTCCAAGTTATCCAGATCACCCTATATCAGTGACATTTTCGCTATTTACCACTCCCCCAATTTTTATGTTGTCTGCACATTTTATTAGCGTTTATGTTTTCACTGATAAAAATGTTAAATATGTAGGACCAAGAACTGATCCCTGCAGGACCCCATTAGAACCATACAGCTGTATGATGATTACCCCATTTACAAGTACATTTTGAGACTTATCAGTTAGCCAGTTTTTAATCCACTTAATGTATGCCATGTTAATTTTATAGCTTTCCAGTTTTTAATAATCAAAATGTCAGCCTTACAAGTCAAATGCCTTACAGAATTCTAAGTATATTACATCAACACTATTATCTTTATCAACCAAATTGTAATCTCATCAAAAATATATATCAAGTTACTTTGACAGGATCTAGTTTCCATAAACCCATGTTGAATGTCATTAATTATATCATCTTCCTTTAATTCTTTATTAATCATATCCTGTATCAGACACTGTATTATCTTGCCTAGGGTTAACCTCAGAATGACAAGCCTATAATTAAAAGAGTCATCCCTCTTAGCCTTTTAAAATATCATCACTACATAAGCTTTCTTCCAGTCTTCTGGAACTTCCCCAGTGATCCAAGACTTGCAGAAAATCAACATTAGCAATCCAGTGAGTTCCTCAGTCAGCTCCTTTAAAACTCTTGGATGCAAGTTATCTGGATTTGCCGATTTTAAAATGTCTCACTTCAGTAGCTGCTGTTTAACATCCTTCCAAGATACCAGCAGAATACAAAGAGTGTTGCCATCATCATTATATACGACTACGTCATCTGTTTTTTCCCAAATACAGATTGAACATGTGACATTCTATACCTTGGGGGAGCGTCCTGTAACCCCCATATTCCTCATTTATATACAATTGTGATTGCATATAAAGCAGGCCATGTGAAGTATTTGGGGAAAGGGTATGATTTGCTGAAAGTCACTGTTCTATCTAAATATGTATATCATTAATGCATATGAAGTTATGAGAATTGTGTTGTATGGCTGTCACTAAAATATGCTGTGGGTTTGGGAAGCACCCAGATACTAGCTCTCCACAGACAATGCCAAGGAAAGTAACGAACACCCGGCGGGTGTCAAACAACCATTAACAGCCATTGTCCAGCAAGGGAGCTACAATTCAATGACTTACCTGCATAAGGTCACACCAGAGGAATTGCTCAACCCTGCCTGGGGACTCAGCAATGCCCACCAGACATGCCTGGACTTGTGCTCTCCAGGCACATGGACTAAGAGTATAAAACAAAACACAGTAGCCCCACGCTTGGTCTTTCTCCTTCTCCCAACTATGCTGGAAACAACAACAAGGACACTCTGAAGACTCCAGCAGAGGGGACTGGCCCAGGTTTCAAGGGCGAAACCTGTGTACTATGCACTGCAGTATCCAGTGGGGTGAGAAAAACTGCTTAATCTAGATGTTGCCCAGTCTAATAGGGTTGAGAGTTTAGACAGCATGCTTATATATTTTATTTTATTTTGGTAACCACTCTGATTTTTTGTCTATCACTTATAATCACTTAAAATCTATCTTTTGTAGTCAATAAATTTGTTATACTGTTTATCTTTATCAGTGAGTTTGCCCGAAGTATGTGGTAAATCTGCTCAGGTTTGCAAAGGGTAGTATATATCCACTTTCCATTCATGAAGTGGTGAACCAATTAATAAATTTCAACTGCTCGTCTTGAGCAGTGCAAGATGGTATATTCCTGAGGTACAGTGCTGGGAGCTGGGCGGGATTTGGCTGGTGCCTTTCTCTGTGTGATTCACGAGTGGCTCTGGGAGCATTCATGCAACCTAGAGGGGTGTAGGGCTCCACATGCTGTTGCACTGACTGATAACAGGGCCTGGAGGGGCTTGCTGCTTGTCACTAGCAAAGCATTGTGAGAGACAGCCCAGGCTGAAGAGAGTTAAGGGGGCACAGTGGTCCCAAAGTCCGAGGCTGCTCCCCAGGGATCCTGTCACAAAACACTTCTATCTTTTCTACATTATTATTCCTCATTCTACTATTTCCATTTAGTTGTGGACTAATGCCATTGCTGGCATTTTTTTCCCCCTTGTGTATTTAACCCCTTTATTTTCCTGAACTCTGCCGGCCACAGATGTTATATGATAATATAACACAGATAATATATGTCCCTTTGCTTCCTTTATGAATTTTCTACAATCCCTAGCTTCTGATTTATATTCATTACTATCAACTTCCCCTTTTTTCCATATATTATTTTATTTTGTATAGCTGCCTTCACTTCTGCTCTAAACCAGGTCCATACTTTTTAACTAGTAATATGAGTAGAGTAGAGTGGGTAGCAGCATAGAAGATTAAATGAAATTCCCACCTGTTCGTAGTCAAAGCATTAATAAAAGTATATATGGCATCTCCATCTTTTGCACGAATAATGGCTTCCAAATTTTCTTCAAGGACTTTTTTGTTGTTTTGTACACCTCTTAAAATCCTTTCAGCATCCTTCAACACGGATTTTGGTACTTTAACTGTCTGAAGAATAGATGGCTTGGAGACCTGAGGACATTCAGCAAAACTAGGTGCAACAACAGGGTTTGTCGGCTAAAATTTAAGAAAAACAATTATTATTTTAACATACTAAATCATTTTTCTAAAAAGAGAGATCGGTGTCTTGCAATGGTAGGGCCTATAGTTAAACAAATGGAAGGAGATCTGAAACTTGTCAAACACTGAAGTATAATATACCACGTCTGAGGCACAATGCTGATAAAATATGAAAGCAATATAGCATGTGAAAAAGATGAAACCATTAAATCTAAAGAGTAGAAATCACATGTTAATCTCTCTGTACAACAGCATTAAAGCATAATTAATTTTAAAAGAATAGGGATTAAATTCTGCCTCCAGATAAAGGCACATAACTCCCACTGAAATCAATCTGTCCTAAGGAACACCAGGTAACATAGCACTACATGACTCAATAGCACTATATGCCACTGATGTTTACTTCTTTATAAGAAATACTGAAAAAATATTAAAAGCCATTTAGTTTGCAAAACATTTCACCAAGTTGAAAAGAAAATTAGTAATTAAACCACTAAGTATGAACACAAAGGACACCAACGCACAAGAACACAGAGATTGGAGCAATTATGGGCCTCATACTCTTGTCTGGAACTACACAAAAGATGACGTTTGATCTCCAAGAAAAGAGGTGGGGAAGAGACGCAGGCAGATAACAATGCTCTTCTGGACATGCTAATGACCAGCTAAAGTGCCCCAGGCACTAGAAACTTATGTTGACTCAAGTTATGTTGGCATCTAGCTGCGGCAGTTAATACATCGCTTGTGCGTCTGCATACTTGGCTCCTTGTATCAGTGGTGCACATAATACTCCTGGGGTAATTCAGTGCCAAAACAAACAAAAATTCTGCATACAATATTTGAAAATTCTGCATATTTTATTTTTCATAATAACACAATAATCATGCCAGTTTCAATTATTTTGGTAATTTATTTCAAAGACTCTCTCAGCATGTATGTCTGTAACAATACAGACAAAAAAAAAAAGATTCTGGTAATTTTTTTTTGACCAATGGATTCCTTACTAAGCATATTAATACAGAATGTTGTGTAATTCATTTAAATTACAACACAGAACTGCATTTCCTGCACCTGTCAGAAGCAGTGCAAAGGCTTGGGGGAGTCCGGGATGACAGGGGAGTTGAGGGAGAGGGAAGGAGCCTCGGAGTGAACCCTGTATGGTGTTGGAAGTGGGTGGGGTTTTACTTGCAGGTGGGGGGGGGGGATTGTTAGGGTGTTGGGAAGCCTCCCACATACAGACCCTGGCTGATCCCAAGCTTCTCCCATTCAGTCAGGCATGTCTTCCCCTGTCCTCATGGCTCTCTGCAGCCTCCCTTCCCCACCACAGGCTCAACGTTGTCACCCCACTAGCTCCTGAGCTCATGCTCCAGTTTATCCCCCCCACTAGCTATTCTGAACCCCAGTCTGTGAACCTAGCAGCCCTGTGTGCACCACTCTGTCCTAACCTGGCTCTGTGGGTAGGGTACTGTGATGAACTTCTACTCCTGGGGGAATTCTGCAGCATTGGGCATAGAATTTTGTATTTTCCCGCATAAAATACATTTTGCTTAAGAAGTGCTGCAGTTCTGCCTTTTGCCCACAAGAGGTCGTTGTGGTGCTAGAACAGTGGGCATGAACGTAGTTGGCTGTTCTGGCACCATAGCGGCCTCTGGTGGGCAAAAGGCGGAACCGCAGCACTTAAGCAAAATGCTTTTTATGCGGAAAAATACAAAATTATGCAAGACAGAGGAATTCTGCGCATCTGCAGATGCGTAGAATTCCCACAGAGTAACATACTCACCAGCAGTGTTTGTATTGGTGCAGAGCACAGTGCACCATGGGTAGTTATCCCACTTTGCAACTCGCCACTGTCCAACACACTGTCTTTTGGGAAGTTTTGGCAATGCATCATGGGGTCAAAATGAATTGTGTAGAGGTGACTGGGAGCATGGAGTCAACTTCCCAGTTTACAACTGTCTCCACCCCATAATGTTATTTATATCTAATAATTTTCATGTCTTTTTTTCAAAAATCCCTCAAACCCATGTGGCCCTCCTTGCTGTCCGCCATCTCAGACAGAAGCATGAATCCTGCACAGTTCTGTACTACTGTCATGACCATTGCAAGCACAGGGTGCACAATCTTGGCATATTTGCAGAGCTACAAGAAGAACTGAATGAGTGGGGAACATGACGATTGCTTGGAAGACAGATTGGAAGTCTCTTGCTTGACAACACAAAAGAGAGACCAATGGTTCAGTAAATGGGGCTTGATACTGCTTGGGGAGAAATGGGTATACTACAAATTATCTATCACCTTTATGTAAATTTTAATTTAAGAACAAAAGCCAAGGTTAAAATATGTGCTCAATAAAACATCTGAAACTAGTGAAAAGGTGCAACATCAGGAATTTAGCTTTGATGTATTTATATACACAAAGCACAAAACAGTTATCACCTTAGCAGTCTGCCTGATATAGAGTTGGGGGGCAGCATTTATAATCTGTTTTCCCAAGTATATTTCATTAAAACAGAATATCAAAAGTCACAGAACTACTCAAATCATACTTTGGGCTACTTGCTCTGAATGCAACAGACACCTTTTGAAAAAGATGAAGATAAAGGAAGAAACAAAGTTTCTATAAATTAAATTTAAAAATTCCCACTATACCTTAACAAAATCATTCATGTCTGATTTCCATGCCTTTGCTTCCTGGAGGGGGAAAAAAAAAAAAAAAAAAAAGACAGAAAAAGGTCCTTTGAAACTTCAACCATAAGTATCTATCAGAATTAAATTTAGTATTTAAAAGTTAGGGGAATAAAAAGTCTAGGTAAAATAGGTTGCATGATGTCTCAGCATGCTTCTCTTGGACAAGAGGAGCATCCTCAAGCACAACTCCATTTCCTTCATCTCACCTATCTGTCTATGGTACTTATGTGGCCCCCATTACCAGCGTATCTGAGCACCTCACAATATTTAATGTCTTTATCTTCACAACACCCCCATTAAGTAGAGGAGAGCTATTTATTCCCATTTTATAAATGGGGAACTGAGGCACAGAAAGGCAAAGTGATTTTCCCAAGGTCAGCCTGTCTGTGGCAAAGCGGAGAATTGAACCTGGGTCTCCCAAGTCCTAGGGTTGTGCCCTAACTACGGGACCATGCTTTCTTGTCTCAGACTTTCTATTTGTCTACATTTTCTAAGCTGGAATCATGTTTGAGCCCAAACTCTTCTTTTCCTCCAAATCTACCTACCACCGGCTTCTCAACACTGCCTATTCCCCACTCCCCCCAACTACCTCAACTACACCTCTGCTAAAATTCTCTTCTTTCTAAACTGTTAAGCTGATTTGCTACAAACACTACACAGAGGAAGCCTGAAGGGTATCTGTGTGTGTCTTTGCTTCTTCCACTAACTAAATAGAGGAGATTCTTTCACCCCTTGCCCTTGTTTAACCTGCCATCCCTTTCTCCTCTTTGGTCCTTTTAAAGCAAGTGCTCCAATATTTCTAAAGTACTGCGAGAGTAGAGTTAGTCTACTCTGTTCCACAGATAATGCTGTCACCATTAGCTCAGACCTTCCGATACTGATGTAGCTCCAAAGCCGTAGCACTATAGATATAGCACTAGATATTTTTTTCCATTTAAGACATCTTAGCTCTGTACAGCCACTAAATTGTTTCATCTAGGTTTCATAAATAAAATATTAACTATACATAAATAGCTAAAGCGCTTTCATTTTTAAAATCCAGTGACTAATCTTCACTGCTGCCAGCAGAGACCCATTTCAGTAAAAGGGACTAGCTCAGCAGCAGAAGAAACATGCAAATAACAGCGCCCCAGGTAGCACTTTGGAAATTGGACTATTTTACTGTAATAAACAGCTGACAAGGTGGGAAAAGGACTGGTTTAAAATCATCCCCCACATTTAAGAAATGCAATAAACCAAAGACTTTTCTCTCCAAAATGAGAATGGCACAATCAGGTCTGTAGCTAGAGTACTGGGGGAGAGAAGAGAGGAAAGCAGCATTTAAAAATCAAAATATTTTAAAAACTTTGAAGAATAGAACTTTTTCTTCAAAGTTTTTAAAATGTTTTGATTTTTAATGAGGTAGATTAAAGCTGATTTACTAATACTATTACTGTGCAGACTGGATTTTTAAAGTTACTGCTTTGGTAAAGTAACATAGTGGCTTTATAATCCAGATACAAACGTATGTTTACTGGGAGATAAATTATATCCCAGACCCAGAACCCTTTTCAGACCAGCAGGTTACAATTTTCAGCCAATTACAGTACGTAAACATACTTCTGTTTGGAGAGTTGGAAGCAAGGCCAAATCTTTGTTGGTACCAGATATCATAATTCTGCTTACATTTGCTTATTTTTCTTACTGAAATGATTAATCATTCCAACAATATGGTCACTCACTTTACCTGTAGCATGCCATGCATTTCTCTTTTCAGCTGGCCAAGATCTTGAAGCACATCTTCTGCTTTCTTCACTGTTTTATTAATTGAATTGTAATCTTGGAGGGGACCTTCAAAGGCAGGGATTGAGTCAGTTTGCAGGGAAGCAGGCCTGCTGAGAAGATTACATATTACTAAAATCTCACAGCTTCTTGACTGACTTTAGAAACAACTAGCTTCTATTTTGAGAATTTTAACATGGATTTGAATTTTGCACAAGTATCAAACCTTTACACAGAAAGGAAATTGCTTCTTCTCCCAGAGGCCTTGGCCAATTATATTGCTTCCTTTGTTTAATAGTTACAGTATTTACAGTATCAGAATTGAGATAGAAAAATAGCAGTGATTAATTAATTTCCAAAATGAAAAGTTTCTCAATTTTCCAATGTTACTTCAATTATTTCAATCTGAATTTAAGGTATAATTCCACTGTTAATTAAATGAGAATATGGTGCAAAGTGCTTTCCCCCCCAGATGACATGTTCAAGCCATCAGTTTAATATGTAAAAATGTAGTGAAATCATGACAACAAAAGGGTAATCTGGCGGAGGGTTCTTCAGACAGGAAGGATAAAATTTCCTGACCTGTTCTGAGGCTTAGAAACTGACTACACTAATAGTTACATTTTCCTTCTAGATGCAGTTTAAAAGAATATCCATACATTATTTTTAAGACAGTATATGAACCAGATAGCAGTTTCTGATAAAATACCTTCATGCAAAGTGGCCAAAAGCTACCCTAACTGGAAAACGGAGAATTCCATTGGCATGGGCAACTCCCCATTGGAACACTGCCAATGTAACTGGCTCTAAGACACTACCGTCCAGCCCTCTACAACACAGGGAATATACGAAGAAGAAGGGAGATCACCCACAGTACTGTTGTGCTCCAGTGAGCCCTTTCAGAGAACGGTTACCAGCCATCATTACTTACAGCTATCCTAAGGTTCCTCATGCTGTTGTAAAAACAAGCCCTTAGCAGCCCTGGGATCCTGGAAGCGCAATGGTAGTATAAAGCCACCTTTGCTTCCCCTTTTTGGGTCCTGCACCAAGCACATCTTGGTCAGACCCAAGACTCAGACCCAATCTCTCTAATGCAGTGGTTCTCAACCCGTGGCCCAATCAGTACACAGTTGTGGCCCATGTGACATCCTCAGAGCCATACAGGTAGTATATATATTGCATGGATGTGGCCCACATAACACAGAGAGCTGCATATGCAGCCTACAATGGTAAACAGGTTGAGAACCACTGCTCTAGTGCATCTCCTACCTATAATAGAGTGGTTCTCAACCTTCTGAGACTACTGTACCCCTTTCAGGTGTGTGATTTGTCTTGTGTACCCCAAGTTTCACCTCGCTGAAAAACTACTTGCTTACAAAATCAGACATAAAAATACAAGTGTCACAGCACACTATTATTGAAAAATTGCTGCCTTTCTCATTTTTACCATATAATTACAAAATAAATAGATATGGATTATAAATATTGTACTTACACTCAGTGTGATACATTAGCTCGTTTTTCACTTATGAGCCTTGTCTGAAGCCGAAGGCCCACCACCTAGGGCTGAAGCACATAACTTAGCTTCACAGGGCCCCCTCTGGTGTGAGATCCTGGGCAATTGCCTTGCTTGCCACCCCCTAATGCTGGCCCTGTGCTTGCAATCCCATAAACCTGTCCTGCAACCCCCAGAGAAACATTTACCTAGATGAGTTAAGTATCCCCGGAAGACCTCTGAATAACCCCAGGGGTACACGTACCCCTGGTTGAGAACCACTGTCTGGCACATACCCAAGTCATATTAAAAATAAAAAGTCCGTATGAACTTCTGATTCAGTCACATTTACTTACCATTGTCTCTCAGAACGCCAGGCCATTTTGGTATTGTTTAATGATGACTTCTCAGAAGACTCAGTTTGTCTCAATGGAGTTTCTTGAGAATTCAGAATCTGCTCCAGAAGTCTCCCTCCACCTACAGTAGGAAAAACATAAACAACATTATTAAGCATATTTAATATATTTAAGTGGCTTATTTTCATTTCAAGAAATAAATATTTCATTAATTTAAAAAAATAACCAGTATACAATATTTAACTAGATTTATGAGAATATTGCAATGAAAACTATTTATCAATTTGGTTTTAAAAATCATAGAAACATAGCGCTGGAAGGGACCTTGAGAGGTCATCTAGTCCAGCCCCCTTTCTCTCCCCCATGATGAGGCAGAGTCAAGTATACCTAGATCATCCCTGACAGGTGTTTGCCCAAACTGTTTTTCGAAACCTCCAGTTATCAGAATTCTACAACCTTCTGTGGTAACCTATTCTAGTACTTAACAATCCTTAAAGATAGAAGGTTTTTTCTAATACCTAACCTAAACCACATTTCTTGCATTAAGCCCATTACTTCTTGTCCTACCTTCAGTGGACGTGGAGAACAACAGCTCACCATTCTCTTTATAACAGCCCTTGACATACTTGAAGACTGCTATCAGGTCCCCAGTCAGTCTTCTTTTCTCAAGACTAAACAGGCTCAGTTTTTTTAATCTTTCCTTATAGGTCAGGTTTTCTAAACCTTTTATAATTTTTGTTGCTCTCCTCTTGACTCTCTCCAAAATTAATAGTGGAAACCAGAACTGGACACAGTACTACAGCTGAGGCCTCACCAGCATCGAGTAAGGTGGAACAATTTCTTCCTGTTAGGACACTCCTGTTAATATACCCCAGAATAGTGGTCTTTTTCACAACTGCATCATGCTGTTGCTCATATTCAATTTCTGATCCTCTATAACCCTATATCCTTTTCAGCAATCCTATTGCCTAGCTAATTATTCTTCATTTTATAGTTGAGTGTTTGATTTTTAATTCCTAACTGTAGTACTTTCCACTTGTCTTTATTGAATTAATCTTGTTGATTTCAGTCCAATTCTCCAATTTAACAATGTCCTTTTAAATTCTAATCCTGTCCTCCAAAATGCTTGCAACACCTCCGAGCTTGGTATCATCTACAAATTTTGTAAGTGTACTCTCCATTTCATTATCCAAAGTTATCAATGAAAATATTGAATAGTACCGGCCCTAAGGACAGATGCCGGAGGGGGAGATCCTAGTAGTTATGTTCTCCCAGTTTGACAGTGAACCAAGCTACTCTTTCAGTATGGTTTTTCAACCAGTTGGACCCGCACCTTATAGTAATTTCACCTAGAACCCATTTCCCCTGTTTGCTTATGAGAATGTTATGTGGGACGGTGTCAAAAGCCTTGCTAAAATCAGACTATATCGTGTCTAGTACTTATCCCCATCCATTAGGTCAGTAACCCTGTCAAAGAAGGAAATTAGGTTGGTTTGGCATGATTTATTGTCGACAAATCCTTGTTGGCTGTAATAAGTTACTTATCACCCTATTATCCGCTAGATACTCCCAAAATGATTGCTTAAACATTTGTTACAGTATCTTTCCAGGCATTAAAGTTAGGCTGACTGATCTCTTATTCCCTGGCTCCTCTTTGTTTCCCCCCTTTTCTAATATAGGTACTATATTTGCCTTTCTTGAGTCCTCTGGGACATCACCCTTCCTCCATGAATCTACAAAGATCATCACTAATGCACTTTTACAGCACCAAAGAACATGCTATGCCTAAAAAACATTCAGGTATACTTGTTATTTTATTTATGACTCCTATGCAACAGTGAGATGAGAGGAATAACAAACAAGAACAAACTAAGATTGGAAACTATACAACACATGGCAAAGGAAACAAACAGTTTTCATGAGACCAGTGAATAAGTGTATTTTATTTAATATGGGTATATTTAGAGATGGGGCCCTCAGGCCAAGTCTATACTACAAAGTTTTGCTGGCACAGCTATGTCAGTTACGAGTGTTAAATGAATAAATGAAAATCAAACCCCTGACAAACATGATGGCATAAACACCCATGTCAATACAACTTATACTGGCAAGAGTCATTTTCCTAGTATAGCTATTTCAGCAAAGCCTTTGTATTGTAAACAAACCCTCAGAATGTCTCCAGACCCTAAAATTTGAGTGTCTTATAAGTCTAAACAGTAGGACAACCACCACTAACACTGCCAATGCCACAACAACCAGACTCAGAGAAACATTTTGTCTTGGACCATTTGGGAATTTTTTAATTTCATTTTATAGTGAGTGCATTTTTGTTGATGTGGGTTACTTTTTGATGCTCTCCAGAAGTGATCTGAGAGACCTGAAGAGAAATATAGATGCCTAGTACACCAGGATAGGGAATGGAAAAGTGCAGAAAGGGAGAGGGGAAGTGGAATTAACTGGTGGAACACTGAGCACATGTAAGAAAATAGTAAACAATGAGAACAGAGATGCAGTCAGGGATGAATGATGAGAATATTCATTCTGATACTGAAGATAAGAAGCCAGGAAAAGGATTCAAAGATGGAGTGACATGGTCCAAGCAGCGGGCAAGAAAGATTATTTTAACCAGGGCCATTCTGTATGGACTGGAGAGGAGCAACAGGGAAATCTGAGGATCAGAGAGGAGAAGGTTTCAGTAATCTAAGCAGGAGGTAACCAAGTGACAGACAAGCATTTTGTCCACAGGGTAAGAGTGCAAGGGCTGGATTTTTTAAGATGTCCTCAAAGGTCACTCAAACTTAACCTGATCTTTGTGCTTTTTAAATATGGTGCTGAAAACTGAATTCTGGGCTGCCAAGTCAGTACCAAGTAGGGCAGTTAAACACTTCCTTTGTTCAGCATATTCTTGTTTTTATTAATGCAATCCAGTATACCATCTGCCGTTTGTGACAGTGTTCAATTTATCTACCATTGTAACTCTTCTGACTTAGCCAGTACTCCCATATTCAATATTTGTGGGTATGATACCGCATTCCTACACAAACCACCTTATACTTGACTTTACTGCATTTCATTTAAGCTCATTCTACCACTGTAATGAAGGCTGAACTGCACTTTAATCCTATCTTCTCAAGTGTCTGAAAGACCTTTAAGGTGTGCATCATGCATGTTTTGGGCTCCCTTCAATATTCCTTACTCAGAAGTCACTAGTTCTGCCTGAGTAAGGAGTAACGTATAAGGCCGTTAAATACCACACTCACCACTTCATCCTTCAAGTTGAACATGAAATTATTAAATACTTTTGGACACAGAACAGACTCCACTCAACACCTGACTCCAGCTTGAGAACAACCCTTCATTAGTTACTTGGATATTTAATGTTAGGGTCAAAGTGCAATGGCAAGATGGTGGGGAAGCTCATCTAGAGTGTTCATTAACAGTACTGCCTTGAACTCCAGGAGTCGTTCATTTACTGCCAGCACTAACCCTTCACCAAACATTTTTAGAACTTTTGAATGTGTATACCTAGATTCAGGTAATCCAATAAGGACTGTCTTCAGAGAACATGAAGATGATACAGGCAATAATAGCCACTGGCCATGCCCGAATCAGTGAAGGGACAAAGGAAGGCTATTTCTGAACATTCCTCTGACTCTTACCCTCAACACTTCCATATGCTAATTTGGGCACATTTTCCTTTTCTGCTATAGGTCTCTCTTTCTTTGAAATTTTCTGTGAAACTTTCATGTCTTTTGATACAGGTACAGGAGCATATCTCCGAGGAGCCGGTGTCTTCAGAGGCGATTTCTGTGTACGAACGCCGTAATTTCCAAATTGACTTGAAAACGCTTAAATTCAGGAAAAAAAAAATGAACATTTTATTTTTAAATCTGAAGTTATAAGATTAGTTTCCTTTTCAAAAACTCTTCAAAAGCAAACAGAAGTTTAAAAAAATCGCCACAGAAATATAAAAAATTTCCATTAGTAAGAAATTTTTTTTAAAAACAGGTAGTAACTTTGGTATTGAGAAAAGTAAGTGGCGTATGTCTGCACTGGACCTGGAAGGTGGTGTTCCCAGCTCGAGTAGACACCCCATGCTAGCTCTGATGCAGCTGGGATCCACGCTAAAAACAGAAATGCAGCTGCTGCGGCATGAGCAGCAGCAAGGGCTAGGCACCTACGTCCATACCTGAGGCTCGGACAGATCTTACTCGGGATGGCTAGCCCCTCCCTCAGCTCATGCTGCCACAGCTACACTTGTATTTTTAACACGCTAGGTCAACCAGAGCCAGCGCAGGTGTGTCTACCCAAGCTGGAAATTACACTTTCCAGCCCCAGTGTGATACACTGTACCTCAAAATAACCCCCTGTAACCGCCTTATTTACCATTTTTATATGGTTATATATTTTGTGCAAAGTATGCCTTGTGAGGTATCACTTGAAAACTCATGAGCTACTGAACATTATCATCATGTTAGCATGTGTGTATCATCATTGAATATGGAGTTATGAGATTTTGCTATGTTTACTTTGTTACTCAGCATTTTGGGAGTCTGGGAAACGCCCACAGACCAGCTCCTCAGAAATAAAGTTCTTGCATGTAATCTCAAATGTCTTGTACACAGAAGGTGCGAGCACGAAATATACAATTCATCTGAGACACGCTTTGAATCTCACATAATAGGAGACTGCTCTGTCTATACCCCAGCGGGGGGAGGGAGTACAGCAGGGGGGCGGGGGTTTGCTCCTCAAGGAGAGGAGGAGGATATAAAATAAGAGACAATGGCATTACCTCTCTCTTTCCCCACCTCTAATGAAATAAGATTGCTTGAAAGACTTTGAACTGGGGAGATTGGTCCCAACTGGGGAGGGTATCCAAGCTGTGTACGAAGAACTGTGAACTGCCAGCAACATCCAGAGGGGCGAGAAAAGCTGTTTGCTTCAAATTTTACTTAACTTGGTAAAGTTTAGGAATTATATTGCAAATTTACCATTTCATTTCTCTTTATAACCAATTCTGACCTTATGCCTGTATCACTTATAATCACTTAAAATCTTTCTTTCTATAGTTAATTAACTTAATGATGGACTTATAAGCTTGCTCTGTCCAAGGCAGTCTTGAGCAGTGTAAGACGCACATTTCTGTGGTGCAAGGCTAAGGGGATTTGCAGGTGTCTCCCTGCTTACAGTTCATGAGTGGCTAGGAGAACATTCATGTTACTTAGCTGGGTGTGCCTTACATGCTGATGGCTGCGTGAAAGCAAAGCCTGCAGGGGCTACTTTTCACTAGCATAGCAGTGTAAGAGAAGACCTAGGCTGAAGAGTTAAGGGAGCAAAGTGATTCCACAGTCCAGATTGTATCCTGGGAGATGTCACACCCTGGGCAGACAAACCCTAGCAAGAGTCCAGGGCAAGGTACAGCATGATCGGGCAGTGTACAAGTTTCTACATTCACTCTCTTTTATAGAACAGTCTTGGGCCTCTCAAATATAATCAGTTGGGTGAGCATAAGTATCCACTAAACCCCAAAAATCTCACTTTAATTTGATATAAATGTGGTTTTTAGTTTATGTATTACGCATTGTATTAATGAAGATAATATCAGTTGTGCAAAAATATTTGTTATTCCTTAGTAATATGTGGTCCTAAATTTACAAAAGCAAGATTAAGAAATAAAACTGAATATCTAAATTAATTGAACTATTCACCTTGCGTGGGCACAGAGTTGGTAGAGAATAAATTCCTATGACATGAAGAGACTTGGCTGGTAAGCGGTTGCTGTAGCTCTGGGTTTGTCGAATGCTTTGCCACCAAATTGGAAGATGGTATATTAACTGGTTGGAAACCACCTGTGTTGATTGCAGAGCTAATGAGATGAGACTAAAAGACAAAAGGTACAAAGTTAATTTAAAAAAAAGAAAAGAAAGGAATTATAGCTATTTAACAAACAAACAAACAAACAATTTGAACAAGCAAATATGTAATATAATTGTACTAACTGGAATCTGGTGGATAGGCAGAGGGCTAAGAAAACTAATACTTCTCATTGTTTTGAAAGGTAGAATAAAACAAAACTGACTTATAGGAATCTCTCCCCCCCTCAAAAAAAAAAAAAAAAAAAAAAAACAGGGAGGAATAAGCATTCCCATTCTAGCTGGTTCCCAAAAAACACACTCAGTAGGATAAGAGGGATTTTTTCCCAAAATTCTTAGGGTATGTCTATACTGCAATCACAGAGTGTGATTGCAGCTCAGGTAGACATACCCAATTTAGCTTTAATCTAGCTAGCCCGGGTAGTGAAACAGTGAAGCTATGGCAGCACACGCTTCAGTGGAGGCTGTTCAAACCATCCAGAACTGTGGGTAATTACTCATGGGGCTAGTCGTCACTGAAATGCACACTGATGCAGATCCACTGCAGATTAAAGCTAGCTGAGGTATGTCTATCTATGCTACAATCACATACACACATGCCTGACAGCACTGTTATTAAGTTGAAAGCATCCCAAACAATCTATGGTACTTGTTCCCATGACAATGGCCTCACAATCTAATGCATTTATCTTCACAACACCCCTGTGAGGTAGGGAAGTGTTGTTATCCCCATTTTACAGATGAAGAACTAAAACAGAGAAGCCAAGTGACTTGCTCAAGGTCAAACAAGAAGTCTGTGGCAGAGCAGGAATTTGAATCCCATTCTCCAGGTCTAGGCTAACCACTGGATCATCCTCCCTCTCTGGAACTAGGTCGTAAAACCTCTCTGTCCTATACCACACATTCTCCTCTAAGAAAAGGAGTACTTGTGGCACCTTAGAGACTAACAAATTTATTAGAGCATAAGCTTTCTGTAGCTCACGAAAGCTTATGCTCTAATAAATTTGTTAGTCTCTAAGGTGCCACAAGTACTCCTTTTCTTTTTGCGAATACAGACTAACACGGCTGCTACTCTGAAACATTCTCCTCTGCAATTTTAACTGCTTAGACAGGTAAAAAGCCACCAAACTAATCCCCCTGGCATAGACATATGGGCACAATAACATTCTCATACATGTGAAAGTACTGTTGCAGCTTTACTCAATTAAAGAAATTTAACAACAAACTTCAGTATAACTAACGCCAAGACACAGAGGCAGAGAAACAGCAAGAAGCTCTATATTTCTATGCAGGTACCTGAATATGTATTTGTTGCTGTTGTAACTTTTCAAGATGCAGAATCCGCTGTTCCATGAACACATTCATCTGTTTTTCAAGTTCGTTGACTCTGTCATGACAACGGGATCTCTCCTGTTGTTGAGTCTTTATATTTGTTTGCTGTTCTGCAACGCGTTGCAGCTGCTTGTCTGTCTCCTGGAGTTTACTGAGTAATGCTGAAACTGAGTTAACTTTTGCTTCCAAATCGCTTTGAACCTGAGGGAAAAAAAATTAGACTCTATATATAGTTCAAAGAGAAGTATAGTTATACATTTTTAAAACTCTTGAGTTTGAAACCTGAGGCAAGAGGAAGCAGGTATTAATGCCATTCCTGTTTGTTCCCATATCCCTCCCCCACCATCACATCACACACTTTTTGGCATCTATCTTTTCTTCAAAAGATACAAATAATAATAGTCCTGATTTGGGATGATTTAACAACACAAGAGAACCTTTCCAAAGATAAATACAGCATTAAAAAGGTAGTGTTCATTAGTGCCAAGCCACATTTTACCCAAATAAAATGAACAAAAACATCCTTTAAAATCGGCAGTATCCAATATTATCAGATTGCTGCAGACTTTCTTTTTATGTTAAACCAATCTTTACGTTAACTCTCATTGGCAAAAAACCCCAAAACTATAGCATATAATTATCGCTCTGAGAAAACTGTGGGTTTGTTTTTCTAAAACAATATTCACAGCAGCGCCATGCGTGTTTGAATTTAACGGGATATACGTAGCTGCCGAGTCTTTTCCCCCCTCTGCTCCAAATGTTGCCATTTTCCCAACAGCAGGGAGGCAGACGCAGGCATTCTCACTTCCGCCTCCCTGCTGAGGCCACACCTGCTCACAGGGTTACTGTCTCATCATCCGTTGCAGTTTGTCCAGCCCAGCCTAGATCAGGGATTGGGGTTGCCTCACCCCACACTCAGCTCCAGACCAAGACTGCTGCACAGTTGCTTCCTGTCCAACTCGCAGGGAGAGGGGGTGGCACAGACAATGCACAGCAATTAGGAGCTCTGACCCACCCCATAGCAGTGCCCAGTAGACAAAGGAGCTGAGACCAGGATCTGCTGCTTGGAACACAAGAGGAGATAAGAGAGGGCCCTGCCCTGGCGGGGGGATCCGTGTGAGACTGTAATCCATCCCTGTTCAATCTTGCTGCTCAGTATGATTCTCATTGCTGCTGATGTCCCTATGTAAACCACTGCTTCTGGTGCAAGGCCACAACCACAGACTGTTGGGACCACAACATCATGCAGACGTGGGATGACCAGCAGTGGGTCCAGAACTTTTGCATGAAGAAAGCAACATTTCTGGAGCTTTGTGAGCAACTTGCCCGCTCCCCCAGTGTAAAGAGACACATCTGAGGTCACTCTTGGCAGTCCAGAAGTGGGCTGCTATAGCTGTCTGGAACCTGGCTACTCCAGACTGCTAGAGGTCCATTGGCAAACAGTTTGGAGTTAGAAAGTCGACTGTGAGTAAAGGGGTAGCAGAGGTAACTGAAGCAAACAGGCATGTGGGTTACCCCAAAGTGGCTGGCATTAAAGATATTCCAAAGGTAATTGCTGACTTTGAGAGAATGGGGTTTCCTGTCTGTGGGGGGGCCACTGATGGCATTCAGGTGCCCATAATTTGTCCTCCTCAAGAAGCACACGAGTACATAAACCACGAAGAGTACCACTCCATTGTTATGCAGGCACTCGTGGATCACAGAGGCAGATTTATGAATGTCAGATTGGGCAGTACAGGAAAAGTGCAAGATGCCAGTGTTTTGCTGCTCAGGAGTCTACATTCATAGACAAGTTGGAACACTATTACCACCAAATGACATTGAATTAAATAGTGTTACTGTCCCCATTGTTCTTCTGGGAGATCCTGTGTATCCTCTTTTGCCTTGGTTTCTGAAACCATGCCCTGATTTCAGAGGCTCCCCTGGCAAAAAAAGAGATTTAATTACACTCCCAGCAGGTGTAGAATGGTTGCTGGCAGACAGTAAGGCCTAATAAGACAAAATTATTTCAGGGGCAGATAAAGATCTGCAAAGTCAACAGACACCTGATTCCCTAGAGGCCAGAGATATACAAATCAGAAGTAAGAAAACCAGTAAGTATTTATGTGCTTATATGACCCTCCATCACTGCCATATCTAAGCACCTCAAACATTATTGATTTTACCCTCACAACACCTATGAGGTACTGTGCAGGGGTTTGCAGATCCCTCCTTAAGACTAAAGCAGTGATGGAACTGGACCAAGAAGGCCCTGTCCCATAGCAGCTGCAGAGCATGCTCCAAATGGAAGACCTGCTTACAATGGGACGGTGGCAATCAAGTGGGGAGAGAGTGAAGGAGAGGCTATCTACAGGAAGGAAGCCAGTTAGTACCTTCTGGAACACGGGAATCCACAGAGGAAGGACCTAGACCATGGGTAACACCAAAATGGGCAGCAAGGGGTCTGACCCCTTTTTCTCTCCCCTTCTGCCTGACAAGGCTAAAATCATAGGACACTGAAAAGGGAGGACAGGGAAGGTCTGACAAACTATCTGAATTGCTGAGACTGTTTGAACAATCCTCTGTGAGGAATGAAGCAGAGGGCTGTGGCCATGCCCCAAACTGAAGAGAACACCGAGTGGTGGGTATGAAGTGGCCCAGGGTAGGCTGGTCTGGGTATCAGCTAGAGGGGACAGAAACAATTCCCACTCCTCCCCACTTAGGCCCTGGGTTGACAGTTGGTGGAAAGGGTGGGCCCAGGTTTCCCTATCCTTCCCTATACCCTAGACTGATCAGGGGCAACCTAGAGAAAGACAGATTGACTTGGTTGCCAGGGCTTCATATTGCCTGATAAACCTCCCCCTCCCGCTGCCATAGGACTCTAGAGACTGAGTCATGGCCTGCCTGCTAGGCCTCCTGGCCCCTACATGAACCCTACAGGTCCTATCCTTATTTTCACAAATAAGGAACTGAGGCACAGAGAAATTTAGTAACTTGCCCAAGGGCACACAGGAAGCCTGTGGCAGAGGTGGGAATTGATCCTACGTCTCCTGAGCTCCCAATCCAGTACCTTAACACCAAAGTCATCTTGCTTCTCTCCCATGCTATCTAGAGCATACCTGTGTGTGAACTCTGATCTTCAGGAAACTGCTATACACATTATGTTGACTGCCTGCTGCAGGTTTTTTAAATGAGCAGTAAGAAGACTGATCAGTGTCTCTTTCTGAAATACCAGATGAAAACCGCCTCTTGATTTTACAGAAATTACACCGGAATCAAACCGCATTTATCATTGTACTCTCCAGTTAACACAAACCTGACCTCTCTTTTTTGGATTCTGCAAAATAGAGTTACATCTCAATAAGAAGCTAGGGGAAGTTCCTTCTTTCTGGCTTGATCATTGATAGACTGACCAACCAGGCACAGCCACATTTGAATTACAGATGCGGTGTTTTGTCTAAAGTTTTGGCCATCCAGTTTTTATTAAGGAGATTTACACCATAGACAAAAAGTTAAAGCTACACCAAAAGGGATCTATAAACAGCAGTGTAATCTATCAAACATGGGCTTTCTCCCATCCTATTCACTATGTACTGCACAACATCACACTATCGACTGTGACACTTCCCAGGGTACCCAGGGCTGTGAGGCACCTCACTACCACCTGCCCTTACCATGAGGGAATCTTGTCTGTGCCTGCTATGGATCAGCTCCCTGATTCCAACAGCCTCTGGCAAAACAAGCTGCCTTCCAGGCTTCCGCATGCATCATGCTCTCTGTACAGGTTAGCAACAGGTACACACCAACTCATGAGTCCGCAGAGCATCCCTCTGGAGTACCCAGCCACTGATCCACTGAACATTCACCAAACTCTTAGATTCTCTTCTCCTAAGGGTATAGCACACATCAGCTTACAAGATCCAACTCAGAATCACTAATCTGCTTAACATACAGCACTTAGATATATTTACAGTGAAAGCAAGAATAAGTTTATTATCAAAGATCAGAGACTCAACTGACCATAAGAATATTGGAAACAAATGGTTACATATAAAACAAAATCATAATCTGCTTTCTAGAACCGCAGCTTCACTCACAAGACATTCTCCTATCTCCTACAGAATAGCTTACTCCAAGTCCTTTCCCCAGCACTGTCAACCAGGATGTCTGAGATGTCTTTCGTGTCTGTCTCAAGGCACGCTACCTTTTATGTGTGTATATGTGTGTGTGTGTGTGTGTGTGTGTCTATATATATATATAGAGAGACACACAACTTACTTGTCACATATTTTCTGTATATACATCTCACAATAATTAAGATGACAAGAGGGACAAAGACTTCCAGTAGAGATCTTGCATGACCCCTTCTGGTAAATCCAGAAGATCCCTGTACCCCAGCGTACCCTGTGCCTTCTGCCATTGGCATCAAGAGGCCCTTGGGTCACACCTACAAATACACAGAACAGACTTCACTGAACGCACCAAGTATTGTATCATTTTGTCATCCCCTCCTACCCACCCAATGAGCCATGCTGTTCATTGAGATGACTGTGAGCACATATGAAGAGAATACAAATGAAAGACATTGGGAACTTCACTACTAGCCACCTCAGACTTATTTATTATTTCTACTATTTAACTTGATAGAGAACTAATTTTACCAAAAAAAGTCTTACTTTGAGAAGTGGAGCTGTTGTAGCAATGGCAGCTGCTGTGGCTGCCGCGACGGTTGTAGCTGAATCTATATTGCTGTGTGCTGACCTGGTATCTTGAGCACTCTTTTTCTTTTCCGTAGATACATTTTCTAAAAGCTGTACCTTCACCTCCTTAAATACAGGAGGGTTTGGGGTTCTATAAATACAAAACGTATCTTCCTGTGAATGGCATTCTTGTCAATTCCTGATCGAGCATAACATTCCCATTCCCTCCTTCCCCATAAACTAGCCTTTCTTCAGCATTATTAGCCATTGTGAGATTTTCCAGGGATACCCAGGATTGTGAGGGATCTCACCACCACCTGCCCTTCGCATGAGGATGTCTTGTCTGTGCCTGCTATGGAGCAGCTCCCTGAAACCACTAGCCTCTGGCAACACAAGCTGCCTTGCAGGCCTCCACAGGCCTTACTCTCTCTGTACAGGTTAGCAACTCATACACACCAACCCGCAAGCCTTCCAAATGTTCCTCTGAAGTGCTCCGACCCCATTTAACTGGACACTCACAGAACTCCTAGATTCGCTACCTCCAAAGGAATAATACACATCAGGTTGTAAGAGTCAACTTAATACATGGTTTCCGAGTAGCAGCCGTGTTAGTCTGTATTCACAAAAAGAAAAGGAGTACCTGTGGCACCTTAGAGACTAACAAATTTATTTGAGCATAAGCTTTCGTGAGCTACAGCTCACTTCATCGGATGCGTACAGCTCCCCACTATATTTTCCACTGAATGCATCCGATGAAGTGAGCTGTAGCTCACGAAAGCTTATGCTCAAATAAATTTGTTAGTCTCTAAAATGCCACAAGTACTCTTTTTCTTTTAACTTAATACACAACACTTAGATATACTTTACTTATAGTGAAAACAAGAATACATTTATTATCAAAGAACAGTGATTCAATACAGGAAACAAATGGTTACATACAAAACGGAATCATAACATGCTTTCTACAGACTAAGCTTAATATACAAGGCATTCCCTATCCCTTACAAGATAGTCTTTTTCCAAGCATTTTCTGTCAGGTTGGATGAAATCCCTTCTCATAAGATAGACTCCAATGGCAACTTGTCCTCATAGAATGAAGGGATAACTTGGGGGTTCATCTGCACCCAGATATAGTTTCAGAAGTTCATTATCCTACTCCAAAAAAGGATAACTCTTGCTGGTTTTGTTTTTTCCTGCAACCTCCACAATCTATTGATTGGTATTTTGCTAGGTCTGTAAATGGGCATCCATTGAGAACCACACAATACTTAATTTGCACATCACCAGCCAAAATGAGACAAGCATCTCTTCCCATCTCCCTGCCAGGAGTATGTGGATTATCTTTTGGGGACCTGTCTTAATTCACAGACCCAAAGAACATAATTTTTAGTATATATACGTAACTTCACATATTTTCTGTACATACATCTCACAATGATTATGATTTCCAGTATGATACTTTCATTACAGACCTTACATGACATTCTTTGCTGGACCAGTATGTAGATATCAGACCCAGGGGATTTCTGTAACCCTTATGTACCTCAGTGCCCTTTGCCAGTTGGCATCAAGAGGTCCTTGGGTCACACCCATACAGGCATTTATGGCTTCTCCAACAATAAACTTCCTTTAAAGAAAAATTACACATTTCTACTACACAGCTGACACTGAAGAATTTTACTTAAATCTTTATTGCAACAAGATAATAAAGATTTGTTACAGAGGTACCATTTGTTAATGTTTGTAATATTAAGGGCATGGTCTGTCTATGATATTACTGCAACCATGACACACTATGGGTTTACACACTGGCTCACCTAGTTCAATTACATATGCAGTTCTAGACTGTGGTATAGACTTGACCTTATTCAAGCAGTCTGTAACCAGGCAACAGTCCAAGTTGAAGGCTGCTAGTGGCAGTGACCTTATCTCCTTATTTTTTTTGTAAAATGCCTAGCATGCTTTGGGCACTAAATAAATCAGAACAATTCCTGCCCCATTTTTTGTATCACTAAGGCATTATTCCAAAAGGTTTTTGAAAGCATTAAAGAAAAAAAATTGTACAAAATAGTAAAGACACTGTAGGGCAGATAGACTTCAAACCAGAAAATGAGTTCTGAAAAAAATAGTTCCACTAGTATAAACGGAATATTAATGGAGGAGAATAAAGAACCATTTTCCTTTTATCAGTGCTACTAAGAGGGATCAAGAAAACCAGGAACCACATATCTTAATAGAAACTGAACAGCTGAGACATTATTCACAGCTCAAACTTACCTCTGTTTTAATACAGCGCGCAAAGCTTCTCTCTCGCCAGTAGTGTACTGAGAAATAAATATATCGCCGTCTGTGAAAGAAGAATATAATATACACTTTGTCAAATTTAATTTTCAGGTCTCATTTTATAAAGGTAAAAACAAAGTTATTTCAGTAACATGTAGAAATTTGGTATAAAGTACATCACAGCTGAATACACAAGCCACATTATTTCAGGGTGTAAATGTTATGAAAAGACAAACATTAGGCATCATTTAACATAGGGCTAAAAAAATCTGAGTATCATTCACTACTGCATTTTAAAGATAGTCATTGATAAGACAACCCAATGCACTATGAGAATAACTGAATTTATTTTCTCTCACATAAAGCAGTGAAGAATTTGAGAATGCTGTCAAAATAATGACAGTTTTGAATGTGTGCAGCACATGACATATACATTTAAACTGTACAAACTAACTGAAACTTTCTAATAAACAAAAATGAACTAAAACTGAATAATATTAATATTAGTTTTTCCTGTGCTATCAAGTGCAACAAAAACCTTCACCCACCATCAAATGCTCTAGAAGGTCCCCTAATCAGGATTCTCCCCCATTGTGCATCACAGAGGACTCCAAATCCAATAGTCATAAGCAAGCTGCACCAAGTTTACTTAGTAAAGGATCTTGAAAATTCAGAGTAAGCAGCACTGCTTGCCATAGATAAACTATGTTATAATACAACCTTGCTAATATGCGTATTGCTAATCTGCACATTTTATAATGCACATGTAACAGAGTAGCCTTCTACCTCCCTCTCAGCAAAGATTTAACAGAAATTGTAGTAAGATCTCATTATCAATACTACTGTACATTATTTAACAAAACACATATGTTTCACCTTGATAAGAAGGGCTCGGCCCTCCTTTACCCCCACCCTGAGGGCTGCACAGAGGGTGGATCTTTTCTTAATATACTAAGTAGTATCAGATAAAGTTAAACTGCACTTGAAAAGCAATGACTAAATTAAATTTTGCAATGCATTAACCTTGCTCATTTTTAACTGTTTGTTTGCTTATTTATCAGTTTGTGAAATTTAGTAATTCACAATGGGGTCTCTCCTCCTCAATAATGTTCTGAAAAGTGACTAGGTTTAAACATGCCCTTTCTTACTCTACAAATCCAATCCTTGTATGTATTTAGTTATATCTGCTAACCTCAGTGTTTAGAAATAGGGGTGTGGGTGTATGCATTTCTATTTATCCTTGTCATCAAAGAACAGTGAATCTGTGCAACTCCACTGAGGGCAATGGGGTTGCAAAGGGTGACTGAAGTCAGAATTTGCCCCACACTGACAGTGAACAATCCAGGAAGAATTACTGACTTTCATATTCCAGACTGAGTTTGCAAGGCTGGCAGTCAGAAAAGCATCTTTATACATGTAAGCTGAGCACACAGAATCTGGAAATCGTTCATGTACAACTATGGATCTTCTTTCTAAAAAGAGACAAGATCGGTGAAGTAATATCTTTTGTTGGACCAACTTCTGTTGGAGAGAGAGACAAGCTTTGAGTCACAAAGAGCTCTTCTTCAGGTGTAGGAAAGGAAATGCATCCGATGAAGTGAGCTGTGGCTCACGAAAGCTTATGCTCAAATAAATTTGTCAGTCTCTAAGGTGCCACAAGTACTCCTTTTCTTTTTGCGAATACAGACTAACACGGCTGGTACTCTGAAAGGAACTCTGAGCATCTCAGTTAAACGCATGGTGAAACAGATTGTTTAGCGTAAGTAGTTAGAACATATTCTAAGGGACCATTCAAGATAGAGCGGCCCATTAACACCTCTGCAATCATAGGACAAAAAGAGGGGTTTAGTGGGTTACAGCTTGTTGTAATAAGCCATAAATCCAGTCTCTGTTCCATCCGTGAGTTTCAGTTTCTAGCAGAGTAATGAATTTAAGCTCCTAAGCTCATCTTTTGAAAGTGTTGTGCAGATTTCCTTTGAGGATGAGGACTGATAGGGCAGATATAGAGTGACTGCCTTCTGAAAAGCTATGATGCTTGGAGTACCTTTCCCAGACCTGAAGTACAGCTCTCTGTGGCTTGAAAGCTTGTTTCTCTCACGAACAAAAGTTGGTCCAACAAAAGATATTACCTCACCCACCTTGCCTCTAATATCCTGGGACCAACACAGCTGCAACTACACTGCATACTCCTTTTTTATAGCTGTTTTACAGCCCACAGAGTAGAACTATACTTCAAAAATTGGCATCTCTGATTTAAATGAGAGATTAGAATTGGGAAAAATATTTAGATTTTATTAATTTAAACTCATTTTTTCAACATGGAAACAGTGAGTTTTAAATGTTTCACTTTTATACGACCAGTATAAGGTACAGGAATCTAACAAAAAGAAAAGGAGTACTTGTGGCACCTTAGAGACTAACAAGTTTATTTGAGCATAAGCTTTCGTGAGCTATAGCTCACTTCATCAGATGCATTCTGTGGAAAATACAGTGGGCAGATTTATATACATAGAGAACATGAAACAATGGGTGTTACCATACACACTGTAACGAGAGTGATCACTGAAGGTGAGCTATTACCAGCAGGAGAGCAGGGGTGAACCTTTTGTAGTGATAATCAAGGTGGGCCATTTCCAGCAGCTGACAAGAACGTCTGAGGAACAGTGGGGGGCGGGGCGTGGGGAATAAACAAGAGGAAATAGTTTTACTTTGTGTAATGACCCATCCACTCCCAGTCTCTATTCAAGCCTAAGTTAATTGTATCCAGTTTGCAAATTAATTCCAATTCAGCAGTCTCTCATTGGAGTCTGTTTTTGAAGATGTTTTGTTGAAGAATTGCAACTTTTAGGTCTGTAATCGAGTGACCAGAGAGAATGAAGTGTTCTCCAACTGGTTTTTGAATGTTATAATTCTTGATGTCTGATTTGTGTCCATTTATTCTTTTACGTAGAGACTGTCCAGTTTGACCAATGTACATGGCATATATCACACTGGTAGATGCACAGGTGAACGAGCCTCTGATAGTGTGGCTGATGTGATTAGGCCCTATGATGGTGTCCCCTGAATAGATATGTGGAAACAGTTGGCAACGGGCTTTGTTGCAAGGATAGGTTCCTGGGTTACTGGTTCTGTTGTGTGGTTGCTGGTGAGTATTTGCTTCAGGCTGTGGGGCTGTCTGTAAGCAAAGACTGGCCTGTCTCCCAAGATCTTTGAGAGTGATGGGTCATCCTTCAGGATAGGTTGTAGATCCTTGATGATGCGTTGGAGAGGTTTTAGTTGAGGGCTGAAGGTGATGGTTAGTGGCGTTCTGTTATTTTCTTTGTTGGGCCTGTCCTGTAGTAGGTGACTTCTGGGTACTCTTCTGGCTCTGTCAATCTGTTTCTTCACTTCAGCAGGTGGGTATTGTAGTTGTAAGAATGCTTGATAGAGATCTTGTAGGTGTTTGTCTCTGTTTGAGGGGTTGGAGAGAATGCGGTTGTATCATAGAGCCTGGCTGTAGACAATGGATCGTGTGGTGTTGTCTGGATGAAAGCTGGAGGCATGTAGGTAGGAATAGCGGTCAGTACGTTTCCGGTATAGGGTGGTGTTTATGTGACCATCGCTTATTAGCACCGTAGTGTCCAGGAAGTGGATCTCTTGTGTGGACTGGTCCAGGCTGAGGTTGATGGGGGATGGAAATTGTTGAAATCATGGTGGAATTCCTCAAGAGCTTCTTTTCCATGGGTCCAGATGATGAAGATGTCATCAATGTAGCGCAAGCAGAGTAGAAGTATTAGGGGACGAGAGCAGAGGAAAAGTTGTTTTAAGTCAGCCATAAAAATGTTGACATACTGTGGGGCCATGCGGGTACCCATCGCAGTGCCGCTGATTTGAAGGTATACATTGTCCCCAAATGTGAAATAGTTATGGGTAGAGACAAAGTCAAAGTTCAGCCACCAGGTTTGCCGTGACATTATCGGGGATATTGTTCCTGACAGCTTGTAGTCCATCTTTGTGTGGAATGTTGGTATAGAGGGCTTCTACATCCATATTGGCCAGGATGGTGTTTTCAGGAAGATCACCAATGGATTGTAGTTTCCTCAGGAAGTCAGTGGTGTCTCAAAGATAGCTGGGAGTGCTGGTAACGAAGGGCCTGAGGAGGGAGTCTACATAGCCAGACAATTCAGGGTTTAGCTGATCGCCATATTTGGGGTCGGGAAGGAATTTTCCTCCAGGGCAGATTGGAGAGGCCCTGGAGGTTTTTCGCCTTCCTCTGTAGCATGGGGCACGGCTCACTTGAGGGAGGCTTCTCTGCTCCTTGAAATCTTTAAACCACGATTTGAGGACTTCAATAGCTCAGACATGGGTGAGGTTTTTCGTAGGAGTGGGTGGGTGAGATTCTGTGGCCTGCGCTGTGCAGGAGGTCGGACTAGATGATCAGAATGGTCCCTTCTGACCTTAGTATCTATGAATTCTGCTGTCAGGGCGCCAATGCCTGAGATGATGGGGCGTCCAGGATTTCCAGGTTTATGGATCTTGGGTAGCAGATAGAATACCCCAGGTCGGGGTTCCAGGGGTTTGTCTGTGCAGATTTGTTCTTGTGCTTTTTCAGGGAGTTTCTTGAGCAAATGCTGTAGTTTCTTTTGGTAACTCTCAGTGGGATCAGAGGGTAATGGCTTGTAGAAAGTGGTGTTGGAAAGTTGCCTAGCAGCCTCTTGTTCATATTCCGACCTATTCATGATGACGATAGCACCTCCTTTGTCAGCCTTTTTGATTATGATGTCAGAGTTGTTTCTGAGGCTGTGGATGGCATTGTGTTCTGCACGGTTGAGGTTATGGGGCAAGTGATGCTGCTTTTCCACAATTTCAGCCCCTGCACGTCAGTGGAAGCACTCTATGTAGAAGTCCAGTCTGTTGTTTCGACTTTCAGGAGGAGTCCACCCAGAATCCTTCTTTTTGTAGTCTTGGTAGGAAGGTCTCTGTGGGTTAGTATGTTGTTCAGAGGTGTGCTGGAAATATTCCTTAAGTCGGAGATGTCAAAAATAGGATTTTAGGTCACCACAGAACTGTATCTAACAGTCATAATCTGTATAATTTAACATTTATCCCTATACACAGGAATATCACGGAAACAGAAAAGTTCAAGAACTGATGTATTCTCAAAAGGAACCTCAGGATTTACACATTTATTTTAGATGCATGTAGGAGAGGGGCAAAAGCATTATTTAACCCAATATAATTCATAGCAGTAACTCTTAAAAGAATCAAACACATTTTGAAAGAAATTAAGAAAAAAAACTATTAGAGGAAAGTAATAATTTATCATAAAATGAAGTGAAGTAAACATTTTAGCAATTTACTACAAGACCATTACCTGACCACATGGTGCTTCAGTTTAAGATTACACAACCTACCCCCCTCCAAATTGCACTAGGGCACCAAACTCCCAACAGAAGGAATCTCTCACAAACAACAACTTGTTTAGTTGTAAGTAGGTTCCCATAGCAACAATCCAACCTTTGCACTATTCCTTAAAGGGGCAGTACTTTCTCTTAAGTTTGACAACTAAATAGAGAAAAAACACACACAATCTTCTTTTAAATAGATTTCAGGTCAGAAGAGACTATTATGATCATCTAGCCCAGTGGCCCCCAAACTTTTCATAGTTGCAACCCCCCCTTACCCTTGTCTCCCCTCCTGCCCCCCATGGGAGCCAGGGCCAGGATCGGGGGGGCAGTCAGGAGTAAGGAAGCCAAGGCTGGGGCTGCAGCTGGGCTGGGTCTGGGCTGGAATGGAGCCATGTCCAGGGACCAAGGCTGGGGGCGGGTCCAGGGCTGGGAGTAGAGCCGCAGCTGGAGGACGAGGCTGGGTGCAGGGCTGGGAGCAGAAGTCACAGTCAGGGGTCAAAGCTCGGGGCGGGGATGAGGCCAGTAGCCTGGGCTGCAGCTGGGGGCGGGGCCAGGAGCAGGGCTGAGTGGCACTGCAATTATTTCTTTCCCCCCCCAACAAATATTAATTAAAAAACTCACAGAAAGCAAAACCACTGCCAATGGTCAGAGAAGAAACGATTCATAGATACTAAGGTCAGAAGGGACCATTATGATCATCTCGTCTGACCTCCTGCACAATGCAGGCTACAGAATCTCACCCACCCACTACTGCGAAAAACCTCACCTATGTCTGAGCTATTGAAGTCCTCAAATCGTGGTTTAAAGACTTCAAGAAGCAGAGAATTCTCCAGCAAGTGACCCGTGCCCCATGCTACAGAGGAAGGCGAAAAACCTCCAGGGCCTCTTCCAATCTGTCCTGGAGGAAAATTCCTTCCCGACCCCAAATATGGCGATCAGCTAAACCCTGAGCATATAATTATGTCTTTAATAGGTAACAATTTTACACAGAACATTGTTTTTTTTATTGTAGATATTCCATATTACATGAAATTAAAAAGTGAGAGAGAAGTATTAAAAAACAGATTTCTTTGCCTATTTTACCATCCGATTATTAAAGCTAAAAAAGTTTAAAAATGTAGTTTACTTCTTGGTTATAAACTCCTTTCATGTTTGATCCATCACCTAGTAAAATGCTGCAAAAATTATAGATGAATACTGTAACTTTTTTTTAAAATAGCTTTTTTAGAATTGAAAAAAAATTCATACATACAATGTAAGGCTAGCATGGACCATTGTGATCATCTAGTCTGTCCTCTGACATAGGTTGGCTATAGGAATTCTCTGAATTAATTCCTGTTTGAACTAGAGCATATATTTATCCAGTTAGCTCAATATCAGTGAGCTCTCCGCCACATTATTCACCACTTCCCCAATCTCTGTCATCTACAAACTTTATGGGTAATGATTGTTTCCTTCCAGCTTATTGATAAACAATGTTAAATAGCGTAGGGACAAGAACTAAGTTTCCTGTAAGCTGCGTGGTTGTGCAGCAGGCTCTCAAGGGCCACACAGGCAGGGAGAGGAGCCCCTCCCCTGGCCCAGCCGGGGAGAGGAGCACCTCCCCAGCCCAGACCCACTGGAGCTGACAGGGACAGGAGCCCCTCCCCCCATCCCGTCCTGGGCCCGCCAGAGCTGCCGGGGAGAGAAGCCCCTACCCTCACCTGGTCCAGCCCAGGCCCACTCAAGCTGCCCGGGAGAGGAGCCCCTGCCCGAGCCCGGCCCACCAGAGCTGCCAGGGAGAGAAGCCCCTCCCGCAGCCTGGCCTGGCCCCACCCTGCCAGAGCTGCTGTGGATGGGCAGAGGCACCTCTGACCCGGCCCCAAGCTGCTGTGGTGAGAGAGGGCTAGGGGGAGTCCTCTCTCCCCGTTGTAGCCCCGGAGCAGCCTGAATCCCAAACCCCTCATCCCCGGCCCCACCCCAGAACCTTCACCCCCAGCTGGAGCCATCACCCGCTGCCCCAGCCCTCAGCCTCCTCCTTCACCCTGAACCCCTCATTCCCAACCCCACCCCCAGCCAGAGCCATCACCCCCACACCCCAACCCTCTGCCCTCGTCCTGAGCCCCCTCCCGCACCCTAATCCCCTCATCCACAGCCCCACCCCAGAGCCCACACTCCCAGCCGGAGCCCTTATCCCCCCCACACAGCCTAACCCAGTGCCCCAACCCCCTCGCACACTCTGAACCCCTCGCCCCCGCCACACATCACCTCCATATTGGTGCACATAACAAAATTAATTCTGCACGTGGACATAAAAAATTAGAGAAAACACTGGCCAAGACCCAATATGTGCAGGACCTCACTAGAAATACATCTGCTCTATGATGAGTCCCTGTTTACAATTACGTTTTGACCCTATCAGTTAGCCAGTTTTTAAACCATTTAATGGGATATGTTGATTTTGTATTGTTCTAATTCCTTAATCAATATGTTGTTTAATACCAAGTCAAATGCCTTTCAGAAGTCTATTACATCCACACTATTACCCTTATCAACCAAACTTGAAATATCATCAAAAAAGATGAAACTGCAATGCTACCAATGCTGTTAAAGTCTTATAAATATTAATTAAAAAACCCCATAATTTAGGGGCCAAATCTGACCAGTTTAATTAAAATACAAATCCCATTTTCAAAAAGCTGATTCCAAACAAATCTCATTTTTAAAAATATAGCTTTTCCTAGAAATTGGTTGCTTGCAAAAATATGTACACTCACTGCATCCGATGAAGTGAGCTGTAGCTCACGAAAGCTTATGCTCTAATAAATTTGTTAGTCTCTAAGGTGCCACAAGTACTCCTTTTCTCACTGCAGCAGTAACTGACCTCATGCTAATGTCACCAAACAAGCTCTTCAAACCAAAAATCGCGAGCTCTTGAATATTCTATTAAAAGGCATGCACCACTTCAGTACTAGGAGGCTGCCAAGATTTCTGGCAATGCAGTTTAATACACTATTGGAAGGTGCTCAGATCCTACAGGGATGAGCACAGTATATGACCTCGTATGGTAAAGGACAGAATGAAATAGAATAGAACTCCCACTGTTAAAAAAGAAGGATTTAAGATAACCTCATTTTACTAATGAAACTCATGAACTGCAACATCTTGACTAACAATTTTTATACTGAAGGAAAAGATATGAAACAAACATTTTATAGCTATTTTCCAAAATAGCTTTTTTCTTAACAATGGTTATAGAAGTCTGATATTTTGTCTTACCTTCTCGTCTATTTCCATCTTCCATTACTTGCAAAGAAACTCCTTTTACTGCAGTTTCCTTAGAATAATCCTTTAGGGATAGGTGTGAGGGGAAAAACAAACATTAACAACATGTATCAAGAAGAATTTATGTTTAAATTATTTTTATATACATACACACACACACACACACACACACACACACAGATCAAAATACAAAAGAAATATAGATTTCAGAGTAGCAGCCGTGTTAGTCTGTATTCGCAAAAAGAAAAGGAGTACTTGTGGCACCTTAGAGAATAACAAATCTATTTGAGCATAAGCTTTCGTGAGCTACAGCTCACTTCATCGGATGCATTTGGTGGAAAATACAGAGGGGAGATTTATATACACACACAGAGAACATGAAACAATGGGTTTTATCATACACACTGTAAGGAGAGCGATCACTTCAGATGAGCCATCACCAGCAGCAGGGGGGGGAAAAGGAGGAAAACCTTTCATGGTGACAAGCAAGGTAGGCTATTTCCAGCAGTTAACAAGAATATCAGAGGAACAGTGGGGGGTGGGTTGGGGGGGAGAAATAACATGGGGAAATAGTTTTACTTTGTGTAATGACTCATCCATTCCCAGTCTCTATTCAAGCCTAAATTAATTGTATCCAGTTTGCAAATTAATTCCAATTCAGCAGTCTCTCGTTGGAGTCTGGTTTTGAAGTTTTTTTGTTGAAGGATAGCCACCCTCAGGTCTGTAATCGAGTGACCGGAGAGATTGAAGTGTTCTCCAACTGGTTTTTGAATGTTATAATTCTTGACGTCTGATTTGTGTCCATTTATTCTTTTACGTAGAGACTGTCCAGTTTGACCAATGTACATGGCAGAGGGGCATTGCTGGCACATGATGGCATACATCACATTGGTAGATGCGCAGGTGAACGAGCCTCTGATAGTGTGGCTGATGTGATTAGAAATATAGTATGCAATTATAAATCAGTAAAGTATGTCTTATTTTGTATCAGCACCCAAAAGTTTCAGAAACAGACATGAATGCTGAACATGTGGGCATAAAGACCTCCACATTGGAGTAATACAAGCTGCTATTCAGAGACCCTACTCTCTGTACCCGCTAACCTAGAATAATATTGATTGTGATATTTTTCTGGACAGTAATGCATTTAGACTAAAAATAAGAAGTAATCTCAATATTAAGGTGTTTATTTTGCACATTGGTAGCCAAAGGATTTTAAACAAATAACTCATTAATAGCGATAAAAATTACATATGTGCTTATTTTAACATGTGCAAGCAGTCCCAATGAATTCATCATAACTACTCATGCACATAAAGTTAAGCATATACGCAAGTGATTCCAGGACTTGGATCATATAATGGAATTTATTTCACCGAGATAAACCTTGAATAATCATGCTCTACTGCTGGGATGGAGAGATAAAAATCCACCACATTACCCTAAACTTTGATGTGGGTTTGCAGAACTGTACTCTACAGTAGTGGTTTTCAACCTTTATTCATTTGCGGATCCCGAAAAACTTTCATATGGAAGCATGGACCCCTTTAGAAATTCAAACTGCTGTACTCTTAAAGTCTTAGACTGAAAACTGACTGAACAGAATTCAACTATAAACGTTGCATGTGCATGGCACGGCATTTGACACAAAGTGAGAAAGGGCACTAAATGTGGGCTTCTATGGTAATGACAATACTTCTGGGTTTTGACCTGTAGGTGGGACTACTCACATCAGTTTTTCTGATCAATCAAAAGTAATGCCTTTTCTGGGATCTGAAACTTTCTTTTCACAGTCACCTCTCACAGACTCCTTAGACATAGTCTGCAGACCCCCAGGGGTCTGCAGACCACAGGTTGAAAACCACTGCTCTACAGTCACTACTTCAGCCTATGAGTAAGGCTAATAGCTACAGGTCCTATTTGCCACTACTCATCTGTCACTGGATCTACTCTGAGCCATACAGAAACCCATCTGCAGTCCCTTCACAGCACAGAAGACAGGAGAATTTTATCCTTATGCATGGCCATGTACAATGGATTCACTAAAAACAGATCTCAGCAAGTACAGACTACAGAAAATATAGCAAATATAAAAGGAGAAACTAATTGAGCTAGAAAGGGTCACACTGAAATATTAAAGAAATGTTAATAGACTGATATGAACTAATGTCTATTTAAATGAACAATGACAGGAAGCAAAAGAAACTATAATCATAATATTAAAGGTCTTCAGGAAATCATATTGATTTGTGCTATTCAAGGAGCAGAAATTTCATAGGAATAATTACACTATAATTTGAAAAAACAGTTGCTATAGGGGGAACATAAGAAAACAATGCATGCATAATCACTATATACTAGATAAGATAAGAGAACATAAAAGCTCTGATTTTGCAAAGACTTATGCATGTGCATTGACTTCAATACTTCCAGTGCATAAAAGTTCAGCACATGCAGAAGTCTTCGGAGGAATAGGGCTGAAGTCAGATAAGCCTCTCAGAGAGAAGAAGTTTGCTGTTCTACTAAAATTTGGATCGTATATATAATCTTTTGAGATGGATGTTTGGCATACACTTCAGGATTGTAGGATCAGGAATAGAACAGTAAGTCTTCTTACCTTCTGTGATAATAGCATGGGTTCTAAATCATTTTCTACTGAAAACAGATGTTCTGAACTTCTTTCAGCCAACATACTTCGAACCGCTAAAATAAAAGAGACTTTCCTGTAGTTATGCATATGTAGTTTACACATTTGTGACAGGTATAACGAGTCTGTTCCACATCTTAGTCATTTCTATATCTGTACCTTTAAAAATCTAAACTAAACAAAATGACCTTCATTGCACAAATGAGCTCAGAGTGTCAACCTGGAACTGGCATATTAATGAACAATGTCCGAGATGCAACATAAACCTGTTTAACACACAAGAGGAACTTGCTGAAAGTGAGAATCGCAAATGATGCAGTGACAACTCTGGATCAAATTCAGTATGAAATCAACATAAATTAATGGGGTAATGCATTCTAATGCCCTTTTACAAAGATAACATCTTGTAAAGTTGTGTGATCCTTTGATCAACAATGAAAACTTTATTTTCTAAAGAGACAAGAGGCACATTCTAGCCCAATAAATTCATGGCACAGTATATGTCAATTTTAACTATTTTAAATGAACCCATTACTGTAGTTTCTAGATGATAGGGAATAAGATATAGCTTTAGCTGCCAGACATTTAAGATATACTTGAAATGTAGGGAGAAACACTGTTAAACGGATGTCATCAACTTAAAAAAAAAATTCAATTTCGAACCTGAAAATGCTTTACTTACTATTGTAGTATGCACCAAAAATTACTAGAACTTAAAGATTAGAGGAAATAATATATTATGTTTTTTTCAGTTTACTTGTATATTTGTCAGTTTCACTGTTTCATCTGTATAAGTAGTTAAGTGGGTTCAGCTGTTTGTGTGGGTCTTTCACAAAGCAACACCAGAGAAAAAAGCTAAACTGTAAAAATCTCATTTTAATATTGTAATCACAGTAATTACCAAGAAGAGTCGGGGCAGCTGTTGTATCTGAAACTCTTTTTAAACACAGTTTTAAAAAAAAACCTGACTACCTTTCAAGTTAAATGTGTCCCTCTAAACATGCAATCATTATGTAACCAAAACAGAGGGGTCACTGGAATTACCTTTTTTGAAATATCCATACAAAGCATTTAATATTTAACATCTTTTCATGACTGTATTCTCTATTCTAAACTGCCAATACATATTTCTTCCTAATCTCAGTAGGTTATGGTCATCGTACATTGGGAAATCTATCAGTTCCAGCCCTCAGAGCAAATTAATCTGTCATTTTAAAGATAGAGAAAGCTGCAAGTGCATGAAAAAGCCTGTGATCTTTCCTCCAGTACAGTGCTACAGTAGGACCTGCAATCCCCATGTAGGTACAAAGAGGGCTAAAATGACCAAAAGGTACAAGACACAGAATATCCTTCCTTCTAATTCATCATTATGAATAGCCAATGGCAAATTTATCAGCATAATAAATGTACTACACAGAATTTGGAGCAATATTTAAGAAGTGTGTGAAGTTTGGGGACATTTTGTACAGAGTTAGAAAACCATTCTAAAATATTTTATACAAAACATGTTAAAACAAAGTAGTATTTCACAAAACTGGCTAAATGACATCTGGTCAATTAGGAAACAAAAAAAAGTATAACCAATTCATATCAATCGTTACAGACAACTTTCCTAATATAAATACATCCATAAATGACATGCTAGAAAAAGGATCTGACTAGACAAATTACCCCAAAGAAATGGGGTTTGATCACATACCGCTGCTGGAGGTAGCGACAGTTGATCTATTTGGCAGAGGTTTGTTTGCTGACAATGCTGGAGGAATATAGGCTGTTTTGTCTTTAATCAAAGCTGCATCATCTGCCTGGTAGGGAAAAGCCACTTCACGAAGCTTCTTTACCGAAATTTTAACTTTTTTTCTACTGCAGTCAGCAGGTGCTGTCCAAGTGCCAGTGGGTTTTTCTTTTGCGTGGAGGCTGGTGGAGCGGATAAGCACGTCACTGGCAGTGAAGCTAGCCGTAGAGTCCTGGCTAACACTAGAATTACTTTCCACCTCCATGAAGAGCTCACAATGCAGTTTTCAACACTCACAACCAACCTATTAATGGGGTTTAATAACATTATTAACAAACTAAAAGCGGGCAGTTTATTAATGCTTATGAACTGATTATGGACAGGGGCACCCACATCATAATAACCTAGGATTAAAGAACTAAGAGCACGGGGGCGGGGGAGGGAGGGAGTGGGGTTTACAAGGTAGTCAGATGCCAGCAAATTATCCCAGGATCTAAACCAACATATACAATCAATCAGTCACCTCCTCCCTCAGCCCTCATCGTTTTACCATAGGAGGGGCAGGGACGATCTACCCTGAATAGTTCTCATGGGCCTAACGTCACAGTATTTCAGTTCCAAGCAGCGCCCACCTAGCCAGCAACAGTGCTATAGCGAGGATAGGGAGCAGCATACACGTCAAGAATTGGGATGCAGCACCCCCTTCCCCCACCGCAGGCTCCCTCCCCCAGCCCCCCAGCCCCGCAGGGCAGGGCAGAGGCTCCCTCCCCACCCCCCACTGCCCGCCCGGCAGGGCACAGGGTGCACGGTTCCTTCCCCCGCACCCCTAGGAGTACAGGGATCCCCCACCTTGGGGTGCAGGGTGCCCTCGCCCCGTTTTCCCTGGAAGCTACAGCACACCCTCATTCAACCCCTTCCCAGCAGCCACCGGAACTGCTAGTTACCATGGTAACAACACCAGCTTACCCACCCCCCGACTCCCGCCGCTTCCAACCCAGCGGCGCTAGCTTGCCCAATCCTTTCCCGGGTAGCACCGCGCATGCGCTGGCTCCGACAGGCTCCCGGGAGCTCAGAATCAAGATGAAGAGATTCGGTCTTGCGCGCGAGACGCCGCATATCCAGGGCGCATGCGTAAAGCTGCCTCCCACGGGAAGGTCATTCACTCCTGCTGCGCGGTCCCCGTTCTTTACTGTCCGGGTGGAACAAGCACGCGATACAACCAACCGTTCCCCGCTATAATGCTGTAATAGCTGCCTGTGGTTCAGCTCTGTACTCCGGGAGCATCGTGTTCCGGTATGGCGGTCCCCGCCGCACTGTGTGGGCCCCCAGGCACTTCCGGGACATGGGGGACACTTTACAATGCTACACCACCCTGTTCCGCGGGCGAAGGTAAATCTATCAGCGGATCCCTATGCGCCGATTCGTCTCCACGCGGCGGGCGGGAAACGTAGCGAATTTGCGGGGCGGAAGGAGGAGCTGAGGCTGCCGGTTCTCCCACGTGTTGAGAGGCGCTGGGCGCAGAGCGGGTGAGTAGGGGAGCGGGCCTGGCTGTCAGGACTCCTGGGTTCCATCCTTGGCCCTGACTGTGTGACTGGGGTGGGAGCCCGTGCCTCAGTTTCCCCGGGGCGGTGGGGCTGCCCCCTTGCCGGGGGCCAATGTCAGGGCAGGGAGGTCGGTCCTGGGGGAGGCTCAGGGCGCTGCCGGGCTCGCTCTCCATCGCCCCCTCCTCGCGTGTCCTTGGCACCAGGTGGTGGCTCGGGCTCTCCGCTGGGACTCCCAGCAGTGACCTTCCTTCCCCTAATGTGGCTGCGGCCCGGGTGTACGGCTCATGTCACCGAGGGAACAGACTGGCTGCCCAGGGGATCGGGCTCTGGCAGAAACCTTCAGAGAAGATTAGATTTTCAGCCTGAAAAGGGAGAAGCAACAAAGACTCCATAGGGACCACGAGAAACTTTGCTGTGGGTAGCAGTTTTATGTGGCAGGTGCTACAGGGGTGATCTAAAACCCTCAAATAGATTTAGCGTTTTGAAGAATTGGTGTAAATGTAGTCACGGTCATAGAGTTTAAGGCCAGAAGGCACCACTCCATCATTTAGCCTGACCTGCTATATATCATAGGCCAACAACACCCGCACACTACACTCAACATTAGACCAAAGTATTAGAGCCCAGTGGAGACTAGACTATTATTTTCCAGAGGCTAAGGATAGGAGGGTCCTTGGTGCACCAGGGCTTTGAGGCTCTCCCAGTAGCATGGAAATAAATGTGATATCCCAAGATAGGTTTACAAGCGTAAGAGCTTTGTAATAATTTACTATCAAGGTCATGTACTCTAAGACCAAAAGGGGCCACTGTGATCATCTAGTCTGACCTCCTTTATGACTACAGCCCAGAGAACTTCTCCAAAATACACTAGTTATCTCATGGTTATTTACTTTTATGGTACATTTTAATAATTTCCTAAAAAATTCCATTTAGCATTCTATATGTCAGGAGTGAGTGGGTGAGGGTCTGTGGCCTGCAACGTGAAGGAGATCAGACTAGAAGATAATCATGATGATCCCTTATGACCTTAAAGTCTATGAGTCTGTATCTATGATAACGTGTGTTTAATTTTAGGGAATTGGGTAAAAACAACCTAAGTAATAAAAATGAAGGAAAATGTTTTCTCTTCCATTTGAGAAATTTGCTGTCTCCTTCCACTAACTAAAACATTCAGATTGTAATTCAAAGAGCTCACAGATTGGCTATTTTAGGAAGAATATGTCAGCCCTTAAATATCTCTAGCAATAGACTTTCTCAGATATTAAATCTCTACTTGACCAGGCCCTGCTATGGCTTCATACTGCTGTTCTCACTAATATCTAGCTCTTGCATTGTGATTTTCATTCATAGATCTCAAAGTACAAAGGTCAGAGTATTTTTGTCCCTGTTTTACAGACAGGGAAACTGAGGGAAACAGGGATGTAAAATGATTTGCCCAAGACTACCCAGCAATGTCGTGGCAGAGCTGAAAATAGAACCCAGGTCTTCTGAGTCCCAAGTCCTGTGCTTTATCCACTAGGCCATGATGGTTCTCAATACAATACTTTAAGAATGGATTTTCATAATTTGTGTTATCAGTCCTCTTTGCATCTTCACAAGCCTTATTTACAGTTCTCGTTTCGGCACTCCACAATTACAACTGTTTTTGTAACCAGTTCATAACATACTTTCATGAGACTCATTTACAACAAACATGGAGGAGATGCATCCATGTAGCAGCTTTTTCCACAATACAGCCATATATCAGAATAGTTTTTATGGCTACACCACACTATCTGTTTATCCCTTCTGGAGAAATCTGGACATCTAGTGTATTAGCTCTATGGTAGCTGAGAGCATAAAAAAGACATTACTAATATAATCAGCTCAAGGTCGGAAGCAAAAAAGTAATGTGTAAGATGTCTGCATTGATCGATACTTTTTACTCCGCAACAGGAAGCATATTATTGCATTTGAAGGAGATGCAGGGTTCAGCAGGACCAAAAAATAGTCTGTCTGAAGAATGTAAATTGTGAGGAAAAGTTAGTCTGTTGGACTTATTCTTGATTCAAGAGAAGAGACTTCAAGGCGACCTGAGACAGGCTTTCAAAATTCATAAAAGGGATTGATATATTTGATATTACCCTGGTAAGAGATTCAGAAACGAAAGGATGCAATTTCAAAGCTAGGACAAATAGGGAATTCCAGGCAGAACAACTACTTCACACAAAAGATAATAAATGTATGGAATAACTAATTGGGAATGGGATGGAAAAATGGGCCAAATTCAGACTCCTTTCACCTGTCTGCACAGACTTCATTTCAGAGTAGCAGCCGTGTTAGTCTGTATTCGCAAAAAGAAAAGGAGTACTTGTGGCACCTTAGAGACTAACAAATTTATTAGAGCATAAGCTTTCGTGAGCTACAGCTCACTTCATCGGATGCATTTGGTGGAAAAAACAGAGGAGAGATTTATATACACACACACACACACACACACAGAGAACATGAAACAATGGGTTTCATTGGCATTTTATCCACTTGTATCAGGCTGGAATTTGGCTCGGTGAACACAAAGAAATGAATGTATTGTTGAAGGTGAGACCTGAAGGACACAGTAAAATATCAGGAAGAAGGGATTAAGATAAATCTCCCTTACCTGAAGCTTTTCCACCTTGGGCTGTGACCTCATCAGATCACCAGATAAGTGGGGTCAGGCCTGGTCAGTACTTTCATTGGAGACCACCCAAGGGAAAAAGTCGAGGAGCTGTTTCATTTTTTTAAACGACATTGCATATGCTTAGAATTTGTTCAAGATGTTTCTAATAGATCTCTAACATTCAGCCTCACTAAGCCAAATTCAGCTCTGAACTTGTTGAACTTAGTGGAAGAAATCACACACAGCTCCTTAATGGACTTTACTTCAGGGCTGAATCTGGCCCATTGACCTTGTGCACTGGATTGTAATTAATGATCCATGCAGTGTCTGAGTATAATTTGTGAATTATGTAGAATAAAAATATTTTATGCATGGTAACTACATTAAGAGCATGACAAAAGTTTGAAATAAAACAATACAAAGTAATTCAAAGATACAGATGACATGTGACATGACTCAAGCACAAGAGGGAGCTCCAAAGCCGTTTCTTTGATGTGTTAGTTGGGCCTACTGTTGGAAGTCCTAAAGTACACCAACATTTAACACAGAATTTCTTGGGTCTTGTGTTATCACAGCCTTGGTTTAATTTTAGTGTGAATTACTCTCTGTCCTAGTGGTTTTCTGTGTAGTTGTACTTTGATTAGGTTCAATAAAAGCATTTCTGAAGCTCTACCTCAACCGATTAAAAACAAGTTCTTAAATTCAGCTCCAGCATGACAACTCTTAACTGCATGATCCTTACTTACCAGACTATCCAATTTTAACACACTTCTGTGATTTGACAGTCTTCTTCTCCCCAGTCTTCCCCTCCATGAAAAATATATACATTTACAATGAACCCTCTCCACTCCTGCAGTGGGCCCGTTACAGAAGTGTTACTGTTGGACCTATGTGGTAGTTCCAGGAGTAACATAAATTCAGGTAACAGTTGGAGCTTGCTCAAATGCTGGACCTTCATAACAAGCCATGATTATATAGTCTGTCAATAAAACTGTTATTTGGCTTCATACAGAAGAATAGACTAGGGGGTCCATCCAGCTCCCAGTGATTTCAAACCTCTAGATTAGGTAATGGCCACTGATGCTGATTATCTTGGTGAACAATTAGCCTCCTCATGACACTGTAAATTTCTGCACATTTCACATATAATAGCTCACATCGATCAGCACTGCCGGGATTTTAGCCACACAGTCTCAGTCTGACAGTAAGGAGAATCAAATGTTCCAGCAAAGTAAACTACTCAGAACAGTTGTGCTCAGGAGCCTATTGCCTCTTAAAGGCCCTATATTCAGCTGGGAAAATTGGATTCCCACGCTTGTGAAATTTTAGAGAAGTTCTGACAACTGTGGTGCTTGCTGCTGCTCCCATGCCATGGAAACAGAGAAGTGATTGGCTCAGCTCTGGCTGGGAAGCTTTAACCCAATCACTGTTTTTATAAAAAGAAAGCAGGTTTCTTAAAGCTATGATTACCTGGAGATCAGCTGTTTCCATGGCAATGGGAGTGGCAGCCCACAGAAGGGAACTTCAGAGCATTTTTTCAGTTTCTAAAGCAAAGCTGGAGAGGCTGGGAATGCCATGTGTACAGGCATTAGGATCTAACAGGCTCAAGGTCTGTTACCTTTGGAAAGGGGATCATAGGGGAAGGAAAGCTTTTACACTTAACAGTAACAAACTTTTAACTCTCAACTATTTTTGTTCTTACTTTAAAAAAACACTGAAAATGGCTTTTGATATATTGAAAATGTTAATAGCAACTCTGTAGCATTTTAACAAGTGATATTTTCCTAGGTATTTGCACATCCCTGGTTGTCCAGGGCACTTGGGGCATGCAGCTGTGTAGTCTAACCATATGCAGCCTTGTGTGTAGTTGTTTATATATTGGCTATCTGCCTTCCCCTGAGGTTACTCATGTTAAAAAAAACACAGCACCTAGTTTTTCAGTCATGTTTAGCCCAAAGCAGTCCTCTACCATCTTGAGGCTGGGCTAGTACAAGAGTTGTACCTGACATGTTCTGAGTGCTTTGAGCTGCCACGTAAGAAGTTTAGCCATTACTGCTGTGATTTAACACTTCAGACAGATTCTAAAATTCAGGCAGAAATGGCTTATTTTATTATTCTTCCTTTAGTCTCAAAGACCAGATGTGAAGAACTAGAACCAGATAATGTAAACATACCTTAATATACCAGACGGTATATTTTGGAGGTATAAGGCCAACTAGCAGTGATAGCCACTGAAGACATGCAGTAGAGCCATATTAATGTACTGCCCACGGTATGGAAGGCATAAAAGTAAGGGCAACAGATTTGTGCTTCAGAGACATTTACGGTCAGACAGTGCTGTTGTGTTAACTTCTAAAGGAAAATTATTTCTCAAGTACAGCTGCAAAGGTTTTCTGGAACTTCAGTTTACTAAATCATCAGTTCTAATCTCATTAAGTAAGTGACAAAATGGCAGGCCATCAAGTCTGATTAAATAAAAAAGATAAACGGAATACAAAATGTGGGGAAGAGGCAGTGCTAGGAGTTGAGGCCATTAGCTTTTTGCGCCCTGGTGGGGACACAGGAGTTTTCTGTTTCTCGGGGGGGTTTTAACACTCCCTGATAATGAGCTACCTTGGTTCTGACTTTACTAGGCTGAAGGTGGCTCCAAATATATACCTTGTACCCTCCACCCCAGGCATGTGCTTTTAATAAAGCTCAGTTTGGCATTGCTCATTGTTAAGCAGCCAGCTTTTAGGTGGTATGCCATGATAGATTTTTAGATATTTCATTCTTTAAACTTGTGCTCGGCTAGGCAGTTGCACTCATTCCTATCTGATGCAGATGTCGCCATCTATCTGTGTGTGCCATCTCCAGTTTAGATTATTTTTTTTAAACACCTTTACCTAATGATCAGATTTAAGCTAATGTAGAACACAGTCCACTTTCTTAGTGAAGTTTTACATAGAGAACATATTACATTCGTACTAGCTTCTAATTTGTTTTCAGGTGCAAGTCAAGGTTCTAATCTATAGAGCCATTTGATTTGGTTTCTTGGTATCTGAGAGCGCTTCTTCTCCCATGCTCAACATTGACAGCTGAGATCTACTCAGACATTTGAGCTAACAGTTCTCAGATTTGTACGTTGGAGGCCTGGGGTAGGATGTTCTCGGTGGAGAGCCTTTGACTCTGTAATTCACTTTCCTTTTCTTTCTTCCCACCACCACACCAGCCTTGATATGCCTGATCCAGAGGCCTCATCTGCAGTTAAAGTTTTGCCACTTTCACTAATTTAAAGGGGCAAAACCCCTCTAGTGTAGATGCAACTGTAGCAGGAACAAAAATAAGCTATACCAGTAAAAAAACACCTAGTATAGCTGCATCTCCACTAGGGCTTTTACTGGCACAACTATGTGGCAAAAAAATTCCATCCCTTCCAACATAGTTATGTTGGCAAAACTTTTAAGCATAGACCACCTCAGAGTCTGTTAATCTTAGGACATGCTGCAAAGTTCATCTGTTTACTTGAGCCCTGTCAGAAGAGGTGTGAGTGGAGAGGATTTAGTGAGAACTTCGTGTGTGTGATTTGCTTATAGTGTTACTGCATTTGATTTTTCAATTTTTAATGTTAATTTCACCGAGGGATAGCAGTGAGCCTCAGGCAATGTATGAATTGGGGGAAGGAAGGCAACAGCTTTCAGTATATATAGATTCATCGATTCCAAGGCCAGAAAGGACCATTGTGTTATACAGGAAGCCAGACTAGATGATCACAGCCATAGAACTTCCCTAAAATAATTCCAAGAGCATATTCAGAAAAACATCCAATCTTGATTTAAAAGTTGCCAGTGATGGAGAATCTACCATGTCCCTTGGTAAACTGTTTGAATGGTTAATTACCCTCACTGTTGAAAATCTGCACTGTGTTTTCCAATCTCAATTTGTCTAGCTTCAACTTGCAGCCAGTGGATCATGTTATACCTTTCTCTGCAGGATTGAAGAGTCCATTGTCAAATATTTGTCCCCCATGTAGGTATTAGAGACTGATCAAGTCACCTCTTAATTTTCTCTTTAAATTAAATAGGTTGAGCTCCTTGAGTCCACTTCAAGGCATGTATTAATCATTATTAATCCTTTAATGATTCTTGTGGCTCTTCTGTGAACCCTCTCCAATTTACCAACATTCTTCTTGAATTGCAGACACCAAAACTATTCTCTCCTAGAAAGTCTCAAGTCTTAACTTGTTTACCACACTGTATAAGGAATTTCTTTGTCTTTGAAGGTCCCTTCTTAAATTCTTTCTTCGTAGACTCCATTAGTGTTCATACTTTCACTTTTCCTCACCTGTTGTTCATTTCTTTTTTAATGCTATTTTTATTTCTTCTTCATAATCCCTTATATTTAACTCACTAGATTCACTGGCACAAGCATTTGTAGTTTTACTGTTTTTCTAATGACTAAAACAATAAATGTTTTAAAAACATGAGCTGGTTTCTAAGAAGTGGTGGGGGTGGAATTAATTTAATCAATCTAGAATACTATAGAGCGCTGTTTCTTTTATCCAAGTGTTGCTATAACTGAAAGGTAACTAGAGGTCTCTTCCTCCCCCCCCGCCCCTCCCCCCGTTTTACTTTGTGTATCTGACAGCTCTTGTAGCTAGTTTTGCTGTTTTCCCTATAATGTGTTTCACCTGTTTGGATTTTTCTTTAATATTGCTCTTCTCTACTATTTGAAATAGAAAAATGTAATTACAAAAACTGGCAGGGGGACTTGAAAAGGTGTGGTATCTGACCCTATGTTGGACATTTTTTTTAACTGACTACATTTCAACTTGATAGCTTCCATTTAAATGGATACAGTCAGTGAGAATCATGTCACTCATTAAGGGGTTATTTGTAATAGGTAAGAAATTAGATTATTAAAACAAGACTCTTCTGTTATAGCCATTGCAGGAGGCTGCTAAAAAAACCCAAAACCAACAAACTATTTCTATTGGAACTTTACAAATCATAGCATCATTTCTATTGGTTTTCGATTTTATAAAACTTTATTTTTATAAGATGTAAAATTTGAGCCAAATTTAACCAGAAGTTGTTCCTTTAAATCACATGTAAGCCTGTCCTTGTAGTATTTTGTTAGATGTAGATCATGCTGGGAACTTAAGACACAGTAGCCACTTATTCTTGTTTCTTTGCAACCACAGTTATGTCTGGCTACGCTTACAGAAGGGCCAGAGTTTTATTCAGCCTTCAAATGTTATATTTCTTGTATATGTGTTTTGGTGTGAATTATGACACAAATGTTATCTTAAAATTAGGTGGCTGATTGCAGACCAATAGAATATGGCTGGGCAAATATCAGAATCTGATCAGATCAAACAGGTAAGATGCTGTACTGTATTAATAAATGACGGTTTTGAGAAGCTTGCATTACCTTAACACACTGAAGCTTAGCAATGGAGTTTTATGAGGTTTCAAGAGGTTTAAGCATTTTATTTTCAAAGGTAGGGAAGTTATTAGCATGCATATATGAAATGTAGCTTTTCCCCCCCCAGTTAGTTACCAAGTAAAATGTTGCCTGAGTTGTATCTTAACTTCTTTTATTAATTGGGAACAGTATTAAGGTAGCAAAGATTTTATTATTTTAATCATCAGCAAATCAACAGACATGGAATAGTATCTGATCTAGGTGAACAATAGCTGTCAGCATCAAATGATGTTATTGAATTGATACTAAATTACCTCTGGTGACTTGTCACTTTAAATGAGTAGTCTGTTCTGTTAATGTCACTGAATGGTACATGCAGCTATTGCAAACTGTACATGGGAAAAGTTTGAAAATGTCTTCTTTTCTTTTAATATTGAATGTCTGTTCAATTTGTTACAGTTCAAGGAGTTTCTTGGGACATACAATAAACTTACAGAAACCTGTTTCCTGGATTGTGTGAAAGATTTCACTAGCAGGGAGGTTAAATCAGAAGAGGTATGCCCTTATTGTGTGTGTTGGGTTTCTCTTTTGTGGAAATGCTGTATGATGATGTTTGAATTTGATAAGCAGCTTTGCAAGTTTTGATCTGATCAAAAATTAGTTAAAACTAACCTACAAGAGTTTATAGCTCTTCAATATGTATGCAGCTTGCAGGTGAGAAATGTTAACTGAAGAGACAATGATATATTTGTGGTTCTGTTTCTGTGCAGATGTCATTCTGATTGGATTCTCCCTCTTTCATCTTAGCTCCCTTGCATGCAAACAATAGATCTCCCACATCACAGCTTTTGAAAAATGTTGACCCCTGAGGCTAGTAGCTGCAGGACTAAGTGCATGCCAGGCACTTTACAGGACATTGCACATCAGACCTTCGAGGGCAGTATCTTCCTCCTTATTTTCTTCACATATATGCAGATAGCCTCCCTGTTTTCGGTGTTGGCATTGGCCTTGTAATGCTGCAACAAGCAGCAACAACATATTTTGTTCTGGGGCATTCCTAGAGCCTCTTACTCTATAAAAATGAGTAGCAGCCGTGTTATTCTGTATTCGCAAAAAGAAAAGGGTAATTTTCCCTTCTCTAAAGAATTCTCATTCTTATAGAAAGAAAAGGAGTACTTGTGGCACCTTAGAGACTAACAAATTTATTAGAGCATAAGCTTTCGTGAGCTACAGCTCACTTCATCGGATGTTTTTTCCACCAAATGCATTCGATGAAGTGAGCTATAGCTCACGAAAGCTTATGCTCTAATAAATTTGTTAGTCTCTAAGGTGCCACAAGTACTCCTTTTCTTTCTATAAGAATGAGAATTCTTTAGAGAAGGGAAAATTACCCACCTGTAATCTACTTCTCTGAAGAGAGAATCTCCTGGAATGCTCACTCACTTTCCCTCAGAGTTTGGTATCATCCTCTTTGGAGGGTGTTTCCCATCTTCCCATCTTTTTTGTGTATTTTTGGAGGCACTTTTAAAGCATGAATCATTTTTGAATTGTTTTAGCCGTATGGGTGGTTCACCTCCTGTGCAATTAAAGGAACTAACTGAAATGTTTTGGAGGTAACATTTATAGCCTGCAGGGGTGGTGTGATATCCAGTGCCTTGGGAAGGTCAGACTTGTACCTTATCCTGCTACCACTCAGGGATAAAACTTCTTAATGGGAGTTCTGCTGATGAGAATCCTGATGGATCGTGTCTGTAGAGTCTTTTAAGATTTTTGGATATAAACAGCAACCTGTAGCTAGCCATTTTTCTTCTGTACTCTGTAAAGGAACCCCCATGCTGCAGGACATGAGCTAATCATTAACAGATGGGGATTAGGGAGAAACTTTCTTTATGGACAGTTTATTACGTTATTGTCCATTACAGGGTTTCTTGCACCTTCTTGTGAAGCATCTGGCACTGGCCACTATTGGAAACAGGATACTGTATTAGATGAACCACTGGTCTGATCTGGTATGGCAATTCATACATTCCTATTCAAGTTTTAGTTTCATATTAAGTAAAAATCAAAAGCTTCCAGGAATCTCCTGTGAGCAATGCCACAATTTTTTTAAAATTCATCTTTGATCACTTTTCCACACAGCAACCCCTTGTGCAAGTCTAGCCTTCCCAAGGTACCATCCCCTGAATACTACACCCTCTGGGAGCAATGGTTTGGAACTGTTACAGGCTCCCTCATTGTAGTTATTTAGCTAGAGTTCACTCCTGCTCAACAGGTTTTACCAGGTGGCTGATGTCCAGATGACAACAACAGTTTAGACCTTCTTTCCCCATTTCTAAATTCTAAACATGATCAAAACAACTCCTAGTTTATCGGTAATGATGCAAACTGGTCCTGTTCCCTTTGTTTCTAAGTTTGGTATGCTTTCACTGTAACTATCAGTTCATTTTTGATAATGACAGCTAGTTTGGGAGCATCATATAATGCAGGGGTCAGCAACCTTCGGCATGTTGTCCATCAGGGTAATCCAAAGGTGGACCGCGAGACATTTTGTTTACGTTGACCGTCCACAGGCACGGCGTCCCCCCTCCCCCCCGCAGCTCCCAATGGCCGCGATTCGTCGTTCCCGGCCAATGGGAGCTGCGGGAAGCAGTGGGCTGTAGGGACGTGCTAGCTGTCTAACATTGCAACACTGCCCCAGGAGTAGCTTTGGAAATCTACGTGCTGTAGATTGGTAAAACCAATTTTGCAAAAGTGATGCAGTGCAGAACATGGAATGGGCATAGTACTTTTACTACCATCCCAGCCAACTGAGCCACAGAATCACAAGAATAATTTCAGCAACCCTAGGAAAAGTTCTCTGAGTACACACCATAAGTGGTAGATACATTTAGTTGGAGGGATCCCAATAGAAGCCTAGGATAAACAGGGGATATAGTAGGCCATGTTTGGCTGCCATGGGCAGAAGGTGGGTCAAACAGAATTTTTAAAGAAATAGCAACTGATGTAATATTGGCCTTTGCCATAAGGTAGGAGACTATAGATTTTATTTCAGAGGATCGTAGGGATAAGGGAGACATAATGACTTCTTTAATTTTTAAAAGATTCTCTAGGGTAGTTTTCCATTGGATGAATGTCAAAAGAAAACTCAGCTTTTCATATTTTCCTTGAAAACTAAACTTGACGTTTTTTTCCCATCAGGAACCGGCTGGGCAGTGATCATGGGGCTAAAGGCATCATAAGCATAGGACACGAGTGTATTCACCTAGTCATATGCCACCATAAACTGTCTTCAGTCAGTTTTTCCTTTAATCATTGTTGTGGTCCTTCTGTGTCTCCTTTTTCCTGTAGATGACGTGCTCAGAACACTGCCTACAGAAATATTTAAAAATGACGCAGAGGATATCCATGAGATTTCAGGAGTATCATATTCAGCAGAATGAAGCTCTAGCTGCCAAAGCAGGACTTCTTGGGCAACCTCGTTAAACAAAAGATAATTCTATTCCAACCTTGCTTTAATGCAGTGCCAACATTTGCTGGATTACAAATGGAGGTTGTGGGTGTGTCCACCAGCTCACAACAGAGTTTCAGAGACCGTTTGGCACGTGGAAACCATTGGGGAAACAATTATGGGCTCTACCAAGAGTTGGTAATGGCCAGCTGGCGAACAGAGTCTATTTCTGAGGTCCTTTTTTACTGTGCAATGGAATAATGTTGATACAACCATTTCTAGAGGCCTGCAGACTGGTTATGCTGGTCACTACATTAGGGGCAGGGGAGGGAGAGGACCATTTTTTTGTTTCTTCCACTACGACTGTTAATTTTAATGCAAAAAGTGCTGTACAGAAATATATACAAAAATGTCTTCAAAATCTTTTTATTTAATCAAAGTACAATAAATGGAAACTGTTCAGTTTTGTATGCATTTTCTTTCCAAACAAGGGTTTATAGGCTAGATGGCTAGAGTCCTGCCTTAACATTGTTGCCATCTCTCATTCCTTCTCATCTTCCGCACAGTCCTGCTCATTCAGTGCTGCTTGAAGTCGCTGACAAACAGATAAGAGTTAGTGACTAATTACCTCATCGGCTAGGGACATGTGAATAGTTATTTCTTTTTATTCTGAGAAAGCCTTTATCATCTCCTTGTCTCATCTTCTCGCCCATTTGAGAATGGCTAGAGCAAGCGCCTTCCCTAACCAGCAGTCTTCCCCTATGCTCCCCAGGGCAAATGGCTGTCATAGGATAATACAGTTGTAAGGAATAGTCAGCATGGATTTGTCAAGTACAAATCATGCCAAACCAACCTAATTTCCTTTTTTGATAAGATTACTGGCCTAATAGATGGTGGGGAGCAGTAGATAAGGCTCTTGATAAAGTTCCATATCCCATTCTCATAAGCAAACTAGGAAAACATTGTCTACATGAAATTTTACTATAACGTGGTTACACAACTGGTTGAAAGACTATACTCAACGAGTAGTTGTCAATGATTCGCTGTCATAGTTATACTGGATAAAAAACTGAATTAGTTAATATTGTGATACAGTTGCAAAAAAAGGCTAACGTGCTCGCTTTATTAACAGGCCTGTCGTATGTGTGGTTTGAGCATTAGCTTGCTAAACCCAGGGTTGTGAGTTCAATCCCTGAGGGGGCCATTTGGGGCAAAAATTGGGGATTGGTCCTGCTTTGAGCAGGGGGTTGGACTAGATGATCTCCTGAGGTCCCTTCCAACCCTGATATTCTATGATTCTATGTAAGATACAGAAGGTAACTGTCCTGCTCTACTCTGCACTGGTGAGGCCTCAGTTGGAGTACTGTGTCCAATTCTGGGTATCACACTTCAGGGAAGATGTGGACAAATTGGAGAGAGTCCAAAGGAGAGTAACAAAAATAATACAAGGTTTAGAATACCTGACTTCTGACGAAAGATTAAAAAAACTGGGCATGTTTAGTCTTTCAAAAAAGAAGACTGAGCAGGGACCTGATAAGTCTTCAAATACGTTAAGGGCTGTTATAAAGAGAATGGTGATGGATTGTTCTCCATGTCTACTGAAGGGTAGGACAAGAAATAATTGGCTTAATCTGTAGCAAGGGAGATTTAGGTTAGATATTAAAAAACTTTCTAACTATTAGGGTAGTTAAGTTCTGGAATAGGCTTCCAAGAGAGGTGGTTGAATTCCCATCATTAAAAGTTTTTAAAAACAAGTAGGATAAACACCTGTCATTGATAGTCTAGGTTTACTTGGGCCTCCCTCAGCAGAGGGGGCTGGACTTAGTGACTTCTTGACCCCATAGTTCTAGAGTCTGTAGCACTTGCCTTTTATGGTATGAGGGTAGACAGCTGCTATAAAAAAAAAAAAAAACACATGCAAGTTGGCACAATTCCATTGATTTCAAAGTTCTACCAGTTTATCCCAATGTTGATTTTGGCCTACTTTTTTTTCCCCCCTACATGAGTGGCACAGGAGCATGTTAATTAGCAGCATTCACTCCCAGAACTACTACTGCATACTTCCCCCACAGGAAAGAAGTAATCCAAAGGTTACTCCTGATCTCATGTTTATTACATGATACATGACTTATTATTTCAATACTACTAGGCTACCCAGCATACTTCTCCTTTGAGGGAATGCCAGTAGAATATATAAGGTGCTCACAAGATGACATCTTCTGCTGATAAGCACTGAGATAAAACATGAGCATTTATGAAAATTAAATGTTGGTGTTTTCAAGGTGGTGGAAACAATGTTTCTTTGACATCATTTTATTAGTGAATATAATTCTTGAATCTGATTGTTAATGCAGTAGTATGACAGTTTATTGGTATTTCATTATCAAATAGCCTTGTTCTGAACAGAGTAGAAAACAGACATGTTCTGTGCTTTGTTCAGTTATACACAACCACTGTGATGTATTACTGTGAATAAGATCTGGCAGTCTCCATTTTATTTTCACTTTAACTGATAAATAAAAAGGTATCTACTAAGCCAGTGGCTCTCACCCTTTTCAGACTACTTACTCCTGGAGGAATTCTGCAATGCTGCATGCATAATTAATGAGCCCCTCCAATTTCTAATTTTTTGTGCAGAAAAAAGTTTCTGCCAAAATGTTGCTGTAGTTCTGCCTTTTGCCCACCAGAGGGCACTGTGGCAATAGAACAAAGCTGCTGCTCCCTGCCAGAGGGGGAAGAGAAAGAGCTGCCTTCTTCGCAGTGCTTGTCATGCCAGGTCAGGAGACAGGAGCTATGGGGAGACAGACAGTGTGGAATTCTGAGGGGGTCAGACTGGGGCAGGGGCTGAATGGGAGTGGAGGCATGGCCACAGGGGGAAGGGAGGTGCAGAAATACATAGGGACAGGAGAGTGGCTGGGTGGGGTCACAGAGATAAGGGGACGGGGAGGAGGTACAGGGACACAGGGTGGTTAGGTGGGTGTACAGAGACGCATGGGATGGGGGAAGAGGTATAGAGAGACAGGACAGGGGAGTGGCTGGGTGAGGGTACAGACACACATAGGACATGGGCAGATGTGACTGACCGAATAGGAGAAACTAGGAGTCAGCCAGGATCTGCATGGGGGAAGCTTCCTAACAATCCCTTTCCACCCCGCAAAAACCTGTTCCATACTTTTCCCACCCCTACCCAACAACCCTTCAAGTTCACACCCAGGCTCCTTACCAGTACTTTACTTCTCTCTCCCTCAGCTCCTCCATTACCCCTGACTCCCCCAAGCCTTTGCACTGCTTCTAAGGGGTGCGGGAAATATGGTTCTGTATTGTGGTTTAAATGAATTATTACTGAAGAGTTCTATATGAATATGCCTTGTAAGGAATCTACTTGTCAAAAAACATTTCCTGAATTTTTTTTGTTGTATTGTTAGACATACTTGCTGAGAGGTATTTTGAAATAAATGACCAAAAATAATTGAAACTGGTGTGATTGTATTGTATTATTTTTACAAATAAAATACGCAGAATTTTAAAATACTGTGTGCAGAATTTTTAATTTTTTTGGCACAGAATTCCACCAGGAGTAACTACTGTACCTCTTTCAAGAGTCTGATTTGTCTTGTGTACCCTCAAGTTTCACCTCACTTAAAAATTAACAAAATCAGACATAAAAATACAAAAGTGTCACAGCACACTATTTAAAAATTGCTTTCTCATTTTACCATATAATTATGAAAAAAATCTATTGCAATATAAATATTGTATTAACATTTCAGTGTATTGTTTACAGAGCAATATAAACAAATCATTGTATATGAAATTTTAGTTTGTACTAACTCCGCTAGTGCTTTTTATGCAGCCTGTTGTAAAATTAGGTAAAAATCTAAATGAGTTCATATGCCCCCTGGAAGGCTTTTGTGTACCCCTGGTTGAGAACCACTGTACTAAGCAATCTGGCTGCTAAATTCCATTTGGTGCAAACTTTAGTTTCAGGCATGTCCTCTTAAAGAACTGAGTTGAAATTCCAGTAATTATTGGTATTCAATCCAATACTCTTTAGAAGCGTAAAGGCAGAGAGATGCTGCTCAGTCTTTTTTTCATAATCATTCCAGCTTTAGCCTTCTGTATTGGTTCCTTTCTTATTAAATATTACCCTTTCCTGACAATTTATGGCTTAAACAATTTACCTCAGCAGCCACAGGAACCAGAGTTCCAAAGTGCAGAAAATCAATGACAATTTCTAAAAATTGAGATACAGTTGTGCAACCGTTTACTGTACAAACAATGGTTCTCTACAAAACAAACTGCAAGCTCCCAATCTATTTCAATGTATATTGCTGACTAGATAGCGTCCAGCACATGTAACACCAATAGTTTCTTCTTTAACTTTTTTAAAGTATACGTACTTGTTTTGCATACGGTACTCTCCGCATAAGCATCTCAAAGACTTGTGGTGGTAGTGTATTGTGCAAGACCTGCAGTAGCTGATGTGGCTGTGCACACACTGAAATAGCATTAGTGAGGTGCTCCACGCTCTTCTTATGGTCTCCTGAAGCAAATTCATATTTTTAACTAAATTTTAGAGTTGATTGGAAAACATTCCCTCCCCCCCCCCGCAAATGTTACTTTTCAAACCATTCTCCCACCCCAAAAAAGAAACTGTCCGCTCCCCCACCCTTTGTGTTTTTTTCCAATGAAAAGACAAATATTTGAGGAAAGTAGATCCCCTTCTGCAAAAGCATTCATTTATTCAGAAACCCAAGTTTCCATAACTGCTTGATGGAGGGGTCACCTGAATTCGGCAGAACAAAGGAGGAGTAATTTTAAGTGATTGGGCTAGTGCCAGGGTTTGTATCTTTTAGGGAAAGCTCTTTGGGGTGGAGGGTGCAGTGCGAGAAAGGTGAAGGAGAAGATGGTTGCGATGTATTAGAAATCTTCTTTAGTTGCTCACTTTCAGGCCTTCTATAACCACTCACGACATTGCTTTAAAAACCTTTTAATCCTTTGTAATCCAGTACCAATTTTTAATTCTCCAAAACTAATTGAAATTTCACTTTCCTTTGCCTCCTTCCCCGCCCCCTTTCAAGTGTAGGAATTCCTAGCAGTATCAGCATCAAGCCTCGTGCTATCCACCATCTTGAAATAAGGTGGAGCAAACAGTGCCAGACTTCTGCATATGCAATGTGCTTGAGGTCTGACAAAACAATTTAGTTTGTCTGTGCTAAAATGATACTGCACCTCGACTTCAGCTGAGCATTTCAAGGCAATTTACGTGAAAAAAAACCAACTGCAATACACATCCTGCGCAGCTGTTGACAAGAGCCCATGCTTATGCCCTTACCTCTAGATAACCAGTGTTCTCCCAGCTGCACCTCTTGCAGAAAGAATTCCTGTACCCTTCCAATATTTTTCATCTCGCATAACTAAAGATGTTATAAAATATTTTTAGCTTAGAAATAAGAGGCATCAGTGCAACTAAGACATCTCGGTAGTTACTGTGAAAACTGGTAGTAATGAAAAAGATTTCTCAAAAGATTAATTTGCAGTGCTGTTTTGTAAATTGCCATTTAGACTTATATTTGTCAAACCTATGGAGGTCACTGTTTTTCTTGACATATCTTTGATTTCCCTCCTCCGCTCCCTGGGTCATTTTGCTTTTCCCAGACTGTTGACCAAAACAATATTGTTTAAAAATACCAAACAACAAAAAAAACCCCTTCGGAGGTTTGACGACAGGGTTCTGTAGTCTGGGATAGGGAATTATCTTAACTTGCTATATTAGTGAAAATGATTTCAGTGCTGCCTGCTAGTAAAAAATGGGTGTTGGTGAAGGGCGGTGGCTGCTCTTTAGGGAGATTATAGCTCTGCAAGCCAAGGTTGCGCCCTGCACTGAATTCTGGAATACATACATTGCTTTGTTTCAGAGTAACAGCCGTGTTAGTCTGTATTCGCAAAAAGAAAAGGAGTACTTTTGGCACCTTAGAGACTAACAAATTTATTTGAGCATAAGCTTTCGTGAGTTACATGCATCCGATGAAGTGAGCTGTAGCTCACGAAAGTTTATGCTCAAATAAATTTGTTAGTCTCTAAGGTGCCAAAAGTACTCCTTTTTTTTTTTTTTTGTGAATACATTGCTTTGTCTTCATGATAAAGATAAAATAGATCAATAGTGACTGAGGATGTGGCTGTAGTGAAGGATGGGAATGCCCACAAATACATGGTAGATGAGTCTCTCCTCACATCCCCCCACCTTGGGATGTGAGGCAGGAGAGGAATTACTAATGGTGGATAATTGTACCCTTCGCCTATATCTACTTTCTCTAACAAATTAAGATTAGCCAGAACTTTATGAATGTAAAAGTGAGCTGCAGGTGTGCTACAAATTTACTAAATCAAAAACAACTTTAGTTTCAAATATGTCTTAGAGTTAAAAGGACACAGTCATCTTGAAACAGTTATTGTTAAAAACTACAGGTTTCAGAGTAGCAGCCATGTTAGTCTGTATTCGCAAAAAGAAAAGGAGTACTTGTGGCACCTTAAAGACTAACAAATTTATTAGAGCATAAGTTTTCGTGAGCTACAGCTCACTTCATCGGATGCATTTGGTGGAAAAAACAGAGGAGAGATTTATATACACACACACACAGAGAACATGAAAAAATGGGTTTATCATACACACTGTAAGGAGAGTGATCACTTAAGATAAGTCATCACCAGCAGCAGGGGGGGGAAGGAGGAAAACCTTTCATGGTGACAAACAAGGTAGGCTAATTCCAGCAGTTAACAAGAAAATCAGAGGAACAGTGGGGGGTGGGGTGGGAGGGAGAAATACCATGGGGAAATAGTTTTACTTGTGTAATGACTCATCCATTCCCAGTCTCTATTCAAGCCTAAGTTAATTGTATCCAGTTTGCAAATTAATTCCAATTCAGCAGTCTCTCGTTGGAGTCTGGTTTTGAAGTTTTTTTGTTGAAGTATAGCCACTCTTAGGTCTGTGATCGAGTGACCAGAGAGATTGAAGTGTTCTCCAACTGGTTTTTGAATGTTATAATTCTTGACGTCTGATTTGTGTCCATTCATTCTTTTACGTAGAGACTGTCCAGTTTGGCCAATGTACATGGCAGAGGGGCATTGCTGGCACATGATGGCATATATCACATTGGTAGATGCGCAGGTGAACGAGCCTCTGATAGTGTGGCTGATGTGATTAGGCCCTATGATGGTATCCCCTGAATAGATATGTGGACAGAGTTGGCAACGGGCTTTGTTGCAAGGATAGGTTCCTGGGTTAGTGGTTCTGTTGTGTGGTGTGTGGTTACTAGTGAGTATTTGCTTCAGATTGGGGGGCTGTCTGTAAGCAAGGACTGGTCTGTCTCCCAAGATCTGAGAGAGTGATGGCTCGTCCTTCAGGATAGGTTGTAGATCCTTGATGATGCGTTGGAGAGGTTTTAGTTGGGGGCTGAAGGTGATGGCTAGTGGCGTTCTGTTGTTTTCTTTCTTGGGCCTGTCCTGTAGTAGGTGACTTCTGGGTACTCTTCTGGCTCTGTCAATCTGTTTCTTCACTTCAGCAGGTGGGTATTGTAGTTGTAGGAATGCATGATAGAGATCTTGTAGGTGTTTGTCTCTGTCTGAGGGGTTGGAGCAAATGCGGTTATATCGTAGCACTTGGCTGTAGACAATGGATCGAGTGGTAGGATCTGGATGAAAGCTAGAGGCATGTAGGTAGGAAATAGCGGTCAGTAGGTTTCCGATATAGGGTTGGTGTTTATGTGACCATCGCTTATTAGCACCGTAGTGTCCAGGAAGTGGATTCTCTTGTGTGGACTGGTCCAGGCTGAGGTTGATGGTGGGATGGAAATTGTTGAAATCATGGTGGAATTCCTCAAGAGCTTCTTTTCCATGGGTCCAGATGATGAAGATGTCATCAATGTACCGCAGTGAGGAGGGGCATGAGGGGACGAGAGCTGAGGAAGCGTTGTTATAAGTCAGCCACAAAAATGTTGGCATACTGTGGGGCCATGCGGGTACCCATCGCAGTGCTGCTGATTTGAAGGTATACATTGTCACCAAATGTGAAATAGTTATGGGTCAGGACAAAGTCACAAAGTTCTGCCACCAGGTTAGCCGTGACAGTATCGGGGATACTGTTCCTGACGGCTTGTAGTCCATCTTTGTGTGGAATGTTGGGCATTGGCACCCTGACAGCAGGATTGTCTGGCTATGTAGACTCCCTCCTCAGGCCCTTCGTTACCAGCACTCCCAGCTATCTTCGAGACACCACCGATTTCCTGAGGAAACTACAGTCCATTGGTGATCTTCCTAAAAACACCATCCTAGCCACTATGGATGTAGAAGCCCTCTACACCAACATTCCACACAAAGATGGACTACAAGCCATCACAGTATGCCAACATTTTTATGGCTGACTTAGAACAACGCTTCCTCAGCTCTCGTTTGGCTTGAATAGAGACTGGAATGGATGAGTCATTACACAAAGTAAAACTATTTCCCCATGGTATTTCTCCCCCCACCCACCCCACCCCACCCCACCCCCCACTGTTCCTCTGATATTCTTGTTAACTGCTGGAATAGCCTACCTGCTTGTCACCATGAAAGGTTTTCCTCCTTCCCCCCCTGCTGTTGGTGATGGCTTATCTTAAGTGATCACTCTCCTTACAGTGTGTATGATAAACCATTGTTTCATGTTCTCTGTGTGTGTGTATATAAATCTCTCCTCTGTTTTTTCCACCAAATGCATCCGATGAAGTGAGCTGTAGCTCACGAAAGCTTATGCTCTAATAAATTTGTTAGTCTCTAAGGTGCCACAAGTACTCCTTTTCTTTTTGTTAAAAACTAATTTCAGGTACTACACTTGACCATAAATCCTCTCCACAGTGTAGGGGGAGATTTTCAAGGGCACAAATGAGTTGGGTTCCTAATTCCCCTTTGTGCTTTGGTTCAGATCAGTACAACCAAAAAGACATTCAATTTTAAGTTAGTATTCTTTCTACTAAGTTTAAGTGATTTTTAAACTGAAGATTTACCTCAGCATCATGCTCTTTAGCTTTTTCATGTTCTTTTCTTCTTTCTGTAAATGTAACATAGTGCATTTAACATCTAAGCTTAATAGTTCAGAACTCCAAAAAGATTGTCAAGTCTGCTTCTCCAAAGTTTTTTTTTCCATTTTAGTGTTATCTCATCCAAAATGTGCTGATACTCTAACATGAAAACAGATATAATTGGAAGATAGAGATATGAGAAAAAAGAAAAGCAGTACTTGTGGCACCTTAGAGACTAACAAATTTATTAGAGCATAAGCTTTCGTGAGCTACAGCTCACTTCATCGATGCCGTCGAAAGCTTATGCTCTAATAAATTTGTTAGTCTCTAAGGTGCCACAAGTACTGCTTTTCTTTTTGCGAATACAGACTAACACGGCTGCTACTCTGAACCAGAGATATGAGAGAAACCTACAAAGGTAAATTGTACCTAATTTTTTTATTTATAATATTTTAAACTCTTCTTGAACTGACCTGTTACATTTTCTATAACATGTCACCTCTTCTCTAAAATGAGAGATGCTCAGGGAGTTGAATTTGCCATATAGATATTTGTTGATACTTTATTAAGTACACCAAAATATTTCAAATTAAAAAACCAAATCATGATCAGAAGAAAGCCAAGCTACATTTCAGTTTTATGTTGTTGATGAGCTCATATGTTTGACTACAAACACTCTGCAGAAATTCTTGATCAAGACAGAATTTAGAACAAGTAAGCATCTGGAGTGATATTTTCAAAAAACCATGGCCTTCTGCTCCTAAGTCACTTTGCCACTTTTAAAAATGTTACCCTATGGCCAAGATTTGTAAAGGTATTTAGGTGCCTTGTGGGATTTTCCAAACCACCTAGGTGCCTAACTCCCTTGGTGCATAAGCAGCATTGTAGATAGTCCTCTAGTGGGATTTTCATCTTTAGGCACCTGAATACCTTTAGAAATTTGGCTTTAAGTGTTTTAGAAGTCTAGGGCCCATTCTCAAGTGAATTATTACACACTTAGGTGCACTAAGGGTATGTCTACACTGCTCACATTACAGTGCGGCAGCGCTGTGACGGGGGCAGTATAGACACGCTTTATCGATGCCGGAGAGCTCTTCCGGCGATTAAAAAAAACCCACCCCAAACGAGGGGTGGTAGCTTTATCGCTGGGAGATAAAGCACTGTCTATACTGGCGCTTTACAGGGTTAAAACTTTTGTCGCTCAGGGGGGGTGTTTTTTCACACCCCTGAACGACTTCCGTTTTAGCACTGAAGTGGCAGTGTAGACATTGCCTAGTCTCCTTTGGAAGTCAGTGGAGCTCACGCTCCGAAGTGCCTGAGGCCTGGTCTACACTTAAAAATTAGAGCGACTTAGCTACGGCGCTCAGGGCTGTGAAAAACGTTTGCAGCTAGGTCAACCTAACCTCCAGTGTAGCTGCCACTCGGTCAACAGGAGAATTCTTCCGTTAGCCTCTCGGTGAGGTGGGTTAACTCCAGCGCCGGGGGTCCCCCCGCCGGTCAGTTGCTGTCGCAAGCGTCCGCGCTACAGGAGTCCGGCTACCTGTCCCTAGCTGTGCTGCTGCTGGGCACTTACGAAAACAGGACACCGCTGAGAAGTGATTTAAAGCAGCTTTGAAAATCCCACCTGGGGTGATGGAGTGGGATTTATGTGGGGCAGGAATTGTTTTTTTTCAAGGGGGCGGGGGGGGGTTGGAAAGGGAAGGTCCAAGGGCTGTAGGCCAAAGGGGCTCAGGCCTTAGACTTGACTGGGGGGGGGGGGTCACTTCAGCCCAGTTCCCCCTGCTCCCTCCCTGCCCACGCCCCCTGTGGGACCAAGGCCTGGCATTGCTAGGGGGAGGGTCTCCAACGCACACACACTTGGGGAGCGGGGGAGGCCCGCGGCGCCCCCCCAGGGGGGAGCCCGCAGGGGCTGGGGGGGGGCTTGCATCGCAGGGGCGGGGCTTGCAGCTCCCCCGGGGGGGGGAGGGGTGCTGGAGGGGGGGGCGTTTCTCCGCAGGGCGAGGCCGCAGGCCCCAGCCAGCAGGAGCAGAAGGGGGCGGCCCCGGCCCGCTCTGGAGCCCCGAGAAGCGGGACTCGGCTAGAGCCCCCCGCCCCCGGCTACTCAGGCCCGGGGAGACTCTCCCCCTGCCCCCCGCTGTTTTGGGGTTTTTTTGGGGGGGGGCGGGTCAGTGCCTGCGAGCCCCAGGGCGGGCGACTCCCCCCCCCCGGGCCTTGGCTGGTTTCTGGGGCTTGGCCTGTGCCCGGGAGCCCCGGGCTCCCCAGCAGGGAGACGGCTCCGAGCAGCCGCTTGCTCGAGGCTTTGCCTCCAATTTTGTTGCCAGCGCCACACAGCGGGAAGGGACGTGTCTCCTCGGGCCCCTCTGTCCCCGGCCGGGGGCTGGGCTGCGGGCAGGGCGGAGGGGCTTGGTGGGCGGCGTCGGCGGCGTCCCCCTTCTCGGCACCGCTGTGGCTGCGGCAGCTCACAGGGGCAGGGTTAATCTGCCTGAAACTGTGCCCGGTTCGCCTTTTACAGCTGCCCCGTGCTCTAGGAAGAGCCCCCACTTCCTTCTCCGACTCCCTCCGCCGGGGGGACTGTTGCTGGTCAGTCTCATCTCCCTCTTACAACCGAGGGGGGGCTGGAGTACAGAGAGGGGAGGTGCTAAAGGCCAGACATTGAGACAGTACCAGAGGCAGTACCAGAGTAGAGAAGCTTATGCTCTAATAAATGTGTTCGTCTCTAAGGTTGCCACAAGTCCGCCTTTTCTTTTTGCGAATACAGACTACCCCGGCTGCTACGCTGAGACCAGAGAGCGGATCACACTTCAGGAGAGCCCAGATCTTTTCGCAGCCCCCCCTTACTGCTCTTACCCGAGTGCGGTAGGCAGTTGATGAGGGAGGAAAAACCTCATACAGCCATTAATTTTTATCGAGGCCAGGTTTCAGAGTAGCAGCCGTGGTAGGCTGGATGTCGCAAAAAGAAAAGGAGGACTTGGGCAGCCTTAGACTAACCAATTTATTTGAGCATGAGCATAAGCTTTCATGAGCTACAGCGCACTTCATCGTATGCATCCGACACATGCATCCGATGAAGTGAGCTGTAGCTCACGAAAGCTTATGCTCCAGTAAATTTGGTTATTCTCTAAGTGCCACAAGTACTCCTTTTCTTTTTGCGAATACAGACTAACACGGCTGCTACTCTGAAACCTATTTTCTTTGTTTCCGACCCACCTGTACCCATTAATTACTTTTGCATAAAAGGTCCAATAATCAGATTACTTAACCTTCCCATACCTCTCTCATAATTTAATAAACATTACATTAGAGAATAGCATATTATTGGGAATAAAATGTAGGGAAGGTAATATTGCCATTTATATTTGCCACTCCTCCCCCAGAGTTTGCAGAATGCTGCAGTAAAATTGAGCCCTCACATCCCATCCACGACTGCAAACTGCCCGGGGAACAACCTAGCATCCTTTTTGTATTTGGGCGTGAGGATGAAGAACACAGTTACATATGTAATTTGGTTTAGGACAGCTCTTAAGTTCCCACAGTTAAATTAATTGAAGCAGCAGGGAAATACTGTTCTTTAAAAACTGACAGCATTTGGTGCATTACAAGACGAGTTTAAGGAAATAACATGAGCATGTAGTCAGGGAATCTGGGCTCTAAACCTAGTACTGGTACAAACTTTGCAAGACCTTGTAATTGGGCCTTGTTCTTCCTTCCCTATACAATGGAAATTACCCTCTATTTCCATAGATATTAAGGCATTTCAAATCATTCAGCAGAAGGCACTATATGCTTGCAAAATATATTAACAGCTTGGGAAGATAGAGAGCAGAAACTGAGAATGTAGTGATCAGCTATCCAGAGAGAAGTAAAATAAAATGGCGAAAGACAACAAAAAAGATGTAGAAAATAGCAAATTTAAAAGCAACCGAACACTTTCCACAGTAAGTGGTAGAAGCCACATTTAAAATTGGACTGTAAAAGGCAACAGAGCTACTGTAAAGTGACACATACGGCTCATTCAAACCTGCAGTATTCCCCTTGGATAGACACTTACATACCATATGATCACAGTAACAGCAAATGCCATTAGCAAGGGAGAGAACAGCGTGGAAACCAAAAGCTTAGGTTGTTTTTCTTTTAAAACCTACTAGACCTGTAACTAAAGTTACGCCCAGGAAATTCAGAAACATTCACTGGGATGGTGTAGATCTACCTACACTTATGACAGTGATTAATATGGCCCTGGCAGAAAGGAATTAGATAATTGGTAATATCTTTTCCATCTCTAACTTAAATATGTCTTGCTCTTTTCAAATACATCCCGAGAGATTTTATAAATTTAGTATTTTTAAAGAGAGCTCTAAGTTTGTTCTAAGGAAAAAAAAATCTTCTATGATGTAACAAGGTATTAAATATAAATTCCACAACATTTTATCCTTGTTCCATAAACTGGCATAGTTGGTAGGATCACAGCAAATTAGGTCAGGCTGTACCCATCTTGGGGATTAGAAATAAAGTAGTTTAAAACAGCATAGAAATTGATGGTACTGGATTGGTGTGACAAAGTGGAATTTTTTGTAATATTTTTATGAAGCCTGTCTGTACCTCAGTTATCCCTATATGCTCCATTGTTAACTACGGGTGAAAAGGGAGTTTGCTGTCAGAGTAGGTTAAGATAAGTATAAATAGTGCCTAGCCGTCTGGGGGCTTGGGTCCCATATCAATGGAGCTCTTCAGAAGACTATAGCAAATCCAATTGCCTGGACACAGACATGGACACCTAGCAACCAACGACCCAGAGAGACATGGACTTCCCTACCTCTCATCAAGGCGACTGAACTGCATCTCCCTAGCTCAGGAACAAAGGACTGGGGGCAAGAGGTGGGGTGTAAGTTAAGCATTGGCTATGGGAAGCAGTCAATGGCATGCTGGGAGTCTGACAAAAGGAGATCAGACAGAGAGGGAGACAGAGTTTGAACAATGGGACTCACTACAGCCTGGCTGGGCTCTGGCTACCCGAAATAGACTATGCTTTAACCTTTCACTTCTCTGTGATAATCGTATGCTGTGTTCTGGTCAACTAATAAGCCCAACTGTTTGATAGCACTGCTGAGTGTCACGGCTCAGCTCCCTAAGATTCCGCAAGTCTCCTTCAGGAGTCTGTCACAGTGGGATTCTGTGAACAGAGCTGATGGGGTGTCTAACATCCACTGAACAAAGGCTTGATTTGGGTAGAATGCAGGCAGGTGAATCTTTTGGTTAATGTGATACGCCAGTGAGACTTTAGGGAGAAAATGGAGATGAGGGCATAGTACAAACTTTGTCCCTATAAAAGGTGATATGTAGTGGGTTGGCCATGAGGGCCCCCACCTCTCCCATTGTTCTTGAAGTAATGGTGACCAGGACTGAAGTTTTGAAGAAGAGGTGGAGGAGAGAGCAGGTGGCCATCAGTTCGAAGAGGGCTCACAGAGCATCAAGAACCAGGGTGAGGTTCCACTGGGGAGCTGGGTTTCAGACAGGAAAATACAAATTGTATAGACCTTTGAGGAATCAGTCTGTGACAGGGTGGGAAAAAAGGAAGAGCCAATGAATGGGTAAGTGGAAAGCTGAGATATCAGACAACTGTACCCTAATAGGTCATTGATATATCTCTCACTTTTAATTCCACTTGGTAGTCCAGTATCTTGGAAGGCAGAACGTCTAAGGCTTGGGAAGATGGAAGAGAGCAGCAAGAATGAAAATGATCACGTAGGTAAGTCTGGCAGTTCCTGGGCTTTCTACTGGACAAAAGACACTGATTTTACTGCAATTTAAACAAGTTAATTCCATGGTTTAGAGCCATTCAGGAGCCATACCCTGAGGTTCACAGAGGAAGAGTTGGGGTGGATGAGGGACCCCGAGTTCTGTGTCAATAGGTCCTCTGTGGTAGAAAGTTGGAGGGGTGCCACCTCTGAGAAGTGGATGAAATTTGAATAGCACACCCATCTTGGCCTGGCTGGTGCTACAAGAATAGCTTTTGCCCCTCTTTGCGTAGCTTGAGAAGAGTCTTGAGGATTAATGGAATCGATGGATACACATAAAGCAGGGCACAAGGCCCTGGAGCTATCGGCACATGTCCCAGCAAACTGAGACCGTAACTTCCACTGGAGCAAAACGGGACCTTTCTAGTTGTTTGGAGTGGCAAAGAAATATACTTGTGGTAGACTGCAGGTCTGGCAGATGTTGCAAAAGAGTCTTTGAGCTCCCATTCATGGTCTTGCCAGAAGTGTCTGCTCGGGGAGTCCTGCACTTGTATCTGAGTCTGGTAGGACAGCGAATATGTTTATTGAATGGGAAAAACACCAGTTCCAGAGCCTTAGTGACTCTGCACTTAAGGACTGGGATCTTGCTTCCACCTTGGCAGTTAACGTAATGCACTGCTGTCCTGTTCTCTAGCATTCCTCTGACTGAGTGGCTTGAATGGCATGGAGGATGTATTGGCAAGCGTACCAAACTGTTTTCAGCTCCAGAATATTGATGTGAAGCAGTGATTCTTGCAGACCTTTTGCCCTGAACTGTATTTCCCTGCAAGTGAGCTCCCCATCCTAACAAAGACGTGTCTGTTATGAGGCTCTGTGATGATGTGGGATGCAAGAATGGGGTTGCTATACCGACCCTTTGTGGGTTCTTCCACAACATAAGTGCACTCAATACCTTTGAGGCACCATGACCCATTTGGAGGGTTTGTGTCTGTTGTGGTTAAGAACAGTATATACCCCATCTGGAGACATCCAAGGAGTAATCTAGCATAGGAAGTCACAATTGTGGAGGCAGACATGTGACCCAAAAGCTGAAGAAAAGCCCTCCTGGTTGTTTGTGGGTTTAAGTACAGTGCAGAGATTAGGCCAGAGAGGGTGGAAAATCTCTCCCTTGATAGAATCATAGAAGATTAGGGTTGAAAGAGACCTCAGGAGGTCTAGTCCAACCCCCTGCTCAAAGCAGGACCACCACCAACTAACTCATCCCAGCCAGGGCTTTGTCAAGCCGGGCCTTAAAAACCTCTAAGGATGGAGATTCCACCACCTCCCTAGGTAACCCATTCCAGTGCTTCACCACCCTCCTACTGAAATAGTTTTTCCTAATATCCAACCTAAACTTCCCCCACTGCAACTTGAGACCATTGCTCAAGGATAGGTAGGCTCTTGCTGATGTGAAGTCCAAAATGGTTCCTATGAAGTTTGTCCTTTGTACTGGAGTTATTATAAATTTGTTGTGATTGATGCAAAGTCCTAGTGATTGGAACAATGCTAACGCCATGGTTGTAGCTGACTGAACCTCTTGTTGTGATAAATCCCTGATCAACCAGTCATCCAAATATGGGAATACTGAGACACCTCCACCCCACTGACGAAAGTAGCTTTGTAAAACACTCTCAGAGCCGTGGAGAGCCCAAAAGGGAAGAACTCTCCATCACTAGGGGTTTGTTCCTATTACAAAGCACAGGAAGCACTTGTGCAATGGGTGGATGGCTACATGAAAGTAGTCAGTTTATACATAGAGGGCAACAAACCAGTATTCTGGATCCAAGGATGAGAGAAGGGTAGCTAATGTCACCATTCTGCAGTGTTGTGCTAGAACATAGTAGTTTTAAGTTCCTGAGGTCGAGGATTGGTCTCCACCCTGTCTCTTTTGGGAATTAGGAAATAGTTGGAATAGAATCCTTTCCCAATGAATTCTGTTGGAACCGGCTCTACTGTCAAAAGGGGGAGGGATAGGATCTCTTGCCTTATGACTTTTTCAAGAGAGGGGTCCTTGAAGAGGGATGGAGAGAGAGTGTGAAAGTAGATAGTTTCCCATTCTAATGGCTTCCAGTATCCATTTGTAAGAGGTGAGGAGTTTCCAGGCAGGTAAGTAGTGGGGCAGTCGATCTCCAAAGGGGGAAATTGCACAATGGGGAATCCAGTGAACTGGGTTGCTTGATGCCCTCAGCCAAGGTATCAAAATTGCCTTATAGAAGGAGGGCCCGATTGAGAAGTGGTGGACGGTCCTTGCTTCTGTTGCTTGCCCCTTCTCCTTAGGCCTAGGGAAGGTGGACTGCTGGTGGTACTGGAATAGCATGGATCTTTGGGCAGACTAAGTCCTACTAAATAAATAGTCTTTGGTCCAGGCATGTATCAGAGTAGCAGCCGTGTTAGTCTGTATTTGCAAAAAGAAAAGGAGTACTTGTGGCACCTTAGAGACTAACAAATATATTAGAGCATAAGCTTTCGTGAGCTACAGCTCACTTCATCGGACGCATGTAGATTCTCAGTAACCACAGCATAGCTCTGGAATCCTGGAGAATGTGGAGAGTGGAGTCTGTATGCTCACTAAAGAGGTTCGGTCCTTCAAAGCAGAGATCCTTGACTGTGGACTGTACTTCCTCAGAAGACCTGTGGACTGGAGCCATAATGCCCTTCTCATCGCTACCACCACCATGGCCATGAATTTGGAGCACTGTCAGCAGCATCTTAGGGCAGTTTGGTGGAAGGTTATTGCAACCAACTGCCTGCCCCTCCATGATGGACTGAGACTGGTCTCTGTCTGATTTTGTGGTAGATGTTCAATAAAAGTGTGTACATTTTGAATATGTGGTAAAGCTGCATTTCATCATCAAGGCCTGATAATTAACTATACACAATTGAAGAGCAGCTGACAAATAACTCAATCTGCCCAGTAATTCCAGTCTCTTAGATTCCTTATCTAATGGAGAGGGTCTAGACCAAGTTCTTAAACCCTGGGGTCTTAGGCATAAGAAATTGTGCTCTGGCACAGAGCTCCAGAAGTAGAAGGGGGAAACCCCCACTCCAGAGAGCACAAACAAAATAAAATAAAACAAAGTAAATAGCCAAGAAACAAATAAATAGAGTAGACTTTCACGATGTGAAAGTAAGGTGGAAAGCTGAAATACTTAACAGCAAAGACTCCATCTTGAGCCGGAGGTGATTGAGAAGGAACTGAGGGCCCACCTCTATCCCCTCATTCAGAGCATGAAGTGTTGTTTTGCACAGGTGCAGGCCCACAAGCACTACTTCACAATCTCCGATCAAGAGTACGCAGATGCACACGCATCTCACGGTTGAGCATGCACAGGGACATATACTCAAAGAAAAACACAACATTTGATATACATCTTCCATTGTACCAACACACCAGTGTCAAAGTTAAAAATAAAAAGCCAGCATATTTTCAGGCCAACGGTATGAAGCAAGGAAACCTCGGAAAATTAAATTAAAGGAGACATTGAGACTAGTAAGTAAGGGCTCATGGAAGTTTGGGTGTTGCTAGATTTGCAAAAATTAACATACGTATCAATACATCAATATTCAGAAGTGACCATATGTTTAAATTTAGTACTCCTCATATAATTGTTAGGAAATTCACATTTCTATAACATTTTCAATCTTTCAGATTTACACCAATTCAATCTTCAGTTCCTAGAGCTATCTTGCAACACAGCAGCAGTTTTCTAATGTGCCTACTTGTTCTTCAGTGGCTCTTGTTGGTAGCTCAGCTACATAAGGGGTCCAAATTCTGTTGTTAAGAGGAATGCAATTCTATCAACTGAAATGGAGCTTCAACTGATGTAAAAAAGCAGAATTTGACAAAATCTTCTCTCCTGACATACCTTCCAAATGAAGTATATAGTTTTGGGATGAGAGCGGGAGAGATGAGAAGGGAAGAATAACCCTGCCAAAAAATCCGCTAGCACAATCAGAAAGTAAAGCATCATTATTAGCTGTATCAAAACTGCTTAAATAGTTATTTTAATACCAGCCATAATTGCTGTGTCTTCACCAAATTTATTTAAGGCAATGAAAGATATTTAAGAATTGTTTTCGAAGGAGGAAAAAGGAATTGTACTCAAAGCTGTAAATGAAAGGCCTACTAGATCATCTTGTCCATCTCCCTGCTGTTACAAGATTGTTCCCTACTGAACATTTAATAGCCTTAAAGACAAAAAATATCCAGATAGAAAACTTTAAACATCTACCAAAACAGGTGTTTGGGGAGTCTAACCAAATGATACACCTCTCTCCTAAGAGGCAGACTAGAAAAGCAATACATGCAGGAGATAGAACCAGTGGTAAACAGTAGAAGGAAAAGAAGAAAAACCCTCTTTCTTTTAACTGTTTTTTAGTCTGCAAAACCCAAATTCCTAATTAATATTCAAGCACTGAATGGCTGCCTTACCTACTTTTTCACAGCTTCCCGACCATACATTAACCAGTCAAAGGCGAAGTGGAAGCAGTTAAGTTGTTCATTTTGAACAACTATGCAATAGTACAGAATGTTAGAGGCTCATCCACAACATTTGAAATGGTGATTTATATCAAAATCTTTCTAGCTGTTCTAGAGAAATGGTGGTAGTATTTAGACAAGCTAAATATTTGCACAAGATGTAAATTTATCCAACAGCAATACATGGAATTATTTATACTCAACATTTAAGATTTACTTCTGCAAATATTAAGCATGGAAGTCTATTTGAGAAAATGTGACCCATGTTATTTTCCTTAATAAATGAGTATTATTTTTATTTATTATTCATATTTAATATAAAATTAACAGTGAAAGTTAGCTCTGAACATTTTTTACAACACTTAACAAAGTTTGATTTTTCTATTGTTTTGGATGTCAGTAGATTTACAAGAACAATCATTTAAATAAAAAAATATAAAGCCTATGTTTAAAACATGGCCTTTATTAATGCTCTCTAATTAACTCCATTTTATCTTACATTGAAATAGTTCTGCTTTGCTTAAGAAAAGACAGAAAAGTGCATTTTACAAGAGTACTTTTTCTTTAATTCTCTGCGAAAATGGAAGGAATTAGAATCACAAGTTGACAAATGTGGTAAAATGAAGTTTCAAGAAAACATCGATTAGTAATGCTACCCCATCACTAGTGTTTCGCTCTGACTTTCTGCTGTGTGAACCATAATATCCTGATATACAGTCTAGAGCATCTATGTTATTACTCTACAGCATTTTTAACACAGAAAGAGGGGTTAAAACCCTTTTCAATGTACAAACATGAATAAAAAATTGATAAAAAAATCACTTTTATACATAATGTATATGCAAACTGTTTTAAATACATGGTTTTGGAAGAGTTATTTACAAACTGCATCAGCCCGTGGGACAATCCACAGACAAAGTATACACAGTTGCTTTACTTTATTGTTGCATCTCAACTTTGGGAGATATAAATTCATTCGGCAGTATAGCAAACATAAAAACTGTGACAAAGCATCTTAAGGGCAACCCAATAAAATTTGTTCCTCAAAACAATTTAAGTACTAGGACTGCCAAAGTTTCCAAACAAGGTTATAGTTTAATCCAGATGCCCGATTACAGTTCTACATTGTGGAAGAATAGACAGACCCACTGCACATACAGGCATGGTTACTGAATAAAACCTCCTGTAAGAGCTACAACTGATAGGTATGTTTTTTCAAAAGAGTGAACTAACCTAGAATTTTTTTCCAATTTTATTAATATTTTAAAAAATACATAAAAATACAACATCCAATGTCTGAATAAATATATTTAACAAGTTGCAAGATACCTTATTTTACACAAAAAAATTCAGCTTTAGAAATCTTGTTAAATAACTTCATTGTTGTTATATATTTCATTTTTCGTCTTTTTGTAACAAAATAAAAACTCTGAAATTACATAGAAAAAAGACAAAATATTTTTGTCAAGGGATAAGATAGTCCACTGAAAACTTATTCACAATTCCACTGTAAACATTAATAAACATTAAAATATTTGCATAATTGTGTGCTCAAAAATCCTATAAAAAGTGGAAGACTTATTACAACTGTAGTTTTCAGTCAACTACACTTCCTTTCACAATTTATTTTGTCCCATTTACATCTTTAAAACTGGGCACATTGCTGAACATGTACTTTGGCAGTTCTGTAGAGCAAGTGCTTCCACAAAGAGGAACTACTCACCAAGGGTTAGCATACAAGCTGGGTGAAAGTGCAGCAGTAACTTGATTCTGTTTGATAATATTCTGATGTCTGTTTGATGCACTTGCTTTTCTATGATTTCCTAGAACACCTGAATGCTTCATTGGACATAACTTTTCAAATCTGATAAGTGCCCTTTCTCTGTATTAACAAAAAAACAATAAACACGATGACAAACATGTCAGACGGTGCCTACAAAACTTCAGTTACCAGTGAGCTTAATTTTTCAACAGTAAAAATAAAATAAAATAAAAAACCAGGGGGGAGGAAAAAGATACAGTCCAGCAGTGGAAGAGTGTACAGAATGTACTTGGCAATGTCAAACCAGTTGAGTGCTTTTTGTGGTTATATTTCAGGATTTATGTCCATGGCAGCAAACTGCTGACAAGGCAGAGAAACATGTATCACCTGCATTCTACAGCAAGCACATTCTGGGGAGGAGAAGACGATGATGGACTCATCCCAGTGTCTGATGAAGCAGATGACATGGATGCTCCTGTATGAGACACTGTAAATACATAAAGCAGGACATCAGCACCACACTGTCAAATTATCATTCACACTGGAGGCCCGCTTAGGTATCAGACTTCTTGTCTGTACACACACAAAACAACTTAACAGAGCCCAAGTGAGCCCTGTCAAGTTTGAGGTACGTTGACAGAGTTGTGTGTAGAAGCTTATATCATACCTGCACCCATTATACCTGGCTTAACATAGTGTCCTTACTAGTTGCTCATTTTAATGAGCATTACCTTCATTTATTTATTTATTTTATTTATTTATTTAAAATAGGCATGGAGGAGAAGAACTAGCAGTATAGGAAGACCTCTCAAAAGTCCTGTTATAGAAAAATACAAGTGGATTCCTCATATATCGACTTGTAAGTTCAAAGCCTTAATATTTTAGAGAACTACTCTAGTTTCTGTATGTTTCTACACTGTGCTCAGATACCTTGGAGATGAGTAAATATTACTGGATTAAAAATAAGATTTATTTTTACTACAAAAAGCTTTATGAAACTGGTCCAGATTATTTTTCTCTTATGTTCACACAAGTTGGATAACTAACATCATCCTTTCTGTGGCTTAAATCATAAAAGGGACAAGACAATCTGTTATGCTACTTGTGAAAACCCAGATCCAGGGTACAATACGAAGTCCAGATCCATGTCTTTTTAAAGTGAAATTTTACATATTCAAGATTTTATTTTATTATATGTATAAACTTTGAAAAGCAAACCATGCTGTGGATTCTAAATTTATCCTGTATGGATAGAAGACAAGTTAAACTTGATATAGTAACTGTTTTTTCCAAAAAGTTAAAATAATGGATGTCGAATATGTTGTCACTTAAATTTAATGTTTTGGGGTTTACATGTTTAAAACAGACATCTCATGAGAGGGAGGTCTGAGTGTAAAGCAAATAGGAAAGTTACCTTCTCTGTCTTTCTTTTTTAATCGTTTTCTTCTTCTGTCTATTGTTGCTACTTCTGACTTCAGGGACATGTAATATTTTCGGATTTCCTGTAGTTTTTCTTGTAGAAAGGAGATTCTCTCAGTGCTGTTCATGTTGTCTAGTTCATCTTAAGAGTGGGGGGAAAAGTTACTTTACAATGGTGATTTTAAGAAACGATAACTGGAACATCACATGCAAACCAATAATGCACTTCCACAACGCTATACTAAGTAGGGTTACATCCAAGACAGATAGCCAAAACCCACATTTTCCCCCTTCAAAACACAAAGGTTCTTATTAAATTCCATTTAATCCAAGGTGTTTTAATTATGGTAGATTAGCAAGAATTGTACTTCTTATAAAACAGACAGCTATGATATACTTATATATTATACTTTATTTACATGGATCAACAATTTTTTCCCTTGATTGATCATTAGTCCTGCACTAATGGCTTTGGGGGAAAAGATTATTGGTTCTAAAATATTTGTCTCAGACCCCCAGAGTTTTAGGTTACAATATCTTGGAATTTAAAAACAAAAAACAAAACAAAGAGAACTGCTCTGTCCTCCCCCTACACAATAATTTTGTTAGTCATCTTGCTCTTCCAACTCAAATCTTCAATCCCAACCTGAATTTTTGTAGCCAATAATCCAGTAATTCCAGAATTAGAGATGAATGCCTAGATTATGCCATCTGAAAACTAGGATTTCAGACTATTTTTGAATTGTATAACATATTAGTTTCACAGTCTAGATATTCTTGAAGTAATAAACTGCTGAATGCATGCTGGAAATTAAATGAGCGGGGGGAGTAAGATGATAATTTAAATCATACCATTTTTAAAAGAACTTTTGTAGTGAGAAAGTGAAGCACAGAAATAAATAACATTATACCAATAAACCTGGCTTTACAATGATAATGAGCATTCATGCCAGGTACCCTTTTGGAACTGAATATAGCAAGTTCTGGATATTGTACTAATATAATTTTGAACTCCAATTTAAATATTTAACACAATTTAAAAAATTCTTACTGAGTTGGAAACTCCATTTATACACTCTAGGGGAAGCATTGTGGTGATGTTTCTCTCTATGTTTATCCTTTTCTCCATCTTTGATGTGAGGGGAAATTACTCTTGCAGGGGATCGCGCAAGCTTCTGTGGTTTGGACACATTTATGTGTTTTACTGGAGTACATTTACTTGAACTGTCCATGACAGGAAGATCTTCACTATCACTGCTTTGTCCTGTAATAACAAATTAATTTTGATTAGAAGACAGACCTATAATTTTGGTATTCTTCTAACCCTATAATCTACCTTACTTAAACTGTGGTTATGGTCAGAAAAGTGAAAGGTAAAATTGTGCTTCCTTACTCAAAAGACCCAGCTCCATTTGTGGATTCCAAATTGTTTCAGATTACTGACAACCCCATTTAAAATTTTCTAATTTTGTTAGGTACACTATGAGCTGAATCTGCAGGTGCACCAGGGCTCTCTCTAACCCATGGTGGGAGCAATTAGGGGCTGAATCAGCCACTGCCAAAGTAGATTTTTTACCTACAAAAACAATAAAAAAAACAAAAAACCACCAATACAGACATTTATTCCAAAATAAGTGTTTGCTGCCAAAAAAGCAGGTGTGACTTAAAAACAAATTTAGTTATTTCAGTGTAGACAAGGCCTTAGAGTCACTTTTCAGAGTGCAAATGCACTAATTACCTATAGATGTGAACAATGTACAATCATTTCAATAAAGAGTATACAGCTCTGATACAGAAGAACATCAGTTACAAACACCAGAGTTATGAACTGATCAGTCAACCACACATGTCATTTGGAACTGGAAGTACACAATCATGCAGCAGCAGAGACAAAAAAAGCAAATACAGTACAATACTGTGTTAAAATTTCAGAGTAGCAGCCGTGTTAGTCTGTATTCACAAAAAGAAAAGGAGTACTTGTGGCACCTTAGAGACTAACACATTTATTTGAGCATAAGCTTTCGTGAGCTACAGCTCACTTCATCGGATGCATTTGGTGGAAAATACAGAGGGGAGATTTATATACACACACAGAGAACATGAAACAACGGGTTTTATCATACACACTGTAAGGAAAGTGATCACTTAAGATGTGCCACCACCAGCAGCAGAGGGGGGGGAAGGAGGAAAACCTTTCATGGTGACAAGCAAGGTAGGCTATTTCCAGCAGTTAACAAGAACATCTGAGGAACAATGGGGGGTGGGTTGGGGGGGAGAAATAACATGGGGAAATAGTTTTACTTTGTGTAATGACTCATCCATTCCCAGTCTCTATTCAAGCCTAAGTTAATTGTATCCAGTTTGCAAATTAATTCCAATTCAGCAGTCTCTCGTTGGAGTCTGTTTTTGAAGGTTTTTTTGTTGAAGGATAGCCACACTCAGGTCTGTAATCGAGTGACCGGAGAGATTGAAGTGTTCTCCAACTGGTTTTTGAATGTTATAATTCTTGACATCTGATTTGTGTCCATTTATTCTTTTACGTAGAGACTGTCCAGTTTGACCAATGTACATGGCAGAGGGGCATTGCTGGCACATGATAGCATATATCACATTGGTAGATGCGCAGGTGAACGAGCCTCTGATAGTGTAGCTGATGTGAATAGGCCCTATGATGGTGTCCCCTGAATAGATATGTGGACAGAGTTGGCAATGGGCTTTGTTGCAAGGATAGGTTCCTGGGTTAGTGGTTCTGTTCTCTGTGGTGTGTGGTTGCTGGTGAGTATTTGCTTCAGGTTGGGGGGCTGTCTGTAAGCAAGGACTGGCCTATCTCCCAAGATCTGTGAGAATGATGGCTCGTCCTTCAGGATAGGTTGTAGATCCTTGATGATGCATTGGAGAGGTTTTAGTTGGGGGCTGAAGGTGATGGTTAGTGGCGTTCTGTTATTTTCTTTGTTGGGCCTGTCCTGTAGTAGGTGACTTCTGGGTACTCTTCTGGCTCTGTCAATCTGTTTCTTCACTTCACTTCAGCAGGTGGATATTGTAGTTGTAAGAATGCATGATAGAGATCTTGTAGGTGTTTGTCTCTGTCTGAGGGGTTGGAGCAAATGTGGTTATATCGTAGAGCTTGGCTGTAGACAATGGATCGTGTGGTATGATCTGGATGAAAGCTAGAGGCATGTAGGTAGGAATAGCGGTCAGTAGGTTTCCGATATAGGGTGGTGTTTATGTGACCATCGCGTATTTGCACAATAGTGTCCAGGAAGTGGATCTCTTAGATTCATAGATACTAAGGTCAGAAGGGACCATTCTGATCATCTAGTCCGACCTCCTGCACAGCACAGGCCACAGAATCTCACCCACCCTCTCCTACAAAAAACCTCACCTATGTCTGAGCTATTGAAGTCCTCAAATCATGGTTTAAAGACTTCAAGGAGCAGAGAAGCCTCCCTCAAGTCACCCATGGCCCATGCTACAGAGGAAGGCGAAAAACCTCAGGGCCTCTCCAATTTGCCCTGGAGGAAAATTCCTTCCCGACCCCAAATATGGCGATCAGCTAAACCCTGAGCATATGGGCAAGATTCACCAGCCAGATACTACAGAAAATTCTTTCCTGGGTAACTCAGATCCCATCCATCTAATATCCCATCTCAGAGGATTAGTCCTATTTACCCTGAATATTTAAAGATCAATTACTTACCAAAATCCCATTATCCCATCATACCATCTCCTCCATAAACTTATCGAGTAGAATCTTAAAACCAGATAGATCTTTTGCCCCCACTGCTTCCCTTGGAAGGCTATTCCAAAACTTCACTCCTCTGATGGTTAGAAACCTTCGTCTAATTTCAAGTCTAAACTTCCTGGTGGCCAGTTTATACACATTTATTCTTGTGTCCACATTGGTGCTGAGCTTAAATAATTCCTCTCCCTCTCCTGTATTTATCCCTCTGATATATTTAGAGAGAGAGCAATCATATCTCCCCTCAACCTTCTTTTAGTTAGGCTAAACAAGCCAAGCTCCTTAAGTCTCCTTTCAAAAGACAAGTTTTCCATTCCTCGGATCATCCTAGTAGCCCTTCTCTGTACCTGCTCCAGTTTGAATTGTGTTGGACTGGTCCAAGCTGAGGTTGATGGTGGGATGGAGATTGTTGAAATCATGGTGGAATTCCTCAAGGGCTTCTTTTCCATGGGTCCAGATGATGAAGATGTCATCAGTGTAGCGCAAGTAGAGTAGGGGCATTAGGGGACGAGAGCTAAGGAAGCGTTGTTCTAAATCAGCCATAAAAATGTTGGCATACTGTGGGGCCATTCGGGTACCCATCGCAGTGCCGCTGATTTGAAGGTATACATTGTCCCCAAATGTGAAATAGTTATGGGTGAGGACCAAGTCACAAAGTTCAGCCACCAGGTTAGCCGTGACATTATCGGGGATACTGTTCCTGACGGCTTGTAGTCCATCTTTGTGTGGAATGTTGGTGTAGAGGGCTTCTACATCCATAGTGGCTAGGATGCTGTTTTTAGGAAGATCACCAATGGATTGTAGTTTCCTCAGGAAGTCAGTGGTGTCTCGAAGATAGCTGGGAGTGCTGGTAACATAGGGCCTGAGGAGGGAGTCTACATAGCCAGACAATCCTGCAGTCAGGGTGCCAATGCCTGAGATGATGGGGCGTCCAGGATTTCCAGGTTTATGGATCTTGGGAAGCAGATAGAATACCCCAGGTTGGGGTTCTAGGGGTGTGTCTGTGCGGATTTGTTCTTGTGCTTTTTCAGGGAGTTTCTTGAGCAAATGCTGTAGTTTCTTTTGGTAACTCTCAGTGGGATCAGAGGGTAATGGCTTGTAGAAAGTGGTATTGGAGAGCTGCCTAGTAGCCTCTTGTTCATATTCCGACTTACTCATGATGACGACAACACCTCCTTTATCAGCCTTTTTGATTATGATGTCAGAGTTGTTTCTGAGGCTGTGGATGGCATTGTGTTCTGCACGGCTGAGGTTATGGGGCAAGCGATGCTGCTTTTCCACAATTTCAGCCCGTGCACATTGGCGGAAGCACTCTATGTTGAAGTCCAGTCCGCTGTTTCGACCTTCAGGAGGAGTCCACCCAGAATCCTTCTTTTTGTAGTGTTGGTAGGAAGGTCTCTGTGGGTTAATATGTTGGTCAGAGGTGTGTTGGAAATATTCCTTGAGTCGGAGACGTCGAGAATAGGATTCTAGGTCAAGACGTCAAGAATTATAACATTCAAAAACCAGTCGGAGAACACTTCAATCTCTCCGGTCACTCGATTACAGACCTGAGGGTGGCTATCCTTCAACAAAAAAACTTCAAAAACAGACTTCAACGAGAGACTGCTGAATTGGAATTAATTTGCAAATTGGATACAATTAATTTAGGCTTGAATAGAGACTGGGAATGGATGAGTCATTACACAAACTAAAACTATTTCCCAGCTGGACTAGAATGGGAGGTGGTTTGTGGCCCATTTCCAGTGGTTCTGGCATTTGGGGGGGGGGAGGGTGCACTCTTACTCTTTGTGGGGACTAAAAATCCTAAGATTGGTGTTTGAAATATTGTTCCTCAATTCGGGGTTTGTTACAGGAGTTGTTGGGTGAGATTCCATGACCTGCGTTGAGCAGGAGGTCAGACTAGATGATCATAATGGTCCCTTCTGACCTTTATAAGTCTATGATTCTATGTTATTTCTCCCCCCCCCCCCCCCCACCCCACCCCCCCCCACTGTTCCTCAGATGTTCTTGTTAACTGCTGGAAATAGCCTACCTTGCTTGTCACCATGAAAGGTTTTCCTCCTTTCCCCCCCTGCTGCTGGTGATGGCTCATCTGAAGTGATCACTCTCCTTACAGTGTGTATGATAAAACCCATTGTTTCATGTTCTCTGTGTGTGTATATAAATCTCCCTACTGTATTTTCCACCAAATGCATCCGATGAAGTGAGCTGTAGCTCACGAAAGCTTATGCTCAAATAAATTTGTTAGTCTCTAAGGTGCCACAAGTACTCCTTTTCTTACTGTGTTAAATGTAAACTACTAAAACAATAAAGGGAATGTTTAAAAAATAAGATTTGACAAGGTAAGGAAACTGTTTCTGTGCTTGTTTCATTTAAATTCAGATGGTTAAAAGCATTTTTCTTCTGCATAGTAAAATTTCAAAGCTTATTATTATAAGCTTTCAGAATAGCAGCCATGTTAGTCTGTATCAATGTTCAATTGGAAACTTTTGAAAGAACAACAACATTTTTTCAGTTACAAACATTTCAGAGTTATGAATAACCTCCATTCCTGAGATGTTTGTAACTGAGGTTCCACCGTACCATATTCACATAGACATGCAGAGTGATCTTGTACCTCAGTGTATAGTTAGATTTATTTTGTAAAAACAAAAACAATGCAAGACTTCTTACAATAGTGCCAAAATAAAAGGTTCTCATTTCAAATATACAAGTCTCAGGAAATTTTAAGTTACAGTTCCAACAGAAAATCTTCACCCTGTCACTCTGCACATATTAGGCATTATTTAACAGCCTATGAACAATATTTGTTGCAGTTACTGTAGGAACCCAAAATATTTATTTGACACAAATCTTAACAATGCCACTGTTGGCACTGACTCTACTGACCTATTTGATTCAATTCCTTTAGCTATCGGAGGTCATCACTACTTATAAGGGGGTATAGAAGACTAAATCCAGACTTTCTGCAGCTGATTTAAGAAGGTTACAAATCTGAGCACAATGTCAACCACACATAAAAGTCCTGTCTCTAAAAGGTATCGTACTTACCTCATTGCAGTCTATGTATTTTTTCTTGTAAGTTATAATTAATGCATCTTTCTAGCCTTAGAAGCACTTGGACATGATTTTTCAAGGAAGTGCTTCTATTCAGCAAGCATAGGGACAAAAATGATAACTGAGCTGAACACATATAACTGTAAAATATTTGGTATCTTCTCACATACAGCTGCCTTGTAGAGAGAGATGATAATGAAAGTGATGACGGTAACAGTCATAAGACTGCCAGATTTTGTGGTTACTGAATAGCTGGTATATTCTACTAAATATATAGTCAGTAGTCCAGTCAACACTAATTAAAGGCCCTGGCAAGGAAACCCCTATACATGTACAATGGTGATAAATATCAAAAGGATGGATTACTATACACTTGTTATGGATACAGCACAAACATGCACTTCCAAATGTACCTGTTCCATTCTTTTCATTTTTGGCTACAGCACTTGATCGCTTTGGAGTACGTTTTTGTTTCTTTGCCAGTGTCCCACTATTGCCATCGCTTGGCCTTTTTTGACCTGAAGGAAAAGAAAAAATGTGCCTCAAATATTTCTGCCTTCAATATACCCCTTTTAAAACAAATAGATTGAACTGAAAACTAGTATTAGAAGCAGCCAAATGCCACTTTTGAGCCAATAGTCCTTAGCAAAGCAATACAGGATTTACAGTGGTTTCAGGAATTGTCAAAATAGAGATTGGCTTTTCACATGGGAAACACTTACCCTTCTCTCCAGGATCTCTGTCCTGTACTGCTATACTACAATTGCTTGAAGTGGTACTGGCTTCAAATCCATTAGCAGACTCGCTTTCACAGAGACCTTCTTGAGATTCTTCTGCCACACTATCCACTTCAATAGTTACATCACTTTCACTTTTTATACTGCGAGATTCATCCTGACTAAGAGCAAGGGGCGAGGCCACAGAGAAGTTAGGCTGGACTGCAGGCGTTAAGGCAGATGGATTGGAGGTCAAAGTGTTGGGGTCTGGCTTTTCTGCTACTGCATCCTCACTACTGCTCTTTTCCTTTTCATCAAAGTCATCCAAGTCCACTTCATGGCAAAGTAGAGTTTCAGGTCCAATCTGAGGCATAGTGTCATCCTCATCTTTTAATGGAATATGCTCATTTTCCTCAGATGTACATTCAGAGTTTTCATTCGTCAGCTCTTGAACATGTTGATCTGACTCTGCTACTAAAGACGGCATTTCCTCATTTTCAGTTCTGAGTGACTCTTCATCATGAAAGTCTTTACATTCCTCCATCCCAATACATTCATTAGTCCTCTCCTCAGACACAATATTTGGCACTTCCATCTCACACTCTCGTCGTACCTTTTTCTCAGGAGATGTCTGTTCCAACGTTTTCCTTTTCAAAAGCTTCTTATCTTTTGTACAGGGGTCTGTTTCATTTTCAATAGTGGTGGAAAACTCTTTACTGTCTAAGGAAGAAACGTCTGATCTTTCAGATTCTATGCGGGTTTCATTTGTTCCCTCTTCCTGGCTTTCTGGCAAAACCTTTACATTCTCTAAAGAGGGGTCTCTTGTCTTGCTCCTTCTTCCCTTCCCCTTAGGTGATTTTTCAGTCTCTTTTTTAATTTCTTCCACTTGTTCAGCTTTGTTTCCAAAAATCTGAACTATTTGTTCACTTTCTTCAACTTCCAGTTTTAAAGTTTCTAGAGGCTGCACTTGAGTCCTGTCATTTTCTTTCATCAATACATGTGGGATCTTTGGGTTTTCTTCAGCAGGTTTCTCATCAATTAGTTTTTCATTTTTTTCCATATCTGAAATTTCTGCAGAAAATTCTTCATTCATACTCTTTTCAGAAGTCTCATCAGCTTCACTGTCAGATGAACCAGAATCTGCCAAAAAATAAGATTAAAAAACAACACATTAGGTCATTGTTAAAGCATAATTTTTTATATTAGCTATGCAGATGCTATTCAATAACCCACACAGATATAGTGTCAAAAATCACTTAGTGGGGAGGGGGAAATCAAGAGTTTTGGTTTTGCGTCAACTCAAAAAAAAAATCCAAATGTGTTGCATTATTCAAGCTATTTTTGCTACAGTTTTTCTGAGTGTTACTTTAGATCTCTATGGAAGTATGGTAGCACTGGTGTAAACTCTTTTTTGGGGGGGGGGGTTGAGGGGGGTTTAGAAATCAAAAAGCCACACAAAAATCAGAGTTCAGGAGGACAGGATAGTTTTACAGGTTTCCTTATAGCTTGAATCTTCCCAGTCACCTCACCTCAAAAAGGAATGGATGGCTCAGAAGACTGGTAACAGGGTTACAGCCATTTTATTGCTAAATCAATGGTTTCAATCAGAAGCAATATAGATAGCAAGTAATAAGATGGTGCCTGATAGTTGTGCAAGACCTATATGAAATGAGTCGGTGGCTTCGATTCAGTTCATACTAGACAAGGGTTCTTATCATCAAACAACACTGCCACCATTTGTACTTAACTAGCCTCCCTGCCGGATGCATGAGCTGTGAGACTGGAAGATTGAGTGACCATAGTAATGGCCACAATTTTATCTCTGAATTAGGATTGAAGCAGACTGATGCGAGAACATGGGGTAGCTGCCCCTTTCCTAACTGCTTGGGGAGGAAATAGAGAATTTTTTTCCCTCCACTGGTGTCAATTTAGTTCTTTTAACAGCATTAAAATTCGCATGAAAAAAGGGGGGTTTAAAATTGCTTTTTCAAAAAAGGAATGAAAATCAAAACACAGGACAGAGATCACTCACCGTTTGATCCTCTATCAGAATCAAACATTCCTGAGCTACGTCTCGTCTGCCTGCGAGGTGTTCCTAAAAATCAAAATCAAAACTAATTAATTTATATAGAATAAAATTTGTTATACAGCTAGTAAACTGACTGACTGCACAAGACTTCAAAACTGTTGACTTACAATACAGCAATATGTTTATTAAACGTTTCATACTAACGTGTGGGGTTACATTATTAGTATTTACATACATTTCTCCTATGTATGAGCACCTAAGTGTCTCACATGACTGCATCAGGTACCTTCTGTTCCATTTGGTAATGATGAGCAATCTGACATATTGCTCCGTGTACTTCTGGCTCCTGCTTTACCTTCACTATTAGGTGTTTTGGATAAACTGCAAGACACGTTTGACAGAAGAGTAGATTTCAGAGGGGGGCGGCCACGTTTTGATTTCTGTTTCTCCTCATCCTTTTCCTGGTCTTCTTTACTCTGAAGACACAAAATTGGGCATTCTATGAATGTACATCACTGCTTATAGTCAAAACTTCACCCTTTTTGGGCTACACATTAAGGGGAGGGGCTAGGGAGTGAACAGCAAAATAAACTCATTCTTAGGAGCAGAGAGAGCCATTAAGCTCTTACAAACTATTACAAGTTTACTGATCTACAAATATTACTTTTGCTTTTTTCTTTTGTTTTCTCTTTGGTCCTCCTTTGTCCAAAGGCCAGATAATCCGATCAGCTTTCACCCATTCATCATATCTAAAGGCAAAACACAGCACACTGTTACTACTCCCATTAAAAACTGTTTTATTGTAATTTGATGGTTCAAAACTGAATTGCAAAGACCTTAATAACAATTCAAAATAGAACCCCAACCCCCTTTTAGCAACATATCAAGTATCTGATGTTTTAAAACGTATTTAGTGCTATGTTTTATTGCAATTACCTTCCTAAGATCCTGAGGAAATCTGAAGGTGCAGACCTTCCTGGTCTCCTGCCAGCAAAGCACTGGAAGTCAGGTGACCTGGGGTCAATTACAGACTCTTCCATCAACTTCATGTGACCTTAGGAAATTCAGTTTTAATCTCTCCACGCCTCAGTTTCCCCATCTATAACACTGTTATAAAATAATCATACTTACCTGTGTTTTTAAAGAGTTTTCAAATCGTCTGGCAAAAGACACTAAGCATTAGGGGAGACTGTCAAAGGCATAAATGGAATTAGGTGCTTATCTGCCATTTGTGCCTTTGAAACTCTCCTGCATTATTAATTATTATTATTATTATTAATATAAATGAGGGGATGTGAACAGAAGTTTGGAGAAAAGCTTTCTTTCAAACCTACATGATATCATAATGTCATTCAAGGAAGTCTGTTTAGATTTCTCAGGAATTCAATGAGGTGGCAAGTCTCAAATTTTAATGTACAAGGAAAATACATTTTAAAATATATTTGAGTTTTGTGGCATTAGCACAGTCACATTGTTTATAAAAATAAAGAAATGCCATTACACAGCAGGTATTAAACATAAGGAATGCATTCTTTTGGAATACAACGTAAGTGTTCAGTGGATTTTTTCTACACCTCCTTACAGTTCAGCTTCCCCACCCCGCTCCCACCATGAATTTCTTAAAACATGTATCTTCTTTAATTATAGCGAGCGTTCAACTGCCAGCATATTTTTTGTTGCTGAAATTTCACAGTTTAATAAACCAATAACTGTATAAGCTACCCTACTACTAAATGCAATACAGTTTCTAATACTCATGGTGACATCTGGAAGCACAACACCACTTTCTTAAAAGGCCAGAGTAATTTAAAAGTCACTATCATAGCTCACTATATTCGCCAAAGGTCCGATCCTGCTGACAATTACCACCAGGCATCAGATTTATTCCCACAAGAACTCCAACAGTACTACTCACAGTTTTATGATGAGATGGACCAAAATCCTGCAAACACTTACACACATGCATAATTCCATTGGCTTCAATAGGATTACTCATATGTGAGTGAAGGTACTCGCATGAAAAAAAGTTTTAGCAGAATCTGACCCTATTGTGCAATACTAATTCACTGCAGGGCCAAGAGACCCATTACTCTTCCCCCTTTGATGACATTTTCTCTTAAAAAGCAAAAAAATCTCTGAATACTACATTTTTTAAAAAAAGAAAAAGGAGTACTTGTGGCACTTTAGAGACTAACAAATTTATCTAAGGTGCCACAAGTACTCCTTTTCTTTTTGCGAATACAGACTAACACGGCTGCTACTCTGAAACCTTACATTTTTTTTAGTAAACTAAAATGAACGGTAATTTCTCCTTCTTACCTTACATTCCAGCCATAGTAATGTACTAAATATAAAACCTCTCCATCATCAATTTCTGTGCTTTTAATACTGGCTTCATAAATTTTCTGAGTTTTTCCACGTCCATATTTTACTTTCACTTTGGTTCCCGTTAGACAGGGCTCTGTGTCCTCCTCATCTTCCTCCCCTTCTGATTCTCCTTTGTTTTCAATTTCCTCCCTGTAGCAAGGTATATTTATAATGCCCATTGATTATTTAATTAATATCAGACCTAAAATTTCCAAACCTTAGTTAAAATATTCCCTTTCTAATCAGCAGGAGAAGAGAAAAAAGTTTGTACTTGGGAGTTCCTTGATTCATGTATAAAAAAAGGGATTGATCATAGCTTATTCAAGTCATACACCTCCACTCTGTTTTGCACAAGCTAGAAGTGTTAAAAATGATGAATTCCGATTTATTCACAAATAACATTTTAACACGATTTATGATGTGCAAAACTATCTGAAAGCTTTAATGTTTATCATCTGAAACATATGGAGATCACAGAAAGAAGATGGACAAAATATATTACATTAACTCACTGCTTTGAGGCTCAAATGAAACAGGAGGTGCTGAACAAGGAGATACTAACTTTAATTCTTAATATTTGCTTCTGATGTGCTATTTTAAATTTTTCCACCTTTCACAATTTGCTTTCAAGTTATCTGAAATGTTTGCACTATCAATGTAATGGCTCTTTTGTGGATATCTAATCAGTTCCACTGAAGCAAATAGTGGTAAACACAAGGTTACAATAAATGCCTTTAACCATGATAAAAATTCTTAACAGCCTCTTTTTTAAACTATATCTACCATTTAACTTAAGGAAAGATCCATTATAGGGACTAGGTGCCTGAAAAATGTCTTTTCAATAACCAATGTCTCATCTGATCTACATACTTACATGGCCTTTTAAACAAATTATTTGGAATAGAAGCAAAACCTAGAACTAAAAGTAGACAAAATAGACAGAAAATGCACAGTTTGCTCTTTACAAAAGATAAATGTTAGGTTATAGTAAGAGATGATCTATCTTACAGCAATAACAGTTTACACTAAAAGGAAAGACGATGGCCAAGGCATCTAGTACTTACAAGAAAAATGACTAAGAGACCGTAAATGTATGTAATACACCTATGCAACCTACTGTACACCCACGCTGTATCTATGTTTTAATGGAATTTTTGCTTGCTGTGTTATTCTACAGGATCTTTCTTTTGACTGAAAGCGCAGCCTTCTTTGAAGTCACTGTTTTTTCCACGAGTGCATCAAAATGAGATCAGAATGGCCATACTGGGTCAGACCAAAGGTCCATTTAGCCCAGTATCCTGTCTTCCAACAGTGGCCAATGCCAGGTGCTTCAGAGGGAATGAAGAGAACAGTGGTCCCATTCCCTGTCACTCATTCCCAGCTTCTGGCAAACAGAGGCTATTGACACCATCGCTGCCAATCCTGGTTAATAACTATTGACCTATCCTCCAGGAACTTATCTAGTTCTTTTTTAAACTCTGTTATATAGTCTAGGCCTTCACAACATCCTCTGGCAAAGAGTTCAACAGGTTGATTGTGATTTGTGTGAAGAAATACTTCTTGTTTGTTTGTTTTAAACCTGCTGCCTATTAATATCATTGGATGACCCCTAGTTCTTGTGTTAAGAGGAGTAAATAACACTTCCTTATTTATTTTCTCCACTCCAGTAATGATTTTATAGACCTCCATCATATCCCCCCATAGTCATCTCTTTTCCAAGCTGAAAAGTCCCAGTCTTATTAATCTCTCCTCATATGGAAATGATATGGAGATGATACAGTCAATACATTCTCCAGTTGTTTGAAACAAAAAGTCATCAGGCTTGATTCACTCTCAGCTTGTGCCCCAAGTGCACAAGTGAATTATGTCACAACAAGCAAAACCAATCCCTGAATGGAGCGGGGGGTAGTCAGAACTAGCAGGGTGGGAAGAGAGAGGCCTAGCATGTTTTCACAACCCCTGGACAGCAGTGATTTAAACCAATTCTGCCACTCAGTTTGTACTATGGATGCTATTTTCTACTAGTTGGCTCTTTACTACAACATCTCCTCATTCTTCCACATTGTTCTGTTGCCTGCCACTCTCTCCTTGCCCTCCATGTTGCTCTCTCTCCTTCCCTGCCTCTTCAATCCATCTCCCCTTTTCATTTTTAACCCCCTTTCCCTTCCTTTCTCCTTTGCTTATTAATTCATCCCCTCCTTGGCATCTAAAATACATTTAAATAAAAATAGAAACTAGCACAAGGTGGACATTTGCCAATCATCATGAGCCACTTTGCTTATATGTTTCATCCACTTTCTACCTCAAATCATACAATATAAATAGACAAGACAGAGTGTAGAAAACCATTTATCACTACATGGTTGTACAACACCTAACACAACACCTAGCCAATCCTAGGGCTGGCGCTTGCTTGTATTATTGTGCACAAATACCAATATAATCCAAGCCTGCAGTGACAGAAGTCCATCCAGAGAAGTGGTACAGCAGAGAATATTGTGTGCAACTGAGGAGGGTGGTGACACTCTTGGCTAAAGCATCGCAGAAGTGGGGCTGGGATGAGAACAGAGCTAGAGCATCCAGGGATGCACCGATTCAATACTTTTCCTGGGAAGCATCCTCAAGAGAAACTCCTGTATGGCCCCCAAAACTAGAATGCTGCCCTCCCTGACTGAAGCCTTGGAGGAAGATGACAGTAGAAATACTACCTGCTATCTCCCAGGGACGAATCCTCCCTCAGGTACAGCAGGCCGCTGCTATTTTGGAGATGCACATGGAGGGGCAAATTGTAATGGGGGGTACGTGTGTGTGTGAAAATCATGGACCTGATTCACACCTGATCTCCTGGAATGGAATCCTAAACCTCCCTTGTACTCAGCTTATACAGAGTGCCACTGTACCACCACACAGCCATTCTCTTAAAGAGCAGATGTAAGTTAATATGTACCTCTCTGGCCTTCTCTCTTCCTCTTCATCAGATTCTTTATCAGATTCCTCTTGTTTTTTCATTTTCTTCTCTTTTTGCTTTGGTGTGTTCTTTCTCCCGAGTGGTGTCTCATTTTCTTTCTTCTCTGCATTCTCAAGTGTTTCCTCTACATCTTTATTTTCTTTGTTGTTATCTTTTAATTTGTCCTGCATTTTATCCTCTTCAGTTTCTTTTTTAGTAGTTATTGTATCGCGAGCAAGTCTCCTCCGTCCCTAAGACAGAAATGCAATCTGTTAAACAAGCATAGTCATGTTCAGGGCAGGGGAGGTTATGCAGTGCATGCTGTGCACTGAAGTATTTTTATTTTTCTTGTACAGAAGACAGACTGGAGGCCAATGTGAAGTTTTGCATTTGAGAGTTATCACATATTTATAAATTTAAAACATTGTTTGGTATCAACAGAATCACCATTCTGTTTACAATTATGGGATTCCAATATCAGAGTTCTAGCTTTTCATTAGCTTCCAGGTGCATTTTAAAGGAATTTGTTTAGATTGAAAAGGCCTGTAATCCCTGAACACATGAAATATCACCCTCCCTAGCTGACTACGGCAGTTGTGGTAAGTACTTGAGTTGTCAGTCCCATGGTTTAAAAGGGACAGAGATGCTCACAAGGTATTTTCTATGAGAGATCCTCAACTCTGGAAATTGCTCTCCTTGGTCTGACAGGACCCAGATTTGTATGCAGTGTGGTTGTAGCCGTGTTAGTCCCAAGATATTAGAGGGACAAAGTGGGTGATGTAATATCTGTTACTGGACCAACTTCTATTGGTGAGAGACACAAGCTTTTGAGCTTACACAGATCTCTACTACAGGTCTGGGCCTGATGAAGAGCTTTATGTAAATTTGAATGCTTGTCTCGCTCATGAACATAAGTTGGTCCAATAACAGATATTACCTCACCTGTATTACTATTACAGAGACCTTGTCTCTCTAGATTTGTTAGCTTTCAGAGCATGCTGCAAGACTGCTGGAATTTCCAAAGGGGTAAAGAAAAGCAGTGGGGATAGCTGGTGAGTTTTGGGGAAGGGGGCCTTAACTGTTATGGGATTATTGTTTATTATTAAGCGGCGTAGGTGCTCTTTTTGGTAGCGTCACATTTTTGTACTCCGAATATAAATCCTTCTGTTAGTATATATTTATTATTCAAACAACAATCAAAACCCATTAGGTGCCCTAATAATTAAACGTATAGCAACATAATGGCAACCACCTGGAAGCATTACATAGTCACATACAGATAACATTACCTACGTATTATTTAATGCCGCTGGTTGGCTATGTTAACAGGTTAACTTTGTCATCCAATAAGTCAAAGCAGCATAAAAAAAACCCTTCCTCTCCCTCTTCTCTCCTGGTGCACAACCTTCCCCAAAAACCCTGTCAAATAAAAATAGCTTTTGCAGCATGCTGGAAGGTGATCAAGTTAGAGATAATCATAGGTTATTGGTCTGTATTATCTTTTTATATTTTCAGTGCTTGTCTAAAGCTAAACACTGTATATTTATATTATTGTAGAAGCCACATCTTTTAAAACTATTGATTCAATACAGTTAGAGCATTTTAAGCAGCATTTCCAGTAAGCATATGCTCACAGTATTTTTATTTTCATTTACTAAGAGCCTTTCTATCAATCATTTAATACCTTGACAGGATCTAGTCAACAAAAAACTTGAATAGGAAACAAACTTCTGATGTTATATGGAAACTATCTTGCATCACAAGGATAAGTGATACTAAATGTGCATTATTAACTATTTTAACTGGAAACATTCTTTCTTCTTTGATAATTGCCAGAAGTAACTTTTTTCGCCTTTCAGTGTGCTAGTTTTAATCAATGACATAGTAACTTCCTTAACAGAACCAGCCAGAGTTCTAGCCAGTTAATCTAGAGAATTGAGCCAGTTAATTTCTTGTTCGAATGAAAGAAAAATTCTTTTACGTATTTTCTTATACTCTACTGTAGTAAGAGGAGGCCCTGAAACAAACTCTTGTATCAGAGGCCCAGTCTGAGGCCTGAAGCCTGAACCAAAGTACTTCCAGGCAGTGTTAAGCAAAGTTGGGCTGTGAGCCAGAGGCAGGTCCCACTCACAGAAGTTGGCAAGAAAAGGTTGTTAGAAGCACGTGCACACACACATATGTGCTAATGAGAGGAACTTGCGCCAAGACGGCATCAGAACTCTCCACAGAGATAACAAGGAACAGGCAGGTGCGTCTTAAAGACAGGGTCAAAAGGACAACATGATGGATAAATTCGTTTGAACTATGATGAGTAATCTGTCCTGCAACGGTATAAAAGTAGGTCCTGGAGCTCACATATCTGTCCAGCCTAGGGGGCAGTGGAGTGTCCCACCACTGACTGAGCTGTGTCCATTGCCAGGGAGCACAAATTCGTAGTATGCCCCGTAGGGAACTATTACTGTGCTTCGTTTGACAATAAACCTGGCTCGGGTTCCTTCGTACCTTACTAGAGTCTGTGGTTTTTGGGGGTTCTCTCGGGATCTGCTGTGTTAGCTATCTGCGCAGAGCTGGGGCAGCACACAGAGGGAACACACATGCAGCTGACTGTTATCATCGAACAAGAGCACAGCACCACACTGGTAGCTACTGACAACATCTACTTTTGATTGAACATTGAATTAGATGGGTCACTGATATATCTATGTACCTGCTGATATGGCCCTCACCACCACAGCAGCCAAGCAATACTCAAAATAAAAAAATAAAAATAAAGACAAAAAAAAACCTCACTATTCCACCATTCCCCTCTCTGTATATGTGAATGAGTTGAAAGGCTGAAAATTTTTATTTTTATTTTTTAAAGAGAGAGTCATCATGAGAACACTAGGTCAAAGAAATGGGGTACTTAAAGCTGTGAGTTGTCTGCTCATTCTTATCTCTTGCAGGAGGAAGTTCCATAATCTAGGTCCAGCTCCTGTGAAAATTCTCCTCTGTATTCACAAGTCTACCCCATTTGGTGATAGTCTTACAGTTCTGGTGGAACACAGCTGTTGATGAAAGTCATGGTTGTGCAGGGAAACAAAGTCTGAGTCAGAAGGGACCATCACAATCATCTAGTCTGACCTCGTGCACATTGCAGGGCACAGAACCTCACCCACCCACTCCTGTAATAGACCCTTAACCTTTGGCTGAGTTACTGAAATCCTCAAATCACGATGTAAAGACTTCAAGTTACAGAGAATCCACCATCTACACTAAATTAAACTTGCAAGTGACCCGTGCCGCACACTGCAAAGGAAGATGAAAACCCCCCAGGGTCTCAGCAAATCTGACCAGGGCAAAATTCCTTCCCAACCCCAAATATAGCGATCAGTTAGACCCTGAGCATGAGGGAAAGACCCACCAGCCAGACATTTGGGAAAAAACTGTCTGTAGTAACTCAGAGCCCTCCCCAGCTAGTGACCCATCACCAGCCATTGGAGGAGATATTTGCTGCTAGCAATCCCAGATCAGCTAAATGCCACTGTAGGCAATCTCATCATACCATCCCCTCCATAAACTTATCAAGCTCAGTCTTGAAGTCAGTTAGTTTTTTTGACCCACTACTCCATTTGAAAGGCTGCTCCAGAACTTCACTCCTCTGCTGGTTAGAAACCTTCATCTAATTCCAAGCCTAAACTTGTGGATGGCCAGTTTATATCCATTTGTTCTTGTGTCCACATTGGCACTTAACTGAAATAACTCCTCTCTCTCCCTGGCATTTATCCTTCTCATGTTTTTTAAAGAGAGCAATCATGTTTCCCCTCAGCCTTCTTTTGGTTAGGCTAAACAAGCCAAACTCTTTGAGGCTCCTCTCATAAGGTAGGTTTTCCATTCCTTCAAATATCCTAGGAGCCCTTCTCTGCACCTGTTCCAGTTTGAATTCATCTTTCTTAAACATGGGAGACCAGAACTGCATACAGTATTCCATATGAGGTTTCACCTGTGCCTTGTATAATGGTAATTAACACTTCTTTTTCTCTACTGGAAATACCTCGCCTGATGCATCCTAGGACTGCATTAGCCTTTTCATGGCCGTATCACATTAGTGGCTCATCATCATCCTGTGATCAGCCAATATACCCAGGTCTTTCTCCTCCTCTGTCATTTCCAACTGATAAGTACTCAGCTTGTAGCAAAAGTTCTTTTTGTTAGTCCCCATGTGTATGACCTTGCACTATTAAATTTCATCCCATTTCTATTACTCCAGTATTCAAGGTCATCAAGATCATCTTGTATGATATTCCGGTCCTTCTGAGTATTGAAAATACCTCCCAACTTTGTATCATCTGCAAATTTTATTAGCACATTCCCACTTTTTGTGCCACGGTCAGTAATAAAAATGTTAAATAAGTTTGGTCCCAAAACTAAGCCCTGAGGAACTGCACTAGTAACTACCTCCAGCCTGACAGTTCACCTTTCAGTATGACCCATTGTAGTCTCCCCTTTAACTAATTCTTTATCCCCATCTTCTCCAATTTAACTAATAATTTCCCATGTGGACCTGAATCAAATGCATTATTGAAACCTAGGTAGATTAGATCTATTGCATTTCCTTTGTCTAAAGATGATCTCAGGTAGCTTGGTCAATCTCCTGGAGGGTTTTGACCATCAAGAGAGAACTTAAAATGGACTATATTCAATGGGAAGCCACTGTAATCAGTGGAGCATTGTCTCGATATGTGAATGGAAGTCTGTGTTGTTCAGCATGCGGGCTCCTGTGTTTTGTACAAGTATGGCAATTCCCATGTACAGCCAATCCTCTAGGGAAATCTCATATCGGTAAACTATTAAGGACACCCAGTTCTATTGAGCACATACGTAAAAAACCCCTCAAATTAGACTACTTACTCTCGGGGATCTTAATTCTATTTCCTCTTTTTCACTTTCGCTGCTGGAATCATTTTCTTCTACTTCATTTTTTACTTCTGCTGGAAGCATTTCTTGTTCCTCTTTTACACTTTCCTCCATTGGTTCTTCTTGTTTCTGAATGTCTTTTACCACTTTTGGTTCATTATGATGGATGGTCCTAAACTGAATGTTTGCAGAGCGGCAGTATTCTTCAAAACCATAAAGATACCTATATATGCAAACAGAGTTTCATTACATTTTTACCGTTGCATATCTGATTTTTATTTCACTGAACTGCAAAAAAATTCTTTATTTTCTTGCTCGCAGAAGTGCAAGAGAAGAGCACTAACTCCTGGGGTGGGGGAGGGGGCAGGAGGGAAACAAACAACCAATCCCCAAAACCCCAAACCAAACATTAAAAACCTCAACCCTATGTTAAGAGATTTTGAGGTAGCATGATTAAGCAGTCATATCTGAATGACTAAGTTTAACATTGCGTGTGCACAGCTTTAATTCTGTCCCATTTGCTTAAGCATTCATGACAGTCAAGAGCATATCATGCTATACAGTTTCTCAAACACACAATTGCTTCTACAATCTTAGAATCACCTTGCAATATTTTTTTCCATTCTTATATTGTTAGAGCGTTTTCAATGTCATAATGGTCTATCACAGCTTTACTAATCTTTGCATGCTAAATAATTTTCTCTGTAAAATATGCATCTTAAATTAGTACCCAGCTCAGTTCCCATTGAAGACAATCTGAATATTTTCATTTTCATTTACTTTAACAAGTAGGATGAGACCCTTAGTCACCTGCTATTCAACAAGCACCAACTTTTATTAGGTTCAAGTCAGAGAATGATAGTTAACCACTAAGCTAGTTTAGCTGCAAAATTTAGGTGGCCTATATATGCCTGCAAATTTTAATGAGCTGTCTGGCATAAACAACTGTAAAAAAGAGATAATACACATTAATCTAAGGCTTAGAAAACATATGACATACTGTATTTGAGAAACAAAATGCAACCATGTCATTAAAGATTTTTGTACTGCAAATGCACAACGGTGAGAGTTAATGTTGCATGTGTAACTTTAATTTAAGCAATTCCTGATACTGATGTCAACCACACAAACTCAGTGCTCAATTGTTCTGATTGTTTTCTTAAACAAAAAAATTAAGTTCTTCAGAATTGGGCAAAACATTCCCCCTGCTTCCCACATGCAGAGCTCAAAATGCTGAATTATATTTGCTCAATCTTTCAGGGAAAAAAAGTCCACTTTACTTAGAAAGTGAGCCTGAAACATATTTAATCCTGAAGATGTAAGAATCATAAATGAAAATACAACTGAAAATCAGGGGTTAGAATGAAAAAGCTTATACAGCCTTAACTCAAGTGGTCATCACCACTTCTCCTACTCTTATAGCTAACAAAGTGTGTCTGAAAACCACAGATCTGTAGATGATAAAGATATAACCAAAATTTCTGCACTGATGTTTGTAAGATTACTTCTGCAACACACAGGCATCTGAAGAAGTGGGTATTCACCCACGAAAGCTTATGCTCCAGTACATCTGTTAGTCTATAAGATGCCACAGGATTCTTTGCTGCTTTTACAGACCCAGACTAACACGGCTACCCCTCTGATACCTTCTGCAACACACTTATTTCTAGCTACATTCTACAGAAAGTTTAAAAGTCTGGAGCAAATAAATGCAAAGCTCTGCCCATAGCATGCAGCTATCACAGATCTCAATGGAAGTAGAATGTGTGCGCATCTGAGGACAGAGGCTGTCCATGGTGTTAAGCATAAGTTGCAAACTGATTGTACAGCAGTTTTATTGCTATATTCCAAAACAGTAATCCCACATGCCAACAATGGAGATTTCCTGCTCTAAAACAAGCACTGTTCTAAGAAACTGTAACTGCAAGATCCTACATGGTGCCCAGCAGTCTTCTACTCTCCTTTGTAGTTAATGGAAGTGGAGGATGCCAAGCACCACTGTCACTGCAGAACTCCGGCCCTTGTTTTCAAGAATTTCTTAAAATCTGGCAAAATTAATGTAGCAACATAACAAGAGAATGTGGAATACTTACTTGTCTACTAATATCAACTCCTGAGCCACCAAAATAAAGTGTTCATGCCACTTTTAAGATTTTCCATATTTATAAAACCATGAATTCATTCAATCACCTAATAAGATACAACTTACTTTCTATAAGCAGTTTTTACATTGTAGGAAGCAGCTGAGTTCAAAATAGGAATGCCAAGGTCCATATAAATTTGCTTCCATACAGCACCGCTGTCAATCTGGAAAAAGTAAGTTTTATTCGTTAACCAGGAAAATTAAGAACAAAATTTACTGTGACACTAGAACTGTAACCATAATTATCAAGAATATGAATAGATATTTTGCTTAAGAAAAATTTGACACTTACATTGTCACACCCACCCTGTTGATACACAAGTCTAAAAAGTTTGAAGAGGTTAAGATCCTTGTAGCCCAGAACAGGAGGTTTATTGATAGGAGTACCTAATTAACATAAGAATACAAATAAATAAAGTTGCCTTGCAGATGAGCAAACTTCTCTTCCATCCTATAGCACACACTTGATTGCTGGTACATTTTTCAAATTAGTGTCTTTAATAATATTTTTATCCATAAAAAGGTATCCCAAGTCAGTTGCTCCCAACCAATGGTCATACTCAGCTTTGGTGTCAACATCTGGTTGATTTCTAGGTGGATTATTATAATGTTTGGCATCATTGGTCTGCAAACTACACAGGTTTTCTCACCCTTCTCAAATCTCTCAGGAAAACCCGATCTGATTGACTGCCCTTACCCAAACAGCAGGGAAAACATAGAAGGGAAGCCAAAACTTGGAAGGGCAGCCTATCAGAATTGTTAAGGGAAAGCCTGGTAAATGGTAGGGGGTGGGAGTCAATAAAGAGAAGATCATCAAATGTTTGGGTGAAGGGGACATGGAGTAGAAAATTAAATTAAAGGGTCAGAATGTGAAATAGTGGAAAAGGTGGCAAGACAGAAAAATATTTGTGTAGAGAGAGAGTATGAAACTAAACTAAGAGTTGGGAATCAAGTAGGAAACGAGTAGCTATTAATTGTGAAAGAGGAGGCCAGAAACAAACAGGGGTAAGGGCTGAAAATTGATGAAGTTGCTGCTCTTCCCTGCCAAGGTAGAGAAGTTTTCCATGAATAACTGTCTTTAAGCAATATCGGTTTGTCTCAGGACCGAGTCTTTACTTTTACTGCTCTGTTACTTTCCTTGTTTTCCCCCTGTCCCACGGCCGCCTACACAGTCTCTCCCTGTTTCCTGGATTAACTGCACTTGAGGCCGGGTGACACTCCTCAATGAAGGAAGAAGAGAAAGGACAGCAACAGAAGTAGAAGAATCACATTATAAAGAAGCTAGTGTTGCTTTCACATGACACTTTTCTCTGAAGCCCCTCCTTATTTTTTCTCTCTCCCCTCCCTCCTCGAGTGCTAATTCCATATGGCATGGCCTTCAATGTGATGCTGGATGGACTCCAGAAAAGCCTGCCATAACAAATACATGACCCACTGATATATTTGTGATAGGCAAGTGGCAAGACTGAACAGGCTAGGTACTACTCCATTAAGCCTCTGTGGATTGGAAAATATCTTATTAAAGAGAAGACCAGCCTACTTAAAATGGTGACCTGTCATATTTTTTTAATTATACTGAAAGATTGTGAAACCATTTTGTTTGAACTAATATAGTCTGTTTCCCTTTTTATGTTTTTCTATCAACATTTATGGTCAGATTATTGTAACATTTTATGAACTTTTATGCACTCTTCCCTGGTTCACCAAAGGGCAGAGAAGGTATTCAGCATGTAACTGATTCTAAACTTACTCCTCTCAACCCCAGTCCTTTTAAATCCAGATATAACTACACGTGCTTTGCTATACTATGCTGTAATGTCACCACTGCTATGGAATCGTTTTGGAGCCTGGCAATTTGGGGATCTACAAATTGGTCAAATAGCAGTTTTTAGTACATACAGTGCTTACAGAAAATTTTAAAAGATATTTTTTGCCCTGTGTAAAACAGCTGCTAATTTTTAACAAAAGTATCTAAAGAAAGTCCAGTCTTATTTGTACATTTTTTTCAATTTTACTATTGATCAAAACAAGTCTGCAAACTTTTTATATTTAAAAAGACAGCCATTTCAGAGCGTAAAATATGTGGGCACAATATGTTATTTGCTGAAAGGATAACCTATTTTTTTGGCTTCAGTGTCTTTAGAAAAGCTCAGGGTGTTCAAACTGATTGCCTCCCCAAAATTGGAAAACTAGTATTGCATAAGCCACTGAGATATGCGGTTGTAAGGAAGGTGAAACTGGGAGGAGGGCAAAGCACTGTACTATGTATAAAGGTATCTGCAGCACTTCCAATGTATTCTTTGCCATTATAAGCATCTAAGTGTCATGTATATAACAGACTATCTAATTCTGTCGAGAAAAGTAGCAAATCTACTCCCTTCCTTATTCTAACTATTGAGCCAAGTTGGATCGCTTAGGTTGTTTTCCAGGTCAATGTCACTGTTGCTCCACTACTAGTAGAATGTATGTGCGTGATTAGGATAGCCTTGCAACAACACTTAAAAATGGCACATTTCCAGATTTCTGGTGACTGAAAGTTCCACAACCCAGGGACAAGTCTCAAAGTGTTTTTATCCTCCAAATCAGACTGCCATAGAGGGACACCAGCTCAGAGGCTATTTCAGAGATACTTTGGTACTGGCCCATCAAGAACTGTCTGAAAAAATCCAACACACCAAACAACAACAGAAAACCAAACATCAATTAGGCAGGGTTTGCTTTTACTCTGTGTGTTACGCTGATAAGCATCTGACAAAAGAAGACTTGCCCCATTTGAAAATGGTTACAAATATTTTCATCTGTATCAGGATAGTTATTGTAATATACATGTTTCCCTGATGCAAGGGTGATACCATAATACAACACATTAAATGGGTTGGTACACAAGAGATAATAAGTTAAGCAATGAAGTACCTCTGTCTTCCATAAACTTGTAAAGCTGTTGGAGGAAGCTGTCCCTCTCTTCAGGATCAAGCTCTTCCTCAGGCTGTCAAAACAAAGGGAGACATACTGAAAATATTAAATGCATAGGGACAGTCAGATCCCAAACAATTCATTTGCACAAAAAAGCCAAGCTAGAATTGTTCACCCATATAAAGATATGATATCCAGAAAATAAACCAATCAGAAAGGGCTAGCCACACAAATGAGCAAAAGTTTAAATAAGATGAGGAGGACTAACTTGGTTCCCCTCCGAAGGTTCAAAACCCCATAAACTGGAGTCTCAACTGGGTAAAAAGAAAATATAGAGCAGTGGGATCCTCAATTTATTAGGGGAAAAAAAGAGTAAGTAGTACGACACGGCCTGCACTAATATATTATGTGATGTCATACAGTAAAATCTAACACTGAATGTGTTATGTACAAGACCATAGCAGTTAACATGAATTCTAGCTTTCCCCAGTAGCAAAACTATAGTTAAGGGTGCAAAATGGTTTCCACTGTAACAGTCCTGATAGCTTCAGATGCTCATACATTTCTGGGGGAGGAGGGGAAGGAAATCCCTTGGGGAATGAAACTTTCCATGCTTGGTCTCAGCTCAAAGAGGTCATCTCTGGAAACATCTCAGGAGTCACTTGTATAATTCAGAACAGGAGAATGTATGTTATCTATCCTGTTTTCTTTTTACCTCTACTATTCTGACACTGCAACCACAGATAAATACACCTAAACTTTGAGTTGGATAGTCCACAATGTGGAGTAAAGCCTTTGCTATGTTCAAAGGGAAAATGTTAAAATAAATAAAAGTTATGAGAAAAAAAATCACTTTAGAGCATGTTCAGTGGTATTCTGAGATTTTAGCAGAGCCTAGAGGTCTTGCTCCCTGCAACATCTTATGTGTGCCACATTCTAGGCTTAAGGATTGCTGGCGAGGCTGTCTGTACAAAAAAGTGCCTGTCACAGAGGAAAGATGTACAGAAAAAGTCAAAAATGAAACTCCACTGCTCTATCATTAGTAGAAAAATCACAGGCAGTTTTGAGAGGAAGGGGGAAGCAATAAAAAGGTTACTGATCTCAGTTTTAGTTTGGTCTGCATTCAGCAAATTCTAAGCTTTCATTTTAATAAAATTACATTTCTAATTTTCTGTTGTGAAAATAGAGCCATTGCAAGCTAAACTGATACACCACTGCCTTGTTAACTGAAAAACGGCCTCCTGTGAAGCACTGGTATTAGTTCACCCCTTCTTCATCCTGCTTGCTTCAATGAGCTGTAATGTCCAGAGCCCAATGGGGGCCATTTAAATACTGACATTATTCCGCAGAGAGAATTTTGTGTTTTTCTCTTCTCATTTTTCTTTAAGAAGAAACAAGGAAATTAAATGCCAACCCACAAAATTATATAATGTTATAGTGGCCATTTTGCTCACCCTGTATATTCTATGGTATACATTTAACAGAAATATAAGTAAGCTATAAAATTAACAATAGAATCACACAGACAATGCTGCATATTTATTATTGCATAGGAACCTCAGCTTTTATATTTCCTGCTTTAAAAAAATTAAACTGTGCAATCTTAACGTTGCAATTAATAGATCTCACCATTTACTGTAAAAGGTTTTTATGCCTATGGATAAAAGCACTATAAATGCTAGATATCTACAGATGTTCAAAATTCAGAAGCACTTCCACCTTGAACTGTTTATTCTTGTGGACATATCCCCAAAACTAAAACAATGCAACTGTAGGTTAGAAATAGCTCTTCCATGAGAAGATATTTAAATAAACAGTCTCTCAGTATCTTCACCTGAAATTAAATAAAAAGCAAAGATGAAAACCCGTACATCCCAAGGGAACAGGAGAAGGAAGATCAAGTAAATGACTATCCATGGGGAGCATGGAAAACAGAAGGAAGAGTTAGGACAGTTGATGCACCTAATTGGCCAGTCACTGGACAGCAGTCCAGGTGAAACGAAGACTCATGAGTTGATTCTGGAGAACATTTCACATTCGGCTATCTATATGCTATCCTTACCTCCTCTCTGTGTATCTTGGGTGCAAGTGGTTCCCAGGACATCACCTGCTGTTCTGAAGCAGAGTTTCATTTCAATTATCAACTGCCCTCCAGACTTAATGAACTTAATGTCCCTAAGGGAACATCCTTGCTCCTGAGAGATGAGGAGGGATGAATTATTATTTCTGTCATGATCGCCTCAACCAATTGGGGCCCCATTTTGCTAGATGTTACACATTGAGAGAGACAGTCCTTCCCTGAAAAACTTACAGTATGAATAGACAGGACAAAGGACGCTTTATTATTCCTGTTTTACAGATGAATATAGGCACAGAGGCTCAGATCCACAAAGGTACATAGGCACACAAGTCCCAGTTTCAGGCTCCACTGCAATCCACAGAACTCCCACCAAACCCTGTTAGTGCCTAAATTCACCCAAGCACCTATATTTTCAGAGTAAATGTCCCTCATCCCAGATGGTTTCTGCCTCTATGCACACACACTGCAGCCTCACTCTAGGTGTCAAGGCATCCAGAGTTTTATACAAACCAGGGGAAGATCAGCATTTTCCCTCCTAACAAGGGTGCAGGGCCCAGTCCAGTAGATGTACTTAGAGACCACTTATCAGATAAGGTCTCATTCAAAATCTGAAAGGAGGTGGTGGTGATGGTGGCAACAATACTCCACCTTATAACTTTTAGCACAGTGGTTAGAGCACTCATTTGGCATGTGAGGATATACCTAAACTGCAATAAAAAAAACTCAGGGTACGATCACAACTGGCCTAGGCTTGCAGGACTTGGGCTGCAGGGCTCTAAAACTGCACTGCAGATTTTCAGCTTCAGGCTGGAATTTGAGATATTTGAGAATTTGAGAATTTCACTACCTGAAAGGGGGTTTCAAAGAGGATGGCTCTAGACTGTTCTCAATGGTAGCAGATGACAGAACGAGGAGTAATGGTCTCAAGTTGCAATGGGGGAGGTTTAGATTGGATATTAGGAAAAACTTTTTCACTAAGAGGGTGGTGAAACACTGGAATGCGTTACCTAGGGAGGTGGTAGAATCTCCTTCCTTAGAGGTTTTTAAGGTCAGGCTTGACAAAGCCCTAGCTGGGATGATTTAACTGGGACTTGGTCCTGCTTTGAGCAGGGGGTTGGACTAGATGACCTTCTGGGGTCCCTTCCAACCCTGATATTCTATGATTCTATGATTCTATGATTCTATGATATGAGACCCCAGGAAGGGGATGGGTCTCAGAGCCCTGGGCCCAGACTGAGCCTGAAGTCTACATTGCTATTTTCAGTCCCAGAGCCTGAGCCCGAGTCAGCTGACCCTGGCTCTCAGACTCTGTGCCACAGGTTTTTTACTGCAGTGTAGACATACCCTGAGAGACCCAAGTTCACTTCCCCTGCCACTCGGGAAGAAGGGAGACCCCTATTTGAATCCTACCTCTCAGGAAAGTATTCTAGCCATTTAGCTCTGGGATATTCCAGCAGTTCTCAAAAACTGTGGGTCGGGACCCAAAGGTGGGTTGGGACCCCCTTTGAATGTGGTCACCAGGACTGGCTTAGACTTGCTGGGGCCCGAGGGCTTCAGCCCTGGTCGGCAGGGCTCAAGTTATAGGCCCCCTGCCTGGGGCTGAAGCTCTTGAGCTTCAGCTTTGGCGCCTCCACCCAGGGCAGTGGGGCTCAGGCTTTGGTCCTCCCTCCTGGGATTGTGAAGTAATTTTTGTTGTCAGAAGGGGATTGTGGTACAATGAAGTTTGAGAACCCCTGGGATATTCTACTGTGGGGTGCTCTCAGTCTCTCCTGTTGGGTGTTCCACTGTGTATAAATAATGAGAGTCACTGGGCCGGAGAGAGTGTTTGAGTGACTCTATAGTTCAGTGGTCATAGCTCCCACATGGGATGTGGGAGACCCAAGGCCCAGCCCCCTGCTCCAATGACTAATTATTTATACAGTGTGCAAAAACTTTAAACAGGAAAGATTGAGGGAGCCCCTCTTCAGAACATCTCAGTGGTTAGAGCACTCAGTGCATCTCAGTGGTTAGAGCACTCTCCCAAGAGAGAGGATTTGAACAGGGTCTCCCACATCCCGAATGAGTGTTCTAACCACTGAACTAAAGATTATAAGGTGGGCACCACCACTGCGACCTCCTCCTGCTATTTTGTGTGGAGTTAGGCAGGCACCTAACTCATTCTCACAAGAAACAACTTAGGCACTTACGCTGCCTGACTCCCGGAGAAGGTTCCCAACTGTGGATCACAAGCAGAGAGATGCACCTCCCTGCAGCCTGGAGTTAGGTGCCTACCTCCTTGAGAGGGGCAGGAGGCAAGACATACTCCTTTAGTTGCCATCTCTCCTGGGCTTGTTTAGGTATGTCCCCACATAGAATGCTGGCTTTTGTGGATCACATTCTAAAGCCCATTCACTGTATAGGGAGTCTAGGCACCTAACTCGGGCTTCGTGGATCACAGTGTTGTTCCTGTGATTTCCTAGGCACCTTATGGATCTAGGCCAGAGAGGCCATGGTGACCTAGCCAAAGTCACAAAGGGAGCCTGTGGCAAAGCCAAGAACTAAACCCAGACCTCAAGTCTTACTCCAGTGCCTTAACCAGAAGGCATCCTTCTCCATAACGTTATGGTCACCTCCTTTCTTCTGAATGGTGTAGTGATCCTTTGGCTGAATAGCAGGTATTTGGCTTCTCTCCCCGTATTCCTCCTGCTGCAGCCTCCAGGAGGGGGAAGATAAAGAAGAATTGAAGGAACCTGGAATAAGCATTGCAGCATCTCAGAATTGCCATTGCCACCACCTGCCACCATTGAGGAGAGTGATATTTCTGTTGATAGGTAGCATGAACATTGCACTTCTAAGCATGGCATTCGTGCCACCCCCTGTGGTAGATAGCAGAAATGCTGCATGCCAAGCAGCAATCCCACCTCTTCTCAAGTCCAAATATTTTCACTGAAAGGCTTCAGAATTTCATATATAAAATCTGTGCAAATAATTTTCTGTGAAAATTTCCAGTTCCACAGTAGTTTAGTTTCTCATTTACATCCTTTTCCCACAAAGAGGCTCTAATCAAGGGTGAGTGAGGCCCAATGATTTAGTTCAAAGAAGAGGCCAAACCTGTTCACAAGTGGCCATTTAACAAATTAATTTACAGAGCTCAGAACTGAAATATTTATTGCTCACTCATTACATATAATCAAATGCAACACCGGGAGTTTTTATTTTAATTAAATATTTCTGTTATTAAAGGTGGTTTTAATTCAGAATACTTCTATGCTGCTTGGTCAGAGTGCTCTTAGTTGTAGCAAGAAGAGCCCATAAAATGTTGTGAGGGTTTAAGTTAAAAAAAAAAAATCTGGTCAAATTACTAAATTTTTTTTCCATCATGACAGATATAATTTGCAGTTATTCAAAACCAACAATACTTACATGATTTCTCTGTAAACTATACACCTTAACTCACTGAGTCTCAGAGTACCTTTCTTAATCCCTGTATTGCTAAGTACTTTGTAAGGTAATCATATATGTAAAAAGAAAAGGAGTACTTGTGGCACCTTAGAGACTAACAAATTTATTTGAGAACAAGCTTTCATGAGCTACAGCTCACTTCATCAAATGCATTCGATGAAGTGAGCTGTAGCTCACGAAAGCTTATGCTCAAATAAATTTGTTAGTCTCTAAGGTGCCACAAGTACTCCTTTTCTTTTTGCAAATACAGACTAACACGGCTGCTACTCTGAAACCAATCATATATGTGTTTTATTTAACCTGACAGTGTAGGAGCAAAGCAAACAATCACTATGAACCTGATCCAATGCCCACAGAAGTCTACAGCCAACTCCCACAGATTTTAGTGTGCCCTGCTTCATGCCCCATATGTTCAGCAATAGTTGTGTCAGCCTTGAACACTTCTATGGATTCAAATGAGAAAGGATACATAGCCCTGACATCCTGGCCTATTGCCTACTCTTCAAAACAGAAGTTACAGCTCTTGTTGGTCTTAACCCGTAGAACTGACAGACCAAAAAAACCCAAACCAAAACAAAGAAGCCCACTGGTTTGCTGTCCAAAATGAAGAACAAGAAAAATTTCAGACATTAATGCCTTTGAGAGCATGGACAGTTTAATATAAAAAGAGTAGCAGAGCTCAGACTACGTAATCTTTAATTCAGGATTGATATGAAAATCCTTCAAAATTTTGGATATTTCAACTTGTTACAATATATAGAATACAGTATTGTAAACTAAGATACATAAATATCTTTTTCCTTAGTAAAAAGAAAAGGAGTATTTGTGGCACCTTAGAGATTAACACATTTATTTGAGCATAAGCTTTCATGAGCTACAGCTCACTTCATCTGATGCATGCATCCGATGAAGTGAACTTTGGCTCATGAAAGCTTATGCTCAAATAAATTTGTTAGTCTCTAAGGTGCCACAAGTACTCCTTTTCTTTTTGCAGATACAGACTAACACGGCTGCTACTCTGAAACTTTTTCTTTAGTGTTATTGCTTGACCAACCACACTATGAACTTCCTGAAGGGAAAACAGAACCAATCTAGGAGGCAGAACAATATGATATGGCAACCAAGGCTCAGAAGAACGTGAATACAGTAAGATCAAAACAAGTCCACAAGTTATTGTAATTGAATTATTCTAGAGCTGTTACATAAATTTGTCAGTCACAGATTTGCTTTCTGATATTGGATTTCATGAAGTAAAGACAATTTAAAGGATTAAAATTACTGCAACAACTTGCAATTTGACACCAACTGAAGACAACAGTTGTTTTAAGTTTTTAGTTCTACTCATATTGCAAAGTTCCTTTATAAGAGGGGCTCTCCCTGTAAAAACTCGTAACACGATGGGCAAATGAAAAGGTAGAGAGAAGCATGATCTGATGCTCTAAACAGAAGAGCGGGAACCAAGAACTCTAAAGGTTTGACAATTTGCTACATACCTTCAATCTTTTAACGTCTCTCTGCCTCATGTTATCTGTACAATGGGGTTAATATAGGTAACTCAGAAGGTTATTATAAGACTACAACGTTCATATAGAACTTTGAAGATGAATACTGTATATAAAATGTCTAATTTTACAACAGGGTGCACTATAAACCAGAAACTCAAACAGTAATCAGAAATCTTGGATAAGTGAGTTAATTTAGATTAGTGAATTTGTCACCTGTAAATATATATTGTGTGGTATTACATTTATCATGGCTACTTACCTGCTATGTAAATATATGTATCTTAAGGAAGCTGTTTCTCGCTGAATAGCTTTGAAACTGTGATATTCTTGAATGCAATTTTTAGACTCAGATTTTATATGCTATCTTAAAACACATGCACTTGACACCAGAGATGGACTGCTTCAGATAACATTTGTATCTTGCCTCTGAAAACCATTTACACATTAGAGAAGTCTGGGAATAGTGGCAATTTGGAAGGAGCATTAGAAGTCGCTAGTTGTGTACAAGAATCCCAAATCTCTATTTCTAAAATGTAAGTCATGGGTTTCAAATATTTCCACCTCCCCACCCCCCATCCTCCACCCAATGTAAATTTAATGCTGGTGAAAGGTCCAGGAATGAAAATCCTTAGGACTGAAATCCTCTACTTATCCACAGAGCAGGTATAGCAGGGAAAGCTTTCTTGCACTGCTGGTGGGCAGTGACGTGACAAGTGCTAACTGGATGACACCTCCTCTACAGGCTAAAAGGTAGTCCAGCCATCGTGCCCATTCAGTCACTGGTTTGTCTGCTCAGAGTGCCAACAAGGGTGCCAACTGTGGTGATATTTATGATGCAAATACCTGTCCATTGGGAAGTAGACTTTGACCAAACAACTAATTTCACACAGGAAAACAATGAACACTTCATCCGTTTTTTATATACATCTGCAAATCTGGAAGTATCATATGAAACTTTCTAGGTAGCAACTTTTCTATGATAATTACACTTTCTATCTTTTATAGTATATTGTTGCCTTTCTGAGAAACAGGGATCTGAAGGGTGTTGGAAAAAGTGCATGCTACACCACGCTCCTGATTCAGCATTTAGGAATTTGACTTCATTAGAACATGTCTTATTTTGAAAAAAACTCCTCAGAGTCATTGTTTAAATGGACCATCTTTCCCCCCAGTTGAAGACTTCAGTAGAGTAAATTCACGTGACAAGAAATCTATAATTTGACCTAAAAATATATGCCCCTGTTACAAGGAGTTTGGCCAAGTGCTTGCCACTGCCCTGAGAACAGAGCCCACCCTCTGCCACCACATCCTCCTGGAATTTACAGTTCTTATTTTCAAACAGCAGGAAGTGAGTTAGGCACCAAAGTTTCATTTTCAAATGGAAAACAACTTACTTCTGATCTCATATGAGACAGACACCTTTAAAGGATGGCCAGCATGGTGACCTGTTCCCCCCCATTTCTCCCATGAGATGAATTGGCCAGCTTCTGGAATATCTCCCATTAGAAAGACTCTCCATGAAAAAGAAGCAGGTCTGCTAGCCAACCCTCTTGAGTGGGAGACACTGAGGGAGCAATCTAGCTAGCACTGTTTTTATGTTCTTAACTCTTCATGCTTCTAAAAATGTAAAAGGATAAGAAGAGATGAAAAATCCAAAGGGATAATAAAACAAAACACTACCTCCTCAGGGGCAATAGCAGTTAAATTTAGCCATGGTACACTATCCAAACCTGAACAGTGAAGGCCTTAAACACCATTCCTCCCTTCCTACAATGCCCCACCGTCCAAAGCGCTTGCCCTTTGATCCAATCATCATTTAATATGATGTCTTACTGTAACTCTCTGAAATCCCACACATAAAATCAAATGCATACATTCGACGTATAGGAATTCCTTTTGTTGCTTCTGACTCAACAAAAGGAATTATATATATATTTTAACTAAATGCATGAACAGGGCTTGATTTGTCCACAGGAAGAATGTCCAAAGAGACTCAAAAGATCAAACTGCAAGCTGCAGGCACTCTCCCCTTTAAACACAGGGCAAGGAAAAAGTTAATCATTGGACATTTTTATTTACTGGTAAACAACTAGCAATTGCCATCTTCCTTGACAGAAGAGTAGAAGTACAAGAATATAATATGGTTGTACATATTTTTGATTTTTAATAAGACATGCATATTAGAGACAGACCTTTCGCTTCTAGAATGTTTTCAGTGCAGTCAATGATATAGAAGAGTTTCAAATTTTGGAACCTTCAGTTCCAATTTATCCTCAGAATGGCTGCTACATCCTAATATGTATCTAGCACACTCGTACTTCAGATTTTTAAATTTACAAATTGAATACGAAAGTTTATAGCCAACAGACCAGTGGCTATATTCAAACCAACCACTCACTTCCAAATGGGAAAAGTTACCTTATTCAACCAAAAAGAAAAGAAAAAATAATAGTAACAAAAAGTCAGTTTCATTACTTAAATAAGCATCCAATTATAAGTTGAAAGCAATACAATAACTTAGGGCTGCTATGCAGTATTTTGAAATTACTGCAAAAAAATCTCATAAAGTTAATCTTTTGAGAAACTCATTCTGCAACATGATACATGTTAATGTTCTTCTAAAATTTAATACAGATGTCAATGCCAAAGCTATCTGCAGATTTTCCTCCTGCACTGCCAAATTTAAAGAATTCCACACTCATAAGTTACCTCCAACAGGAGGGATAACCATCTGGGTACCACCATGTTGATCCCATACTCTCTGATCCTGAGAAGACTATGCAACACCACCACAATACCTTGGTGCTTATCCTAAATTACTCCTTTGTACTGCACCACTAACAAATCAAATCACAAAAAAACCAAACCAAACCAAACAAAACCTACAGTGTGTCAAAGCAAAGTTATGGATCCTAATCCAGCCTTGAGAACATACTAGGTTCTATAATCACAAGCAACTACATTAGGTTCCATAATCACAAGCAACTGTTCTGACTTCATAATAAGACTATCCTTTGGATTTGACTGACAATATACTGGGTATGTACTAAATATATATTTGCAGAGTTAAGGGGACTCCATGTCATTTATCTGAGAAAGGCCTTCCATGTCTGTTGGCAGCTAGGCCATTACTGCACCACCATGGTAAATTTTAAAAAAAGAGAACAGAGTGACTCAGAGTCCCAAAACAGAAGATGCATTGAAGGATATTCTAACAGAAGAAGGAATGAGGTTATTTTGACCTTGATTAAAATTTGAGTGATTCAATATTTATAAATCATACATAGCCAAGGCAACAGTCTTTTATTCATTGGCTGCCTTAGGTCTGCATCCCAGATTAGTGACGTTTTGAAGAAAACCCTTAAAGGAAAAAAAAAAAATCACAATTCCTAAATTCTCTCTTTAGCAGAAATATTGAGCTTTGTCCACAATTAAATATTTAAGATTAGACTATTATAACAGAATAATCAAGATTTTGACTTCATGGTCGAGAATGACAGCTCTGCTCAGACAATCTAAAAAAAATATAAAAATATCTATGCTCCACTAGATATCTTTATGATCCCTTCATTTTTACATCCCTACTTGTCACCTGGAAACAATGGATACTACAGCTTTTCCTACTGACATATCTACATCTCTGGAATTCTTTACCTCCCTTTCCTTGATCAACAGATTATTTTCTTAGAATCAGAAATGAAAACCCCATTTGTTTTATAGGAATGCTGTTTTGTTTTTAAACAAAGCTACCCCTCCCCCTTCTTTGTTTGAAGCATACTGCACTTTTAGACAACATCCATTGTAAAATGACACAAAAAATTATACTAGAAGCCGATAAAGCCATCTTTTTTTCTTTAAAAACAAAAAAACCCAAAACTGACTGGGAGTATGCAATTTTAACAAACGTTAATATAGAGCAACGCAGACTGCAACAGTTCACACCCTGCAAAATGTGGCCTATTCAATTCTTATCACTACATACAGAGGAAAAAAAACAGTGGGATTTCATATTCTATGCACATTCATCCTCACATTTATCTAACCATATCAATATTTTCATATGGAAAACTACTCCATTTTTCAGAACACTATTACTAAGGCACAACATTGATATCTAAAAATAGGTTTTTATTTATTGTTTTAAACAAGGAAACATTTACCCTTGGCTACATGCTATATTACATTGTTCACAAATCAGAAACCTTGAACTCCAAGTCAAATCCACATTCTTAATAACGAAAAATGTTAATGTTTCAGATTAAAACACAAACTCCTTACCTATGAGCTGCATTTTCTCTCAACTGAAAAATGGTTATAATTCCCTTCTACCTAATCTGCCCAGTGCCTGGACATATTTCATCCTGACTTCCAAATATTTGCTTTCTTTCTCTCTCACTGCACGACATCCGCAGTTATATAGCATTACTTACATTCTCTTCCATATAAAAATCAGACATTACATGAAAGGAAAAGAAAGAGACAGTCCATTTCAAAGCATCTGGCAAGCCTCACTGGCAGGCTGCCAAGCCTCTGCTAAATCTTCCTCTCTTTCCTGAGCATGCTCACTTGAAACCAACATAATATTACTATGGCAACACTGTAGGCAGCCTGCCTCCAAGTATGAACAGCCATTCTGTTTTCAGTGGGACAAAACCACATACTACGGGGGAAGTGAAAGGGAAACGATATTTGACCCTCTTTAAAAACAGAAAGTTTACTTTCCTTTTCTATATAATGAATCTCCTAGTTCCATGTATGGTACACAAACTTACAAGGAAATATTTTGTTTGCAAGTAAATCTAATTCTGTAAGATTTAAAACCAGATAAAAATTAAAGGAAATTCCATAAATTCATTTTTGATGACATAAGGACAGATGATGCTTTACGTTATGGAAGCTGAGTAACTGGATCATTTTATCAATACTTCTGTGACACAGACACTTGTATAGTGAATTGAATTTAAGGCATATATTAAACAGACACTAACATTACCATTCCATAACTTAAAAACAATTAATATTTAAAGAAAGCTTCACTGAAATATTATCTACAAAGATAATTAGCATAAGATTCTGAGGTTCTTAGATAGCTAACAAATAAATTATAACAGGGCACAATCCATCTACCTACCACTTTCCTCTACTATGTCGATATTTTTATTTTGGCATTTTAGTACCTTCTCTGACTGGAATATTCTTCATTCAAGAGGATCTTGGATTTTAGAAGCATGTTATATTTTAAATCAGCACTAGGTTATTATTCAGACATGTATCAAATTTTAATTTTATTTCCTTTTGCTATCTGCATATTTTTTACCCAGACCCTCTCCAACAATGTGTTCTGATTTATTTCTGAGATTTGTCTCAAATTTGTGCATTGGATAATGGCAGACTATCTGCAGTTGCACACAGATACCATTAAAGAGAGTTGTGAAGGGAGGATAAACAGCTCTGAAAACTCAAAAGTGAGTAAGCCAAGTTTGAGATCACAACTCTGGTAACTAAAATGTCCTTGGACATTTAAATTCTGTTTCTGCCATTTCTAACTGCATAATTGTTTCTAATATAAAAAGAGAGACTTACCACTACTTCTTCCTCCTTTTCTTCCACTTTGTCTTCCTCTTCATCACTTTCTGCAGCAGCTCCATCTTCCTCATCACTGCTGGAGGACTCCAGGATTTCACTCATATCCATTTTCCAGTTATCAGGAACAGCTTTTGTGTTTAAGAAAGTGCTTGCTTCCTGTAACCCTACAGAGGAAAATGTCTAATGTTCAAGGTACTAAGACTCAAAATGATGTAAATTACAAAATATTCCTCATTTTTCAAATTATAATGAAGGGGGGGAGGAAAATTCAGAGGTGAATTGTCAATAGATGGTGAAAAGTTAATTAAAAATTTAAATACTATCATTTATCCCCCACACAAAAACTTAACTTCATCCTAAGGTTGCAAGCACATCTTCACGGTATGAGCAGATTTTAGCTTTCAAGAGTGTTAGATTAAAAACCCAAACACTGGAAATCCATGGAATTCAGAGTTAACTAAGGTGCTATTTGACAAGTACAATGTTATCTTAGGCAGGCACCTCTAGGGCAGAGTTATCATCTTCACCTTACATCCAACTTTATCAGAAACAAGCATCACAAAACACTGGTTGAAATATTTGCTTCATACATTCATACATGTCTCTTATGCCATGATGATTTCTCACCACATTATCATTTGCTCTTTTAATACAGTATTAGTGCTCTAATTTCATGATCAAAGCATGTGTGCCTCATATGAGAGGCCTTGAGTGACCTCAGCACTTTGTAGGATAAGACATTTAATGGTAAGGAATGAATGACTGCCTTCAGTATGCCCATTTGCCTGTAATTCTTCAGTCTCGGTCATGTATGACTGTAGGGTTTTAAAATAAATTGTTATAGGTGATAATATAGTAGAAGATTCTTTATTCCCCTCAGAGCATCCCCAGGGGGTTGAGTTAAGGCAATATGATTGAATTTCTCAAGCAAAGCAATCTTTCCTATGAACATATTTGGTTTCTAGTGTTTGGATTTTTTGTTTCAGACTCTAATGTTAAGGCAATACACATCTAAACCCACTGATAGATACCCACACTATAATTTTAGTGGTTTTGTATGGATATTCCTTTAAAAAAAAAAAAACTATTCCCAATATGGGGCTGGGGAGCAGAGTGGAGATTCCCCCATATCCGCCCAACTCCCTGAGAAGTATACCTTCCTCACACTCACTAATGTTCACTTAATACAGCCAACCTCCTGCAGATCTTTGGGATGGTGGAATAGGGCTTAACTTAGGTACCTGCATCAGTGGCCCAGTAAGTCTTTTTGGACTCAAGCTTGTGAGCCCATGATGCCTAGGAATTTGGCAGGGAGGGGAAGAGGCTGATTTTTGGTTGGGGAGTGTGGAAGAAGCAGAGGAAGCATGGTCCAATGATTAGCGGTGCTATTCTGGGATTCTAGAGACTCAAGTTGTTTCCAGCTCCACCACAGACTTCCTGTGTAATCCTGGGCATGTCACTTAGTCTCTCTGTGCCTCAGTTCCCCGACTGTAAAATGGGGATAACTGTCCTTGCTCACACAGGTGTTTGTAAGGATAAATACATTAAAGACTGTGAGGCACTTGGATAGTAATGGGGGCCATACAAGTACCTAAAATAGATAGGGGTGGGCACACCAAGGACCTGCTCAGTGTTGTTGTAGAAGGTTTGGGGAGCACTAATATCTCCTTGGCTTCCGATGAAGTGAGCTGTAGCTCACGAAAGCTTATGCTCAAATAAATTTGTTTGTCTCTAAGGTGCCACAAGTACTCCTTTTCTTTTTGCGAATACAGACTAACACGGCTGCTACTCTGAAATCCTTGGCTTCTGTAACTGATGAACCTCCTGTGGTTTGCAGAAGACTCTTTGTGGACAAGCCCTTGCTTGGCAAGCCCTCCTGTGACATACAAGTCCTTCCCTAACCTTACCTACTTTTTCATCCCTCTTTCCATTAAGGAAATTCTCTTTCCATTAAGAAGCCTCCATAAGGAAAACAACAATAACAAAGGAGACTTTGAATTCTAGTGAACAACTCTGTTTTTAGAGTGCCATAATTCAGGAATCCTGTGTATAAAGGCACTTCAAACTCGGTAGAATAATTCTACCTTAGGTCCACGCATATCCTACCAATTTGGAGGTCAAAATAACTTGGGTGGATTTTAGAGAGGGAACTCCCCTCCCCAAATAAATCAGACTTATAATGGAAGCATGGTTATCACCTTAAGTATGAAGCAATAGCTGCCAGTGCTTCTTAGCAAAGCACTGTTAAAATGCTAAGTCGTAGCATATAGTATATAGCAGTATTATTAGTGTTCACTGTAACCCTCCAATAGTAAACTGATAGCAGTTAACTCTGGTCACATCCCAGCAGAAGATTCAATATTGCATTAAACAACTGGTTTGTTTTTGAAACCAGAGAAGACTTATTCTAATATACCTTTTTTAGCAGACGGATCAGATTTTGATAGGTTTACATCTAGTTCTTTGATGTCCTTTCTTGCTATTGAATAACTGAAAGAGAGGAAAGTATTTAATAAAATATAATAAAATAGGAATAAGTCAAGTAGTACTCCATTTATGAAAAAAGTGGTTTCTCAAAATTCAAGACCCTTCATTCACTTTCAGCAATAAGGTCCTTTCAAATTATACATAAAGCATCTGTGGACATATGCACTAAAACAATATACACTAGCAATAATACAGAAACTCCCAATCTTCATTCCCAAAGTCATCAAAAGTGCCTTTTTAATTAAAAATTATTTAATCTGTTATAGTTACAGAGCTGTTATATTTTTAAAGATAAAAATATTCTTAATTTTTTCTTTTAAAACCCACAACATACTATCAAGGAAATTAAAACTTTGGCCAGATAGTTTGCCATTACTCTCAATCACACAAAGAGTTAACATCTGTAGCACCAATATACAGTAGAAACAAAGTTTTATCTCTACATTTCCTTGCTTTTCTCCATGTTAGTTAGATGTCATGTTAAGAATTGGTGGGATGACAAACGAAGACATGTTAGCATGTGGTGTGATAGAGGATATGGCACTGAACTGAGCACTTTGGAGGGACAGGACTTGTAGAGCAGACCTCATTTGAGGGAATTAATGCAAGGAAGAACAAGAACTGGATGTCAGGTTACAATATAACCTTTTACTACATTTCATAATAATATTTTAAGGAAAAGCTGCACATTTATTTTTTAAATACAAATTTTAGGGCATGCTACAGAGATCTGATCACTCAAAGCAATTTCAAGACCAGTTTATAGAAAATCCAATATAAAAATAGTCCCTCCAGCTAGATCAATGAAAATTAATCCTTGATTTTATAATATGTAACCAGCAGAAAAGGAATGGGGTGAGAAAAGAGGGAAGTCACTCTTTATAAAGTAGCTACTGCATGTATAAAGTAATATATCCTATATCAATATTACGGTTTACAAAAACAACTACTATCAAAAGGAAACAATCTATATATTGACAAGTAAATGTGTGCCCTGTTTTTAAACTGTATTTTTGCTAACACAAAACAAGGTATGTAAAGCAAATACAAATATTTGTGTTATCATCCAATTCTTTTTTTTTTAAGTTTCAAAAGTGCTCTCATGCTAACACATATGGAATCTTTTACATTTGGAACAAGATGTAGTCCAAATATTGAGTTAAATTTGGTTTGCTATATAGGAATATAGGCCAACCTACAATTGTAGCATTTCAAGTGAGTTATTAGAATAGGATTTTTCTTCTTTCAGTTCATTCACAGTAACTGTAGCAAAACCCCAATAGAGTTAAAGGAATTGGTGGCCACCACTTTCTCAAGCTAAAGAAAATTAGGGGGGAAACGGGGAGAGACGGTCCTTTTTAAGAAAAAATAAATAGAAAAACTGTCCAGTAGACACTGTAATAAGACATATTCAATGTTATTTATAGTGATAATTCACAACAAAATATACTTCAAGTAGGCTATTGATGCATGCCTTGGCCACATAATAAGGCCAAAAGGAACATTGCATCAGTAGCCTACTAATTCACACTCTATTGAGAATTATTGCTGCTATAACCATAGCTCATTTATTTTTTAAAAACAGGCATGTTTTGTACAAACACAATGTTGAGGTTTATGCACTATGAGAAGTAGTTACTAAATGATATATGAAAAAATAGTAGGAAATGGTTAAAATGTTATAATTGTTTTGAATATATTTTTTTAATAAAGTTATCTTATTTTTAAGATTCCCTGGAGTAATCAGACCCTCTTTCTCTCACTCGATATCCTAGATGCCCAGGTGCCCCTTCAGTAGCAGTTTGTAACCCAATAGATACTTTCCATTCACCTTCTGTTAATAAATACTGAGTTTGTTAGTTAAAGGCTACAAATTGCTACTGAAAGAGCAGTTTAAAAACATTGTTTCAACAAACATGCACAAAAATGTACCAGACTGACAGACCTTAAGTGGGGAACATCAGGACCCAAGTTACATAAAAAGCTTTTACAAAAACTTAAGACCTCTAAAAATGATTTTTCTATTTCAGTGGAAAGTTTAAAAAAGCCTACCAAAAAAACCCAGCAAATTCTAACTCAATGTTGCAACCCAAATGAAGGACTATGCTAATGTATGAAAAACCCAAAAGGAGAAATTAATTGGAAAGTTTCTGTAAACTAAAAAGTGAGAAAAACAGAAGTAAAATGCTTGACTAACAAAAATAAATTTTATTTAAAAAAATTATTTAACTTTAATCATCTAAGATTCATTGGTAAGCCCCCCACTGTCCTCCACCAAATATGTTAACTCAATTGAGCATCTTAAGCATGAAATAGTTAGAAAATTTTATTGTGTTTTTTCTTGAGTTGTAAATCACTTGCCTTTTTTCATTTTAAGTTGCAAGAAAATAATGAGTCATTGGTTATAAATTTTAACTAACTAGAATCCTGTACTTAAGTTTTGTATAGAAAGATCTTAATGTACAATTTAATAATGTCCACATAAAGAAATTTTTGTCACAACTTCACACATTTTTCAATACAACACTATTATTAAGAGTATTCTATTACTCACAATTTGGAATCTGCAAAAGATCGAACTAAACACTGGTCCTTTTTCACTGTGATGTCATCGTTACAGCTGGGAGATATTACCTGAAGTTTCAAATAAAACACATTGCTCTCAAGAGTTGCTATTCTTCTTGCTAAAAAAAGTAAGACTGTATAAATGCTTTCTACTTTTTATTGTTATTTCCAATTTCAGAAAAGGCAACAGCAATTAGGTTTTTGTATACTCCTATTAACATTGTAAAGTCTGGCAATGAAGAACTTCTTCATAAATACTTGACTAAAATGAAGAAGCTGCCAAACGAGCACCATATCCAACATTGTAAACATTCATGTGACAACCCAGGAAGTTTTGATCATTTACCCCCTAGATGTCAATAATAAAAGTGCAGTTATACTCTGAAAAGCTATTCTATAAAGACGGCATTGTAGAATTCCATGTTTACCCCTACAATAGTTTTTTTAGATTAAAACTTGCTCAGATTACAATTTCTAGTCTTTCATATTAAGGCTGGGATCCAAAAGGTAAGCTTCCTTTTTTTAGGTTTCAGAGTAGCAGCCGTGTTAGTCTGTATTCGCAAAAAGAAAAGGAGTATTTGTGGCACCTTAGAGACTAACAAATTATTAGAGCAAAAGCTTTCGTGAGCTACAGCTCACTTCATCGGATGCATTCATCGGCATCCGATGAAGTGAGCTGTAGCTCACGAAAGCTTATGCTCTAATAAATTTGTTAGTCTCTAAGGTGCCACAAGTACTCCTTTTCTTCTTCCTTTTTTTATGGTTTATGTATGATCCCCAATATTAAAAAGTTTCTACATCTGGAACTTAAGTAAATAATACTGTTGATAATGTCAACCAGAGCTCCTCCACAGTGGTATTAAAGCTGAAGGATTAAATGGTAGTTTGTAAAATCATTACCATCATGTTCTTTGTGCATTCAGAGTTGTGTTACTTTAGTGACACAAATAAGGTTATTTTTTTCCAGTCTGTTTTCCAGCTATAACTGCTTCTTAAGGTCTAGAGCAACGTTAACACTCTCAGGCAAAATCCTGGCTCCACTGAAGTCAATAAGAGTTTTGTCATTCACTTCAATGGGGCCAGGATTTCACACCAGACTGAATTCAGAGATTCCTATTTCTTGGTTAGCTAAGAGGATAACAACAGTTTCTGGACCTCTAGCAATTTCCCAGTCAGAATATTAGAACAATATTCAATTTCCCAGTTAGAATATTAGAACAATTTTTGCTTAATGAATGACCAAAATGGAGCGCTGACCAACAGTCAGAAGATATGGAACAATACTATATTTCATATTTCAGTGAACCGAGATCTACTGTCCTGAAAGAGATACATACCAACATGTTTTTAATAAACCTTGATGTGCACCTCAGAAGTCATCAATATCTACTATTTATTAGGGTACAATATACTGAAACATACTTGCAGCAGAAAAACACTATTGTGTATACAATTAATCTTTCTTCCTACTTACATCCAAAAAAAAAAATCAGTGTTAAAATTCAGTTAACCCAATGTGATGGGTAGTCTCTTTCCAGTTAGTTCCTGAAAAGCAGCACCAAGTGGCCAGATACAATGTACATTCATTTACCTACAGTAAATCTAACAAGGTAACATTTGAGTCAGTGGGTAAAATGTCCAAATTCAACACTCTAATGAAAGTATTTATAATAATGGGTGGTGTCCTTGATGTAAGGAGACAATATGCATACACTTAACTACAGGAACTACAAAAATGTATTGCTAAAGCTTCCTTTGATGGACATCAGCAATTTTTTTTTTTTTTTTAAGTTCTGTAAAACATCTCTATCCTTACATTAAAGGTAGAAGAGCAACAGAACACCAGGATTATTTTAGATTGCTCGTGTATGTTATTTGTAACCAGAACTATTCCAAGTCAATTTACAAATGAAAACACTAATACCCTTCCCTACTGTTCATGTCACTAAACAAAGTTTAATTTGTCAACTTTTTTAAAAAAAATATACTATAATATACAGAGCACACACGTGCATTTTATCTGGTAGTTTATAAATTTTAAACAAAGAAAAAGGATTAGAAATGTAGTTTTACATTACCAACAGGTAGTAGTTTTAATAAATCTGATTTTGTTGTAAGATCAATATTAAAAAAAAAACTATATATTTTTTGTAAGTATAGCTTTTTACTGAAGTCAGAGTCATAAAGCTGATTCAAGTTTCAATACTTCTCAGAATATTTATTTTTCTATTGCTCACCTAAATTGTAAAAACAAAAAATGGCCACCCCAGAACATGTATTCTGCATGAGCCTGCTGCCTAGGGAATCTTGAGTTTGATAGCTATCCACAAGTCTTGCTCCAGGAGCTGTAATGTCTGCAAGTAGTGCTGTTTATGTATAGAGGAAGGAAGGAGTGGTATTGTGAAGTGACAAGAGTAGTGCTCTGACACAGATTCAGAACATCTTTCCCCCCCGCCCAATCAAAATATAGTATTCTGAAGGCATTATACTGTGGATATGCCAATCATTTGTTACTTACCAAAGCCGGATACCAGTCAGTCTTCTCCGAACAAAAAATTACACTGACAACTTTGCCAAGCAACTCATCATTAAGACGTCTCTTATCTTCCTCTTCCTCTTCACTACTTTCTTCCTCTTTTTCATCTTCAGTGCTAGGGGATTAAGCATACAATATTTTAAAACAGCCTTAACTTGAAGATAATAATTTTGAGGAAATATAACTCGTGATAACAGCAGTAAAATACTGGTTAAGGGCCACTAAAACTAACTTTTAAAAGCAAAAGGTTGAACTTGAAAAAACTGAAATAGTAAAAGAGTATAAATTAAGTAAGAGGAGTTTGATTTGCTGAAGTTCCCCTGTGCTCACAATTATAATTATTTGTATTGCAGTACTTCCTGGAGCCCCAATCATGGAACAGACCTCCACTGTGCAAGGTCCTGTACAAACACAGAACAAAGAGCATTCCTGCCCCAAAGCTTCTGTATGTACAGTTTTACCAGTTAAAATGCCTAAGCACTATCCTAGATTTACTCATATACCAAAGTTTTTTTCATAAATTTGAAAGTGATTACATTTTAAAGCTAGTGCCTGACAGGATGACCGCTTTTCAAATACATGCTGTAAATATAATACATGAAAAAATAATGACAGTTTCATCCCTCCTACATCACTCTTTTTAGTTATTTAAGACCAAATTCTGTCTGCTATGCACACATGAATAGTCCCATTGAAATTCTAGGGTCATCAGACTTTGTTACCTTATTGTCCTTTGCTAAAGTAGCATATATAGAATTATAAAAACTCACACAGGAAGAGAAGATCTTCTTCCTCTGTTGGATTTCTTCCCAATTACTGGAGTTCCAAAGTGCTCTGGATTTGTTAGTGGCAGTTGGTCAAGTGTCTAGAAGATGGGAATATAAATTAGCTTGCAATTCTTCCACAAAGTAAAGACTTTTACTTTCCAGCTTGAAGAAAAGTTAACATCGTCTTACCTCACTTTCTGCAAAGTGCCTTTCCCCCTTCAAGCACAATGAAGTTCGTCTCAACGTCCTCTCATCTCCATCATCAAAAACTAGAATGAAGCCAGAGACAAAGATAGTGGCACAAGATTTGCAAATGTAACTAAATGGCCAGTTTACTCTTCAAAATCATAAATTAAATAATCCTGTAGAATATGCCTCTGAAGACTTAAATTAAGTTCTTTGGTTCACAAGTGGAAAGAAGTCCGATAGTCAAGAGCTGGCCCAAGAGCAGGCAAACATTCCAGTACATGGATTCAAAGTCACTGCAAAAATCAGGCTGCCAGCTGCAACAGTCTCTGGGTTTGTCATCTCTCTTATCAATACACTGTACTACTGAAGACCATGGATACTGGCTGCCTGCCAGTTATCACTTCTAACCAACATCCCCAGCTAAATTGAAACACCCAATTATTTCTGATTTAAGCTGGGCCAGTCTCCCAACTCTGTTTCTGTTGCCATGGGAAATCGGAAGTAGGCAAATGTCCACTTGTATACTCTGTGGGGAAATGTTGCTAGTGGGCAGACAATACACATGGAAGCTTCTGCTACAACATAAAATACTGTGCTACAGATAAGAGGAGAATTGGAAGCCAACATGTGGTAGTCTGGCCATCTCTGTTCTAGTCCCTACTGGACATTTTGTTCACCTCACAAAATCACATATAATCAGAAGCAAGTCATCTAAATTTGTAACGCATGGCCAGGAGAGGCCTAGAAAATAATAGCGAGGCTGTTACATACACAGACTCAGGTATGCTGGCAGATATATAAAGAATAGCTTGTGCTACTCCTGGTTACAGGGATGGTTAACAGGACTGTCTATTACAAAAACATTCACAACTTCTTCCAAAAGAGGGAATTTTACCTCGAAAGTAGTTTTTAAGATGAATATCTTAATATCTCTTAGAGTCACTGTATTCTTTAATTAAAATGCATAAATCACGGACTAAATTTGAAGTAGAATATATACATTTTTATCAATTTTCCATTTTACATTCAGAAATCCCGATCCTAAAATCAAAACATCTGAGCAAACCTTTGTGCATGTGCAGAGACCCAGTGACTTCCAAGGGACACCACACTGAACGAAGGGGTCCATGGCCTGGATTCAATTGCAGGATATATAGTTGATATTTGCACTATTCGGAAGAGATCCTCTATCCCATAGCCAATATATACCATACAGTCTGGACATGTTTGTTTTATTAGTGTGATAGCACTGGCATCCCTTTTACAAGAAAAATCTAGCAGGCTAACGTGAATACAATATATTTGTGTAGCTAAAAATTCAATACATTTACAGCAAGATATAAAGCAAAATTTGTAATTTAAATAATTCCTCTGTAATTCTAGTCTGCCAACCAAAAAGAAAGGAAACCACCATGTTCTAATAGCCTAATTTAAGACTAGAAACTGCAAGAATAACTAGAAATAAAGAGCAGACTACGTAAGCAATATCCCAACAGGCCTATTAAGCTTTATAATTTGCATGTCTGTAGTCTCCCAATTGAGCTACTTTGATAGAGGTTAGCCAATTGATTCAGGTTGTTATACGTGTTCACATAAACTACTATTAGTTTTAAAACAATAAGCAATCCTGCTCCCTAACTGCCTTCCAATAATCTATCTCAAAACATAAAATCACTAGATAGTAACTACAAAATAGTCGTATGATATACGTTTGCACACATTTTTATTAATGTAATCTATTTTAAAAGTTTAAACTCTATTACCTAGCTTCCCTGAAAAGCCACTGTGCACATTTTGCTCTTTGACTTTCACATTATTTCTTATCAGTTTTTTCGTTATTTCTTACTTTTTTTTTCTGCCAGTAATCAATGTTACTTTCTTTGTGTAAACAAGGCCATGGTCCCTCACCACCTTTTCTCCTCCCACCAGATTCTACACAGAAGTGAAAACACTGAATTTGTAGAAGTAATCATTTCTGGGGCAACAGAGTGATGTTCAGCATAAGAGCATCAAGCAGGACATGACAGTGGACTGCAATGGAGAAAGCACGTCTAGTTTATCTGGTATTTTGGAAGCTAGATTTTTAGAAAGAAAAATCTCTCTCAGACAAGTTTGATGAAGAAAAAAGGAAACTCCAGGCTAAAGCCAGATGACAGAAAGCTTTCATGTTATATTTTTAGGGGATAGTACAGGATGCTCAATTGTTTAAGGTTTTCCAGCTGTACAAAAGAAATCCTATTTCCTTCCCAAACATGTCATAGTAATCCTCCAATTAACTACTCAGCTTTCATTTTACTGTGAAGACCAACATCTTAACATCCATCAAAAAAAAAAATCCCAAAAGTTAAATACTGAGCAAAATATAACCAATACAGTATAGCATATTTCATAAAAAAATTCATAAAAAAATTAAAAATAAAACCTCTTAGGCTACTTGTGACAAAAATAGGAAATAATGTGCTAAAGAGGTCTTTCCTCAGCTAGGATTAACACATGGCTCAGGAACTCAAATAATCCATCCCTATTCCCTGCTAATAGGACAGTGAAGTGTTATCAAAACTAACTTATCTTTATCTCAGAACTTCAAATTTCTTTTTCATGGGCAGAGGGGCAAATCTCCTCCCATACTCTTACAAGTGGAAGAAATGAGGATAATTAACATGTTGAGCGAGATCTGAATGTACCCCTGCACCTCTTACAGACCTTTTCTACAGCCCCGATAACCCTCCCAGACATACTTCCCCTTTCACCACACACCTGAACAAAGGGAAGACGCTCCTGTCTAATGCCTTACTGCAGGCAGTCCTCCCCCTGCAAGGCCTGGTATTTGTCACCTCTGCATTCCCTGGTGCCAGCTACAAAAGTGGCTCCTTCTAGCACAGCTGTTTGTCTCTAACAAAAGAAAGGGAGTCTCACTGTGCAAGCTGCCAGGGGAGACAGACTGAGCAAGCACTAGGACATTCAGTAACAACTACAGCTGAAACACTGCAGCTAAGAGTCAAGACACCCCCATCTCCACCATGAAGAAAAGGGTGGGAAGGAAAGCCACTATCTGTGAAGGAATACAATTATTTATACAGCGCTCCTTTCCTCATCTTCCTTCCACACATGGGCCAACTGGAGCAGCTAGCTCTGCACTTCAGGAACGAAAAGTGGAAAAATATGAATTTTACACACTCCCTTCTGAACTCTAGCAAGCCAAGCACTTGGCTTAAGAGTTAAGGGGGGGGGAAGAGAATGTGTCTGTTCAACAGCCATGTGGGATTCTCCTGCCTGGGAGCAGAGGAAATACATGGCAGGCTTAAGAGTGCATGAGCTCTTCAATTTAATTAAAGCCCCAAGTTACAAGCTCCATTTTTATTTTGTTTCTGCATACCTAGGACTGAAGGTTTTTCAGACTAAAAGAATGGATAATGTTAAAGTAATTTGACTACAGACATATATAAACAAACTACACAAAGATTGATGAGGTTTGTCTCTATTCCAACCTGTGGCTATTCCCACACACGTCTGATGCACAATACAAAGGATGTTTTTAGACAGTTATTACAAGACTACATTTAAAACACCTAACATAATAGTTGTAGACTAGAGGGAAATAGCGTCCCACACAGCATTATTGTTACTTACAAAACCCAAAGCAAAATCCTTTAAAATACTACTGGAGAGGTGACTGTTTGATCTTTGAAGGAAAAAAAAATTGGGGGAAGGGGGAGCGAAGAAAGGGGCAATTTTTTTTTAAAAGGGTCACACTTAAATTACTTTGAGAGCAAAATGAGGGATTTCCTTTGCTCACATAGGAGTTTCTGTAAATATCATAATTTACAGATCATTCCACAAACTTAAGAATAAACAAAGGATGCTAGCCAACAAGGACAGGCACTCCACAGAAGGAATTTTTTGTGGATCAGACCAATGGCCCATATAATTGAGACCATAGATGAATAATTCAGAGGAGAGCACAAAGTTTCCATTAATGCACCAAAGTGTGCAATACTAAACAACGAGGATACATTTTTCCCTACTCCAGCTGAAGATCAGGTCACAATGAAATAGGAGAAAGAATAGCCCATGTATTGCAGAAGTTATTCTTACTTGTATACATTATCCAATCTTCCACTGAGTTTTACTAAATTATGGGCTAGAATAATATCCTGCAGTAACAAGTTCCATGGGTTAATTATATTGCATACGAATCTTTATTATAAATTCTAAATTCACTGCCTTTTGATTGCAAGTGCCCTCTCAATTATGTATTATAGTAAAGGGTAAACAGAAGCACACATCTGACCTTCTCAATACCTTAAAAACAAACCAAAGAACACTCACTTCTACCACGTTTCAGAGTGGTAGCCGTGTTAGTCTGTATCAGCAAAAAAACCGAGGAGTACTTGTGGCACCTTAAAGACTAATACATTTATTTGGGCATAAGCTTTCATGGGCTAAAACCCACTTCATCGCATAATGGACTGCTCTTCTACCATAATGGACCCACTTCTACCATATCTCCCTCACTGTTTTTTCTAAACTAAACAGACCTTGTGATTTTAATCTCTCCTCTTTTTAGTCTACTTCATATGCAGCATTCTTCAAATTAAAGTCTTCCTAAACATGACCTTTTAATATAGATCTTAAATGTTTAAAAATAGCCTTTTCAGAGTACAGCATTAAGGACCCACAAATTACGGACTCCCTGAATATCAAGCAACAGGACAGCCTGCAACAATTCTGCTGGCTCAGTGACACTTTGACACCATAGTAATGGGCATGGCAAAATAACTTTAAAAGATGCAGCAAAAATAGGTAATGATATTAATAGGGAAATAACATGGTACTTTTTTGTTTTCCCAACATGCAATATGCATTTGTTTTCAGTAACTGATTGACAATGTCACAATTTGTGACCTTAGTAAATGCTTTAGTACCTAACAGTGGCAAAGCCCTGGGTGGGATGATTTAGTTGGGGACTGGTCCTGCTTTGAGCAGGGGGTTGGACTAGATGACCTCCTGAGGTCCCTTCCAACCCTGATATTCTACGATTCTATGATTTTAAGATTTCAAATCAATTTTTTGTTACAAAAAAGTGTATTCTTATTTCTTCACCTCCAGAGGCAATATTGGTTGTTCAAGAGCTATACGATTCAAAAGTATACTTGTTGAATGCAAAACTGCGCTTCATTCAGTATCAAGCCAAGCGAGTTCTACAAGCAAGTTCTTATCAATAGCAAGATGAAGGTCTGCACTGCATTAGTCTACAGATAGTACCATACAAAAAAAGGGGAAACAGATTATTCTAGAGATCAGAGGAACTGTAAAAGTTAAAAAACTGAACTTCTTCAAGGCTGTTTGTAAGGACACCGTCAACTTAAACAAAATGATAACTTCAATCTGAAATTGCTTTTACTTGGATGATACTCGAAACAATAGTAAAATAACTAACTTAAAAAAGATTAATGGAAAAAAAATATTTTCCCCCCACTTTGTTTACTTTGCATATTCAAAAGCACTTTGCATAACCACGTGTTTCACCATTTCCCCTTTATACTCAGTCACAATACCCAAACAAAAACACACCAAAACCATGAGTTTAGAGCCAGTTAGAGGCACTATGAACTTAACCAGTCACAAGTAACTGTTCACTTTGTGTCCATAAAGCTTTCCTGACATCTCATCTATGTTTGTCCAGCTACATACTGCCTAACCATTTGTATAAGTGCAAGCTGGGCAAATCTAGGCAGTTTTCCCATGGTACCTTAGTAAGGCTTACAATTCCTGGATGACATATACACATAGCAGCACGTGGCATAATGCATCTGGGATGTCTCACTATACATATTGCATCCGATGAAGTGAGCTGTAGTTCACGAAAGCTTATGCTCAAATAAATTTGTTAGTCTCTAAGGTGCCACAAGTACTCCTTTTCTTTTTGCGAATACAGACTAACACGGCTGCTACTCTGAAACCTGTCACTATACATGATGCTGTGAGGAAGGATGATTGGTCAAACCACGTTTGAAGGCAGACAGCCAACCATGGCATTTGGCATGGAAACACTTAGCTGACTATGCTATATTAGTAGTTTTAATCTTGCTGTGGGTGGAACTAACCATGCCATTAACTGTTTACAAACTTGGTTCAGGTAGTAGTGGGGGACAAGTCAGTCTCCCCTCTTAGTATGGGTCTTTCACATAGCATTAAAAGAAAAAAATATTTTAAAGGTAGGTAAATGTGAATGTAAATCAGAGAATTAGCAGGGCCTGTTCAGTACCTGAGACTATTTGGAACTCTTTTTGAGAATGACTATATTTCAAGTTGACTGTGTCCGTGTAATATGGAGGAGATGTGAACTAGATAATTACTATCATGTTTTCGGTAATGTACCCTAAGTGGGATTTAAATTTTTTTTTATTAAAGCTACTGTTAAAATTATATAATACACAGGTTAAGGAAACAGTGTCTGTACATCTATACTACACGCGATCATAGCCAAGATAGAAGTCTGCATGTGCTTGATTTGGATGCATTATGCATATTTGGAAAGAAGAGAGAAGAATATAATCATTTTAATTAAATGGTTTCCTAACAGATTAAGACAAACTATAAAAGGAGAAAGACATGACTGCCCTTACATGAAGTGCTTCAGATAAAGCCTGAAGCCCACAGTTGCCACAACCCAACGATTTATGTTTCCTTCTACTCTGGACTGCATAAAAGGGCCTAACTGTGGAGGGCAAATCCTGCTGAAAGTTGCTATAAATGTAAATCTTTCTCATTGAAAATGGGAGGCAGAAAAATAAAGTTACTTTCCCTGCAAAAAACAAACCAAACCCACAATCCTCCCATATTAGAATAGCTAGGAAAAAGTTAAATGTGTATTGTTGTCTTTTTTGTTTTAAAATTGCAGATAAGGATAAGTTATACTTTCAAACAACTTTTTAAAAGAAATCATAGAATTGTAGGACTGGAAGGGACCTTGAGAGGTCATCTAGTCCAGTCCCCTGCACTCAAGGAAGGACTAAGTATTATCTTAACCATCCCCGACAGATGTTTGTCAAACTTGCTTTTAAAAATCTCCAGTGATGGAGATTCCGCAACCTCCCTAGGCAATTTGTTCCAGTGCTTAACAACCCTGACAGTTGGAAGTTTTTCCTAACGTTCAACTTAAACTGCCCTTTTAACCCCAAAATCTAGGCCTATAGGCGATGCTAAATTTTCTTGAGGATTCTGTCATCAGAAAGGTGTATACACTGACAGAGAATAAATGGGTCACAAAAAATACACTGTCATCCTACTCCCTATTACAAAAAAGTATAACAGCAATAGTTTAGTTGCTTGTCTAATGGCTGCAGTTATTGCTTCACACTAAAAGGGCTTTATCTGGTGACACAAGCCACTTCAGTACTTTACAAAAGTATACAAAAGTAGCACAAGGCATCCAGAATAAGGAACATGTACTTTTTTTTCCCACTTCCTAACCTGCTGGAACTCAGGTAACGTATCTGGGCACTAGGAAAAAGAGAGGAAGGAGAAGAAATCATCATTAGGAGCTTCATGAACAACTTATTCTGGATTTTTAACAGAATAGCACTGACTTCTAGCCTAAAAATATATACATATATGTATTGTGCATATACACACACAGCTCAGTGAATATTCCTTGAAAGAGAGCAGGACAGATATGAACTGAGCATGCATAAGAGCAAACCCTGAAGATAAGCGAATACCACAAGACAGAGTGAGTGTAAAGCGTTTCACTGAGGTCTCTGAACAAGAAATAAATTGTCTTTCATCCTAAGACACTGCTTTTAACTTGTTACTATTGTTACTATTTCAAATTTACAGAAACAAGTTTCCTCTTACAGAAAGTTTTTTTGAAATAATTTTTTAATGTTCAGGGCTAGGTCCAAAATTCATCATAATTATCTTAATGTTGCCTTTCGCAGCTGTTGCAAAACACCTACAGAACCATAGCTTATTTTTTATTATTATTGTTTCAGGGGCCTATTTCAATATTTAATATTGGAGAACACTATGGATGAAACACACCATAAAAATAAGCCTTGGTTCTAAAATGACTTGGATGAAAACAGATCTGATATGCCGAAGACTGTTTAAATCTATATCATTATCTCCTAGTGATAATACACAGCAGATACTGAGAATATAAATTCTCTTCAAAAACAGGGCAACACCCCACCAAATTTGTAATTATTTAAAATGAACTTTTTAAAAATTAAGATTAGCTGCTTGTTTTCCAAGGTACTGGAACTGCTGCCACTTCATTATGATGAGACTGAGGAGTGATAAAAGACTGGTGCGTGCAAAAGAGGTGTTTTCTAGAGCCTCTTAAACTCTTACTCCAGATCTCTTCTGTTTCTTTCTGTATCTATACTTTTGGTTAAGCAGTCCAATTCCAAAAGCATTTCCAAGCCCCAGTTTAAAATTCCAGCATCACTGTATCTCTGCTGTGCCACCATTACTAGATCATGATTTTTGATGCAGAGGTGTCTTCATGGAAGAAGCAATGAAAATAAAACTCCATTTGATCATTTTTAAACAGCCTGTTAATCAATTTAGAGCAGAGCAGTACCATTCTAATAGCTAAGAAAATTATTTCTAAAAACAAAGTGCTTTATCTTCATCGTTGCTATATCAATATTGAGGCCCTAATCAGAGATGGTGGCAACAAAGTAGCCTAGTATAGAGATTAAGGCTGGAACACAGTGAGCACTTTCAGAATGGATTGGCTCACTTTAGGACACTGGGAAAGTAATTTAGGCCTAAATTATTTCAACTGTCCATTAATTTTGTGCGTGTGTCCATCTGAACATGGGTTCAGATTTTCAAGTGTGCTGAGAACAACTAACAACCCTTAAAGACAGGCACTGGGTGTCTCAAAACATACACCTGAAAAATGACACACCAAGTTAGTGGATACTTTTGACAATTTTTGCCTTAATCCGTGTGTCTTATTAGCTGTCCTGTTCTTTTAAAAGGCGTTAATACTTACCTACCTTTGTAAGTGTTTTCAGATCACTGGAAAAATGATGCCATGTAAGAGGAAAATAAATCAGAACTGGAAAAGCATAGACAATTTCAACACAAGCTTCCCACATTGCCCTACCACTGAAACTTGACCTGGATCTGGTAGGGACTCCACAAGTAAAAGAGTTGTTCAGTCCCCAAGTCCATGCAGTTCTTGGTCTCTCTGTTTAAACAGCCAACAAGGGTGCTAAATGTTATAGCTTAATACCATTCACTAGGAAACTGAGTCTAACTCAGTGCACAGAAGTTACTCTACAGACATCATCTTTAGATCACTACTAACCCACAGTAAATTGGAACTGGTAACCTAGAGATGAAAGGTTGTATATCATTGCTATTTCCCTGAGCTACGAAGTTCCCCTATGTTTAAATGTAAACTCATTCCTTTATTAGAAATCTATACTTCACAACGTATGCACTTTGGTCAATTTTACCTCTGGTTTGCAAACTGACAAATGCATACCCTGCCAGTTATATATTATAGTTTACTTGCAAAAGTGGACTTAGAAGGTAGAAGGTAGGAGGCAGAAGGGTCAAGTTTTCCAACTTAGATTCTTCTGGGGCAAAGATGAAACAAAATAGTTACAACCCAAAATGCAGTTTTTATTAAAAATCTGAAAATAAGAGTTTAGAACAGAAATACCAACTTAGTACGTGTAACACTTTTAGTGCAACAGAGTATTTCCTTCTTCCTTCAATATTGGAAAGGAAATCTCTAAGCCAACAAAAATCCAAGTTAAAGTCAATAATGTCCTTTGCCTGCTATATTGCATCAGAGTATTGAACTAAACTGATGAGTACTCCTCTAATTCCTACAACTAAACGCCTAAATTATCACTCCTTCCCCCACAACACACACACATGCATCTGGAATTATACCAGTTTATACTACATTCCTGAAGCAGAAAATAAACAGCAGTGTAGATGGTCAACTTAAAACTAGCTAACTGGCTCAGATCCATAGGCTCACAACGATATTACCATAAAGTACTAAATCATGGACATCTAAGGCCCTATCCCGCTCCCACTAAAGTCAACATGAAAACTCCTGTATATTTCAATGAAAACCAAATCGGGCTGCTAAACCATTGCTTCTTCGTCTCCTAAGAAAATGAGTACATTAATAATTAAGATAATAGACACCTGAATGCTAGTCTGTAGAACTCTACTTTAAAATTCTTCAGTATTCTCTTAAAAGCATTTCAATAATTTCAAAAGGTAACAGACAGGGAAATAGGACCAGTGAATTTAAACATTCAAGAATTAATTTCTAAAGCAACGCATAGGAGAAACATGTATAATTTCCATTAAGTAAAGAGCTTCACCCACCCTCACAAACTCTGGAAATACAACCCTCGCTATCCCCAGTTTTTTTGTGGAAGGGAGGAACATGATAAGGGCTGGTATTTGCAAGGGTGTTTGATTTGAGTGAATATTATATTATTTGATTGGCATCTCTAGTTAGTTATTTTCTGATTTCAGAGAAACATAGTTTTTTATGTCATACTTTTAATGCTATGTCAGACACCTAGACACCAGACTATGCATTTTTATTAATAATCCAAAATAAATAAAGTTATCTCTACAATGAACCTACTTATGGCTTGACATCAATTTCATTGAATTTTCATTGTATGTGACTAGTGATGATTTTACTGGACTTATTTCCAAGGGCCATCTCAGTTATCTGTCCCTAAAATGAAAGCAAAAATCTTCTTCTACTTGTTCTTTTAAGATTTAGTTCCTTTAAAGGAAACACTATCAAAATGAAATCTAATCGTTTCAAACAAAGGAGTAAAATTATGGTTTCAAGGTACTACACTCTTCTCTATTCTCTTAAAAATGTTTTCTTCTCTGTAGTTGCAATGTGTAAAACACCCACAACCCACCACATAAACAGAGGGAAATGACTGAGTATGCAGGGGAACAACTGAAATTCTCTCTATATAAAGTCTTAAAATCACATGTAAACAAACCAGAAATATACAAAAACCAATGAGGAGTCCTTGTGGCACCTTAGAGACTAACAAATTTATTTGGGCATAAGCTTTTGTGAGTTAAAACCCTATTTGGGCATAAGCTTTTGTGGCCTAAAACCTACTTCATCTGATGAAGTGGGTTTTAGCGCACGAAAGCTTATGCCCAAATAAATCTGTTAGTCTCTAAGGTGCCACAAGGACTCCTCGTTATTTTTGCTGATATAGACTAACATGGCTACCACTCTGAAACCTGTCATCACGCAAGGCACTAGAAATATACAGAATGTTTTTTCCACTAATCTTTGTAGTAATTTATAACAACAGTAGGTAACAAAATTTTCAGACAGCATTGGGATTTAAGTATGTCCTTTCAAAATAGCAATTAAGCAATATGGGCTTCCAAGAAGTGAAACTGAATCAATATGCATCTATTTGACCAACTGAAACTTGATCATACAAGCAAGGTATCAAAATCCATAGGCTTTTCTATGGTGCTCATAATTATACTATTTGAGCACCAGACAATTAATTTATCTTTACAACACCTGTGAAGAGCTCTGTGCAAGTTTGAAAACTTCTCTCACCAACAGAAGTAGGTCCCATAAAAGATATTACCTCACCCACTGTGTCTCTTGAACACCTCTATAAAGTATGCAATGATTATTTTCTTAGTTGTAAAATGGAGATGAAACAGAGAGAGAGTTAAGTGACTTGCCAAAGGTCACACCAAAAGTATAACAGAGCCAGATCTTAAGTCCTGTCCTGTGCCTTGAATACAAAACCAGTTTAAACGAACCGAAAAAATATATATAGTGCCAACATTAAAAACCATAAGTTACATAGTTACTCACCTACAGTATACCAGCTGGCATCTGTCAATTTGTTGATAACAGCTTCTTGAAAGGATCCATCAGGCATCTTGGTTTCAACCATTGCACCAACCTGTGATATAAAATACTTAAAAATTATTATATTATATACACTTATAGTCCCAGATTCATACAGTGGAGGTAAAACATACCAATTCTTTCAGAAAGATTTGGGGGTGGGGGTTTGGCAGGTAAGAGACTCACTTAAGCTTCACTACCCGTGTGAAATGCATGCATTGGTTACATAGCCTCCAAAGTGAAAAATCATTAGTCAAATCACATTTTATTCGGACTTGGTTTTAGTTAACAGTGGGCAGTGAAATTAGCATACTAGGATCTCTACTGTGACTTTTGTATTATAACAACAAGAGGTAAGGTTATAAGTTTTTTTTAATTATAAATGTTAATAAATATCATGGCAGAGGTGCAGGAAAACAAGGATATGTCACGGAAGTTGCGGGGGGAGAACGGGGGCCTTGGACAGTGAGCCGAGCCAACCCACACTCACTCCGCAGCAATGGGTCCTATCCTATGGGGCTGGGCTCAGCTCCCCACATTGAGCATTACAAGCTGACCCACGTGGTCACAGCGCTAATCAAATGTGTCCCTCTGTCTCTATATACAGAGGGGTGGACACACTAAACCTGAGTGGTATTGTGACCACCTGGGCCAACTTGCAACATTCAAAGGGGAAAGGTGCAGCTTCTGCAGTAGTCATAGATTTTATTCAAATTTAAGATCTAAACCACTAATCCAACACTTTAACAGTATTAGTAGTGATATATGTGTCTATAATATAAGAAAATAAAGCCTTTATTATTACATACATTTACTCTTTGAACTCAAACATCAAGTAGATATGTTTCACTGTCAACTGGACAATACAACAGGGTTTCTGAATTTGGTCTAGATTTTGACAACAGAATTTACCAGTACCTTTGAGGTAGCAGAAGAGGCAGTAAGGACAAGGGAAAGGCAAAAACCCCAGGCAAATAAATAAATATTAAAACTCCAAGCAAACAAATAAATATTAGTCACCTGTTCTAATAGCTCCTGAGCAAACTGAATATATATCTGTTTTGCACATAGCAATCTTGTTTACTTCTGTCTAATGTCTGTAGTTTGCTTGACATAGTTGACCTTCCCCAATTTATGTCTAACATATTTACAAAAATAGTCTTGCCTACAATAACATTTCCATACGAAACTGTCAAAGGCAGTCAGAGGCATATGGATAAACATCTTTTATAAACTAAAATATTAGCTAATAAGGATAATTACTCATTGAGGGTCTGATCCAAAGCCCATGGAAGTTTTTCCATGGAAGTCAACAGACTATGGATTAGATGGTCAATGTCTAAAGTGTCTAAATGTAAAATAATTATAATTTAATTGTACATTTGAAAAACATGCAGCATACATACTCTTAAAGGTCCTTTTACTTGGTCGTCTTGCACTAACTGAGCTGAGTTATCCTGTTTCAGGATCACCTGAAAAATATTTTATAAACGGATATATACGTTTTACTTTCATACTACCAAAAAGCATGCACAACAATCCTTATGACAACGTCTAAAAAGTTAGAAAATACAACCCTTATCTATCAAAGTTGGTAACATTATTTAGCACAAACAATACAACATTGTTTGAATTTACAAGGACCCCAGGTGCCATCTGAATTACCAAGTAAATACCATGCATTCAATAACTACTAACTGATTCATCAAGTTGAGTAAGAGGATCTCTCACCTAAATCGAATCTCGGACATACCAAGAAAAAAAATGTACAATTTTTTATACAATTATGAGGTTGGACAATAACACAATCCTGGCTTTCCCTGCAGTGGGTCACTGGGCTAGAGGCTTAAGAGTTATACTTCTCTCATCTGTAGCATTCACTATTAACAAAGCCCCCATTTTCCCAGGGGAGAGAATTTCCTGCAGAATCCACACTTTGCTGCAGAATTATGATCCAGAACCTAAGGGCTTCTATACATGGTAACAGGAATCAAAATAACTGAAATCAGTTGTAATTCACACCTTTAGTTATTTTGGTATAAATCAGTATGTGGCCATTCTTTAGAGTGCCCACACAAACTTGCACACTAAAGTTGTGAATTTAAACCAATTAAGTTTTTTTAATTCCAGTTACTGGGTACACAAGCCCTAAGTTTTCCTTCCACAAAAATTATGCTTTCAGCTCTCATGGTTGTAAGGACAATCTTAAAAATATGTAGAATCCTGTGTGGATACAAAATTTGTATCTGCATCCAATCTGCAAAAATGATCCCTGCATATAAAGCAGATATCCGCAGATTTCCAAGGTTCTAGATACAAAATTTGCATCTATTTTCGATCTGCAATCCACAAAAATGGTCTATGGATTTGCAGAGCTCTAAAAATGTGGATTGATGTTTGCCACTTCCTGCAGAGAGACTGCAAACAGGTACTTAAAGAGATGTAAACTCGGTCATTCATTTCCACAGGCTGTTAACTTTGAAACTTAAAGATGAACATAAGATGTCAACATTGTTAATTATTTTACCGCTGATCATTTTAACAGAAACATGTAGCTAATGTATTTTTCCTACAATTAGAAAATGCTTCCCACATCTTTGCAGTGGCCAAGAGTCAAAACTACTCCCTTTGGATTTACCAAAATCTCCAAGTTCCTCCCAAAAAAACTTATACAATGTAAAAAGAAAAGGAGTACTTGTGGCACCTTAGAGACTAACAAATTTATTTGAGCATAAGCTTTCGTGAGCTACAGCTCACTTCATCGGATGCATTCAGATGAATGAATCCAATGAAGTGAGCTGTAGCTCACAAAAGCTTATGCCCAAATAAATCTGTTAGTCTCTAAGGTGCCATAAATACTCCTTTTCTTTTTTGCGAATACAGACTAACATGGCTACTACTCTGAAACCTGTCATTATACAATATAAGTTATTCTTTGTCAATATAAAAATCTATGGCACACTAAAACATGAACACGAGGACATAAAATAAACTACAGTTAATATTAAAAGTGACACAGGAGCTACTGTACACATTGTATTATTCATTTTCTTATTTAAGGTGTAGCAGGCAGACCCATGTGCTTGTGAAAAGCCCTACTGAATTCAATGGACTTGGAATAGGCACAAGGTGTGGCCACGTGCACCTAACTGCAAGATCAGGCTTAACTAATTCAAAAAGTCAAAATTTTAAAATTTAAATGAGATAGTGGCAGGATTTCCAGTCTGTCACAGCAATGTCAGAGATCCCAGGAACCGTACAGTGGAGTACACAGGGCCCTAACTATGATCCAGGGAGAAAAAACTCACATCTCAAAATAATCTAAATAGTTTGTGGACCAGTGCAGATCAAAAAAGTGGAATCCATTGCTTTCCACAACAATGCCCTCATTCAAAGAGATTTTAAAAAGCGCCACCAAAATCCCATAATTTGCTTATTGGTGACAAGGGAAGAAGAGATTTGTTTTGAAATTCAGAGAAGGTACTTTGACATAAAGTGATGAGGTCCTATAAGCATCCAGACAGATAGATCAAATAGGACAACAAAAGTACAAAACCACATAGAAACTAAGATGTGTACCAAAAAAGAACTGATTTCATCTAATTTTTTTGGCACTGTAATAGCTCATATATAGTCTCCTGAATGCTAGGCTAGAAGGTAGAAAGTATGAACAAAGTGCAAAGTAAATTTTTGGATCTACTCTGCATGCTGTATAAACATGTATGTTTGGATGGTTTCATTGTTGATCTCCATCTTTTATAAAAGAGTGTGTTTTTAAAAAAAAAAAAAAAAAAAAAAAAAAAAGAAAAGAAAAGCAATTTAAAAGGAATGCCAAAACAAAAAAAATGTTTCCTCCTGTATCAATGTACACTAAGTTTTAGCACAATCCTTGCCTTGGAAAGACATTGCACAGAAATTTCATACAGCTAGAGCTTGTTGCTTCAAAACTGTTTTAAAACATTTGTTTACATTTAACAGACATCTCATGGACAATTCTGAAAAACCGTTCAATAGAAATAATTTTTATCTCCTCTTTGTTTCCTAGCTATAAAAGACTGAGGATGTCTTCATGATATAGAATCTTTGCTTCTGAAGAATCTTTGCTCCTGGTTCTTGTTGCTCCCCTAAAGCCATAATCCTCTGTTTATGGCATCAACATTGATTACTGTGGAACTGATGTAGTCACAAACAGAAGGTTGTAACTGCAAATGAGAAATAAAGTAGCAAGAGCAGATAAACTTATTTTAAGGACTATTTTTATGCTAGTACCCTTGGGAAAAAAATTTAGATATGACAAACATAATTGCACCAATATAGAATTACTTTAAAAAAAAAAAATCTTTCCAAGAAATGTTTACAGCTTGGTATAACCATACGCTAATTTTAAGGCGTATGATTTTCCTTGACAACCCTTTTAATATATTTTCTTAAAAAAAAAAAAAAAAAAGGAATGCAATAGCACTAATGTCATAAACCCTACCTTGACTTTCACCAGTCGTTTCACTGTCTTAATTTTTGCCTCACAAAAGGCACCACGGTACTTGGCACTGACATCAGTTCCCACTGTCAGGTAGGCAGGCTCATCTGCTGCCTAATAAAGGAGAATAAATTGGAACATGATTTAGTCTTATATTTTACAAAAGTGTATTTTGTTAAAATAAAATAATAACTATCTTTACAGTTGCATCATCATATATTCAAATATACACCCAAACTTTTAGTCCTACTGACCATTTCTTAATCAGGTCATAAATGATGATTTATGTTGCTTCCCAATATTGCAGACAGCCTAATTTTTCTTTACACTAAGATCTGATGTACGCTAAACAGTGGCTCTTGATTTTGCTCCAATTAAATCCGTAGAGCATGCCAAGTGTTTACTTTTCCCCTCCAGATATACACATTTTTACCAAGGTGCTATGCATAACATTTTAACCATATTTAAAGTTTCATTGCACAGAAATGCTTTCTAAGCAAAGCATACAACTTCAATCAAACAGACAATGTAAGAACAATGAGTGGTACAGATTTTTCCTATGTAATTATTTTCATGTCCCCATTTTGCAAGAATGTACTAATAGACATTTAAGTGCAGAAATACAATTTAAAATAGCAATTTTTTTTTTAAAAAAAAAAAGAAACTTAAGTAACTGATGAAAAATGAGTAAGAATGAACCAGTGGTTATGGTTTGTAGCACTACTTTGCAGCATACATAAATCATTATGATCCAAAGAAATAAATCAGTTTTGCCAGTAAATTTTAGCATATTGGGCCGGCTAAAAACTTTACATCATTCTGAGTTTACAGATACATTTTTTGCTCCAGGAATCTTGACCCCCTGCCCCCCCCTGAATTTTATCAGTCTGACTGTTGTCTCAGAAATAGCAGTTCAATAATCTCAAAGAGAACTGAAGCATATGCTTACAAATGGAGGGAGAAAGATAAAGATAATTTCAATACATTGCTATAAACAAAACAATACGAAAGTGATATTTCATTTTGAATGGAGCTGCATCTTAGACAATTGCAATTTCAAAATTTATACAATAACCATAACCTTTATGTACTTAAAAAAAAATCTTAGATTTCTGTTGTTTCAATGAAGAAAAAAAAAGTGTTCTATGGTGTTGTCAACAGCAGATTTTCTGAAGGAAAAACAGCAAAAGAGCCACAGAAAAGTTTGCTGTAACCTTTCAAACAAGTATATTAAATGTTATTTTTCTCCCTTGAAAGGTCTTTGTTAAGATTTATTTTTCCTCAAAAACGTGTGCAAGTTTACCACTTTCAAGAACATTTGTGTGTACCTGGGAATTATTATTTTACGTTTTATTTTCTTTATTTGACTTTTACAATGATCAATAAACTTATGCTAAATTACTATATTACTAATTAAGTACTAATTACTATATTACTATTATTAAGTTACTATATACATAAAAAAACAAGCTACAGTAAAATAGGAAATGAATACATGCAATGAAATATTTTCTGTTGATAACGAACATAAATAATGAACTATTTTTGCTTGTCTCTGCATCTAAGAAGTGTTTCCCTCCGTGTTACTTATCCTGCAATTGTTAAACCTTTGCTCTCAAAAAACTGAAACTGCTAAGGAAGGACAAAAGCTGTGGTTCTGCAAACACAGGAAGCATTTAAAGATAGTACTCCAAATGACAACAAGTCAAAGGCATCCTATGTTTCCAAAGTGTTGTTACTGCATAGGTGAGGGATTGGGATGAGCTGCCCTTCAGTGAGAGAGAAGAAAGGGGATTTCATTCCATTCAACATGTGCCGATTTCCACAGCCAACTTCATTCTGCTGTTGTTCAAATACGTTGATTAAAAATGAAACCAATAAGGTGACTGGTGCAGGGAGAAGAGAAAGCATAAATGCTTCCCCTACTCCTCTTCTCGGGACCTGGACAAACTTACCTTCATCTTTGAAGGTTATTTGAGGGATTCCAGCTCAAAGATTTCTCTTGAACCCAGTTACACAGAAAAAAAGCTAGAAAACAAGAGAAGGAAGATGATCAGACACACATCTGCATGCATGTGGATTTATTAAAAGGAAACATCTTGATCTTGGGAGAACATAATTCAGCTATTAGCCTTTGGCAGATTATTAAACACACCCCTCCTCGCTGTTTACACACATCCCTCCACCCTCCGAGCACACCCACCCCTTACATCCCTAAAGCATTCCCTCCACAGGAAGCCTCCGAGCCCCACTTGCTGCCCTGCGTGTGCAGCTGGAGGGGACAGCGAGAAGTGCTGAAAAGGGGTCCTTGCTGGGGACAAATGGGCCCTTGAAGATCTGGGCAAGAAGCCGCTACTACCTCCTTCCCGCTTTGGCTGCCTCCTGCTCTTCCTCAGCCCCTCCGTGTGTCAGGTCGCCATTGCTCCCTCTGCCTTTGCACCATGTCAGGCAAGAAGAGGCTCCACACACACAACGCAGGCAAAAATACTACTACTACTACTAATAAGCTGGTGGCAGCCCAGCTGCTGGGACAAGGGCAGCTCTTGCGCAGGAGAGATCAGGCCCCCAGCCGCCCCCTTCCCTTCTCAACTTTCTCAAGCACAAGAAGAGAGATTACTTGGGAAGGACCCTCCCCTCTCCCCCAGAAGGCTTTAGACTGGGACGCAGAGAGGAGTTAGACCAAGGGTTCCCCACACCCCAACTAGCCTCCAGCCCCCCAACGCCTCCCCACCTCAAATACCTTCCAACCCCCCCCCCCAACGCTTCCCCACCCCCCTCCCTCCTCAAATACCCTTCAGCCCCCCAACGCACACAACCCAAACCCCACCGCTGCCAGGGGGTGGCCCCCTCAGCAGCAGCCCGCTCCCCAGCGGGGGGGAGGAAGGGGACATTGGCCCACCGAGAGGGGATGGGAAGCGAGGTCCCCGTGCCCCCTGAAGCTGAGCAAGGAAGAGCTGAGTGGAGACGCGGGAGGGGGGCGGGCAAGGGAAACCTGCCGACTCCCCCCACCCCCGAGAGGGCTGACGGGGGCGTTCCCCTACCCGGGGCAGGCAGATAAGCCGTCCCCGTCCTCCCTGCCGCGAAGGAGGGTCCCCAATCAGAGAAGGGAGGGGAAGAAGCGCCGGTCACCGCGCTGGGATGGGAGGGGGTGGAGTTCGGCGGGCGAAAGGAGTCCGAGTCCCCCGCTGACGGGAGCCGAACGGGGGAAGAGCGGGGGGAGGGGGAGGGGGGGGGGTCCTGCCTCCTCCGTGGCTGGGTGGGGGAGCCCCGATCCCCCGATCGAGGGGTTTCGGGGACCCCGATCCCCCTTCCCCCGGGACGGCAGCGGAGTTGCGGCTGCTGAGCCGCTCGCTGCCCTCCTGCTCCGTCCCCCTACCTTTAAACTCAGAGCCAAGTAGGGATCTGCTGCGAGCCCGGCCCGGCCCCCAGCCCCGCTCACGGCAGGCGCCTCAGAGACGGCGGCGGCGGCGGCTGGGCTCCGCTCCACCCCCTTCCAGCCCGGACTCGTACCGAATCACCAGCGATCGGCCAAATAACAAGCTGTTGAGCAGTATCTGTCTTGCTCGAACTCCCATTGGCCCTTCGTGACGCCCAGGGGGCTCTGCCCAGCCCGGATTGGGCGCCGCGCACAGCCCCCTCCCATTGGTCACAGGGAACCAGTGGGAGCGGATTGGTCAACAGACGACGCAGGTAAAACAATGAGGACTTTTGATTGGTGAATGGGTGGCGCTCGAGTCGATTGGACATTTCTGAAGTGAAGTAATCGTTCACCTCACGCTGACTGGTATGAACTCGATCGGGATGTAGCTTTGCGCGTGACGATTGGCAAGCACGGAGGTCAGGAAGAGCAGCGGGGCGATGTGATTGGTGCGGACTGTGTCATAAAAATGCAGCGGGGGCGGAGCCAGAGGCCCTGCAGCAGCGGCGGCGGCAGCATAGCTCCGCACAGAGCATGCGCCGCGATGAGCCTCCCGGTCGCCATTTTATACGCGGCTCTTTCCCATTTTAGGCGGGGAGGAAGGGAACGGGAGTGGTCTCTGCCTCCTCTCGGGCTAGGGGATGGGCTGCGAGGGACTTCCTCCTTCCGGCTGAAGACTCCGTCTTCTCTCTTGTCCGGAGGCGATGGTGGCTGTAGCGAGCGGGTAGCGTTTCCCTCCCTTAGCGCGGTGATGGCGCAGCAGCCGGGGGGGAGGGGGAAGCTCGGCGAGGCCGGACCCGGAAGTGAAGGGACCTCTGAGGAGCCGCTCACCTAGCCCATGGCGGCGGCGGCGGCGGCGGAGGAGGAGGAGCTCCGTGAGGAGGGGGAGGTGGCGGCAGCGCTAGCAGCAGCAGCCCGCGCTGATGTCTGGGCCACGGGAGGCGGCCGGGTACGGCAGAGTAAGTCGGTCGGCGCAGCCCCGTGGGGGGATTGAACCCGCAGCCCCGGTGGTAAGCGTGGCCTGTCCGGCGGTGAGCCCCGTGCGGGCGCCTCCTGGAGCTTGCTGGCAGCCAGTGCCGGTGCAGCTATAGGCGAGGTTCGAGCTGCCCCGTCCCGGAGCGTGTTGGCGCTGAAGCCTGCCCATCGCCACGTCGGAGGCGGTGTTAGCTCGGTCGCTCCAGGAGAAATGTGCAGAGGCTCCGGGGCTGTGGGTAGAGGTCTGGGGAGCTGCCTGTCCCGCGGGCATTGCGGTGCTTTGGTAACTCGCCGGCTGCTGCTTTCAGAAGAGCAGGGTTGTTGCACGCGTTGCTCTTGGACCACCGCACGGGACGTGAGGTGGCAGCTTGCTCCCGGGTTAAGCGCGTGCTGTATCTCCACTAGTCTAGTCCTACTCATGGTGCGCAGGATGGAGCCGGGCCGGGAGGATACGCGTATCTTGCCTCCCACGCAGTTTTTCACGTGGCTTTAGTGCTTGTGACCAGTTCAGAGGCTACAGCGGTGGAGACTGAGGGCATGTCTACACTGGCAATTTACAGCACTGCAATTTTCTCGCTTGGGGATGTGAAAAAAGACAGCCCCCCTCCCCCCCCCAGTGCAGCAAGTTTCAGCGCTGTTCAGCACCCGTGTAGATCGTGAACCAGCGCTGGGATACACACCCCTCATGGAGGTGGGGGTTTTTTTAGAGCGCTGTGTGAAAGGGGTCACCAGTACAAAAGTTTGAGAACCCCTGGTTTAGCTGTTGAGTACCCCTCAGATGGCAATGACTTCTTTGTTTATTAGCGTTTGCTAGATTTGGACATTCTAATTGGAAGTGAAAAATTCTCCTTATACCCTTAGGCCAAGGTCTGTGGAGTGGATGGCTAAGTCTTAAACTGATTATTTGGAACACTTTTTTCTCTTGTAGAAATTAAAGCATTACAATTGTTTTGGCTTTTTTTTTTAACTAGGGGTTCACTAAGGCTTGGTCTATACTAGGAAATTAGGTCCATATAACTGTTGCTCAGGGGTGTGAAAAATCCACCTCCCTGAGCGATGTAGATAAACCGCCCCAATCCCCTGGTGTAGACTTGGGAGAATTCTCTTATCAGCCTAACTACTGCCTCTTGAAGTAGATTATCTATGCTGATGAATGTTTCCCTTTGACATAGGTAGGACTTCACTGAAGTGCTACAATAGTGCAGCTGCAACAGTGAAGTTGCAGCATTTTAAGTGTAGACAAACCTTTAATCATCAGTTGACTTTATATATGTCTCTGCACTTGTGCAGTTGCAGGCACCATCATTGTCAAAATTGGTGGTAAAGTTAGTCATGCAAAATAATCACGTAGTGAAACGTGTGGGGAGGGGAAAGGAATTGTATCTTGTAAAGACTGTGGAAATGGCCGCACAGGTCAAAAGTGGATCACATCCTCATGCCCACTTCTCTTCTTGGGACCAAACATACGTGCAAAGGGATACAGTAGAACTTAAGAGTTACAAACTGACCCACCCAGTCAACTATACCTCATTTTGAACTGAAAGTACACAATCAGGCAGCAGGAGAGACCAAAAAAAAGCGGGTTTCAGAGTAGCAGCCGTGTTAGTCTGTATTCGCAAAAAGAAAAGGAGTACTTGTGGCACCTTAGAGACTAACAAATTTATTAGAGCATAAGCTTTCGTGAGCTCCGATGAAGTGAGCTGTAGCTCACGAAAGCTTATGCTCTAATAAATTTGTTAGTCTTTAAGATGCCACAAGTACTCCTTTTCTTAGAATGACTTAATATCTAATAACCAGCTTCCAAGTCTGTTCTAGTTCCAGAGTTTGGTTTTTATTAGATCTGAAGCTTTAGAAAGAAAGTGGCAAACTCTGACAACGGAAAAGTTTACGAATTAGGCAGTATTGCATAGTATGGATCTGCTTTAGGTACTTTATTAGAAATAGCATGTTGGAGATGTTTGGAGTCAGCTGTTCAAAGACTTAACTGTACCGGCAAAAAGTTCCGAACATAGTTCTGCTAGCTGGAGTTGAGTTGTGACTTTTTTTTTTTTTAAGATTTTTGTTGTTGTTAACTGGTAACATGTTTACAATACATGACAGAAGCATGGAGTTTGAGAGGAATTTTTTTGGTTTAGATTGTTGGGGTTTTATGCTAGTTAAGCAATGTAGTGAAAAGCATTGGCAACTTATTCATGCATAATATCCTTAGTTCTGTTTCATAAAATATTCAGATTCTTCATTGGATAAACTGAGGGGATTGTATTGCTAAGAATACAAGATCAGTTATTCTAGTAACTAAAAAATGTATGACTTGAAGATTGGTCCTTTTAACCTATGTATCTTTTGTTTGGAACGTGTTGCCCAAGTCATGATTTAGATTGTAAGCTTTTTGGAGCAGGGTTTGTGCTTTTGTAAAGCACTTAGTACACCAGTACTCAATAAATATTGGCTAAATACAAAACTAATAAGCCTTGTTTCTAATTTCTAGCAGATGCCCAAATGCTAGCTACATGCTGATATCACCATTGGTATCTGAGACTACCATGTTTCAGAGTAGCAGCCGTGTTAGTCTGCATTCGCAAAAAGAAAAGGAGTACTTGTGGCACCTTAGAGACTAACACATTTATTTGAGCATAAGCTTTCGTGAGCTACAGCTCACTTCATCGGATGCATTTGGTGGAAAATATAGTGGGGAGATTTATATATACACACACAGAACATGAATGTTTAGGAAGTTCTTGATGCATTGGTCATCTAATGGAATAAAATGATTTCTGTAGAGGGTCTACTTATATTATGATTACAATAAAAGTTGCTGAACAGTCTGAGGTAATCGGACCACCTAATTGAACATTCTGACACTACTTAAAAATGACATCTAATACAATGGAATGAAGATTTTTCACTGAGGAGGGGGAAGCTTTCATTTTAGTTTTAAAATATGAATTTCACAGCTTCACTGCAACAAGAATGGTATTGCGTATGTTGAAATTCTGAGGTTTTCCCAATTCATTGTAATGTAAATAGTTCCCAGTCAACTTACACTGTAGAAATCAGTTCATCCCATTTTGTTTCTGTCTTGTTACTAGGATATCCTATATGGAAACAAAACTTTTTAGCAGTCTGCTGCTTATTTTATCTAATGGCATAATCCTTTGACATAACTGCCCCTCTGAGTCATTTGGCATGCACAGCATTAGCAACCTTTTGGGAATAGGGGCAGGAGCAAACCGAAAATTTAGACACACAAGGGGAATTAAAAATTAAACTATTAATAGGGATCTTTTACATGGAAAAATCTTTGCATTGGTTCTAAGATTGTATGTACTTTCATACATATTGCATCTGTGTGAAAATTGGATATACACAGAAATTTGGTGTCTGTAGGCCTTTGCACAGATCATTTTGATCCTTAAACAATGTGACATGAAACTTCTTGTATTTCAATATGTAATCTTATTGATATAGATGTCAGTTATGAAGACAGTTTATCAAATATGTAAGCCTTGATCCTGAGTGATGGGGTACACTTTATAAGTACACCGGGGGAGGGGGATATGATAAGTTCTCTAATGACCATATCTAAACTGAAAACCTTATAGATATTATGCTGATAATTTCAAGCATCTGGCACTCTGTCCAGGGAAACTAGCAAGACAGAAAGGGAAGTCGATTCTCCATTTCATAATGCTCCTTATAAGAGCATAAATAGCAACCAAACACAAATTGTTAAAAGGAAAGATCTTTACTTCATTTTGCTCCCCTGGGTAGTAAAGGTCAGATGAGCATGTGTTAATTAGTTTGAATTATTCAAATTGATCAATGCATTACTTCTGACATAGATTCATAGATACTAAGGTCAGAAGGGACCATTCTGATCATCTAGTCCGACCTCCTGCACAGCGCAGGCCACAGAATCTCGACATATTCCACTTGTGTTCAGAACTAAAAACTCCAGATATATATGCAGTTCATGTAAACATGGTAGTCAAAATAGCTTTGTGAATACCAAAACTTTGTGTCCCTGCCAGTTTCTGAACACTTACATGAAATAGATGTAGAGAGGGGTACTGTTTTCATCCAAGAGTGTTTGAAAAAGAGCCTGTGTTGAGTGTGACCTCTTAATGATGCTTTTATTCCTACCCTTCCTTCATGTCTGCTACCTCATCTGAACTTCTTCCCACATTCACTATCCTATCTGTAACCAGGGAAGTGCATTGCATTGTGTGGCAAGCATGCGTTCTAGTGGAGCCTGAATACCTACCTCCTTTGAGTCGCAGGACATCTGTGTCACTGGAATTGGCACCTTCCTACAAAACATGAGCATGAATTAAGCTGTTCGTAAGCCATAAAGCTTTATTTTGTATCGCACATGATTGTGAGCTGTGTGAGAAGGTCTTTCTAGATAAAAAGGAAACATTTTTCGGTGTTTGAAAATATAGATGTCCTGTGAATACAAGTCCATTGCAGGGGGGGAAAATCAGTAAAAGTAGCTGCATTACTAAATGAGAAGGGTTAAAATAGTTTGTCAAAACAGTATTTTCCATTACTGTTAACCACAACTAGTAAGTTCCTCTTCTTGATGCTTTCCAGTGATGATGAATGCATAACACTGGTTTTCCCCAAAAGTTCACAACCTATTCCCTGTCTTTTGTAAACATATTCAAAATAATGGATTTTGTTGGAATTGCTGGGGAAGCTGCAATAAGTTGCCCCCATATAAGAGGCGTGAATCACCATTTTTATGTCCCCCTGAAGTTAGAGGTGGTCTTTTGGGTCAGTATTACTGGTATTTAGTTGGCAGCAGTGTGGTACCTCTTCTAGCTATATTGAAATATAGCCTTGTGTGTTAATGCAACATTAGAAACTTTACTACTCTGTTGCAAAGCCACTGAGGAAAATTCAATTGCAATTCTTAGGCAGTAACATTGACGTCACAGATACTGCTGCAGATTCCTCTGAATTTTGTGAGACTACCAATCAATTTTTCCACTGTCAGCAGCTCTTCCAGCAGGTCCAGTGATCTCGGGGAAAATTAAAATCTCCTCATTACTGAGTAACTCTAGTCTTGTCTCAGTTCTGCTTTGTGGCTGCAATTCTTTTAGATAGACTTCCTGATCATAGAATGTATGCATGGTTCAGCAATGTGTCAGTTTACCTGCGTGTGTTGGTAGCAGCTGTTGAGAGGGAAGCCTTGTGCCAAAACAAGGTTTTAATCCTGACTGGCTTGTTCAATGCTACTTCCAATGAAGTGAGCTGTAGCTCACGAAAGCTTATGCTCAAATAAATTTGTTAGTCTCTAAGGTGCCACAAGTACTCCTTTTCTTGTTTGCAAATACAGACTAACACGGCTGCTACTCTGAAACTTCCTTTTTAGTTTCAGACCAACCTGATTGCTCTCCATGTCTTCTTCTTTTTGACTCCCATAGCATAGTGACTCTAAATCTAAACATTGGATATTCTTCTCTGATGCTTTAGGACAAAAGCTTGGTAATCTGCATGTTATAGGACAAAATATAAGAACATAATTGTAAGTAAGACTTCTTATTTTTGCCTGCCATTTTTTCTCATTGTGATAATTGTAATCCAGTTGCATAGAATGCTAACTAAAGAGGCTAGAGCGTTGAAGCAAAGGTTTACTTTAGGTCTGTCTTTAAAACCAATTTTACATACTACTGACAGTGGATTATTCAATAAGATATCTTGATACAGACGTCAGTTTCTATAGCATTTCACTTGGGGAAACACAAACAATGTAATTGTTCTGATTTGTAACGAGAAATCCATTTAATGTTCTAAATTTTTTAGTGAAGGTGGAATTAGAGAAATCGCTATCTTAATTTGTAATAGCCTCTCTATAGTCACTGCTTGAGAAGTAATGACTGACTAAATGTGCAGAGAATTGACTCTTGCCTTCATTTAGTGTACTGGTGTAGCGCAATGGAGAACTAAACTGGAGACAGAGATCTAAGTAACAGCTCTGCAGGCTGAATCTCATTGTTTTAAAATATCTGTCTAGCCTTTACGGTAGGGATGAGAGCCTTTAGTTTTTGTCACATTTCACTTACCTCCGGACAGTTACTCTCTCACCATTTTTAAGACTAGGGCAAAGAATTGAGAAATCAAATTAGGACAAATTTCAGAAGTTTTCCCTTTATTTTTTTTTTTTTTGGCTTGTAGCCTTTTTCCTTCAGCAACCGTATAATACTTAAACTTGTTTAGCTCTTAGGTGAAGAATATGGAAGATAAGCAATAGTATGGACTTTGATAAAGGTAAAATATTAGCTATCCTTTACCAAATACATCATGCTCACTGTTTCCGGTCTTGTGAAGTAAGAGCCTCGGAGCTCCACTGTCTGGGTCGTGTGCACAATATGCTTTCTATAGGTACGCTTATTTTTTTTATTGAATTGGACTGATTATGGACTTTGGCTGTATTAGCATAGACTTTTATCAACAATGTCGCTGTTTAAATTTTTTTATATTTCCACTGTTGCATTCAGGCCTAAAAAAAAATAAAAATCTCATTTTACTGCATCCTACTTAAAACAGCTCTTATGGTGGGTTCCACATTTTGTGGGGGGAGGTTACAGCAAAGAAAAAAAACACTTTCTCCTATGTACCTGCAGATCTTTCAAATCTTTGCCACTTCTGAATGGATTGAGGCATGCCTGTATATTGCATGAATGGAGGGAAAAATTCTTAATTTCTGCCTGGTACATAATTATATATGCACAAACTAGTGACAAAGGCCAATTTTAGTGCTTGTAAGAAGTTCTAAAAACTTGAGCTTTTTAAAATTATATTGTCTTTGCATCTAAACTTCTGGATGTACAAGCTTTCCTGTTTTCTTGCTACAAATTCCTAATCTGTTAGAAATGAACTTGTGTCTGAAGGTTTTTGGTTGAATTAAAACTTGTACCATACATACCATGAATTTCAGAAGCCTTCTTTTTCTTTATTTAGATATAAACATACTCAAACGTGTGTTATACAAGGTTGTTTTTTTTTTTTTTTTTCAAAACTGGTTAATATATTTGTGTAAGGGGCTACTCCCTGTAGTTAGAGGTATTTTAGAAGATGTTATATTGTGAAATATAGAAAAACACTAAAGTGAGAAGAACAGGAGTACTTGTGGCACCTTAGAGACTAACAAATTAGACTAGATCGTTTTTCTCTTCCAGAATTACATGCCTAAATTTTGGCTCCTGGATCCATATTTAGGCATCTAAATATGTGACCTGACCGCTTTTAAAGTGGTAAGCACCTGCAGTTCCTGTTAACTTGAGTGGGATTTCTTAGGGTTCAGAATTTCTGAAAGCTTACACTTTTTTAGATTCCGGCATCCACCTTGGAGGGATTTTGCCTAAGTGCTTGCTTTCTAGTCTTTTGTGGTATTGGTCTTTGACTCACCATATGGTGAATTGGGCTATTCAGTTTCCCTCTTACCTTCAGAGCTAAAATATGCCATTTTCACTTGGATGGCAGAACAGAAATCCCTTCTGTTGGTCTTACCTTAATGTTGGCAATAGAAGAGCTAGTTTCTCTTTTTTTCCCCTGAGGAGTTTTTGTGAGTGGTCACTTGTTACCAATCAGAAGTAAATTGCTTCCATAATGTTTTCTCTCCCCCCCCATACCTGGCATTTGGTTCAGCTTCTTTTTAAATTCTTAAAAGTAGCTTTTTTTGACAAATGTCTATTAATTTTTATCCATGCTGCAGCAGGAGTGCAGGAGGGGATAAAATTGTGTAGGAAACTTAAACTGAGATTGAATGAATAAATTTGGTGCACAAACGCTGATAAGAAACGTGCATGTTTGATGTGGATTTTTCAATAACTTGTCTCTACACTTTTGCAGCACAGATTTAGATTTGGAGGCGGTATAGAACATAGCAGGAATATTGAAGATGAGTACATTGATTTGGGTTCATATCTCAGCATAGGTCTCATTTGAAAGCTCATGACTTTTTATAGGCTATTGGTCAAAATGACATAGATACAAACCTAGTTATGGGGCTGTTCAGCACCCATGCTCAAACTGATTTCAACAGGAGCTGCAGGTGCTCAGCATTCCTATAAATCAGGACCCAAATATGTTGCTGAGATAGCTTAGATAGTTCTTGGGTGGTAATAGGCGGTGATGTGGAAGAGAGATGGCCAGAATATCAGCCCCCAGGTTAAGAGACACTTCTTATATTTTACAATCACTGAGTACGTTTTTGGATTTCTGAATCCATAGGAGCAACAGAGTTTGATGTTAGAAAATTTCAGTCAGTCGTGAATTTACTTGAATTTAACTATGTTAAATTAGTTATTTTCCTGAACAATGTAAAAACTAGCTACTACTTTGTCTCACTTTCACATTTCTGTCTTGAATAGTGCAAATCTAATACCTAGGTTCTACCCTATTGACAGCTCTACCTGTTTTCTGTCTTTTGTCTATTTGGTACCTCTATGAGGCAAGGACTGACGTCTCTATTAGAATCACTAAACATTACCCTAATACAAATGAATTGATGGTAAGTCTATTGATTCTTAGTATTTTTAAAAAGCTTGGTGATTTTTAGACTATGATTTAATGCTATGCAATAGATGGCAAATTGTGCCTATCTTTACCACTAAGATGGAGCTAAAATTAAAAATAAACAATTCATAGCAAAATATTTTCTTAGAAGAAATAGTAAATATGCAATGTAAATCTTTGTGGTACATGCACACTGTATTTATCAAAGTATCACTGTAGCTCTTGAAAATTTTAATCTCAAATAGCTGTTACTTATGAATTCATAGAAATTTGGCCCTGTTTTCAATGTTTTGTACATTTCTCTCATCCAGATGCTTTCAGAAGTACTAAAATCAAGTTTGTAATGTTTTCCTTTAAATCCTCCTTTGAGTCTAGCTCCATTTTATGAGTACTGACAGGCTTTTTTAGTCTATATTTCTGCATATGTAGAATGATTAACAAAAAAAAAATCACATTTTATCTAATGGCACATTTCTCTGTTCTCTACTTTAGGACTTCCTTTTCCAGTCCAGTCTCAACCCAAACACACAGACTCGCCATATTTTGCGAACTTGGCTGTCCATCTTAAGGTTTCCCTTGTGTTTAGCTGGCAGTCATTGCCGATATCTTTCAAAAAGCATTAATGCTCTCGGTTACACTTTTAAAATTATAAGCACTTACATAAGCAGCTGCTTTGAACTGAGAATCCATAGCTGGCTGGCAATTCAATTTCTGAAATTTTTCTCAACTATGCCAGCTGTGGAACTTTATGGTGCTTGCAAAAGCTGCTCTTAACACCTGTTTTATCTAAAATGCTTAATTGAGAATATGAACTATCAACAAAACAGTCAGTGAACACTAAAAGGATCTGCTGTGTGACTAATGCCTGGGTAGCCTTTGGCTGACAGTAAACTGTGTAGCATTGTACCTGTGATGTTATGAATTTCAGTATTTTGGTACTGGCTATTAGACACACATCCTCCCCATCTTTTATTTTACAGTGTATTTCACATTTTTTCCAGAACACACAAGACATAATGGAATGGATATCAAGAAATCTCACTCCTTTGCACAAAATCATGACCTGCTTGTTCTGCATTATTTCCATCCCTATATGGAAACAGCTTGAATTGAAACTTAAGCATTGTCTGTTAAGTGTTTTATGTTAAAAATCATTTAGCACTTCCTGTTAGACATATGCTTGCCTTGTGCAGCCCTTGAACACTGCTAATACACAGTCTAGCTTAATAGATCATTGTCATCATTGTCCTGATTCAGGGCATAGCATGTTGCTGCTTTTCTAAAAGCCCTATGGACAAGATCACTTTAACTTCCATGAATCTTTTTTTTTTTTTTTTTTTTTTTTTTTTGTGGTGGTGGTCTTGAGGGACAAGTAACACTTTTTTTCTTATTTTTTTTTTTGGTTTGTTTTTGTTTTGTTAATGGAACATATCTCTTGATCCAACTTTGGGTGAGTTAACAATAACTTAAGTGTTCTTAAACATACAGCCAATTTTCTTCTTCCTGAGCTTGGAGTCTATTTTAATTATTTAATATGCTTATGTGGTGTGTTTATGATGAGTTTGGGATAATCATATTACCTACTGATGGTTGGCTCACAAATGAGTTTACAGGTCATCCCAACAAGTGCCCATAATTTTATATGATACTACACAATTTTATTTTATTTTTAAAGCTAAGCTTCATGGGTACAGTGTTACATTTGTCTCCACATCTAATTAATTGCCTTAGTTACTGTGAGTCATGACAATTAATGTATAGGTAGTGGGGATAAAAATAATAGTACTGACATTTTTAAAAACTCACTTGACTAAAGTAGCTTTTCTGTAGAATGAGGTGGGCAGGCGGCTAGCAATTCAATCTCTTCTCTGACGCCCCCAAAACCTGCTTCCTTCTAGCCAGCAATAGGTGAGAAAATGGCACCTGAATAAAAGCTGCTTGGGGATTCAGAATCTTTCAAGAAGATGAAAGGGACACAGTAGTTATTTACTTCCAAGATCCTAGAAATACAACATGCTGTGTGATGGCTGTTGTACACAATGTGTGCCGTATTCACATACTGCCTCTGAGAATGCAGGACCTGCAGTCCAGGGTAGAAGACTTCAGATTTGTAAGTCTCCGATTTGTCCTTGATTAAAAACTGGTCAGTATGGTATCAATTCCAATTAACCTATATGCTGGTGTTTGCATTTTGGCACCTTTGGAGACAATGAACAGTAAGAACTTCTAAAATAGGAAGTAACAAGCAGTCAATTCTAAAACTGAATGGGCTGTTTTTATTTAAAGTGTAAGTCATTACACATTGTTCTTGTTGCATGTTTGAAAACCTACATACAGTGGGTGGGAGGACACCTAGTTTCCTGTCTGACAGGAATATTTAACTGAAGGAAGAAAGGAGGGGGAGAACAATCTACTTACTGTATTTGTTGGACACAGGTACAGTCTTAAAGTTGTTATGGCAACCAGGAGCCTTACTGTTTTCCTTGCTGATAAGGTTTAGGTTCTGCATTTTATTGCAGTCATGAAGAACTGCCTTCAAGCTGGTAAACAAAAGATATTGAACTCAATTCAGTGTATTGTGCTTCCTTTTTTGTTTGGTCATATTTTCATTTTAGCGAGAAGAACTGGGATACAGTAGGCAGTTCTCTTTAGGCATCTCCCTTAATGGTCTTTGAATCTGAAGACTAGAAAAAATCACAAACATGAACATGTCAATTTCTGCAGATACACAACTAGCCAAAAACCCTGAGTCATCAGGCTATTTCCAGTTGTGGGGAGGAAGTAAGAAAAGAACTGCTGGCTCATTTAGAGATCTGCAAGAGAGACTATATTTTGAAGTGGGTCCTTAGTCTTCTCAGATTCTGCAGTGGAGTCTGAGTTTTGAGACTTGTACTCAGGTTTTTGTGTATACTGGTCATATTTGGAGCTTTTTGTCTGTGGGTACAAAATTGGTGTCATTTCTGGAGCCATTTTAAGATGGATAAATTGCTTTGACTGACATCTTCCAATTCACAGTTCACTTGCAGTACTGTTAGTCAGCCCTGTGTAAGGAAAACATTCTCTACAATTTAGCTTTGTGTTTTAATTTCTAATTGCTATGGTGATAAGGCAGTATTTGTGGAAGGAAAAATATGTAAATCAGTGGAAATTATGGTCCAAGTTCTAGAATAAATGTATAGGTTGGGTCCAACATCAATCCTATAGATGTTGGACCCATACTTCCTTTTTTGGAGGCAACCTACTGAAAAAAGGAGTGTTCCTCTTCTCTGCGTGTTCACCCCTCTCCCCCATCTGAACACTTATGGGTCTGATTCTTCCTTCCCTTCACCTTGTGTAGTGATTTATACCAGTGCAAAGCACTACCAGTTCAGAATTGTAGTACTTCATGCTAACTCTACATTGGTATAAATGACTACACAAGATCAAAAGGCAATGTTTGGGTTTGAGTCTTTATGTTGACAGACAACTTAATGGAAATTCATAGATTTCCAAGGCCAGAAAGGACCACTGTAATCATGTAGTTTGACCTCCTGTATAACACAAGCCATGGAACTGCCCAAAAATAATTCCTAGAGCACATCCAATCTAGGTTTAAAAATTGCTAGTGATGAAGGCACCATGAACCTTTTGTAAGTTGTTCCAATGATTGATTATTCTTGCTGTTATAAATGTACACCTTATTTCCAGTCTGAATTTGTCTAGCTTCAGCTTTCAGCCATTGGGTCGTGTTATACCTTTCTCTGCTAGATTGAAGAGCCCATTATTAAATATTTCCCATAAGGTACTTATAGACTGTAATCAAATCATCCTTTAATCTTCTCTTTGTTAAGCTAAATAGATTGAGCTCCTTGAGTCTGTTATAAGGCAGGTTTTCTAATTCTTGAATCACTGTCATGGCTCTTCTCTGAATCCTCTCCAATTTTAGAACATCCTTCTTGAATTGTGGGCACCAGGACTGGATACAGTATTCCAGGAGCTGTTGCACAGTGCCAAATACAGAGGTGAAATAACCTCTCTATTCCTACTCGAGATTCCCCTGTTCATGTTTGAGAAAAATATTCAGCACCTTTCCCTATTCAGTTAAGCTTCATACTCAGTTAAAGAGGCAAAGCGAGTCTCCCAGCAAAAGCAGGGTAGTTCAGACTTGACATTTCTGATATTTCTAATGTTTTTGTCTACTCGGAGGTACTAGTACAGGTATTTTAGTTCAGGATGCGTTGCGTTTTGTTAGCTAAATGGATACAATCCCTAGTGTAGATGTAGTTATAGCTCAGGGGTGGCCAATCTGTGGCTCTGGAGCCACATGCGGCTCTTCAGAAGTTGTATAGGCACAGACTCTGAGGCTGGAGCTACAGGTGCCAACTTTCCAATGTGCCGTGGGCTGCTCACGGCTCAAGCCCTGGTTCTGCCACAGGCCCTGTCCCCACTCCACTCCTTCCCACGCCCTCCCCTGAGCCTGCCCTGCCCTCGCTCCTTCCCCTTTCCCCCCAGAGCCTCTTTCATGCCAGGAAACAGCTGATGTACAGGGAGGGAGGGGGAAGGCACTGATTGCAGGGCTGCTGGTGGGTGGGAGGTGCTAGAAGCAGTGGGGAGCTGATGTGGGGTGGGGAGGGGCTGCTGAGATACTACTGTGGCTCTTTGGCAATGTACACTGGTAAATTCTGGCTCCTTCTCAGGCTCAGATTGGCCACCCCTGTTACAGCTGTATAAAGGACCTTATGCCAGCATAGCTTATTCTCCTTCCTTGTAAAAGTAGCTATCCTGAGAAAACTGTATCCACGATATTGGAATTGTGCTACTTAAACTATACTGGATAGCTAGAAGTACAATTTGTGTTAACAAGGCTAAGTTAGAAAAGGCAGGAGAACTTCTGGGGGAGGAGGGAAAAAACCTGTTCAGATATTTGTTATAATTAATCACATAAACAGGGCACAATCTAAATTCCCCCCCCCTTAAGATATCTTGGTGAATGTTGAGTTTTTCTCCTATGAAACCATGTATTAATATTTGAATGTTCTTTTAGTTTAAAAACCACTACACAATGTTTTGTACCTTATCTTTTGTCAACAAAAAGGTGTTTGAAGATGAACTGAAACATGTCTGTATGTAGAAAAGGAGTACTTGTGGCACCTTAGAGACTAACAAATTTATTAGAGCATAAGCTTTCGTGAGCTACAGCTCACTTCATCGGATGCATTTGGTGGAAAAAACAGAGGGGAGATTGATATACGCACACAGAGAACATGAAACGATGGGTTTATCATACACACTGTAAGGAGAGTGATCACTTAAGATAAGCCATCACCAGCAGCAGGGGGGGGAAAGGAGGAAAACTTTTCATGGTGACAAGCAAGGTAGGCTATTTCCAGCAGTTAACAAGAATATCTGAAAAAAGAAAAGGAGTACTGGTGGCACCTTAGAGACTAACAAATTTATTAGAGCATAAGCTTTCGTGAGCTACAGCTCACTTCATCGGATGCTGTAGCTCACGAAAGCTTATGCTCTAATAAATTTTAGTCTCTAAGGTGCCACCAGTACTCCTTTTCTTTTTGCGAATACAGACTAACACGGCTGCTACTCTGAAACCTAAGAATATCTGAGGAACAGTGGGGGGTGGGGTGGGGGGGAGAAATAACATGGGGAAATAGTTTTACTTTGTGTAATGACTCATCCATTCCCAGTCTCTATTCAAGCCTAAGTTAATTGTATCCAGTTTGCAAATTAATTCCAATTCAGCAGTCTCTCGTTGGAGTCTGTTTTTGAAGCTTTTTTGTTGAAGGATAGCCACTCTTAGGTCTGTAATCGAGTGACCAGAGATATTGAAGTGTTCTCCAACTGGTTTTTTGAATGTTATAATTCTTGACGTCTGATTTGTGTCCATTCATTCTTTTACGTAGAGACTGTCCAGTTTGACCAATGTACGTGGCAGAGGGGCATTGCTGGCACATGATGGCATATATCACATTGGTAGATGTGCAGGTGAACGAGCCTCTGATAGTGTGGCTGATTGTGATTAGGCCCTATGATGGTGTCCCCTGAATAGATATGTGGACAGAGTTGGCAACGGGCTTTGTTGCAAGGATAGGTTCCTGGGTTACTGGTTCTGTTGTGTGGTGTGTGGTTGCTGGTGAGTATTTGCTTCAGATTTGGGGGCTGTCTGTAAGCAAGGACTGGCCTGTCTCCCAAGATCTGTGAGAGTGATGGCTCGTCCTTTAGGATAGGTTGTAGATCCTTGATGATGCGTTGGAGAGGTTTTAGTTGGGGGCTGAAGGTGATGGCTAGTGGCGTTCTGTTGTTTTCTTTCTTGGGCCTGTCCTGTCGTAGGTGACTTCTGGGTACTCTTCTGGCTCTGTCAATCTGTTTCTTCACTTCACTTCAGCAGGTGGGTATTGTAGTTGTAGGAATGCATGATAGAGATCTTGTAGGTGTTTGTTTCTGTCTGAGGGGTTGGAGCAAATGCGGTTATATCGTAGAGCTTGGCTGTAGACAATGGATCGAGTGGTATGATCTGGATGAAAGCTAGAGGCATGTAGGTAGGAATAGCGGTCAGTAGGTTTCCGATATAGGGTGGTGTTTGTGACCATCGCTTATTAGCACCGTAGTGTCCAGGAAGTGGATCTCTTGTGTGGACTGATCCAGGCTGAGGTTGATGGTGGGATGGAAATTGTTGAAATCATGGTGGAATTCCTCAAGGGCTTCTTTTCCATGGGTCCAGATGATGATGTCATCAATGTAGCGCAAATAGAGTAGGGGCATTAGGAGACGAGAGCTGAGGAAGCATTGTTCTAAGTCAGCCATAAAGATGTTGGCATACCGTGGGGCCATGTGGGTACCCATCGCAGTGCCGCTGATTTGAAGGTATACATTGTCCCCAAATGTGAAATAGTTATGAGTGAGGACAAAGTCACAAAGTTCAGCCACCAGGTTAGCCGTGACATTATCGGGGATACTGTTCCTGACGGCTTGTAGTCCATCTTTGTGTGGAATGTTGGTGTAGAGGGCTTCTACATCCATAGTGGCTAGAATGGTGTTTTAGGAAGATCACCAATGGACTGTAGTTTTCCTCAGGAAGTCAGTGGTGTCTCAAAGATAGCTGGGAGTGCTGGTAACGTAGGGCCTGAGGAGGGAGTCTACATAGCCAGACAATCCTGCTGTCAGGGTGCCAATGCCTGAGATGATGGGGCGTCCAGGATTTCCAGGTTTATGGATCTTGGGTAGCAGATAGAACCCCGACCTGGGGTATTCTAGGGGTGTGTCTGTGCGGATTTGTTCTTGTGCTTTTTCAGGGAGTTTCTTGAGCAAATGCTGTAGTTTTCTTTTGGTAACTCTCAGTGGGATCAGAGGGTAATGGCTTGTAGAAAGTGGTATTGGAGAGCTCCCTAGTAGCCTCTTGTTCATACTCCGACCTATTCATGATGACGACAGCACCTCCTTTGTCAGCCTTTTTGATTATGATGTCAGAGTTGTTTCTGAGGCTGTGGATGGCATTGTGTTCTGCATGGCTGAGGTTATGGGGCAAGCGATGCTGCTTTTCCACAATTTCAGCTTGTGCACGTCGGCGGAAGCACTCTATGTAGAAGTACAGGCTGCTGTTTCGACCTTCAGGAGGAGTCCACCCAGAATCCTTCTTTTTGTAGTGTTGGTAGGAGGGTCTCTGTGGGTTAATATGTTGGTCAGAAGTGTGTTGGAAATATTCCTTGAGTCGGAGACGTTGAAAATAGGATTCTAGGTCACCACAGAACTGTATCATGTTCGTGGGGGTGGAGGGGCAAAAGGAGAGGCCCCGAGATAGGACAGATTCTTCTGCTGGGCTAAGAGTATAGTTGGACAGATTAACAATATTGCTGGGTGGGTTACGGGAACCATTGTTGTGGCCCCTTGTGGCATGTAGTAGTTTAGATAGCTTAGTGTCCTTTTTCTTTTGTAGAGAAGCAAAGTGTGTGTTGTAAATGGCTTGTCTAGTTTTTGTAAAGTCCAGCCACGAGGAAGTTTGTGTGGAAGGTTGGTTCTTTAAGAATGAGCTCTCAAAACTGGATACTCTCATAATCTTTCCCTGTTTGCTGTAGAGGATGTTGATCAGGTGGTTCCGCAGTTTCTTTGAGAGTGTGTGGCACAAGCTGTCAGCATAGTCTGTGTGGTATGTAGATTGTAATGCATTTGTGAGTTTAAAAACAAAAACCTCCTGTTTAATATCTTAACTCATGGAGGGTAAGACTCCTACCAGGGCAGAGAGCACTTGCAAGGTCACCTGCATCACTTGAATGAGCCTTAAAAGGGGACCTACAAAGGACTTTGGGGGGGGGGGGAAATCAGGTTTGTGGCCTTTTTATTCTTTAAGATAAATGGGTCCTTTTAAGAAAAATCTCACGTGTTTTCTGCTTGTTTTCTTACACTAAAAGTTGAGGTCTTACTGAGGCTGAAAGCCTGGGGAACTAGTGAAATGACATCACAAGAGAACAGTAAACATTAAGAGGGGAAGGGACTTTTTAGTTTTAAAAATTGTTAAACAAACCCTTTTTCTTAACGCACTTAAAATTACATTATATTAATGATGTATGATATACATTTAAAAAGACATACTTTCAGCTCAACTTTCCGATCGTAACTTTTTCATCTGAAGTTTTCTTTTGAGGCCAAAGCACCAAGGCATAGTTCACTCACATGTGAAGAGTATTCTTGGGATTTTCAGAGGTGCCTATGGGAGTTTGTTTTTTTTAACCCAAATCCTGTTGAAAATCAGTCTGAAAATCCTCCTGAAAAGTTCACGTGCCATAAAGAGTGGTAAGCTTTTCCTGCTGACTGAGTGGGTCCAGGACATCTTTCTATTTAATTTATTTTGCTATGATTGCAAAGTCCTTCCATCTTTGAACTGATGTGTTGTCTTCATGAGTCTGTAGGGGGAACAAATGAGACTCACTGTAGCTTTGCCAGGCAGCAGCAGAACAAAATTAACAGGATTAGTCAGTTTCACTGCAGTTCAGAACGTTGTTGGCATCAGCCGATGAAGTGAGCTGTAGCTCACGAAAGCTTATGCTCAAATAAATTTTAGTCCCTAAGGTGCCGCAAGTACTCCTTTTCTTTTAATGAAATCTTGTTTTCACACTAATGCTCAAAAAAGCTATTACGAGCAATAAAGGGAAGCTTTCCATGGAAGACAATCCCAAAACAAGGGTAGAAGAGTGGGAAACCTTTCTTCTTGATAGCCGGGAAACCGGAGGGGAGGACATGTCTCACACAGTACGAGGAAGGCTCTGAATGCAGTAGGAGTGACAAGCTCTTTTACATGCGTGGGAGTGCACTTGTGGGAGAGAGAAAAGGAAGCATCCCATTTATCAGCCATCTGTGGTTGATGTGAAAGATGAAAAACACCAGGCATGCTTTAGCAACAATACCCTGGCAGAAGTCCCAGCAGTTGAGATGGGCATTCTTACCAGCATGTTGGCCCTTGGACTCTGCTGACTGGGAGGCAGCTACAAACATCTCCTTTTTCTTTATAACTCTGACTAGTAGGTATCTAGTTTCTGGTCTCTAGTTCTGCTCTCACTGGACTCAAGAAAATGTGCTGTCTGTGGTTTGCTTCATAATCTTATTGAAACAAGGCTTGTGTGTATTGACTCACTTCTGTAAAATACATGAGTATTATAATTGGGAATCTGACAAGTTCACTTCCACTAAATACCAGAATAGTGACTCCTCAAATATAGAATAAGAACACATACTTTAGGCAGCAGTAAGATTTGCGTGAAAGAAAATGTTTGTAGAATCAGATCAGTACGTATGTGCTAGGTTACTTTCTGATAGAGCCACAGATCTAACCGCTGTTCGTGGTAAAACTGGGACTTTGTTTTGGTTTTGTCCTGATCAAGTAAATAGACTTTCAACCTTAGGGTGTGTGGCGTGACTTTTTTTTTTTTAATCATCAATGGTTGGTAGTGTATTGGGTGAGAAGAAACTGTTTGTAAGGTAGATTATTGAAACTGCTAAACCATAGCCAAAGATTTAGGCCCCAAGCCTGTTCTTTGATAGGGCAATTGTAACCATTATTTTGGTTTTATATAAAATGTGCTTGAATTGTCTATAGAGGCTTATACTTCCTATAGGAAATTGTATTTTGTACAAATAGTAAACATTGTGGAGGATGTGGTATTTCAGAGCTGAGTCAGAGATGTGTATATATTTTAAATATTGGCCTATCTGGAAAAAGTCTGCAGGGAATAGACTTTTGACTGTCAAGCTATTATATGGACACAAAGCTGAAAGTATGAAGCAGGTGGCTTCCAGAAACCTGTTACTTTGTCCATTAGATACAGCACTGGATGATACCGGTCTGCCAGTTTCTACTTCCAAGCAGTGTTAAAGGGAAGTACTAACCAGTAAGGTACCAGGATCTTTTTAAACTTCTGGAATAAATGTGCCACAAACTGTGGAGAGATTACCAAGGGACAAGTAAGATGTCTAGTGCATGCCATAAACTTGTGTGAAGATGTTCCAGACTCTCCTCCTGTTCATCAAGAGGAAACATATGGGAAGAATTGAGAGTTTTAACAGTAGTTGGTTGTTGTATCACAATAATTTATTAGAGAAGGACTTGGCTACACCAAAAGGAAAGTGTCAGAATCTTGGCATCTGGACTAAACAGCAATAGCATGTTCGGTGCTCTCCTAAGGCATATATTTTTAGGCAGAAGAGACAGTGCATGAAATGTTAAACTGCCTGTGAAATCCTGAAGTGTTTTGGAATAGAAAATGTGACTTTGAGTGGACAGTTACATATTTTTGTGCTGTTCTGTCAAGTATTACCATATATGGCTAGAGCCTGGATTGTCCAGTTTCTTCATGTCTGAAGCGAGAAGAGGAAGCTGCCTGGTGAGCCCAATCATGCTATCCTAATATTCTGGAGGGATGAATCTTTCCAGTAGCTGTGGGTACAAATATAGATGATCCAAAGTGAAAGCTCTATCTGCTTGCTCAAGTAGGCTGCTAAGAATTGGGTGAACTTTTCACCCTGGCACAAAGCAAAGTGTCAGATGTAGGATTTGATTTTACCTTAATTTTCAGTGTTTACCTTTAGGCAAATTATAGCTTGCTTTTCCCTGAAACTTTGACTACTGGCCTCTTGAGCCCTATCTTCTAGGGGGGTTACATGCTGGCCCCATTACAAACAGAACTCAGTACTACCTACATTTGTCATTTGCCTGGTTTTAATGTACTTTATAAATCTTACGTAGACAAATATTAAAGGGCTCAAAGAAGACGTGCAGAAGACAATACAGGGCAACTGATCACATAGTGCACCATGCTGGCTTGATGAAACTAAATGAATAGGGAACATTTCTTTTTCACCTTCAGATGTGTACAGTTAAGACAATTGTCATTAAATAGGTGCATTTGTAGTGTCAGATTCTGATATTACAACTCATCTAGGGCTCTAAGTAGTTTAATCTGAGACCCTACCACTATTTCAACTTACAATAGTGTATGTGCAGAGATATTTAATTATGTAGACCACAAGGGCAACAAACTTCTGAACTACATTTGGAGAAAGGTAGCTTTTTGCAGGACTAGTGACAGCAGCATTGTTTTGGAGGGATAAAACCAAGGTCATCCACACTGAACACAAAATTATTTACCTGGGCCCAGTGTCAAAGTACTGCAAGTGAGGGATGAGTTCTTTAACAAGCAACCACTATTGCTGGTGCTAGAGACCAATGATGTATTGCTAAAATTCCTAAACTTGCCATGGCTTCCAGTGGTTTGAAAGCATTTGTTTATATCCCTGGCTGTTTTCATACTGTCAGCAAATGGCATGATTTGTAAGGTCAATTTTGCTTTTTTCTACTTCTGATTCTTTAGCAGCTACTCTCTTAAAACAACATCTTATAATTACAAGCTTGAAATGTTTGAGTAGTAGCCGTGTTAGTCTGTATCCACAAAAAGAAAAGGAGTACTTGTGGCACCTTAGAGACAAATTTATTTGAGCATAAGCTTTCGTGAGACACAGCTCACTTAGCTGTAGCTCACGAAAGCTTATGCTCAAATAAATGTTAGTCTCTAAGGTGCCACAAGTACTCCTTTTCTTAAAGCTTGAAATGCAAACTTTCAGATCATGGAAGGCATTAATTTCTAACTAGTCATTCACTAAAGTAATGTTGATGACTGGTGCAGAGGTATTTAAATTGAAGAGTAATGTGCTTTCCAAAGTACTGGTCTTGAACTAGTGATCGGAATTTTTAGTGTCAGAAGTATTAAGTGGTTATATCATGGTGACGTGTAGGATGTTTTTAATGCAAGTGTTAATGAGCTACCGTCAGTGAACTCTAGTCTTGTCAAGTAGTCCCCAGTATAAATAGTGCACTATTCTATTTGAAGATGGAGAATTATATCAATTTCATGTGTCTAAACTCTTCACTAGCCCTTCTCCATTTCTTACGGGTGCCATCTACTTAAATGCCAGTACTACCATAATTCTCTTGCATTCAACTCCTGGCTTTCTATTGCTTAAATTTAGAGGAATCTTTGCACTAAAATGTTGAGTAATTTTTTAGAAATACTCGTCGTCCATGAGCTCTCTCCTAGTGCCATAACAGTTACACAAGCACTTTCACAGTGGTACAGGTGTGCTGCTGTAAGCTTGTAAGTGTAGGCGTGCTCTTAGTGAAAATGCCTGCTCATGCTTTGGTTGGATGTTCAACTGAAATGTATAGTTGATCTTCATAAGGTGGTTACCAAAGATTGGCGATATGGCAACAAGCCCTCTTGATCAAGTTAGCCTTTAAGATCAAGTGATCTTGTCTGGTTTTTTTAAAAAAAAAAAAAGAAAGGAAAAAAAAGCAGCCTTGGAGAGAATCCAACAACTTTCAGATAATCCTTGGACCATACAGGCCTCAATTTAGTTCCATCAGATAATTAAATGTTCGTTTGTAGAACAGGACAGTCCTCTTCTAGAACAGGAACTTGTTTGGTTGGTTTTTTTTTAAACTCTACTTGTGGTGTATTTTAAAACTAAGTTACTAACTTGCATAGCTTTCTACTGACAATTAACAGCAGCCTTGGCTCCTGTAGTTTTTTTTTTAAACTAGATCCAAAATAGTGGTATTTAAAGAGGTAGTATAATAATTGCTCATTCAACTGTGCACCCTTCTGGTAAGTATGTTCTTGTATTCTTGCCTTGAGCCAAGCACTCCATATATAGCTGAAATGAAGTGTAATCAGCAATAGCTAAGGTTAGGAAGTGGAAAACGCAGCTTAATTTGCAAAAACCCATATAGCATTCTCTTCCCTCAAATGTTTTTAAAAAATAGTAACACTAAATTGAGTTAAGTTGAAGTAAGGAGAATTTCAATTAAGATTTGAGGCTATATTTATGTCCCTATTACCAAAATATTAGAGCACCTCCATGTGTTTATCATGCTCACTCCTGATGAGGTAGCCTATTCTTATCCCTATTTTATAAATGGTGAATGGAGACCTACATTACATGACTTAAGGTTATAGAGAGCCTCTGGTAGAGCAGGGAATTGAACCCAGGTGTTGAGTCCCTAGTAATCTAACCCCTGGATCATCCCTTAGAAGTACGTACTGTAGAGGTCAGGGGAGAGCTTCATTTAAATCTTAGCTCCTACTTCCAAAAGCCAGGCTTATTTTATGCCCAGGTAGCTTCCCCCTCTTGCAATGAGAAGTAGACTAATGTAACACTAGTATGATTTAGACAACGCTTTCACAATATGCAGCATTTGCCTTTCCTAAACTCCATGGGTAATGTTATACTGACTACGAGAAATGCATTAGATGTCAGTCATATGTAGCACTCGAATGGTACTATTCTACTTGATATGCATGAGCTTAGCTGTTGCTACTGTATTACAGTTAGACATACTGAGTCTCTTCCAGATAAAGTTTGTCAGTTCGAATGTATGTATATTCTAGACATGACTGGCTATAAAACTAATGCAAAGATTAAGTAAACTTGGTTTATCTTTCAGTAAATGCCGACTGCACAATCAAAGCTAATATAAACACATGCCCTTGCTATTGCCTACCCTCCTAAGCATTAATGCTAGATACTTAAATCTAGACTTGAAGATAGATCTGCATATTAAGTTAATGAGGGGAGGTACCATACTACCATCAGAAGAAAGGACTGCATAACTATCTTTGATAATTAACAGTCACAATGTCAGAGAGGGAGACTATCTGCTTTAGTCAGTTACAATGACAAAGCGAGATTTGCACTGAAGTATTAGACTGGAAGTTCTCCATTCAAGAAAAGCTAGGCTGGGCCTAGCCTAACTTGGGGTGGAGGCTACCTTGTCATGGGGTAGGTAGTTGTCTCCTAGGTGCAGACAGCTAAAATAGCAGTAATCCAGGTAGGGCTGACTTTATTCCTAATTATCTTTTGTGGTGTGCTAAATTCTGATAACAGGACTGTTTGACAAACTGGCACCAGGGTTTGCTTACCCCCTCTGAAGGATCTTAAAGCAATACTAATGAATGGAGCCTCACTGGCCCTGAGAGGTAGGCAAGTATTTTGCAAAGTTGAAGTGATTTGCCCAAAGTCGTCACAGGTTTACAGTCCACTGCCTAAACTACAGGACTATTTTACCTTTCCTTAAAAAATTCAATGGTTGATATAGGAATAAATGGAGTGTAAAATCCATTTAAAACTGTTTCAGGATACAGTAGCTACAATACAAGCTCACTAAAGACCAATATCTTAAGGGCTTGTCTACACTAGAATGCTCTAAATGCCCTGGGGTAGACACTACTGGCACAAACTAAAAGGTACCTAGTGTATATTGATGTAGTCCTGTTTTAAACTAGGTACCTTTGTTTGTGCCAGTAGGGTTTACATGAGGCAGTTAGTGCAATATTTTAGCAGTCCAACATTCACGCCCCCTGTAAACTGGACTGCTGTGAAACTATTATTCAGGATAGAATTGCACTGTCTTCAACTTACAGACTTAGTGTATAGCTTTACTAGTTAACTCAGAGTTAGACTGCTTTCAGATTTCTTTTGAGGTTAAGAAATAGCACTCTCTATTCAACTGAAGGATAATTCAAGTTGTGAGTATTGTCTTTGATGTACATAAAGGTGAGACTTAAGTATACTGGTGCACGCAGGAAAAACCACCAGATTGCCAAATGTCATCTATTTCACTCTCGACACCATAGTCTTTGGCACAAAAGTTTACTAAAATTCATGCTTAGAGGCAATATCTTGTCTTTTTTCATAGGTCAACACAGCTGTGTCCAACTTTAAAATGAAGTCTGAACTGTGATCTGACAGTAAATGGGAAATTTATTTTAGTGCAAGTTAACATCTTTCCAGCAAGTAAATAATAATCCATGGTTAACACATTAACCCCTTCTACATATTAAGAAAATTGAAACTTGTCTTGAAGTAACAATGTGTTACATATTGTCGTCGTCTGATTCATCCTCCTCTTTCAAGGACTCCTGTTTTTAAAAGAAAAGAAAAGGCATAATCAACTCCTAGGTTTTGTTCAGTGGCTGCCTGGCAAGTCCTAGGAGTCAGCCTATGTTCAACGAAGTGTCTGATTCTTTAAAGCTATATATCTGGTATAGTCATTTACACTAGTTCAGTATAAGCAAGTAGGAAATGTTGGTATGGTAATTGTATTGCATCCACTTTGTACAGGTAAACTAAAGCAGAGAACAAGGCCCCATATTTACATGGATTGCATAGCACCGTGTGGCAGTCAAGAATAGTGTTGCATGGAAAAGTGTCATTCTGCAACTTCAGTGTACAAAAACACTATTGAAGTGCAGCCATCACTTCCAGAACAAATGCAGAACTAATACATGCTCGGATTGCTTCTATTTTTCCTAGTCAATTTGTGTTTTAAAGGGTTAGTGTACTGGATATAACTCATCATTACAACTACCGTTGGTTCTCTCAGTTAAAAAAAAAATTAATCTGATGCATTTGGTTTCTTATTTAGGCAAGGAGTAACATGCCTGCTGTGCAAGACTTGAACCATACGTTGTTGAATGCACAATGTGATCATCTGAAGATACCACTGGATTACTTTATCTTTCTATTCTTCCTTCCAAAGTTTCAGGTAATTGTTTCTGAAACATTTTAATCTAAAAACCCCAGACTAAGTTTGTCTCAACTAATGTACTTAAAATAATGCACTTCTAGCTGCCAAAACACTACATAAAGTGAACTTTGTGCAGTTTATTCTATTTTGTATTTGTAAAATGGAGTTTTGAACCTGCTAAATAAAATTCTATTGCTTACCTTAGCATATTTCTCTGCTTCTTCTCTGATGTCTTTTGGAACAATTTCATGTTTTCCTTTTGTTACTGTGAATGAAGCCATATTTATAAAGACTTTAGAAATTACTGGTATAAGCATGGAACTTGTAAATCTCAAAGTAGCAAACTTAGTGGATAGAAGCAACAACAGAAACTACAAACATTAACAGGTATGTTACTTTCCCCGTAGTATGGGGTGGAGTTTGAGAATTTGAGTCTTCAATTTGTTTTACTCCCACAGAACTGACATCCGTTTTAACTTCATTTCTATAATCAAACATGGTGTAGCTAAAGGCAACAAAACAAGGAAAAATGAAATGCATTACTTTCTCCAACCCAGCTGAGTTCAAGTTCAAAAGCTTTATCCTTCACTTCATCATGAACTATGTAGATTCTAGAAAGAAGAGTGGAAAAAAGAGGCTTAAGAGTTAGCCACTGACATTTTCCCTTCCCAAAGCCAAGGATTAATATGCAAAATAAACAATTGTTACAAAATTCTACTTGCTCCCTCCCTTCTTCCCCTGCTAGTTTGTAACATCAGTTTTCCTATTGTTTTTTTTTAACATGTTTCTCTTGTATGGTAAAGGACATGCGCCAGTATTATATGTACTAGTTTTACATTAATGTAAAAAAAATGCTGAAAGTAACATTCCCTCAATCACTTATAGTATTTGCTAACAGTAGAACTTTCAGCCAAGATACCACCCAGCCATTTGGTCTTAACTCAAGTTGTCTCTTATAACCAGTAATATAAGCACAGAACAAGTATCCTGATCAAAGATGCAGACAGCATAGCACTTAAGTGACCCCATGGGTATAATGCCCTTGGCCTCAACTATTCATGAAACTGAAGCCAGCAAGTAGTTTTCCTAAAACTATATTTCTCCTGCAAGTCACATGCAAATAAATTAATGAAGACTGAATAAATGCAGCTCAAACTTACAAATGTTGTCTAGTAGTACACATGTGCATGCACACACCTTGCACATCTGTAGTTAGTAACTTGTGTACAAGCCTCTAGTTACATATGGAACTGGCCATGTATTACAATTCTAATTCTGCATGCAATCATGGTAACTTGTGCATGTATTGTACATAGTTCTGAAAGTAGCCATCAATCTATAAAATAAAAGGCAAGCTGGCAATGACCACCAGACCATACACTGAATCTTATTTCTGTGTCCTGCAAGAACTTAACCTTAATCTTTTTGTTCACACAAACACTAAGAAAATGCCAAAGAAGTTAATGTTCTTCAACAGCCCCCTCAAAGCAGTTGCCCAAGTTAACTTTCTAAACAAAACATTCAGCTCCAGTTGTTACAGAAGCTTGCATTCTTTAGGATGCTTAAATGCAATGCTGAAAACAGGTAGTTCTAATGGTGACATTATATCCATTGTCCTCTAGAAGAGGAGCTAGAACCCACAAATTCACTAATTGCATTGGGCCTATGCTCTGGACTTACTTGCCAACCAAGATCAGAGCTCTGAATGCCTCAAAGCCCCCTATTAATCACATGGAATTGTAGGCACTGATCCTGTGAATTGTTCACACTATTTTCGTTACCTCCGCTCTCATCCACCTGTTATTTTTTAGACTGTAAATGCTTTCCTCCAACAGCTATCGTACTGCTAGTTCAGTAGAGGCCCCAAACTGGTTAAGGCCTTTCAGTGCTACTGTAGTGTTAAAGGATAGCTGGTGAACTGAAAATATAAAAAGAAAAGTGTAGAGTGCATTACAGCTGCATAGAGTTGCAACATTTCAAGCCTCCAATGCCATGCAGTTCACTTTCCCATTCTAGTTCTTTAGACCAAAAACTGAAAGTTTGATCCCCCTTCTCACAGGGCTTCAAACAGGTATCAAGGTCAGAGATCCTACTTAAGTTCTCTGGTTCAGCACATCTCACAGCAACCTGAGACACATCTGCTGTATGGAACATGCATATGCCCCCACTATAAAAAGGATTCATCCTAGTATATTTCTTCGTAGCCTTCTAAGATATTGCCACAAAAATACTGGAATCTCATTTGCAACTAAACTTTACTATTAAAGTTTCACAAGCAAGTACACTAGATGTTCAAGAAACTCAGTGTAATTCCTGCAGTGGCTAAAGTTTGAAGGGGAATAGTACTAATCCCTGCTCTGAAGTGTTTGCCATCTACCATTTAATTCTTACAAAAAGTATCTGAGGACAGAATCATGGTGAAAGCAACATTTTATAAATACCCAGCTGATTAGCCCAACTCAGTGCCAGAAATGGAAACTAAAGCCTTAAGATCACTGAGGGAAAATGTCTAGGAAAGAAAGGGTCAGATACTGATATGAACAAACATTAAAATACAAAGGAAGAAGACATGAGTGAGCAATGTGAACAGCTACAATAAGCTAAGCAAGAAGACAGTTGGGGATCCCTGAAGGGCCGTTTCAGAAGAATGAAGGTGGTATAAAGTTAAAACACCACCCTTACAATGCTGGATGTGAAGAGGTCTCACTGACCCTTAGTTAGAAAGAGTAGTGTAATGAGAGAGTAAACTAGCATATTTAGAGGCAGAGGAAAAGTTAGGGCCAAAGGGGAAGAAAGTGGAGTCAGACAACTCATGCCAGACTGCACATATTGTTTGATAGAGTTGGAAAGGTCCTGGATGGAGGGGAAGACTGCCATAAGGCAGGTTAACATGTAGGAAAGATTTCAGAATACCCCCTAAAGCCTGCTGCTACCCCTAACTCTGGACTCAAACACTCCTATTTCTTCAATTCTGCACCCCAGTTCTATTTTCTCTCTGCCTGTGTTTCATAGCAGCAGGGAAATGTGCTCAAGTTCAACAAGAGATACGTGGCCAGCAGATCAGACTAGGAAGGAAAAGTGACTATCCAGCACTAAGGTACACAGTATCTAAAATACTACTTTAGTCTTAATTACCTAACATGGTATTTGTAACACCTGTTTGCAAGTTTAATGTTTCTAAAGCTATTAAGCTACTGTGCCATCAGATTTGATTGTTAGTTTCCTCCAGGAGTCAGCTAAGTCCTATCATGCATTTCTCCATGCATACAGTTGAAGGCTACATATCATCTTCTGGATAAATTGCACTGCACTTGCTCGCCTAACCAAGCAGTGATGTACCTTAATCAGCTAGCCCTCTCCAGGAACAGTGTTCCTTTGCTTCATTCCCAGATACGGCCAAGCTAGGAAGCACTGAAACCACAATTAAGTTTGCATATGTCTATTTCCATATACCTCTGTATTATGAACTATGACCAGCTTCCCTTTCTCTCAAAATGTTTACATTTAAAAAGGGTAGAAATGCAGCCAAAACATTTACACTTAACCCACTGTTCCAGGCAACACCTAAAGTGACTAATGGAAAGGCTAAAGATGCATCTTTTCACTTGGTTTCCTTAGTGCTGCAAAAAGCTCAAAGATGACTCGTTTCACTGTTTCCTCTCTATAGTCATGCTGGATGGATCTTTCACACAGCAAGGAGGGAGGGAAAACCACATTTAAAATAGGGAATGAAGATTCTAACACTACCAAACTTAGTACAGGGACAGCCCTAGGAACAGGAGTAGTACTTTACGCTTCCAGTTTTGTTTTGTTTTTTAAATGACTCCATTCCATATTAGGGCCAGTTTGCTGATCTATTGAGGTTTATTTTTCACAAGGTGGGATAAGAGGGGAAAAAGAGTACTGAGGATGAAAGGCCAGAAGAAAGGAAACTTACATTTTTGCAACTTCTTTAACAACATCACGGCAAGTCATTTCTTTCATCTGTGGGTAAGGAATGTACAATTTAGTTGAGGATTTAACATTTTGTATTTTTGGAAAACACTTATCCACTAGGGGAAAGCTAGGATATTGGTGGCTGATATACCAAAGTATATTTTATTACCTATGCAGGAACAAAAGAAGAGCATCTCCTACACAATCCTGCCACAGTCTGTCAAGAGCCGAACCAAATTAAATTATCTAATTCTTTATTTTCACTTTTTATTCAGACTGCTACTTTTATGAGTCCTGAAAGTTATTCTTTCCCATATTCATTCAGTTGCAGACAACTCAGACACACAGATCTTCAGTTTGTTCCTTTCAACTGAACAGCTTTTTATAAATCTCAGCATACATACCTTTACCGATTTATACCTTGATGCCTTTTGACAGACTGTAACTCATGAGACTATCATATCAACAGATGCATCTCTATCTTAGCACCTGTTCTAACAATCATACTTTTAAGTGTCTCTAGGGCATTCCTATTTACATGCAGTGTCCTACTGGTAAATGCTATTCTAATTTTGATAAGACAGACCTTGTGAGGCTGAACAGAGGATTAGTTTTTCATTTTGCAATTTTTCCCTCAAACTCATCTAGTTACAGCGAGTCCTGAGGCAGTCCACTGACAGCTGACCAAAATAAAGTTTCAGACTTGATAACAGGTTTCAGAGTAGCAGCAGTGTTAGTTTGTATTCGCAAAAAGAACAGGAGCACTTGTGGCACCTTAGAGACTAACAAATTTATGTAATGGTAACATTTACAAAATTAAATTCCAGGGTCCATGATATGGTACAAGCTCATGTAAAAACATACATACACATCAGATCTCAACAACCTCCTCCTTTTAGAATAATGGAAAAGCAACACATCCTGTCATGTTGATTTAATGCAGGCACAAAACTAGAAGATCCTCATTCCCTTTCCCCAATAATTGATTCTTAATGGAGACAGGATCACATCCGGACAAACACTTAGCAGACAACAAGATGGGATACAAGTCTGCTGTGCTCCAGCATGACTTGTGCTAAATGTTCACGTGCTCCTGTACAATAAAAGTTCCCTCATACGCATTAATCTATTCTCATTTCAAAGCAGGATAGATCAGAGCACACTAGGGAACTTTTAATAGGTAGCAAGTCCAGACAGGAATCTCTTGCACAGCAGGCTAGTATGGGGTAGTTTTACACCATGCCATGAACTAACTGTTTGTGTTGACACAAGCCCTAAGATATCACACACCAGTATCTTTGTATAACTATTGCATGTACCACAGAACTGATTTTTGCACTTATGCACACAAGTTACTTGTGAAAGAGTGTGAGATCTTAGTCTACTGATGTTACAAAGGTTTGCAGGCCAAATGCTTCAGCTAGACATTATCCCTGGCCGCCTTTTTCATTTCAGATTTGTTAGTCCTGCAGACAATAATATCAAAAGCTTGACACTGAATTTATCATTCAAAGTATTACTTGAATCATTCAGTGTTCATATCCAAAGTAATATGTGGGAAATTTAAACATTAGATAGCACATGAATTGTCTCTGAAGAAGCTGAATTTGAGAGATACTAAAAAACTTTTCCCTGGATGAATACAGGGTCACACTTTGAGGTATTAAGTGTTTACAGCTACCACTAGATGTGATACAGTAGTTCTTCATAATGTGAACCACTTACAATGAAAAATATTTCACTAAAACCACATCCCCTCCCAGCTTCTGTATCTTCATTGCAGTATGCTTGGCTGTCTAAAATCTGACAGTAATAAGAAGGAAAAGACTTGCTTTAATATGATAGGTGTAGCTACTTCCTTACCTCTCCCCTCTTTTCTGGGTGTAGAATTTTATATGTAATCACCAGCAGGCCATATTGTCCATCACTTCAAGTCACCTTGCAGTTTGCTACTTCTCCTAATTTTATGTTTGAAACTTGATCAAAAGTTAATCTGTACCAAACATGCACCTGACAAATAGGTCAAAGTCTCTGGAAACCTGGGGCTTGTCTCCACTTACCGGGGGGGGATCTATGCGCAGTGATCAATCTACCAGGGGTCGATTTAGCAGATCTACTGAAGACCTGCTAAATCGACCGCCGGTCGCTCTCCCGTCAACTCTGGTACTCCACTGGAATGGGAAGCATAAGGTTAGTCAAAGGGAGAGTTTCTTCTGTTGACCCAGCATGATATAAACACCGCAAAAGGTCGACCTAAGCTAACCTAAGCTACGTCAACTCCAGCTACGTTATTTACGTAGCTGGAGTTGCATAATTTAGGTCGACTGAGCCCCGTAGCGTAGAACTGCCCCTAGAATCCTGAGTGAGGTACATCTACCAGGAAGCATTACAGCTTGAGACTGACATACTGTGTTCCCTCTAAGGTCTGCACCTGTGCAGCTTTGCAGGAGGCCATCAAGTGTCATGCACCAGCCATGCAGTGCACACACAGGAGAATGTGTAGGGTGTGGGGGAGGGTGAGGTGGGGAGCAGTGATGGAGGTTTGGGGGAACTTGAGGCATGCAGGGCTGTGGTGGGGACGGGAGATATGCCTCTCTCTCTCCCCTGACCCCAGCTCCAGCGAGGGCTGCGGTGGGGCCTGGAGACACACCTCTCTCTTCCCCCAGCCAGCTGGACTGCAGCAGTGGCAGGGGAGATGCCTCTCCCTGCTCCAGCACAGTATCTTGATTAGCAGAATGTGTTTTCTCGCCATCTGATTAGGTAGGAGATAATACCTCAATAAAACTGTCAGTAGTCTGCCAGAGCAATGCTTCTAACAAGCTCCACACCGGTTGATAAATTTTAACTTCATGTAAAGGTCTTATAAACCTCATTCTTGGCCATTACCTATCATTTAATTTTTTTCTCCATTACACTATCTACATTATTTTTTCTAATGCTTTTAAAAAATGGCAAAAATAGTATCTCACTGTTCCTGGTTTACAATTGCATAAGAGACCAATTACTTGGATCAGATGGCAGAAATTTTCTTGCATTGAGGTTAGTCACTGGATCAATATAACATTGTCCCTCAACTTGAACTGTGCTCTGAATTCAGAAATAAGAGCATGTGTTAAGCATTCCATGAAAGTTTTAAAGTATGAACCTGAAGGAGTGTGTCTTTCCCATTTATAGATTGCAAAGGAATAGTCTTTAGGTAAGACAAAGTTAAGACAAATTCTAATAAGCATATTTTGGTTGAGCTCCTCTTACGAAACCTAGGAGGTCTGATTATTGCCACGTGCAACCTTCATTAGGGTGAATGTCAGCTTTTCACACTTTTGTTGAAATTCATCCAGGAACACAGGTGGCCACAGAAAGTCCCCCATTGCAGCAGAACCATTGTGGTTACACTCACATGTGACTGGGTAACTCTTCAGTGGGTGCACAGAGAACACTGTACCTCCTACATGTGACCGAGCTGGGTTCCACATTAGCTATGCCTAGGCCACTCCAGAAAAGGGCCAATGAATGGGAAAAGGCCATGGTTACAGTGGGTGTGACAAGGGAAGTTATTAGACCAGTGTGCAGGAGTCACAGGTCTGGTACAGCAACTGCAAAGAGTATGCATCTGCTCTGGCCACGGGTTGGGGATGTTCATTCTGTAACACCCCCACACACACACCGTGCCGCACTCTCCCCATTTTCCAAATGGGAATAACGATATTGACCTTCCTCTGTAAAACACTGATATTTATAAAGGATAAGTACTAAATATTGTTGGCTTTTTCATTTGAGAGTTTTAAAAGGACATTACCAAAACTAGGCCTTGATGGAAATGTTTTTGTCTGATTTCCAGTGACAACAATTCCCTGTTGTGGATTTAAACCTTCCCTCAGTGTTTGCAAAGCTTTTTGTGGGCCGGAGGACACGTAGTTTATCTAGGGGCCTGGTCCAGTAACAGTTACACGAGTAATACTTTGCAGATGTGAGTGGCCTTATGGAAAGAAGTGGGAGAACTTCATGTCAAGTGGCAGTTTGCCTGAGCTCATGCGTTTGTAAAGTGCTGTGTAAATTTATAGAGCTGTGTGTGTTTCACTGTAATAACCGAGACACTGGAACGTTATACGTGTCCATGAGATGCTGAAGGTGAACTTCACCATGCTACTTTAGTTGTCCAAGATGATCCAGTGTAAAAATATAAACATGAAGATTGAATAGTTTATAGGATTTCTAAAGTGCTTTGTATTGTTAATACAAGATGATGGTAGTAAAGGGAATTTGAGCCTTAGTGTCCTGATTTTAAAACAAACTTTTACTTTGATTTCTAAATTGCAGTATTATATTTTACATTCAGATGAGACCTTTACAGATGAAGCCCTGTCTGAACATGAAAAATCTTTTCCTCTTATGCAAAATGCTTGAGATATTTACTCTCCAAAATTCCCCTTGTCTTTCCAAACTGCTGCACAGTGCTCTCTGTGCTGTTGACCTAGCTGGCTATTGATCTTCCTCCCCAGAGGTGGCTGTATTTCAGTGAAATATTTATATGTACAGTTTGTGACTCATGTACTGATCCTTGTGGAAGGTGGTTGTAAGAATGAACAGATAGATACTGCAAACGTCACCTGAAGACAGATCTTCCCTAAGACCCAGCTAGTACCAGCAGTAGGATGTTGGGAGCTCTTGGTGGGTTAAGGGCTGCCGTGAAAGTATGGAGGTGATGGCGCACCTCCGCATATTACCTCTATATTGGTGCTGCACATAAAATTCATTCTGCACATGGATGGAAAAAATTAGAAGGAACACTGCTTTGCATTACTGTGATAGCTCCACCGAACAGCTGGAAGTTCTCTACAGACAATGACAGCCATGTCAATGTGCGTTGGAGATTATTTTGTTTATACTGAATTATTATGCCCCACTGATAAGATCAAACAATATTTGGAAATATAAGGAAGATACTAGCAGGCTACAATCCTAGCACTACATACAAAGAAAGCATCATTAACAAACACCCTCAGGAATAAGCTATGTCACTTAAATGCAACAAGGTATTTTCTACCAATTTGTGTATACTGAAATTGACATAGTATTGTTTCTCAGATGCCAAGGATACAGTCAGCATTGTCTTTTAGCCTCTATATTTTCAATGCAATGTATGAACATTAGACTGAACTTTTAAGACAGATCTCTGATTAAATCCAGCCTGACACATACAGTAGATTAAATGAAATTTAATTATAAAAATTAAGCAAATTAAGCAATTTTTTAAGATACAAGATATGGAAAATAGGCTACATTTTAATGGTGGTTCAAAAAAACGTAGCATACACCAGGACCAAATTAAATTCCCATAGATCTCTACATTTTAAGAACTAGTAGGTACATTTTCAGATTATCAAAAAAAAAGATGCAGGAGGGAGATGAAGTGAGTTTTGTTTGTGGTGAATCAGTTTTTCCTGCTCTTTTAAAGGGCTTAATAGTTTCAGTAGGTTCATATTCTCAGATGCACTATGTGTTTGTGTATACAGTGTTTTATAGTAAAATAAAATGTAAGTTAGACAAGAGAGCTGGAGAGAAATCAAATTAAATTTAAGATCCTAAAACAGTATTGCAGAAGTTATTAGCATGAGGCTTGTTTAAATAAACTTCAGCACAGTCAGCCAAAACAAGTATTAGTTTTACATAACTGTCTAAATGCACATTAGATAAATTTAAATGTTTTGATAGGAAAAGACATCACTTAAGTCTCAAGATAATAAGCAATCCATCTGTATTTTGCATTACTCTAACTCCCACAATTTGGAACCCTTTCATAAAATACTGGGATACCATTTTTAATAAGATTATAACAATTTTTACAGTTACATGGTTGATCTAATGCTGTATTAACAGAAAACTAATACACTATTTAATCAGAGCAGAGCTAAGAGGAGGGAAAAAGGCAGATTGGTTTCCCCATATCAGCACAGTTTATGGGCAACAGGTTGTATTCTTGCATATGATGTTCCACTGTTCACGTAAGAGTTAGTTGCATTTATAGTTTGTTGATTTATAAGAACTTTCAAAAATCCTATCTTACAAGGGATTTTCTTCTAAAAACAAAATACTTATACGGTACTATAGGAAGATTCAACTGCAGTATTATGGAAGAGAACATGTTGAACTGATATGAGACTGGAAGAACTATAAGTGTTTAAGAAATTGATAGGTTTCAGGAATTCAACAAAAAGCTGTACAAGAGCTTTTTGCTAAATTGTCTCCTACCACCTGGATATGCCCCAGATAAGCTAGTAAGAGAGAGTTTCTGGATCAAGGCATGGCTGACTGCTGTAAGCCACCAGTATTTTCGAATACCTCAATCTAATTTTTTACACCAAAACTGAACGAGTTTAATTGTATTTCTTCCTAGTGTTCTGATGTAATTCATACATAGGAACACTATCATGCTAAAGTGTCTGGGCTTTCAGTTTAAATAAATATTTTGTTGTTGTTAGTCCATTTCACACTGAGGAGCAACACGACCAGTGAATGAAGTAGTCCATAACTGCAATTTCGTTTTTCTCCATTTGCTAGAAACCACTGTTACCAGTTTTCCACCAAAGCACAGAAAGCCCTACATAATCTCTAGCACAAGCTAAGCAATCCATTTTTTGCACTCTTAAATCAAAGTTGTCTAATATATCCAAGTTATTAGATGAATAATTTGTATTTTACACAATTAACTGACTTCAGGAGCACTATAGAATAAAGGTATGAATGACTGATATTTGCAGGTTAACTGAGCTCTTTGGGAGAGAAAGTCCCAACCTCTCCTGTTAATAGTAATAAATTAACATATTGCTTTTCAAGTTTCTTTGCAAACCTGAAACAATTAAAGTAGTTATAACACACTCCCTTATATGTGGCTCAATAGCCATTTAATAAATGCAGTTTACCCCACATGCTTTTGATTACTTCACCTATGCTCTGTCTACTAAACCATTTCTCCTGGGACTTTCCAAACCTCTGAGCAACTTCAAAGTGATTCTTCTCCCCTTCTCCTCGTAAAATAGATATCTATTTTCTAAGAGGTGTCCTTTTACTGCCCCTTCCCCAAATTATGCAAGCTTGTGGGGAAAGATGGGCAATGTTCCGATACTGGATTAGTAAAGTTTCAAATCCATCATCTGAGACTTCAAATGTAGAAACAGGAGCTTTCTACCCACTGGGAAGAAGAGATTTCCAGTTTTCCAATGGTGCCCTACATTAGCCTTGGAGGATCTCAAAATCTGACTTCACAGTAATTCCGTTTATTTCAGGCAATATTTAGAGGCTTTTAAACCTCTCATTTGGAGGCCAGATAGTTGTATTTATGTGAGCCAAACTTCATAGGTGGACGGGAAAGTTTTAATGAAAACAGTTCTAAAAGTGGTTTGTGTTCTGTATATACTGCATTTGACAGTGTAAGTTGGTATATAAGTTTAGCTGGTACTGGTGCTGCAAAACTCAAGTTATTTTGCCAATCATCATTAATATAGCCATCCAAGCTTTTTATGCTACATATATATATGTAGCATAAAAAGCTTTATTGACAGTATTTTTTAGAAAAAATTATATCAACATGATACTCAACAAGTATATTGAAAGGGAGCAAGATGACTGGCTGGTGCTTCACTTGATGAGAACAAACATCTCTGATCTTACTTCTCCATGACAGTATATTTTAGTACAATTCATAGTATTCCTCTGGTCATTCAGGATAGGAAAGAGATGGGCCTATAGCCCCATTCATTGTTCTTTAGGGGATGTTCCTGTACAGAGCAAGTAGTTTCATCTACTTGCTAACCTCCCTTGTGCCAGAGTGCACTGATGCCCACTAAACCTTACCTTCAAAAACCTAAAAGTTACAGCACAACAGTGGTAGCTAGGAATATCTGTCTTAAAATAGATTAGTACAAAATAATTGGATATACTGTATATTATTAATACCATCCTACCTGAAGTTTTTCAATCTCTGTCTTTGCAGCCTGTCTGGCTTTACCAATGGCACACCCCCAATAACCCTATAAAAGCAACAAAAGAAGAGATTAGTTAAAGTTTGGTTATAATCTTTCTTACAAGGAGGCTTTCTTTAATATTCTTTAGTTGTAAGAATTCAAAAAGTGTTCTAGTTTACAATGTAGAGCTCTGAGTATACCTGTAGGTAATATTACAGTAACAATAAAACATCTCTCTCAGTAAACTCCTCAGAGAAGAATCCTATTTATGCTGGTGTTTTAACAGAATAAGTGAAAACTCCCAAAAAACTTAACAGACAAACTTGGCATAGTAATATCTTTTATTGGACCAACTTCTGTTGGTGAGAGGCAAGCTTTCGAGGTTTATACAGAGCTCTTCTTTAGGACTGGAAATTAACTCAAAGTGTCACTGCTAAATACAAGGTTCGAACAGATTGCTTAGCATAAGTAGTTAACACATATTTCAAGGTAACCCCTGCAGTCATAAGGAGGAAGGGAAGGGGGTAGGGGAAACATCTGGGGTGGAAATGGGGTGTGTATATGTGGGTGGGGGGGAGGAGGAATTGTTAGGGGATTGCAGATAGTTGTAATAAGCCATAAATCCAGTGTCTCTATTCAGTCCATGATTTTTAGTGTCTAGCAAAGCTATGAATTTAAGCTTCCAGGCTTGTCTTTTGAAAGTATTATGCAAGTTTCATTCTATATAAAGGTTTCATCCTCAAAGGATCACTTTGTGAAAAGTGTTCACCCATAAGTGATATGGTGTTTTTGTCTTTTATCATTTCCCTGCATTCATTTGAGAGCATAGTGATCATCTGGTTTCAGCCACATAGTTGCGATGGAGCATTTAGTGCACTGGATGAGGTACACCACATGTAGCAATAGGCATGTGTAGGACCCATGGATCTTAAAAGGTGTGTTGTGGGGAGTGTTGATCATTGTATCAGAGGAGATATGTACGCAGGTTTCACATCTGTGGTTCTGGCAGAGTCTGGTGCCACTTTGAGTTAGCGTGTCCTCGTCTGTGGGGAGTTTGCTTCTGATGAGCTTGAAGAGCTCAGGGGGTTATTTGCAGGCCAGAAGAGGGGATTCAAGAAAGATTTCCTTCAGGATGGGGTCCCCATCAAATATGGGTTGTAGCTATTTGATGGTACCCTGTAGTATGGGTTCCAGTATGTGGTGGCAGGTGACACCTAGGGGTGTGCAGTTGGAGGAGGTTTAAATTCAATGTTGAAGCCGGTTCTCTCGTGGTATTTGGATGGTCCATTCCATGATGTAATCTATTTCTTTAGTGGAGTGCACCCCTCCACTGCTACAATGATCAATGCTCCCCACAACACATCTTTCAAGATCAATGCCTATTGCAACCTGGTGTACTTCATTCCCTGGTGTACTTCATTCAGCGCACTAAATGCCCCGATAGCAACTATGTGAGTGAAACCAGACAATCACTACACTTTCGAATGAATGTAGGAGAATGACAAAAGACAGAAATACCCGTCACCCGTGTGTGAACACTTTTCACAAATTTCAGAGTAGCAGCCATGTTAGTCTGTATCCGCAAAAAGAACAGGAGTACTTATGGCACCTTAGAGACTAACAAATTTATTTGAGCATAAGCTTTCGTGAGCATCCGATGAAGTGAGCTGTAGCTCACGAAAGTTTATGCTCAAATAAATTTGTTAGTCTCTAAGGTGCCACAAGTACTCCTGTTCTTTTCACAAAGCAATCATTCTATATCTGACCTATCAGTCCTCATCTTCAAAGGAAACCTGCACACTTTCAAAACATGAGCCTGAGAGCTTAAATTCATAATTTAGCTACATACTAAAAATAATGGACTGAACAGACACACTAGACTTATGGTTTATTACAATAATTTATATAACCAACTAGTAAGCCACCCCAGCTGCCCTTCCCCCTCCCTTTTTCCTTCCCCCCTATGACTAGAGGGGTGTTAACAGGCCACTTCATCTCCAATGGTCCCTTGAAATGTGTTAACTACTCATGCTAAACAATCTGTTCTACCTTGTATTTAGCTGTGACACTGAGTACCTTTCCCAGACCTGAAGTGGAGCTCCATGTGAGCTTGAAAGCTTGTCTCTCTTACCAACAGAAGTTGGTCAAATAAAAGCTGTTACATCATCCACCTTCTCTCTCTAATATCCTAGAATCAACATGGCTACAACACCGCATACAAAACTAAACATGCCATTTGAATTGTGTCATCACTTCCATCCCAAAAAAGTCAGTTTGCCTGTACAACATATATCCATCTCTGGGAATTAACATACTACTCTACACTCCGCCTTGTCACTACTTTTACCAACATCTCTCCTCATGCCATCTGTCCCTTCCCATCATTCTCCTTTGCCGAACTCCCACTGGTGTGTTATCTGCCTTGAAGCATCTTACGTGTTAAAGCCTAGCTGTTCTTACTGGGAGATGGTCACCAAACATTTGTTTAGTCACAAAGGAAGCATTTTTGCACTGCAAGCACAGTGGTAAATACAGAGGAGTTTAACCATGTATACCATTTGATGAAGGAAGGAGATATATATCAGTGACTCACCTTCTTATACCTCACAGCACAGAAGTCAATATAATACACAAACTACTGAAACACAAGGTTGAAATGCCTATGGGTCTATCTAGTTCAGTCTGTCTTTTGACAGTGGCTAGTACCAAAAGCTTCAGAGGAAGAAGCCCTATAGTGGACGATTATGGAATAATCTGTCCACAAAGGTAGTTTCTTGCTAACCTCATTCATGTTAACTATGACCTGAAGCATATAGGGTTTATATCTTTCCTAAAAAAAAAAAAAAAAGTTTTTATCTTTATAAAAGCATGAACACTCTCAGTACACAGATATGTAATAATGTTTAAATCCTAAATCCTTGGATTTAATGATATCCTGTGGCGCTGAGTTCCACAGGTTGTGTACAGTAGTATTTGTTTTGCCAGTTCTGAATCATCTTAAAGAAAGGTTTACAAGTCTTCAATTCCAAAATCACCCCAGCAACTATTTTAAAAATAGGTAAGAGCATTTCCTACCCTCCAGTATATTAAAACATGGCATATTCTTATTAACAGATGAGCCACTTAATTATTAAAGTCCTTCAGAATTCTTGGATGGATGCCATGTAGCACTGGAAACTTGCTACTCTTTAATTTATCAGTTATCTCCAGCAATTTCTCTTGATACCTACTCTTATCAGGGAATAAAGGATCTCCACAAATTCCTCTGCAGTAAAGACTGATGTAAAGAAACCATTAGGCTTTTCTGCAGTGTCCTGATCCTCCTTAATTGTATCTTTTACACCCTAGCCATGCAGTAGACCCACAGATTCTCAATGTTTCTTGCTTCTGATAGTAACAGAACGTTACTTGTTTTTTCAGATCTTTGGCTATTCTTCAAATTTGTAGCCTCCTAATTTCCATTTTACCTAACATAGTTTCCTATGGATTTAAAACCTTCTTTACAGAGGCTCTGAGGTTCCCCGTGTGGCTGGTCCTGTGCATGGAAGGAGAAGCTTTTCCATAAAAAGCTACTGTAGACATTGATGTGATTTGTCTAAAATTAGCTAGGAATAGTTAACCAATACTGAGCTTGTTATGGTTAGTATATATATATATATATATATATATATGTTAGACATTTGCTATAGTAAAGTATCTTTACTCAAAGAGGTGCTCATTAGGATAAAATACAAAGTGTCAGATTCTATGTGAATATTCATGCCCAACTTAAGTATTTAAATATATTCAAACAACACTATGAAAATCAACCATTAGCTGAAATTTCCAAAGTGAAACTGTTGTGCTGCAAAGTTTCAATTTTAACAGTAATCATTCAATGGTGAAGTAATATAACACTGACCTAGTACACCTCTACCCTGATATAACGTGGTCCGATATAACACGGTAAAGCAGTGCTCCAGGAAGCGGGGCTGCTTTACCTCATTATATCCAAACTCGTTTTACCGCAAGCAGTTCCTCAGTGCCCCCCCTTACTTGCTGCGGGCCTCCTGCCCCAGCTCACCTCCACCTCCTCCCACGAGTGCGCCACCGCTCTGCTTCTCCCCCCTCCCAGGCTTGCTGCGCCAAACAGCTGATTCGGGCAAGCCTTGGAGGGAGAGAGAAGAAGCAGAGCAACGGCAGTGTGCTCAGGGAAGGAGGTGGAGGCAGACAGGAGGTGAGCTGGGGCGTGGGGAGGGCCGCAGCAAGTAACCGGGGGGGGGGAGGGGGAGGAAGCCGCAGAGAAACCACTCCCTGCCCCAGCTCACCTCCACTCCGCCTCCTCCCCTGAGCGCGCCGCCGCCGCTCCTCTTCTTGCCCTCCCGCCCTTCCTTCCTTCCAGGCTTCCCGCGCCAAACAGCTGCCTGGCGCAGCAAGCCTGGAAGGGAGGGAGGGAGGGAGAAGCAGAGCGGTGGCAGCGCACTCGGGGGAGGAGGCGGAGGTGAGCTGGGGCGAGGAACGGTTCCTCTCCCTACCCCGACATAACGCAGTCTCACCTATAAGACGGTAAGATTTTTTGGTTCCCGAGGACCGTGTTATATCAGGGTAGAGGTGTATGTATACACCACAAGATACACACATGCTTTACTATGACTCTAATAGGGACAGTTTCTCAAAGTTTAACACAATTATGGTCACGAGGGAGCGGGAGGAAAAATTTAAACAATACAAACATGAATTGTATTTAGGAGTTGTTTAAGAAAACATTACTAGATGCCCCACAATTCCAGTGTCAAAGAATGATTCTTTGGTTTAAAAACATCCTAATTAAGAAAGAGACATGAAAGGAGCAGTAAAAAAAATCATAATCAACAGAAAGGGGAAATCAACAGGAAAGACTAAAAGTTATCAGTTATTAAATACAGACAGTTGACAGGAAAAGCTAAAGGTATAAATGAAAAAAAGCTACCACTAGTAGGATTAACAATAAGTAGTAATTTTTTAAATATCAGGAACAAAAGAAAACCTAGCACTGGTATCAGTCAGTTATTCAACAGGGATGGAAAAGCTGTTGATATAGAAGAGGCAGATGTAGTCAGTACGTTTCCGTTCTGCATTTGGAAAGAAGCCAGATGATGTATTCACAGCTTACACTGATAGTGAAATACTTGCCACTGAAAAATGTGACTCCGGAGGGTTTTCAAAAGTATCTTGCATCCAGGAGGTTTAAAAGTACTGGCTGATGCACTCTGACCCACTGATACTGATATTTAAGGAACCCTGGTGTACTGGGAGAGTTCCACGAGACTGAAAACGGCTGGAGTGCCAACATTTAAAAATGGTAAATGGGAGGACCCAGGTAACCATAAGCCTTTTTAAGCAGATGCAACTTTAATTCTAACATTTAATTTCTGAGTCTCTGCAACCTTAGTGTTCTTTTAATATAGTTTGTGTATAATATATATCTAGGTTGCAACTGAAAACTGAGTCAGGAAATTCAGATCAAGGCTTAGAGACTATCCTTAGCTAGCCACACTTTGAAAGATTTCCTTGCCTTACAAATGATCTTACTAAGCACGTCCTTAGGGATATAAAATGCGCAGGCTTTACTGTTACAGTAGCACTACACTTCCTGCTATTGTCTATGGTCTTGTATTGTCCTGTTTCTTCTTTAGCTGACTATTCAGAGATAGCCCTGTCAAGCATTATGATTTACAAGAGATGTGTCTGTCTTGATGTGACATTATTAAAGCAGTGTCTTAAGGCAGTCTACTTGGAGGTAGCTGTTAGTAAGTGGGACTCTTACTACAGTGCCACACGCTTTTTGTGTCAGAGTCCCATCTACTAATACCTGACTTCAAAAGACAGAACAAATAAAGTGATGTGCTGGGTTTCTGACACATTTAGCAGAGGGGTTTAACAGACAAGCTACTTTTCCAAAGAAGTCCTTGACACTCATCTTTAACAAATAAGTGAAACCAGATGTGAGAAACGCTGTCAATTACAATTGACAGTGATTTTGAAGAGGTCTATCTCAAGAGTACTTAGTTTGCAAACAGACAAGCCACACCAATGCCATACAACACTACCAGTTCAACTTTCATCCAGCAGTAGTGTCCACTATCCAAAGAGAAAATCCTATATTCCATGACCCTATTAGGTCAGAAGATATTTGAGGCTATTTCAAAATACTCACATATGAAACACCTGATGGATCAATCATGTAAAGCTGAGCACCATCATCCTCATCATAAGACCCTAACATGAAACTGAATAAAGAAAACGAGATATCAGAAGACAGGTTATGCACAGTGCTACAAAAAAAATCACACTAAATTACAAAGATTAATTATACTGCCTTGATTTTTTTTTTTTTTTGGCACACAATAGACAACAAGGTCTCATCATTGCTCTTGCAGTGAAATCTCCACTACATACTACCTTCCAACAAGTAACTCACCTTATCCTTTTGGGTACCCTCATCACCAAAGTTGTCAGTAAATTTTGCTCGACCTATAGCTAAAAACCATCCTTCTTAAGTCGCTGACTTACTGGTCCCTTGGATTGTCTTTTAAGATAGGCATCACTGAATTTACAATGCCTCACTTAGCTAAAGGGCTAGAGAAGCAAATTTTCAAATGACAATTTTGCTTTCGTGATTCCCATGGAAGTTACAAGCACAAGTGTCTCAGTTTTAAAATTTAGGAATAATTAGATATTTTGCCTAGTAATCAAATGCATTTTTGCACAGACATGTGAGCTCTTTACCTGAAGTCCTCCTCAATATTACTAATATAATTACACTTATTTTTAGGAGATAGATAGATAGATACACACACACACAGATACACCAAAGTGAAAAATCACCTTATAAATACCCAAGATAGATTTACCTATTGTGCACTGAATAAAGATTCTCACAATCAAGCACAAGCATTTAAAAAACTTATACCTGCAGCCAAAAGGTCTGACAGCACTGTATAGTGTGTAGGCATGTACATACATGGCGACTCTGTCAGCAAGATGCTGGGGGGGGAAAAAAAGGGAGGAGTTTAGAACATTTAATTTAATGAAATAAACATGCCTCAAGTAAAACAATTCAAAACAGGCTACCTTCCTTGTCACGGAATCCAAGGAAACCTAAAGAATGAATTTGTGCTAAAAGCACCAGTTACTTACCTTCAATGGAATATTATATCCATAGTTGGATCTAAAGTTAGAAGCTTCTTCTCTAGCTATGTCTGCCAAAGAACGAGCATCTGCCAGGAGTCCTGCTACTGCCTGAAATGAAGAGTATCACTGGCTAAAGTCAACACTCAGATAAAGTACCAATATTTCTTGCAAGGTAATTGACAAACTTTAGACATCTAATTCTGTTACTGTGACTTAAACAAGTTTTAACTACACCATACATATGCCCTTTCAAAACTGACCAAACCAGAATTTACACCGTCAACAAGCTGAAAAAAACCACATGAGAACAGGGAAAAAATAGACAAGCACCCCTAACAGTATATTATATATTTTTCCCCCTGGATTTTAAGACTTCTTGAATTGCAACAACACCTACCTTTCTGCTGACAGCATTACAGTTGCTAAAGCAATCCTCTTACTCCCCATGACTAGTGGTGCAGCTTCAAGCAGTTTTACTAGCATGGTTCCCATCTGATGTTTAGGGCCCTACCAAATTCACAACCGTGAAAAATGCATCACTGACTGAAATCTGGTCTTTTGTGTACTTTTACCCTATACTATAAAGATTTCACTGGGAAACCAGTGTTTCTCAAACTAAGGGTCCCCATCCATAAAGGGGAGGTGTGGGGGAAGGAAATATTGCCACCCTTACTTCTGTGCTACCTTCAGAGATGGGTGGCTGGAGAGCAGTGGCTGCTGGCCAGGTGCCCAGCTCTGAAGGCAGTGCCCCACCAGCAGCAGCGCAGAAGTAAGGGTGGCAATACCATACCATGCCACCCTTACTTCTATGCTGATGCCTTCAGAATTAGGTCAGGACTCCTACAGTTACAACACTGTGAAATTTCAGATATAAATATCTGAATTTATGAAATTTACGATTTTTAAACTCCTATGACCGTGAAATTGACCAAAATGGACTGTGAATTTGGTAGAGCTCTACTGATGTTACTAACATTACTACTGGAGACAGGTCAGTAGTCCTTGATATCTGGTCTCTTTATACCAGCGATTATAGCATCCTGCTCCTTCCTTCCCATGCCCCTTTCAAAAGAAGATGAGAATATCTTGTATGTTAGTACTGTTGTTGTGTGTTTTGCTATTAGAAAATGTGTTTTATGATATGGGTAACAAGAGGCTGCTTTCTTAATATTTAGTTTATGCATATTCCTGATCTAATTGGAGCATTTGTTTTAATATACAGAGAAAGAAACCAGAGAAAGTTAACTCTAGAATGAGTAAATATCATAGATCAGCCTCCCATTTTACTGTGAGATTTTGCTTGTATGTGAACAGGTTTATACACATACCCACAAACAGGACTAGAAGCGCATGCACAGAATTGAGAATCAGATTTGTCTAAATGTCCCTTGACTGTTCTCTGACTACAAGTTTAGAAGTGTTGGGATACAGTATTTCAAAAGCTATTTAATATTGGCTGTATTTATGCAATGGACTATCCATTTTCTGTGACGTTTTCCTAATTCATAGGATAAAAGCAAAAAGTGTTGCAGCACCTCACCATTCCAACATGTCGATCGACATTAAAAAGACGTTTATTGGAACCTTCTTCATAAAGCTTGGACAAGACTAGTTTTTCTACTCCAAAGACAACACCATCTTTACATCTTATGCCAATTGCTGTACTGAAAGACAAGTCAAATATAACAGTGAGATTTAAAATAAAATAAAATAATAATAATAATAATAATAATAATAATAATACACTAAACAGCTAGGAGTGGGGTTGGAAAGTTATTTTACCATTTCTTTATCAAAGTTAAGTGGGTGCAGGACTGAAGTACAAGACAGCTTAATTTAAAGTGAGGTAGATCTGCTCCATGATTTCATTGCTGCCTTGAAGATGGGGAGGAAAAGAGTAAGACCCACTGAAGTTACCCAGTGTTTCTATAAGAAAGGAGCACAGCATTTCCCTCCTTCCCATCCTACACAAGGAAATTTTCGCACACACGCTGTACATCTAGAACTAAATAGTTTGAGGGACATGGTGGGTGGGGAGCAGTTCTCCCTTCAAACCTGCAAGTTTCCTATAGTTTTGAAGTGGGAGCATTTACATGGTTATGTTATTTTACTTCCATCCCCCTCTCCCCCAATCAGCACATAATCATAAAAATAGGAACACAGCTCCTGAGAGTGCCCAGGCAGTGGCACACATATCTCAAGAACCTCTTGTCATCACTAAGTTAGGAGGACCATGGCCCCTATCTACTCCATAAGGCAGAGGTTCTCAAATTGGGGAGCACAGAATGAATTCTGGGGTGGCATGACAAGCAGCTCTGCCTTCCGAGCTGGAATCCAGAGAGTAGCGGTTGCTGGCAACGCAGCCAGCTCTGAAGGCAGCACCGCCACCAACAGAGAAGTAAGGGTGGCAATGCCATACCATGCCACCATTACTTCACTGCTGCTGGAGGCAGCGTCGCCTTCAGAGCTGGGTACCTGGCCAGCAGCCGCTGCTCTCCCCTCTGCCTTCAGAGTTGGGTGGCCATATATGTATTTGTGTGGCGAGAGCGGGAGTTGTAAACTACTACTACAGAGAAGGGGGGAGGGGCTCGATCAAATAAGTTTGAGAATCACTGCCATAAAGTGCAACACAAACAAGTTCCCTCCTCCCTCCATGGAGCTAAATCATGTCCTCTAAATGCCTAACATGAAATTATCTAGACATTTCAAAAAGTCTCACTGACCAAGTGAATAAAGAAGAGAAGATAAATCATTAGAACATGCACTTCAGTGAAATTAAATAGCTCTTAAATATGCATCCAAAACTATTTTGTACTAATGCTCACTATGATATGGACCAATTGGTAAGATTTATGGACCATTCCACAATTACTTTTAGGATGGTATTATAGATGGTAAGAGATCTTTAAAAGCATTTGATGAAGTCACTAAAAGGGTGATATACTCCCAATATATTAGGTATTCATACTAGCTGGAGTACCACACAGATTTATTTTGAACTATGTTATTTCTATTGCAATAGTATCCAGAGACCTGGCTCAAGACCAGCTGCAGTACAAATACAGGATGACCCAATCCATATCTCAAAGCACTTTATCTGTATTTACTAGTCAATACATCCAGATTGATTACAACACAATAGAGTATTTACATTTTTATAGCTGCCACCTGGTATATGCCTGAAGGAACATATGTAGTCTTAGGGAGGCTGGCATTGTAGTTTTAGCCAAACCATAATTCTTTAAGAAACTGGCAACAGCCAGTGAGGCTACTACAAACCTGTGTGGTCCTGAGCAAGTTAATTGACTTCTCAGTGCCTCAATTCACCATCTGTAAAATGGCCTTTTTGGTATTACCATAATAGATAAGCACCTTACATATATTAAGGACCTATGCAATCAGCTTTTGCCCCGAAGTATGAGATTTTATTACACTTAGCACACATGAATAATTTACTACCTTCCTTTGCAGTCTCTCAAGCCATGCCTTTATAATTTTTGTTACTCCAAACTGTAGAACAAATAAGGACGACTACACTCCCTTTATATTTAATCTGAAGAGCTTCCTGAGACGAATACAGTCACAAAATTGGCTAATCACTTATTTCAGGAGTACAATTTTCTTTGCAACAACACCTTAAATACTTGCCCTAATCGCATTTCTCGTCATTTTTAAAGAAACAGGTGAAGTAAAAAACAAAGACATTTCTCTTACCTACTATTCTCCACAGCTTTCATAGCATATTCAACTTGAAATACTCTGCCATCTGGAGAGAATGTGGAAGCTGACAGGTCATACTGTAAAAGAAGAAAAAAAACACTACTCAGCATAAAACAAGTTACAAATAGAGCCCACATAGCAGTAGTACTAAGCTATTTTTCTATGCAAAGTCTTAAAGTGAATCTCTGGAGAAAATCTGTATAAGAACATAAGAACGGCCATAGTGGGTCAGACCAAAGGTCCATCTAGCCCAGTATCCTGTCTTTCGACAGTGGCTAATGCCAGGTGCCCCAGAGGAAACAAACAGAATAGGTAATCATCAAGTGATCCATCCCGTCATCCATTCCCAGCTTCCGGCAAACAGAGACTAGGGACACCATCTCTGCCCATCCTGGTTAATAGCCATTGATGAACCTATCCTCCATGAACTTATCCATTTTTTTTTTAAACCATGTTACAGTCTTGGCCTTCACAACATCCTCTGGCAAGGAGTTCCACAGGTTGACTGCGCACTGTGTGAAAAAAATACTTCCTTGTGTTTGTTTTAAACCTGCTGCCTATTAATTTCATTTGGTGACCCCTAGTTCTTGTGTTATGAGAAGTAAATAACACTTCCTTATTTACTTTCTCCACACCAGTCATGATTTTATAGACCTCTATCATATCCCCCCTTATTCGTCTCTTTTCCAAGCAAAAAAATCCCAGTCTTACTACTCTCTCTTCATATGGAAGCTGTTCCATACCCCTAATCATTTTTGTTGCCCTCTTCTAAACCTTTTCCAAATACCAATATATTTTTTGAGATGGGGCAACTACATCCACACACAATATTCAAGATGTGGGTGTACCATAGATTTATAGAAGCAATATATTTTCTGTCTTATTATCTATCCCTTTTTTAATGATTCCCAACATTCTGTTTGCCTTTTTGACTGCTGCTACACATTAAATGTGTTTTCAGAGAACTATCCACAATGACTCCAAGATCTCTTTCTCGAGTGGTAACAGCTAATTTAGACCCCATCATTTTATATGTATAGTTGGGATTATGTTTTCCAATGTGCATTACTTTACCTTTATCAACAATGAATTTCATCTGCCATTTTGTTGCCCAGTCACCCAGTTTTGTAAAATCCTTTCGCAGCTCTTTGCAGTCTGGTTGGGACGTAACTATCTTGAGTAGTTTTGTATCATCTGCAAATTTTGCCACCTCACTGTTTACCCCTTTTCCCAGATAATTTATGAATATGTTGAATAGGACTGGTCCCAATCCAGCCACCCAGGGGACACACCACTATTTACCTCTCCATTCTGAAAACTGACCATTTTATCTTAACATATAAGAATGGTTCACTCATGTTAATATTTATTTCATGTGAATAAAGGAGGCAATACTTTTTAAAAAAAATTCAGACAGTTTCCTTTTAGTGAAAGTATATAAACTGAAAGTAAATTAGTAAACTCAATGTTGGCTAGCTTAGTTTTTAAAAGAAGTTCTTGCTTCAGTGATATTCATTCCATAATTCAAACCCATTAAGGAATCTCAAATTCCAAACAATGGCATAATTAGTAAGGCTTCACAGACATAGACACTTATTGTATGGTTAATACTATTTTTTAGTACATTGTGACTTATTTTGATACTTAGAATAGCATTAGTACTTTTCTCTTCCACTTTGCTTTCCATATGAGGATTTCAAAGCACTTCTCACACTAACATTTAAGCCTTTCCACAAACCGGGGCTTCATCTCTGGTACCTAGGCAATGTGTACAGCAGATGGTGGGAGAGGTCATTGAGCATTTGAGTGATGTCAATACATCATGATACAGTGCTGCCTACAGGCCAAATAGGTATAACATGAGCTCTGATTATAACTGTATTATTCTTGGTCCAAGGAAATTTAGGATATATCTACATCACCTCCCCTCACCACGTTTCAGAGCCTGGGTGGTAACATCTACACTGCTATTTTTAGCCCCATACCATGAGTCCCACAAGCCCGAGTCAGTTGACCCAGGCTCTGAAACTCATTGCCATAGTTGTGGGACCCTTAGTCATCTCAGTAGTGTGGAGTCTGTGCATGCCTGGTGCAGCGAGGGGCAGAAGAATAAAAAAGTAGCTGTTTCATGAAAGCACCCAACTACTATGAATATACAAGCTTAACCCAGACCATCTCATTCCCACAAAAGTTTTCAGGTCTGATTCATTCTTAACGAACTGGGAACTGCCAACAAGTAACAGATCATCTTTTTAGTACTTCTCACTGAGCTGTAGGCTACACTAGCACTTTTGCTGGTAAAACTTTTGTCCATCAGGGGTGTAAAAAAACCCACACCCCTCACCGACATAAGTTTCACTGACAAAAGCGCTGGTGAGGACAACGCTAAGTCAGCGGGAGACGCTCTCCCGCCAACATAGCTACCACCGCTCATTGTGGGTGGTTTAATTATCCCAGCGGGAAAGCTCTCTCCCATCAGCATAGAGCGGCTACAGCTGTGCCACTGTAAGGTCTGTAGTGTACCAGCATCTCTCAAACGCGGCCACCAGGGTTTTTTCTTGCAACCACAACCGTCTGGGTGGTGATGGGGGGGGAGGGGAGGCATGGCCCCTCCCCTGGGGCCACCAGCAGGGATTGGTCCCAGCCCCCCTTCTGAAGCCACAAACACTGTAGGAGCAGGCGACCAGTGTGAGTTCCCCACCTTCCATGGGGCAGTGAGGACTGGGCTTTGGTCTTCAGCCCTGGGATGGTGGACAGCAGGCTCTGGCTATGCAGCAGCAAGCTTCATTCCCCAGTTGCAGCGCTTTGTGCTCTGGCCTGGGCACATTCCCCCCACATCACTCCTGATCCCTGCTGCATCCTCCAACCCCCAGCCGTGCAGCAGGACCCCAGGATCCAGCCCTGGACTCACCCCTCCATTGCCCCAACCCCTGCTACCTCTTTCAGCCCCCCATCGCTCCTGGACCTCCTTACCCACCTTCCCATCCACGGTTTAATTTGTTCTCCAGCTTGTGGAGGATGAGTAAGTCTGCTGTGAAAAGTGATATTAACAAATATACCAATATCACTTTTCACAGTGGCAGACTTACTAGATAGCAAATTTATTTAAAAAAAATTCAACCAAAAAAAGCAAAAAACACACAAAGCACCTTATTTGTGTTTCTATTCTGTTTAGGTCCAGTAAAGATTAGAGACAACTGTACATTATTTTTATTACTGAGTCTGAAAAAAAAAAACAACCCTACATACATAAATTACAATGATTTGGGCATGTATATGTGTATATTTATTTGTTTTTCCTGAACTTAATTAAGTACTTTAGGAAAAATTGTAAGAGCGGCCACCAATAAATTTGTTGTGAGAACTCCTAGACATAGCCATGCCTTTGTCTCATGTAACAGCATTAGCCTGAGACAGGGTGGCAGAGGCTCTTGTCAAGCACCAGTTAAGTCTCCATATCCATAGACAAGAGCATCCCCCAGGAGTTAAATGGCACGTTCCCAGCCACAGCCTCCCCAGTTCATTAACATGCATCTGAACACGGAGAGGGGCATCCTGAATCTCTCCCTGCAGATGAGGCACCCCCTTTTCAAACACAGCAGCGACTGGAGGAGGGGGCATATGGTGGGGCTGAGCACATCCCCGGGGCTGAGAAGAGTACATCGGTGCCCTGGGGCTGGACAGAGAGCCCCCACTGCTCCGCCACCCCCTTCCCTCCTCCTAGAGCCCCACCTCCCCCCGGCACCTATTCACCCCACTTCCTATAGCCCCACACACTCCTCCTCCCAGGGCACCACCCATCCAGACCCACTCTCCTCAGAGCCACCCCCACCGTCTAGACAGACCCCCCCGCCCCCGCCCTAGAGCAGCGGTTCTCACGCCCCAGCCCGGGCTGAAGCCCTGACATTTTTAAAACACGTTGGAGACAGGCCTGGGGGGGGAGGGGGATTGAGAACCCCCTTGGCCTAGCCCTAGAGCCCCCCGCTCCTGCCCCCAGCCAGAGCCCCACGCCCTGGGGCCCCTCCCCTCGCTTACACTTTCGCTTTCCCACCAGCCGCGCGGGGCCGAGGTGACTCAGCAGAGCGGCGCCTTATCCGGCCCGCGCGGGCAGTACCGCCTCCTCCCCCCGTCCCCGGTCCCGTGACGGGAGCTCGAGCTGCCCCCCCCCCCCCACGCCTCCGCGCAGGCGCAGCGGCGGCCCGGCGCGGAGACTCACTCACCCCGGTGCCGATGGAGCTCATGGCGGCGGAGCCGTGCGGAGAGCGAGCGCCGGACGGACCCGATACACGCACGCGCACACCGCTCACGCGCCCCCGCCCTCACCCTCACCAACGCACATTCCCATTGGCCCGCTGCACACCGGCCAATCAGCTCCCGCGGTGGGGTCCTAGGTGCACGTGCGCGTCCGCGGAGCAGGCCCCGTCATGGCCGCGGGGGCGCGCCCGGCCCGACACTGGAAGGTACCCGCGGGAGGTGACTCGAAAGGGGAGGAGTCTCCGCAGCAGAATGAATCAACTAGTTCTGCGCATGCTCCTAACTATGTTTCGAATAGTCGCAGAAGGAAAAGGTGCCACAGCGCCCGGCTAGCTCAGTCGGTAGAGCATGGGACTCTTAATCCCAGGGTCGTGGGTTCGAGCCCCACGTTGGGCGTAGAGAATTTTGCTCCTATATCTGCAATTACCATAGGAGGATTTCCGTGCTTTTGCCTCGCACAACGATGGGGGCAGCTCGGTTTGCCTATGACTGAGCCAGGCTTGCAAAGGGGGACGGCTCAGTGGGGCTGTGGTGGGCCCAGCTGGGGAGGGGCAGGGCCACCTGGGGACCGATCCCCAGGCACCCTCCAGTACAGGAAAGGCTGCAGCAGCCCCTCTCCCAGGGCGGGGAGCCCCTGGTCCCACTGCACTGTGGGGCAGATCTGTGGCAACCCTCAGCGGAGCAGGCTGCCAAATTTCTACTGCATTAATAGCCCAAAGTCACTTAAAACTAGCCCCAAAATAGCCCAGTGCTGGTAACTCAGTCAAAGCTGAGGGTCATTTTTTCCTGCAACCCTTAAGAATATAAGAACGGCCACACTGGGCCAAACCAAAGGTCCATCTAGCCCAGTATCCTGTCTTCGGACAGTGGCCAGTGCCAGGTGCCCCAGAGGGCGTGAACAGGTCAGTATCCCCGAAAATGTCACGGCAAACCTGGTGGCTGACCTTTGTGACTTTGTCCTCACCCATAACTATTTCACATTTGGGGACAATATACACCTTCACGTCAGCGGCACTGCGATGGGTACCCGCATGGCCCCACAGGATGCCAACATTTTTATGGCTGACTTAGAACAACCCATCCCCTATCGCACATTCCCAGCTGTTGGCAAAAAAACCCTTTGGCATTTAAGCTGTGCCTAACATCAAACATATTGGGGCAGCTCTTTAACCCATTAGCAGCTGTATGATTGTGTGTTACTGGCGAATGGTCCCGTTCCACCAACAGCCGACTCAGTGTGTGTCCCTGAGGCTGGTTTATTATTATAAAAGGCTGGTTGTAGAATCAAAGGCTCCCCTGACACTTTTGAGAATACATTGCTTCGGGGGGGAATTTCGCACCAAACAATTACAAATTCTACGCACTATATTTTGAAATTCTGCTAAATTCTGCCTATTTTATTTGACAAAAGAACACCATGTAATCACTCCAGTTTCAATTATTTCGGTCATTTATTTCAAAATACCTGTCAGCAAGTGTGTCTGTAACAATACAGACAACAAAAAAGATTCAGGAAATGTTTTTTGACAAATAGATTCCTAACTAAGCATATGAATACAGACTGCTGAGTAATAATTCAATAATTCCAGCTCCTCGTGTTGCTTGGGGGAGGAGGCGGAAGCCACAAAGAGGCAGGGCGGAGGCTTGGAGGAAGGGGTTGAATGCGGGTGGCGAGGGGGCAGAGTAGGGCTGGGTCGCTTGCTGCTGCCGGCACCAGGCTCCTCACTCGCCCCCTTCAGACAGCCCTGGAACCACAGCCATCCTGTCCATAGAATGGACCAGGGCAACTGCCCTGGGCCCCACACTTTGGGGGACCCTGCACTTCAGGGGGATGCAGTTGCCCCAGTTTGTCCTATGGGCAGGACGGCTCTGGGTCCAGGGCGGTCTGGGTTGGTAGAGGGGGGCCTGGCCCTGGCAGCAGTGAGTGACCTGGCCCCAACCTGCCCCTACTCCGCCCCCTCCCCATCCCCATTCCATCCCTTCCCCCAAGCCTCCACCCCGCCTCTTTCCATCTTCTGCCCCCTCCCCTAAGCGATGCTGGGAGCCGGCAGGGTGAGGCGGGGCAGGGTGGGCTGGGGCTGGATCACGCACTGCTGCCGGCGCTAGGCCCCCTGCCACGCCCCAGGCTGCCCTGGACCCCACTTCCCCCTGAAGCGCAGGGATCCCCAAAGCACGGTAAGCCCAAACACTGGTGGAGCCAGGCCCACATTCCTAAATATTGGTGGAGCACAGGCACCACCAGCCCATATAACTCATCACCTATGATGCATCCGATGAAGTGAGCTGTAGCTCACGAAAGCTTATGCTCAAATAAATTTGTTAGTCTCTAAGGTGCCACAAGTCCTCCTTTTCTTTTGGTGAATACAGACTAACACGGCTGCTACTCTGACACCTATGGCTGTTACCACTCAAGGAGGAGATCTTGGAGTCATTGCAGATAGTTCTGTGAAAACTTCCACTGAATATGCAATGGCAGTCAAAAAAGCAAACAGAATGTTAGGAACCATTGTGAAAGAGATAGATAATAAGACAGAAAATATCATAATGCCTCTATATAAATCGATGGTACCTCCACATCTTGAATACTGTGTGTAGATCTGGTCACCCCATCTTAAAAAAGATATATTAGAATTGGAAAAGGTACAGAGAATGTCACCAAAAATAATTAAGGGTATGAAACAGCTTCTGTATGAGAAGAGATTAAAAAGACTGGGATTTTTCAGCTTGGAAAAGAGACGATTAAGGAGGATATGATAGAGCTCTATAAAATCTTGACTAGTGTGGAGAAAGTAAATAAGGAAGTTTTGTTTACTCCTTTTCATAACACAGGAACCAGGTTTCAGAGTAGCAGGTTTTCAATGTTAGTCTGCATTTGCAAAAAGAAAAGGAATACTTGTGGCACCTTAGTGGCACCAAGTTTCCACCTTGGTGGAAAAAACAGAGGGGAGATCCACCAAATGCATCCGATGAAGTGAGCTGTAGCTCACGAAAGCTTATGCTCAAATAAATTTGTTAGTCTCTAAGGTGCCACAGGAACCAGGGTCACCCAATGGAATTAATAGGCAGCAGGTTTAAAACAAACAAAAGGAAGCATTTCTTCACACAATGCACAGTCACCCCGTGGAACTCTTTGCCAAGGGATGGCAAAACTATAACAGGGTTCAAAAAAGAATTAGATAAGTTCATAGAGGATAGGTCCACCAATGGCTATTAGCCAGGATAGTCAGAAATGCAACATCACGCTTTGAATGTCCCTAGCCTTTGTTTGCCAGAAGCTGGGAGTGGATGACAAGGGATGGATCACTCGATGACTGGCTTTTCTGTTTATTCCCTCTGAAGCACCTGGCATTGGCCACTGTCAAAAGACAGGATACTGGGCTAGATGGACTATTGGTTTGACCCAGTATGGCTGTTCTTATGTTCTAATCCAGTTAGAACCAGTCTATGCAAGCCTTTCCATGTGGTTGTAGTTCTCTGGAGGTGTCACAACTAGAGTGAATTTGCCTAATCAACACCTCCTCCCCCATTCTTAGCTCCTGGAGGGCTATGGTCACTCTTCTCCATGGAATCACAGACAATGTCCTGGTTCACAATGATACATAAACTTAATACAGTAAGATCTCTCAAAGATATTTCAGGAGGTTGCCATATCTGTCACATTATGCACCATGCATAATGTTCGTAGGGCAGGGCTGAGGTCATCCGTGTAGGTGGGAGTGCAAACCTGTGTTCACCTCATGGTGAAAGTGGAGTGACTCTCATCCACCTCCCATCCGAATGGCATGATTTGGAGAAGACCCCACAGGGAGACCTGTGGGACTTTCCCTGCCTCCTGAAACGCACATACTTTACAGAAAGGTGGCACAATGGATTTATCAGCATGAGTTTGAGATGGGTTCATTACATACAAGTGAGTTATGCACAGCATCTCAAATTAGGGCTGATCAAACCCCTACACTGTCCCACAGCACCCTGTATTCTGTGCACACAACAGTGACATTTCTTTTAGAATTTTTTTTTTATTTTGAATTGGTTGATCCTGGGTTGAAACTATTGGGTACTTTCCTGTAGGAGAAGTATACCATTAAAGAATTAAAGTTAGCTTAAGGAAGTATATATGTGTACTTGACTAGCAAGTAGAAAGAAGACCTTGAAAATAATAAGTGATAAGGCCAGTCGGAATAAAGTAGGGAGGATGTCTAATTCAAAGGGGAGTTAATGCGGAGGTCTAAAAAGGAGGCCTCTGACCAATAAGGGTGATTGCAGATGATTTTAAATAAAACAAAGAGAATTTGTCTTAAAATGAGTCAACACAGCCATTTTCCAACCCACACACCAGTGTTAAAGACTATGTGAACCTAGAGGCAGTGGGAAACCTGTTGGACTGCAAGAGGAGGGGAGGAAAGGCCTTGGGAAGAAAGGAGGTTGTAAATCTTATCTGGATTAAGACTGGAAATAAGGGTGAACTGTCTGCATCTGGTTTTAGCTCAAGTCAGTACTTGGCAATGACATCCCTTGTTTGTTAAAAGGGTATAAAAAGTAAACTCTTAAAGGGTTCATTGTTAATACCTGCCTGACCACTTTGAAGCTGACCAATAAGGGTCTAAGCATCCCTGGCTTTAGCCCATTTGGAAGTATCTTGACCAAATGCTTATAAATGTTTTGTTACTGTTTGGATGTAGTAAATGGCTTATTGTTTAGGCTTTTTAGGCATGTGTTAGAGCAATTGTATAAGTACCATTTGGCCTTTGGACTGAATTTATGGTTAAATTAGTGTTTGGTAGTTTCCCATATTCAGATTAATAATTTAAAATATTAACAATTCCAACACTTCCCTCCACACCAACTGAGCTGGGGGAGAAAGACAGAGCTAGTGGATGGCACAGAGTTACCTACTTCAGCCGCCTCCATAATCCCTAGGGTACAGGAAAAATAAATTCCTCTTGAGGGCAAACAGGTCCAGTCTCAGGTGAAAGAGCCAGAAGTTGCATTAGAGCAGGAGCAGCTGGATGTGGAAGGAAGGGTGGCCCGCTGGAATCCTGGGCGCTGAGATGGAAAGGCTGAGAACCACCCTTCTCCTCGCAGAGGGCCAGCAGTAGCCAGAGCGGGGGAGATGCCAGGTAGCAGCCTGCAGTCAGGAAGACGATGCGGAGGGGTTACAATGAGCCCCGGTTACCTTTATAATCTTCTGCTGAACTACCCTTACAGGCTGGGTTAAGAACTGTTGGGTGACTTTTGTGGTAACAAGTATTGCCATCTCCAAATGTTCAAAAATCATGAGTAAGGTTAAGATTCTGTCACGGGTATTTTTAGTAAAAGTCAGGGACTGATCATGGGCAATAAACAAAAATTCACAGAAGCCTGCAACTTGTCCCTGACTTTTACTAAAAATAACCTGGGGCTGGGGAACAGAGCACTGCTGTGGCTTGTAGCTGCTCCAACCTTGCCGCTGCTCCTGCGTCAGGGGCTGACTGCTGCTGCTCCAGCCCCAGAGGGACTGACCCAACCCCAGTCCTGCTTTGAGCAGGGGGTTGGACTAGATGACCTCCTGAGGTCCCTTCCAACCCTGATATTCTATGATTCTATGACTGCTGCTCCAGCGACGGGCCACCAGTCAGCTGTTCTGGCGTGGCGGCTGCTATTCCAAAGGTAGAGTGACCAGATGTCCCACTTTTATAGGGACAGTCCTGATATTCAGGGCTTTGTCTTATATCGGTGCCTATTACCGCCCAGTCCCTGTCCCAGTTTTTCACATTTGCTTCCTGGTCACCCTATCCCGCGGCCCCAGGCCTGACTGCTGGTCAGCTGTTCCAGTGGCCGCTGCTTCAGCAACCCTGGGACTGACAGCTGCTCCAGGCTTGCCTCAGATGTCACAAAGGTCCCAGAAAGTCATGGAATCCATGACCTCCGTGACAGAATCGTATCCTTAATCACGAGTCAGGCCCCAAAAATGATGAGACTGGCTAAAAAAAAAACGATAGGATTTTACAAAATAATAAATTTTGCCTTCAGGTTTTTGGTGCATTCGGGTCACATTTTCAAGATTCTTGCCAGAACGAGTGCTAGAAACGTGCTTTCATTGTTCACAGATTTTAAGGCCAGCAGGGACCATTAAAACATCTAGTCTGACCTCCTCTACAACACAGGCCAGCATATTTCATCTAGTTACCCCTGAATTGAGCTCAATAACTTGTGTTTTGCTAAAGCATGTCTTCCAGAAAGGCATTCAGTCTTGATCTGAAGACTCCGTCAAGCTATGGAGAAGCCACCACTTCCCTTGTTAGTTAGTTCCAATAGTGAATCACCCTCACGGTTAATAATGTGTAATTGATTTCTAATTTGAATTTGTCATTGGTACTCGTTATGCCTTTCTTTGCTAGATTAAGGAACCCTTTGGTACCTGGTATTTTTGCCCCTCTCTCAGTGTAAGGCATTTTCCTCCAGCCATTGAATCATTTTTGTGGCTCTTCTCTGCGCCCTCTCAAGTTTTTCCAATAACTTTTTAAAAATGTGGACACCAGAACTGTACACAGAATTCCAGGATCAGTCTCACCAGTGATGTACAGAGGTAAAATAATCTCCTACTCATTATGCCCATTTATAAATCCGAGGATCACATTAGCCCTTTTTGCCACAGCATTTTCTAGGAGCTCATGTTCAATTGTTTGCCTATTATGACCCCTAAATCCTTTACAGAGACACTGATTTCCAGGATACAGTCTCCCATTCTCTAGGTATGACATGCATTCTTTGTTCTTAAAGCTGGACCTTGTATTTGGGTGTATTACAATAAATTTCATATCTGCACCAGTAAAGCCTGGCTACCTTCATACCAGGAGGTCTACTATCTATCAGTCCTTGGAGGGAGGAGAGAATTATAATCAATATACTTTAAAAAACAAATCAATGACCTAAAACATCTTTTATATTTTTAAGGTTTGATACCTATGGAATTGCCAGGCTACAAGCACTGGGAAATGGGGGAATATCTTCTTTTCAGCAGGATGAAATTTCTGTTTCTAACCATCATGGGCCACAAGGTATTGGACTCGGAACAACTAACAATAGACCTGTGAATTTCCATGGCTCCTATATTTGAATTTGCTGTGGTATAAGACAAATGAAAATCAAAGCCACACAATCTAAGAGTCTATTCTTGCAAACCCTTCCTATGGCGCATAGTGATTATTAATGTGAGCAATCCTCTGGCTTCCATGGGACTACAAGTAGCAAGCTCTATAGACTGCAACAGGCCAAGATCTTTCTTTTGTACATGCAACTGTCAATGCATTAAGTAGGATTTTTGCACATTAGGCCAAAACAGAATTTGAAACTTCAGATTGTTATCCTGATGCATTCACCTTATATTTACAAGGGTATGACAGAAACTTGGTCTGATCGCTCTCTTTCAAAGGGCACATTAATACACATTGCAAAGACATTTTTTTTTTTTTTTATAAAGAAGCTCTAATGGTACTATATAAACTGAAAATTAGTCATGAAAAGAAATAAAACGGGTTATCTAGAAGCTATATATTTTTCTCTCACACGCTTTTTTAGAATCGAGTTCACTTTTTGCAGTGATTTATGCTTTCCTAATTATTTCATTAAAAATGGGTAGGGGAATGGGTTAAATACTTGCCATTATCAGTAACTGTTCCAAGATCTTCATTACAAATTATAGCAGATACGTAAATGATGCCTAGATGGTAGGTGTGTACGGAACATGAATGTAGCTAGTATTAGATTCTGCCTCGCTCCAGTTAGCTCAAATATATTCCTCAATAATATGTTGGAAAACAAACATAATTTAAGGCCAGAAGAGGCCACTATGATCATCAAGTCTGACTTAATTTATAATATAAGCCATGGGACTTCAAACAGTGATTCCTGGACACACTAATTAAAAAGATTAAGATAGGATCTGTCAATATTTGCCAAGTAAAAAAATGCATACGAGGTTAGGGCACTTATGAAATGTAATGACAACCTCCAGATTAAAGCTTATTTAAATACCACTGCATGCTACACTGTTTAGTTTCAAAATCAAAAATCTTTGTTGTTTCTATACAAGAACACATTTTATTTCTAAACTACATTTCAGTAACCACCAGAAAGTGACCAACAGGCTGGGAAGGGGGGAATTAGTCATGCAAATCCTATTAGTGGTAATGAAAGAAAGATTGATCTAAACATTTAAACCTAAGGATAGGATTTAAAGGCACAAGAATCCATCTGTCTCAGTATTTAGTACAGTGCAAGTGAAAATTACTAGTTATCTAGAGATAGTTACGAGTCAGGCATATTGGTGTAAATTAATGACAAACTGATCCTTAATCTTGACATTCCTCACCTAAAAACAAGTCAACCTTTGTCACTGAAGTGTTCATAATTCTCAGATGGAAGGCACTATACCATGTGTTCACAAAATATTATTTAAGGCATTATAAATAAAATTGTAGCAGAAATAATGAGAATTGACAAAAATAACGGGGGGGGGAGGGTGTGTGTGTGTGTGTGTGCGTGCCACAAACTTTAGAGATACTTTTCCAAGTAAGAGAACCTTGCAGTATGCAGAGTTACAGGATTTATAGAAGCCTAATAATTAGTGTCATAATAGCACATTGTGTGCATCCAAATATAGGCTGTTGTGTTTTTTTAAAGGGTGAATTTTTGACTCAACAGACCTTTAGAATAATTAAAGTGGAGGATGGAACTCTAGAGTCCGGAATTGTTAACAATGTTAATGTGAATATACCTGAAAAAATGTATTTACATCAAACAGTAATTATACAACGAACAGCAACAACAAAGCCTGATCACAGGCACCACAGAGAACATTTTCATTTGATTCTGTGTTAGGAATTTAAAGTCTTTTATTACTTTTGGTCTATATATCAGTTATTGTACATTTGCCTTAGAGTTCAGTTTTGTATTTTTATTTCATATTTATTGCTGTAGGATTACATATTTTAACACCTGCCTTGCTGCTAACTTGTCTCTCCGCTCAAAATAAAATTAAAATAATTAAAATGTGCATGTAATTAACATTAAGTTTTTAATGTATAATTCCTAAGTGGTCAGACAGATTTTTTGGAATAAAGGTCGTTACCACGAAGGTTAAGTTGACACTTTGAAAACTTCATCATGGAGCAAGTCCCTGTTCCGCTTCTGAAAATAGGAATCTCTGTCTAAGAGAATTACTATCCCTAGAACAACTTCCACAAACAACAAACAACGAAACAGTTTCCAGGAGACATTTTAATGTATGAACCAACAGGTTATGTTAACATGTGCAACATTTTATGCAGAGTTTGGCAGAGAAACTTCTACAGATGGTTTCAGGTAACAAGGAATCTCCCTCATTCTTCTAAGATATTTAAAACAAAACAAAAACATCTAAATCCATGCCTCTTAATTTTGTATCTACTGTACATATATATATATATATATATAGAGAGAGAGAGAGAGAGAGAGAGCACGAGCGAGCAAACAACTTAGTAGTTAACAACTTGTGCCAGTTACAATATTTCCATAGAGAGAAAAGAAAAAAAAAAACAAAAACCCACAAGTACATCACCGTTGTCAAAACCAGTGTTTTGGGTTTTTTTAAATCTAAATGTAGAATTGTATCCAACTTCAATATAGTTCCAGCTAACAAGATGCTCCCAAGCCACACCTATATAATTAATTTTAAACAGTGTTACACCTGATTCCCTTACTGCAGAAGAAGCAACTTGTACAGGTCTGCTTGAAATACATGAAAGGAACCCTTGTGCAGCTGTGTTGAATTCAGATGCTTATTTCTCAGTGGAAAAAGCCCTCTTCATTAATGGTGGTGGGGCTTTGCCAACATCAAACATCATTTCCAAAGGAGGGTTATTGAGACAGCACCAGTCAGGTATACGGCCTGTCTGACTGTAATATTCCTTGGACACTGAACGGCTTCCAAGTATGTCCTGAAGAGCTCCAAAAATGGCTCCTGCATTGTAAAACAAAATTTCACATTAGTTCTCATCACACTGAATTTCTCTTTCCCCTTCTCAGTTACGGGAATCTCCCCTAACTCCTTTTCAACCCACCAAAGAAGAGACAAAAGACTGAATATACTGGGTCTAATACCTTTCCCTCTTTTATGTATTTTATTGCTTCATTCCACACCCTTCATAAGTGACTGAATAAAAGACCCATATGGGCTTTATTGCCAGTAGTTTCCTGCCAGAGGCCTTTCCCTGAAGCTATAAAACTCCAAGTGCTTCAAACAGGTACCATCAATCCCATGGGTAAATAAAATTCCCCCAGAAACTAAGCACTATGGGAAACTCCTAGCTTGGCACAACGTGCATGAGAATAAGTTTGTACTACTCGTGGAGAAAAGTAAGCCTATGCTGGTTAACTGACTTCTCTTTCTGAGGAGGAGCTGCAGAAAGGCTGATGACATTCACAATATCAAACATTTGCAGTTTTGTGGCACTCACTTTCAACCAGGCTTACATTTATTAAATTTTGTTTCTCTAAAATTCTACTCTAGTTACGTACAGAGGCTTAGTTTATTAGCTGAAACGTACATACTATAAATTCAAGAATTCTTGTCAGAAGAAATCTTTAGCCACATGGAATCGCCATGAAATGCCTCTCTTGGCCCTTCTCTTTCCCTGATTTACAATACCGCATCCAAAACCCAACATGGGGCCTGAATATTCTGTGTATATAGCAGGTATCTGGGAGTTGCGCAGTGAGTTAGCAGCCTTAGCCTAGCCCATGATTGGCAGCTTTTAAGTCAATAACTGCCTCCCACCTTTTTTTTTTTGGGGGGGGGGGGGGAAATCAGGGCCCAACTCACTCTGCGTTCAGCTCTGACCCAGGCTGCGACTGCTCCCTGGCTGGCTGGGGCTAGCACTACCAATGCAGCAATTGGAACTCGCAGCGGTCCCTGCATGCCCAGGGGAGACACTGCAGTGCCAGTTGGAGAGGAGCTATGAAAAATCTGGCCCCATAGCAAATGACACCCTTGTCCAGCAAGTTTGTGCTTTGGATGGTTACTTTGTTGGTGCCACCACACGGCATGAATAGTGTACTGCACACCTGAATCAACAATTCCTGCCTTACACACCACCGCTTCAAATTTGATGTTGCTGCTTTTCAATGATCTGCTATGTGGTGTCATTAGTGGGGCAAATCTCCCGCCCTCCAAAACTCCAGGAGGAAGCTTTGCTCTACAGGACTTTGACACGAGGCACAATAACTACAAAGAGCTCAGATGCAGTTTACACTTAGCAACGTTTCAAAGAACTATTGTCATTTGCTCCTTCCAAATCCCCTTGTAAAGCCTTGCTTTTCCCTTCATACTTCTGACTAACCCGTTTCATTCTTACCTCCCAGCCAAGCCACACAGTTGGGTTTGGCAGGTGGAGTGTGAATTCTGAAGGTCTTAGTGGCAAGTGCTTCTTTGTATTTTGGTTTATCAACCAGGTACCTAATTTCAGCCATTAATCTGTGTAGGAATCCTGGCAACATAGCAGTGCCACCAATAACTACTAAATTCTCAGCCAGCTGCTTCCTGGTGTCTATTGGGCACTGATACAAAAGAAAATTGAAAATGTTTAAATGAAGTTATATACACAGCATTCAAAACATGTCAGAAATTTCACTCCTCTCTCTTTACCAAGTGACATAGATGGGTATTTCTGTTAACATAAGCACAAAATAATATACACTATGTGCAGCAATTCATTTGTGTTTTTATAGAGGCCTGATACCCCTCTCAAGGTGTCCCATGCTGCAGTGACCCTCTCCTGTAGCAGAAGCCTGACTGACTTATCCCTCCAGAGCCATTGCTTGCTTTGGTCAGAGGGAGTCACTAGAGAACAATGTAATTTGACAGGTTTCAGAGTAGCAGTCGTGTTAGTCTTCATCCGCAAAAAGTATAGGAGTACTTGTGGCACCTTAGAGACTAACAAATTAATGGATGTAGAAGCCCTCTACACCAACATTCCACACAAAGATGGACTACAAGCCGTCAGGAACAGTATTCCCGATAATGTCACGGCTAACCTGGTGGCTGAACTTTGTGACTTTGTCCTCACTCATAACTATTTCACATTTGGGGACAATGTATACCTTCAAATCAGCGGCACTGCGATGGGTACCCGCATGGCCCCACAGGATGCCAACATTTTTATGGCTGACTTAGAACAACGCTTCCTCAGCTCTCGTCCCCTAATGCCCCTACTCTACTTGCGCTACATTGATGACATCTTCATCATCTGGACCCATGGAAAAGAAGCCCTTGAGGAATACCACCATGATTTCAACAATTTCCATCCCACCATCAACCTCAGCCTGGACCAGTCCACACAAGAGATCCACTTCCTGGACACTACGGTGCTAATAAGCGATGGTCACATAAACACCACCCTATATCGGAAACCTACTGACCGCTATTCCTACCTACATGCCTCTAGCTTTCATCCAGATCATACCACACGATCCATTGTCTACAGCCAAGCTCTACGATATAACCGCATTTGCTCCAACCCCTCAGACAGAGACAAACACCTACAAGATCTCTATCATGCATTCCTACAACTACAATACCCACCTGCTGAAGTGAAGTGAAGAAACAGATTGACAGAGCCAGAAGAGTACTCAGAAGTCACCTACTACAGGACAGGCCCAACAAAGAAAACAACAGAACGCCACTAGCCATCACCTTCAGCCCCCAACTAAAACCTCTCCAACGCATCATCAAGGATCTACAACCTATCCTGAAGGACGAGCCATCGCTCTCTCAGATCTTGGGAGACAGGCCAGTCCTTGCTTATAGACAGCCCCCCAATCTGAAGCAAATACTACTCACCAGCAACCACACACCACACAACAGAACCACTAACCCAGGAACCTATCCTTGCAACAAAGCCCGTTGCCAACTCTGTCCACATATCTATTCAGGGGATACCATCATAGGGCCTAATCATATCAGCCACACTATCAGAGGCTCGTTCACCTGCGCATCTACCAATGTGATATATGCCATCATGTGCCAGCAATGCCCCTCTGCCATGTACATTGGTCAAACTGGACAATCTCTACGTAAAAGAATAAATGGACACAAATCAGACGTCAAGAATTATAACATTCAAAAAACCAGCTGGAGAACACTTCAATCTCTCTGGTCACTCGATTACAGACCTAAGAGTGGCTATCCTTCAACAAAAAAGCTTCAAAAACAGACTCCAACGAGAGACTGCTGAATTGGAATTAATTTGCAAACTGGATACAATTAACTTAGGCTTGAATAGAGACTGGGAATGGATGAGTCATTACACAAAGTAAAACTATTTCCCCATGTTACTTCTCCCCCCCACCCCACCCCCCACTGTTCCTCAGATATTCTTGTTAACTGCTGGAAATAGCCTACCTTGCTTGTCACCATGAAAGGTTTTCCTCCTTCCCCCCCCTGCTGCTGGTGATGGCTTATCTTAAGTGATCACTCTCCTTACAGCGTGTATGATAAACCCATTGTTTCATGTTCTGTGTGTGTGTGTGTGTATATCAATCTCCCCTCTGTTTTTTCCACCAAATGCATCCGATGAAGTGAGCTGTAGCTCACAAAAGCTTATGCTCTAATAAATTTGTTCGTCTCTAAGGTGCCACAAGTACTCCTTTTCTTTTTGCGAATACAGACTAACACGGCTGCTACTCTGAAACCTAACAAATTAATGTTAGTAATGTAATTTGAACTGTCCCAATACCTCTAGGCCAAGGAGCAAGGAACCAAAAACATTGGGAATTATTTAATGGGATCAATTTTTATAACAAGCTGAGCCCTAACTTGAAATAATTGTCTTAAAACATCCAAGTTTATTGCCCTAGCAAAGAATTACTCATTTGCAAACTTTGGTTCAAACAATATATTTGTAACTGCAGAAATGCATCTTTAAAATATACCTAAAATGAGATGTAGTTTACATTTGTATTGGTCAAACCCATATTCCATATTTTTTTTTCCTAACCAGACAAAGACATTTCTTCTTATGATAAGCTATCATGCCTCAAGAGAATTTCCAAGTCCAAATAAAAGACCTTAAAAGAGTGGGGGGAGTAATAAAAATGCTGATACCTCTTGAATTATAGCATTCAAATTTCTAAGAGTATACAATATGCTGTAGTTTCTCATCTTCTCTAAGCCATTCATGAGCCTGATTCAGAGAACTCTTACCCATACACGTGGTCCATACTTATAATCAGTGAGACTGCCCAAGTGAATGACAGTTTGTAAAACCAGGCTCTATGCAAGGTCACAGCAATGGATGCAACTATTTGTACTGGTAGAGATACCTGAATAAGTGCATCCAGTATTAAAGTGGCAACTGATTTCTCTTCATTATCCTGCTCAAACACTATTTCAACAACTGAGTCTCTGTTGACAAAACAAAACAAAGCAAGGAGCATTAGCAACAAACAACAGCCTACCAGTATGGTCTCATTGTTTCCTTGTGTTCCCCCAAGTGTCTGTTTCCACCTATTGTCTTTCATCTTTCAAAAAGTTTAGAGTCTTAGTGAAACAGGGACAGTTTTTGTTACATGTTAGTACAGCACCTAGCACAATGGGGTCTTCGTGCATGACTGGGGCCTCAAGGTGGTACCACAGGCTGTTATTATATTGTGAAGTTTTAGGGACCTCAAATCACAAGATCAAAGTGCAATGGTTCATTAATGCCCCTAAACACACAAATAAGTCTTACCAGCACACAACTAAGGCATCATTTCTAATGGTTTATTTCAATATTCAGGCATCTGGGCACTACTCTAACACAACAATAAAGTAATAATGCATTTTAGATATAGTATTTCTGACCTGATTGATCCAACTACATGCAGAATCTTCTCTCCATCTAGAGGGTACTCTACATCTGGAGGTGGTGAAGGACGCTAAAACAAAACACACATATCATCTGAAAGGCAAAAAAGAGATCTCCTTCCACTTTGAAGAGGAGGAGAAACATTTACTCTCCACCTACCTCAGCACTGCCATCCATGTTAAACTTTGCTGCCTGGATTTTCAGCCCACGCTGGAGATCACTCACAAAACAAGTACGGACTTTATAAAAGAAAAAATAAAGACTTTCTTTTAGATGCCTTAACTTCCCATTACCTTGGAGTAGCTTCAACACAGCTTGTGACTTCTATCCCTTTACTTAATGTACTTGGGATCAAATTCTACATTTTTATGTATGCAAGATATTGCTACTTCCTGTGAAATACTCTGACACTACTTATCAGAACTTAGGCTCTGGTTGGGATGCAGAATTCTAAAGGAAGTAGCATTCATACCACAACTATGCTGCACTAGAGAGGATTCTCTTTTTGAGGAACTAAATAGCTAGATTTAAAGTCCATGGAGTGTTATCAACTCTGCCTTTTTGTTGCCAGAAGGTGGAAAGGATAGTGTACTGCATTTGAATCAACAATTCCAGTCTTACACGCCACCATCTCAAATCGGATGTTGCTGTTTTCTAAATGGTCTGCTATTATATGGTGGTGTTAGTGGCGCATATCTCCTGCCCTCCAAAACTCCAGAAGGAGCGGAAGAGCCAAATTCCATTTGTATCTTTATTATAACAGAAATAACCATTCCAGCAAGTAACATCTTATATCTGGTTAAAAAAAATGGTGTCAAAAAAAGACAACCAATCAGAAAGCTGCATTTGTGTCCAGAATTTTAAAAAGCCATTTCCATGAATTAATTACATGTGATAAAATATTAGCAGTGTTTAAAAGGTATGGAGCATCTTAAGATATCGAGGTGCTTGACATGTGGTCTTTCCCCCTAGTTTGGCCCAACAGGTAGATACTATTTCTGTTAAGACTGGTTAATAAGCCATAGGAAACATTTCTTAAGTTCATCAACAATTTTTATTTTCTATTAAATGAGTTTCAAAGTGCTTTGGGATGAACTGCATCTAACGTGCTATAGAGAAGTTAGTATAGTTTTGTACAGACGTATGCCCAATTTTTTGAAGTGTAAATTTATTAAGTCGATTAATATTTCATATCTGATCCAATATTCCAACACGCCTTTTACATGCTATTTTCAGTTTTGGTGAAGCTATCATATTATGTGGCAAACACAGAGCACGCCTAGCTAAATCATTTTAAGCAAGAACTAACGATCTTTTAAGTCAGAATTTCTCTGGAGTAGTGGTCTTTTTGACCAGAAGCAACAGAAAGTTGATGTTGCCAGTTTGTGGAAGTTAAGTCTGCTATTAATCAAATGTAGGGTACATACTGAGTGTTTCTATAAACAGTCATCAGAAAAAAACAGAACACAAGTATTTAAAAATGCAATACCAAATTAACTTAAACTGCTGATGGATGGATGGATACATAAAACTACCCAATATCCTTACATTGCGTTTATATGCAAAAACATAAACACTCAGCTATATCTGGACCAATACCTCACGTCTAACCTCAGAAGATGGATGCAATATGACCCGCAGAACACCTACAATATGTACAGTACTTCAAGTTCTCCTGCCGATATAAGAAATATGACAAAAGTAATTTAAAACAACAGAATCCCATAAATTTACAGTGGCAGGATACTGTAAATGTAGTGACATTGTTAAGTTGATCTCTGGGGGAAAGCACAAAATAGGGTTTCTTGAAGTAAGAGTTTTACCTTTTATATCCTCTACAATGTCTTCTGGAACTGAGCCTAAAAATAGTTAATAGTTTAGTACAGATCTTCATTAAGTAAAAACAGAACTTGCAAAATCCAACTAATAATTGAAGAAGTGTGAATTTAGTACAGAAACTGCACAACAATAACTTTAAAAGATTTGCTAGAAATAAGCAACTTTACTTTCGGGGAAGAAATCTACATGAAAAAGAGAACCTGTCTTACATTTGGAACCAATGTAACATGCTCTTCTCACATTCAAAATGTAACAGACAAAGAATATAGCACCGACTTTATTTCAAACCAGTTAACAGTGGTTTGTCATGAAAGTAACATACTAATTAATTTTATCCTGGGAGAGGAGACATGGAAGCAGCAACATGTTAAACCTGGTGGACAAACATTAATTTATTCTTTTTGATGTTAGCAGCTTGAATGGAAGCAGAGAAGGAAGCGGAATTAACCCACCTTCCCCAGTATGATTACCTAAAAAGGAACACATTTAGGTTACATCAGAAATACACCTTACCCATCACTGATGAGAGTCTTTGTCCTTTAGCTACTCCTGTGTCAACAGTGCATTGCTCCAACAACTGATTCTCCAGCTCCCTAAAATGTTGTAAATATAAATTATATATATGTAGTAAAGTATAGTTACCACCCGCTACCGAGCCTATATATTTGCACCATGCCAGCGCTATGTTATTTACTTCCTTCAGTAACACTTTCTTTTAAAGAAAGACCGAAATAAATCCAATTTCTAAACTGTTATTTCCACAGTTCCCATCATATTTCCATGGCCACTACATGTTTGCAACTTTAGAATGGGATGGTAACACAACAGAGGTTATAATACAATTTAATTATATTATAATAAAGTAATTGACTAAAGATTAATTTTCACAATCAAATGGCATAATCAAGTGACAGAATCATCTTGGATGTATAACTGTAAACTTACTTGTGAATTGCTTTTCCTCCGAGGGGAAGGGCACCCCAGCAACTCAAAACTGGGATTCCCTCATATACCTACAAGCAGCTTAGGAAATCTCACTATAGTATAACGTGTTTTCCATCTGAAGACACAGGGATTGAAGGCATTTTTCTTCCTCCTTTCCCTGCATCAGTTATAAATATTTCCAATAGTCAATTCTGTCCAGAACTCTCATTAATGTGTAGTATGTGAGGGAGAAACACAGAACTGTCAAGCAACAGAACACAGATTATGTCTGTTCCTATCCCATCCTTTGCAAAGAGCATAGGTCTAGGGATTCTCATGTAGTAAATCAGGATATTGTGATATTCTCCGCTCTAAAACAGCAAGCCAGAATACTATGATCAAAGCTAAATTGCTGGTCTCCCTATTTTTGTCTATCATATTTCAAGTCTATAATAAAATTAGCTACTTCTGGTTATAGTTTTCCTGCTGAAGATTTGATTTCTGGATTATTATTCAAGGATACAGGCAGCACAAGACTTTCTGCGTATCCACAGTCTAAAACCATAGCAGAATTAATCCCAAGCGTCAGAAGAGACATCAAGTGACTTGGGGCAAACAACACGGAAGGAACCTATAATGAAACCAAAATGATAAATAAATTCAGTGCAAGAAAACTTGAAGTTTTATAATTTTCACTGCCCCCCAATTAAATATAAAAACCAAAGTCTGAACAATCAAGTACTGAACGGCCTAGTCTTAATTCAGGATTTAATCTAATATGATGATGACCAACTAAATACAGAAGCATACTCAAATTCATTCCCAACATCGCTACACGATGTCCACATATATGCTTAACAACACTGAATAGTAAGAGGATTGTAAGAAAAACAAGTACTGTGTATGGAACATAGCTTAGGTCAAGTCACAATTGACTACAGAAGGCCAAACATAGCTCTTCATAACATGCTGCGAAGACACGAAGAGGTGAACAAAGGAGACAAAAACTCATACAAGTTTTGATGCGTGGCCAGTGGGATCATGCTCTCCGCTGTACAAACACTGATTAAAAGCCAGTACTAGGAAGTGTTGTTCTCAGAGCAAATCAACAGCTCTTTTGGCCACAAAGATCACATTGCAATACAGGTAAGAAAGAGGGAACTCTAAAAGGAAATGTGGAAGAAGCAGCTCAGACCATATAGCTAGATGAGAGCCCCAGTCTTGCCCTAGATATCTCGCTCTCAGGGTGGTGACAACCCCTTCAGCAAATACCCTCCCCCGAACTCTGGGGAAAGAGAAAAGTAATTCCATAAAGCTTTTATTTACTGGCAACAGTACAGCGTAATTAGAACACAAGATAACTATTTAGAAATGCTGACCTTGTATCAAGTGTCACATGTATTTGGAACACCACTAATGGTGGCCCTACACACGAGGCTCACTTTACGTGGCTACCAGCAGGTTTGTTATCATAGAACCAGGCCTCAAAACCAAAGTACGAACCTCTCCCTGTCACCAATCATTTTGGATAATGTTTAAAGCAGCTCTGTGCTAAGTTCATTATCTGTCATCCTCACATTGCAAAGTAATCAAAAATGAAAGGCATTTCTCTCTCCTATTTTTTAACTTTCTGTAAACGGATTAGAAAATCCACTCACACTGCTCATCAAATTTAAGGCGAAAAAAAAGATTAAGTATACCAGGAAGGATTTATACAGAAATGTAATCTCTGACGGTTTAAAATTAGTTATAAAATTAGTCTGAGGAGGCAAACTACTTATTTGCATAGTCTTTACCAAAAAATCATAGCCACCTGACCTATTTGAACTGGAAGTTTATGGCCTCATCTTGCAAGACGTTTTCCATTGACACTAGGATAAAAATTAGATTCTGATCTAACAAAAAGATTGGTTATATGAAGGACATAAATATCAGAGAAGTTCTTATTTAAGTGAGTACAGCCAGAGTTTAGGTCACGTGCTAGACAAAGATATTGGCTTTTACCGTAAGACTTTATCAAAACTTGTGTTGAGAGAGAGCACTAAGAACTGTTTAAATATAGACTCAGGTTTCTGGCAGCACTCAGTGGGGATTATTGGTCCTGTCAAAAATGAGATTATGTGAGCTATTTTTTGCCAAGCACAAGTGAAAAAAAAAAAACCTATAGGTAATTGTTGCTAATATATGCTATTTAAATAACTGCTATTTAAATGAGTCAGGAAAAAATCCCACTGGTCTCAATCTCTCTGTCTTCCTCTTTTCACTTTCATTCTTTTCCTTTTATCCCCACTCCTTTGTCCATTACCACAAGTGCCAAGTAAAGCACTGGCCACTAGCACTATTGCTAACATCCTATTTAATTATTCTACATATCCTACATGACAGATGGTATTCACCCAAGAATTCTAAAGGCACTCATATATGATATTGCAGAACTACTAACTGTGGTATGTAACCTACTGCTTAAATCAACCTCTGTACCAGATGAATGTTGGATAGCTAATGTAACACCGATTTTTATAAGAGGCTCCAGAGGTGATCCTGGCAATTACAGGCTCGCAAGCCTAACTTCAGTACCAGACAAATTGGCTGAAAATATAGTAAAGAACAGAATTGTCAGACACACAGATGAACAAGATATGTTGGGGAAGAATCAACATGAACAGGGAAATCATGTTTCACCAATCTATTAGAATTCTTTGAGGGTAGTCAACAAACATATGAATAAGGGTGATCCAGTGGATATAGCGTATTTGGACTTTCAGAAAGTCATTGTCAAGGTCCCACACCAAAGGCGCTTAAGCAAAGTAAGCAGTTATGGGATAAGAGGGAAGGTCCTCTCATGGATCAGTAACTGGTTACAAGACAGGAAACAAAGCGTAGGAATAAATGTTTTTACAGTTGAGAGCAGTAAATAGTGGGGTCCTCCAAGGATCCGTACTGGGGCCAGCATTGTTCAATATATTCATAAAGGATCTGGAAAATGTGGTAAACAATGATGTGGCAAAGTTTGCAGGGGATATAAAATTATTCAAGACAGCTAAGTCCAAAGCTGACTGTGAGGAGTTACAAAGGGAATTTCACTAAATGAGGTGACTGGACAACAAAATGGCCAATTAAATTGAATGTTGATAAATACAAAGTCATTCACAATGGAAAACATAACCCTAACTATACATACAAAACAATGGGGTCTAAATTAGCAATTGCCACTCAAAAGAGAGATCTTGGAGTCATTGTGGATAGTTCTCTGAAAACAGCTTTTTTTATTGCTGCTGCACAGTGAGCAGATAACAAAATGTTGGGAACCATTAGGAAAGGGATAGATAATAAGACAGAAAATATAATAATGCCATTACATAAATCCATGGTATGCCAAAACCTTGAACAGTGTGTGCAGTTCTGGTTGCCCCTTCTTAAAAAAGATAGGTTAGAACTGGAAAACGTACAGAGAAAGGCAACAAAAATGATTAGGGGCATGGAACAGCTCTCATACGAGGAAAGATTAAAAAAGACTGGGAATGTTCAGTTTGGAAAATAGACAACTAAAGGGGGATATGATAGAAATCTATAAAATCATGAATGGTGTGGAGAAAGTGAATAAGAGTTATTTACCCTTTCACATAATACAAGTACGAGGGGTCACCCAATGAAATTAATAGGCAGCACATTTAAAACAAGCATAAGTATGTATTTCTTCACACAACACACAGTCAACCTGTGGAAATGATTGCCAAGGGATGTTGTGAAGACCGAAAGTACAACTGGGTTCAAACAAGAATAAGATAAGTTAATGGATGATAGGTCATCAATGGATATTAGCCAAGAAGGTCAGGGACGCAACCCCATGATATGAGTGTTCCTAAACCTCTGACTGACAGAAGCTGGGACTGGACGACTGGGGATGGATCACTTGATAAATTCCCCTGTTCTCTTCATTCCTTCTAAAACAGCTGGCACTGGCCACTATCAGAAGACAGGATACTGGGCTAGATGAACCACTGTCTGACACAATATGCCCATTATTATGTAATCAATTAAGACAATGAATGCCAATAGCTATGTAATACACATACCTCAAAATACTTGAAAAGAACTCTAGTGAGTGTCTCTCTGAAGTGTGAGGGGCATAGCACAGATTCCACTATTACAACGCGGCGATCTCTGGGATTCACCAGCAGATGTCTGGAAAACAGCACATATATTTGTAAAGAAGCATAAATTGAGACTAGTATGTTAAATTTAAGCGTCTCTTATGGGACCTGATATGTTCCTTCAAGTTTTTTAACTACTTCTTTTGAAAGTTAATTCAGTCAAAATCATAATAAATAATAACGTGCACTCAGATAGCACCTGCCACCACACATCTCAATGCATCTTACAAGGAAGCTTAACAACACTCTGGGAGGTAGAGATTATTCCAGATTTACAGATTAGGAAACGGCGGTGCAGGCCAAGGTTACAGTCTTGTCTACAAACGGATTATGTACTTCTAAGTGTATTGGTCTGTGTGCAGGCCATCCCTCAGTGACTTGTCCAATGCCATGGTGCATTTGTAGAAGACCTAAGAATATGACCCAGATCTCCTGACCCACAGTCCTGTGCTTCAACCTCTAGCCCATCATCCCTCAAAAAGTTAGAAGAAAAAGGGGAACAATTTGCATTTTCTCAAAACGATAATAAAACCATCTTCTAGTTGCAGAAGAACGTGTCCCCAGCATTGTTAGGATATAGATATTCAGGCCTGTCTGCAAAGGCCTATACTCTAAGAATTTCGGTGTATTCTTATCACTTAGCTAGTTCTAGAAGTATAAAAGAAAGAATCAAAATCACTGTCTGCCGGTGTAAGGTCCTTCTCTTACTGTGATAGTCCGAGGCCCTGTGCTTAGGCTAAGATCTTTGGCTAAGCAGCAGAGGCAGCCATAAGCTGGGAAGCGACCGGTCACCTCCTCACATTCCAAACTAGTCACACTGAAATCAGGTGCTATTGGGCTGTTAGGATACAATCCTGTCCTGATTGTGCCTATCACCTCCAGAGAAAGAGAAATGCCTAGAAAATGTAAAAGAAAACTTAGTTTGATAGCATCCTGTCTGGCAAGAACTCACTTATCAATAGCTGGGATGTGAAATCCTCACTTCTGTATTGTTTTGTCATAGAATCATAGAATATCAGGGTTGGAAGGGACCCCAGAAGGTCATCTAGTCCAACCCCCTGCTCAAAGCAGGACCAAGTCCCAGTTAAATCATCCCAGCTAGGGCTTTGTCAAGCCTGACCTTAAAAACCTCTAAGGAAGGAGATTCTACCACCTCCCTAGGTAACGCATTCCAGTGTTTCACCACCCTCTTAGTGAAAAAGTTTTTCCTAATATCCAATCTAAACCTCCCCCATTGCAACTTGAGACCATTACTCCTCGTTCTGTCATCTGCTACCATTGAGAACAGTCTAGAGCCATCCTCTTTGAAACCCCCTTTCAGGTGGTTGAAAGCAGCTATCAAATCCCCCCTCATTCTTCTCTTCTGCAGACTAAACAATCCCAGCTCCCTCAGCCTCTCCTCATAAGTCATGTGCTCTAGACCCCTAATCATTTTCGTTGCCCTTCGTTGTACTCTTTCCAATTTATCCACATCCTTCCTGTAGTGTGGGGCCCAAAACTGGACACAGTACTCCAGATGAGGCCTCACCAGTGTCGAATAGAGGGGAACGATCACGTCCCTCGATCTGCTCGCTATGCCCCTACTTATACAACCCAAAATGCCATTGGCCTTCTTGGCAACAAGGGCACACTGCTGACTCATATCCAGCTTCTCGTCCACTGTCACCCCTAGGTCCTTTTTCGCAGAACTGCTGCCGAGCCATTCGGTCCCTAGTCTGTAGCGGTGCATTGGATTCTTCCATCCTAAGTGCAGGACCCTGCATTTATCCTTATTGAACCTCATTAGATTTCTTTTGGCCCAATCCTCCAATTTGTCTAGGTCCTTCTGTATCCTATCCCTCCCCTCCAGCGTATCTACCACTCCTCCCAGTTTAGTATCATCCGCAAATTTGCTGAGAGTGCAATCCACACCATCCTCCAGATCATTTATGAAGATATTGAACAAAACGGGCCCCAGGACCGACCCCTGGGGCACTCCACTTGACACCGGCTGCCAACTAGACATGGAGCCATTGATCACTACCCGTTGAGCCCGACAATCTAGCCAGCTTTCTACCCACCTTATAGTGCATTCATCCAGCCCATACTTCCTTAACTTGCTGACAAGAATGCTGTGGGAGACCGTGTCAAAAGCTTTGCTAAAGTCAAGAAACAATACATCCACTGCTTTCCCTTCATCCACAGAACCAGTAATCTCATCATAAAAGGCGATTAGATTAGTCAGGCATGACCTTCCCTTGGTGAATCCATGCTGACTGTTCCTGATCACTTTCCTCTCCTCTAAGTGCTTCAGGATTGATTCTTTGAGGACCTGCTCCATGATTTTTCCAGGGACTGAGGTGAGGCTGACCGGCCTGTAGTTCCCAGGATCCTCCTTCTTCCCTTTTTTAAAGATGGGCACTACATTAGCCTTTTTCCAGTCATCCGGGACTTCCCCCGTTCGTCATTATAGTTCCCACTTTGCTATTGTTTGTCTGTATAATCTCTGTCTGGTTCTGTGATTGTTCCTGGCTGCTGTACAATTAATTTTGCTGGGTGTAAACTAATTAAGGTGGTGGGATATAATTGGTTACATAAGCATGTTACAATATGTTAGGATCGGTTAGTTAGATTTCAGGAAAATGATTGGTTAAGGTATAGCTAAGCAGAATATATAAGTTTTAATATATAGTCTGCAGTCAATCAGGAAGTGGGTGGGTGGGTCTGTGTGGGGGAAATGGGAGCAGGGAATGGGGGTGGGGAAATTGGAATCATGTTTTGCTAAAGGGGGAAATGGGGAAAGGGACACAGGTAAGCCTCTGTGGTGTCAGAGCTGGGAAGGGGGACACTAAGGAAGGAAACTGGAATCATGCTTGCTGGAAGTTCACCCCAATAAACATCGAATTGTTTGCACCTTTGGACTTCGGGTATTGTTGCTCTCTCTTCATGTGAGAAGGACCAGGGAAGTAAGTGGGTGAAGGAATAAGCCCCCTAACAAGCATGCCAAAGACTTTGGATCAGAAACAGAACAGCACTGGTAGAGGACAGAAAGAAAACCAATAATGCTTGAGGGAGTGAGGCAGTGAAGTCCAGTAACAAAAGTAATGTCTGCCCATAACAGGTGTCAAGTCATTCTGTATGTGGATGTGAGTGGGACATGAGAGTACCAAATCTAAGTTCATGAGGACATTTATACCAAGGGGAAGGAATGTTCTATTCAAGTAAAATAAATAAATAAATAAATAAATCTACAGATTTCAGTGATCCCATCAGGCAAATTATAAATCTCAGATTTTGAACATTTGGATCCAGACTTCCAAGCCCTTGTTCACATCAGGTCTGGTTTTTCCATTTACCTCAATGGGCTTTGAAGTCCTATGAGCACCCCACTGAAATCAGTGCAACTCAACAGAAGAACAATAATTTTCAGGCTCAAGCAATTTGTGATTATGTCACAATTAAATGGTTGCTTTATTTATTTAGATGTTTTTAAACAATAAGATACATATCCAAGGCTCTAGGTGCTTATCACACATTCACAACACAATTCAAATTTTAGCAGCATTAAATAAGTGTTTCAGCAAGAGCTCAGCCAGCCAGCCGTCTCCTTCCCATCCTTTTATCATTCAGGAAACATAACATCAGCCTTCTCCAGAACCCCTATAAAAACAGACATCTTTTGCAACATGCTCAAACAAAAGCAGCTAATCAGATAAAAATATCCCAGTGCCTCTTACCTGAAATACAGCATGTGAATAAATTCCTTCAGATATGAATACAACTCTTCTGTATTAATATTATACTGAACGACTTTGATAGGCTGCAAAAATAAAAATTTATATTAAAATATCTATAGCTAGTAAACAATTCAAAAGATATTGATTTTAAGAAGCATCATTTTCCATTGTTTGATTTATTAACGTACATAACAAAATTATCCTACAAATTATTTTACTTGAATCAATTTTCAAATTTTTTTTCTTTAAAACTTGTCATCAATTTTAATGTGTTACCTTAGGAATGTCAGGTTTCTTTATTTCACTAGGAATAATGCATCTTGGTCCTGTTTCTCCTGCAAAACCACATCTAAAGAAAAATATTTAAAGTTAACTAATTACATATATGTATTTCACATTTAAAAACTGCCAAGAAATTAATGATCTGGTATTTCAAATAGTAAAAGTGTATTTGATAATCAAAACAATGTAATCTGTACAATTTTTTTTAAAGTCCATAGAGGCGTTTTATGTATGATTTACTAGGGCCATGTCTACACTGCAGACTTCTGCCAGCATAGCTAGGTTAGCTAGTGGGGTCAAGGGGTGTGATCCCCGAGTAACATAGCTGTGCTTGCAAAGGACATAGTGTAGATGCTACACTTTTACTGGTATAGCTTGTAGGGGTTGGTTTTAATATACTGGTACAAAGCACAGCATCACCAGTATAGCTGTGTACACACTAGGAGCGCTTTGCCAGTATAGTATACTGGTATTCTTATATTGGTAGAGCGCTCATAGAGTAGACTCAGCCAATGTAGCGAGTTCAAATTAGCAGGATTCCAAGCCAAGATTTAGAATAGCTAGTCAAGTTAACTTTTCATAAACAGGTCATATACAAAAGGACAGCAAATTCTAAAGATTAAACAGAAAAAATAGATACCCTAAGGATGAGGTTTTAGAAGTTCCCAATTCTTTACATTTCTTTTGTCTCTTTTGAAATAAATATTAGAAGTTCAAGCACAATTTGGTAGAAAGCCTATCCATGATTTCAGAATTTAATGTTTTTAAAGTAAAGAGGTCAATAAATATATTTTATCTTGATATTCTGATACCATGAATGCATTAACAATTTCCTTCTATCAGTTTCTTGAATGGGGACTATTCTAGAGAAAAATGGCCAGACTGAGAATATCAGTATTTATACATATGTAGAGGATTTAACAAATCCTTACTATAGTGTTATTTTGATTATATATTTAAACCCCAATACTGCAATCAAATCCACACCACAGACTCTTGCACCTGCAAGGATCTGATTGCAGAACTAGGGCCTTAATTTTTAATAATCATATACTGTCATGTGGAAATCAGCACCATCTGATCAAAAGATCGGTGTGATTAAGGTCACAATCCTACAACTGCCTCCACATGGGAGCTCATGCTCCGGCACGGAGCCCCAGTGATAGTCCATCCAAGCATCTGGCAACATAGAGGCAGGTGAAAAATTGGGCCTAATGTAGTACAGCCACAAATGTGACATAAATGTAAACAAATGACTCTGTTGCAGTTATAGGGTTCAATGTCGCAAACATTGCAGGAATAAAAATTACTCCTCCAAGTAGGTCCACTGAAACCAATGGAACTACTCATGTTAATAATATAGTCACTTGCTTAACAGTTCGCAAGATCAAGCCCATAGTTATCTTCTTATTTTAAACTGAATACTGTGCAAGCAGAAGACACTAGCATAAAAAAGAAAGGATCTGGAATTTGGCACTGATAATATAAAAAAGGACACTTTTGGGTGGGAGACAGAAGGGGGTATAAATAGTTTCACATTGCAGGTATCAGACATTTTCTTTTGTAAACTGGTCTAAGAATCATTCAACTTTCACATTTTGATTTTTCTTAGTTATGAAGTGAAAGGTAAAGCTTACATTTAGGCTTTATTTAGACTAGAGAAAAAAGATGCGTGTGTATTTTTAATCAAGTTAGTTAACACAATTTGTCTACAATAGGTGCTAAGGGGTGTTTCAAATCATGTTAGTTAGGTTTGATCAAAAAGGAAAAATAAAACCTAGTATATAGAAGGCTTCAAATAAAAATCTCTAAAGATATGAAGAAAGTTTCTCAATATATTAATTTCAAAATGAATCAGACATCACATTTGAAAACTAAATTAATTGAGTAATGACCACTTTCAATTGAAACTGTTCACTATTTAGAATAGCAGGGACTGTTGAAACAACTGAATACACTTTACTATCCAAGCTAATGACTACAGGCACAACTTTTCTCCCTTTGAAGTCACCGGAAATTTCACCATTGACTTCAGTAGGAGCAGGATAGGGTATGGGGATAATGATATTAGCCTCCGTTGTAAAGTGCTTTGAGATCTGCTATATAAGAGCTAGATAGTAGGACTGGTAATTTTTATATATTGAATCCTGAAAGACGCAGCCAAATTTAGTTCAGAACCTCAAGAACAGACTTCATGGATTAGTCCAACTGCCTGAACTGGTCTCGTCTACTAAAACTAATCAGCTTAGTTTTACTAAAGCATAAACTCACATATAATAGGTATTTGATGAAAGAAAGCATGCTTTACATAATAAATTCTAAGGTGTTTGTGTCAAAATATTTTACAACGGTATCTTCAAGTGACTCTGTTCTCAGTTTAGCCATAATCCTGCAAGCTATTTTACATGGTTTGACAGCTGAATGCACACACAGCCCCACTGACTCAGGGTTCAGATGCTCAGTTTACAGACTCTGGAGCTTCTAAAAGAAACATCTTTGTGCCATAATTATTCAAGCCTCACTCCCAAGCATGTTCTGTGAAGTGCTGAGTGGCCTCACCTTGGGAATTCATAGAATCATAGAATATCAGGGTTGGAAGGGACCCCAGAAGGTCATCTAGTCCAACCCCCTGCTCAAAGCAGGACCAAGTCCCAGTTAAATCATCCCAGCCAGGGCTTTGTCAAGCCTGACCTTAAAAACCTCTAAGGAAGGAGATTCTACCACCTCCCTAGGTAACGCATTCCAGTGTTTCACCACCCTCTTAGTGAAAAAGTTTTTCCTAATATCCAATCTAAACCTCCCCCATTGCAACTTGAGACCATTACTCCTCGTTCTGTCATCTGCTACCATTGAGAACAGTCTAGAGCCATCCTCTTTGAAACCCCCTTTCAGGTAGTTGAAAGCAGCTATCAAATCCCCCCTCATTCTTCTCTTCTGCAGACTAAACAATCCCAGCTCCCTCAGCCTCTCCTCATAAGTCATGTAGCCTCTCCTCATAAGTCATGTCAGACTCAGACTCAGACTCAGGCTTGAGCACCTCATAGGCCTGAGCTCTTAAAAACATGGATTAAACCAGGGGTCGGCAACCTTTCAGAAGTGGTGTGCCGAGTCTTCATTTATTCACTCTAATTTAATTTTCGCTGAGGCTGCGTGCGCATTCAACTCTCAAACCATGTATTATTTGCCAGTAATACATTTTAATGTTTTTAGAAGATCTCTTTCTATAAGTCTATAATATATAACTAAATCATTGTTGTATGTAAAATAAATAAGGTTTTTAAAATGTTTAAGAAGCTTAATTTAAAATTAAATTAAAATGCAGATCCCCCGGACTGGTGGCCAGGACCCAGGCAGTGTGAGTGCCACTGAAAATCAGCTTGCGTGCCGCCTTTGGCACGCATGCCATAGGTTGCCTATCCCTGGATTAAACTATAATTCCAAGTTAACATACAATGTTTTATTTTACAAACACAGATTCAATATCGAAGTCCAACCCCACAACCAGAGCTATTAGGTTGTATTCAACACTTTAAGGGGCAATTGCCATGGCACTTGGGTACTATAAGTAAATAGAAACTAAGGCCCCGGTCCTGCAAACACTTATGCATGTGCATAACTTTACTCATGCAAGTAGCCCCACTGACTTCTCACATAACACAAGAACTAGAGGTTACCTGATGAAATGAACAGGCAGCAGGTTTCAAACAAACAACAAAATATTTCTTCATACAATACACAGTCAACCTGTGGAACTTGTTGCCATGGAAACTTGTAAAGCCAAAAGTTTAACTAGGTTCAGAAACGAACTAGATAAATTCATGGAGGACAGGTCTATCAATGGCTATTAGCCAAGATGGTCAGGAATGCAAACTTGTGCTCCGGGTGTACCTAAACCTCTGACTGCCAGAAGCATCTGGCATTGGCCACTGTCGGAGACAGGATACTGAGATAGATGGACCATTGGTCTGTCCCAGTATGGCTGACCTTATATTCTCAAATAAGGGTTGGCAAGTTCAGGCCAGCACTGTGTATTGCCTCCTTTAATCTCTCAAATCATGCTCAAAACAATCCTACTGTTCACATACACATGACTAATTAAAGAGACAATGCTGGGTAGCTTATGTCCAAAACTGAACTCTAAACAGTTAGAAAAGTTTTACACCATTATTAACAGCAATGTTTAAAGATATTTATTGTTCAAATCCAAACTTTCACCTATAATATATGCAACCCAAACATCACGGTATCATAGTGCTAGTGCAGGAGAGCCAGATGAAGTGAGCTGTAGCTCACGAAAGCTTATGCTCTAATAAATTTGTTAGTCTCTAAGGTGCCAAAAGTCCTCCTTTTCTTTTTGCGAATACAGACTAACACGGCTGCTACTCTGAAACCTGAGTAGTTTATTATCACTATCCAAGGTACGCCTAATAGAACAAGTAAACAATGGCAAAGCATGTGTAATATTTTGTTTAAATTTTAATAATTTAAAGTGTTATTAACAATCAAGGGGTGGAATTTTTTCTTATATAAATTATTTTTAAATCTGACAAGATCTGTTTAATAAATTAAACATCCCCTGGAATCAGAAGAGATAGAGGGTGGGGGTGGAAGAAAAATCAGGATGTGGAACTGCAATTAACACTAAAAGATCGTTCGGCATCTGGATTAGGAGTAATGACGTCATTATTTGTACAGGTATTTAGAGAAACAAGGCGGATGCGGTAATATCTTTTATTGGGCCAACCTGTGTTGGTGAAAGAGACAAACTTTCAAATTTACGGAAAGCTCTTTCAGGCCCCATTCACAGAGTCAGCTATTTTAAGCCCAGAAAGGACCATTAAGATCATCTAGACCGATCTTCTACATAGCACAGGCCAAAGAACCTCTCCCGTCGATTTCGGCATCAAGCCCATCACTTGAGCGTGTGCTACTGCATCTCTCTCTCTCCGAGACATCCAGCCTTAAGGCAGGGTCAAGACGTTCATCGCCACGGTACGCGAGTGCCAGGCCGCAGGGCAGGGCTGTTGCGCCTCCTTTGCGATGGTGACAGACCAGTCGGGCGCCGGTCAGGGCTGGGCCCGGCCTGACGCGTGGTGGGGACACAGCGCTCAGAGGGCAGGAAATGGTGGACACATCCCCGCCCGCGCTGCCTTCACTAGATGCCGGGGAGACAGGGGCGGCCCCCACCTGCACCCCTTACATGGGCATCGTGTGTGTGTGGGGGGGAGGGGGAGTCAGCCCGCAGCGAGACCCGGGACCGCCGCAGCCAGCCGGGCCACTCACTTGGTGAAAGATTCTCCCAGGTCTATCACCACCGCCGTCTTCTCCCCGCCGCTCCCCAGGCCCTCGTACAGCGGCATCGCCACCGGCCGCAGAGAGCAGCGCCCGGCCGCCACCCCAACAAAGGGGCCTTCCTCACTGACCGGCGCAGGCCCCGCGGGCAGCGGGGGCCTTCTACACAGGCTGGCGCAGATCAAGGCTGCCCCCGATCATGCCTGTTCTCAGGTTTAATCCCTTTCTCGGGGCTTGACACTTTCAGCGGGAGCTAAGGTCATTCTGCTCGTCCCCTTCTTCCTTCCCGGCGCTAGAAACTGTACGGCTCTGGCCTGAGCTGTTTTCAGGCACGCAGTAGTCACCTTACCAGGGGCTATGTGTAGGGATGGGGGAAAGGCGGACAGAGAGAGCAAGAGATGGCTTTGGGGAAGGGTGCTGGGGGTGAAAGAGAGAGAGGGCCCTTGCAGGAGGGGATGACGAGGGGGGGTGCTGGGGATGAAGGATGGAGAGGTCCCTGGGGGAAAGTGATGGAGGATGGCTGTTTTGAGGACTAAGACCCAAGCAGGAGAGAGGGGGGTGATGGTGATTCATGGGGTGAGAGATTGTGTTTGGAGACTGGAGTACAGGGTCCTGTTAACCTCCTTTGTCCCCGCCCCTACAGTGGGGTAGAGAGAGGACAGAGAGGGATGATCCGGGTTGAAGAGCTTTGATTTGATTTGATAGTAATAAACGGGGTGGGGGAGTCAGTGTGCTAGTGGTCAGAGCATGAGACTGGAAGTCAGGACTCCTGAACGCTGTTATTCCTGGCCCTCACTCTGGGATCTTGGGAATGTTTCACTTTCCTATTTAGCATTCAGGAAGAGTTGTTGAGCTTAATTAACGTAAGCAGCATGTTTTGAAAGCTCAGGTGAAAGGTGCTATATAAACACAAAGCATTGTATATATGCAAATGCAACTCCCATTTCAACCTTATAGGATGAAAATAGAAATAGTGTTGCCAGTTCTTACAATTTTACCACAAGTCTTGGACTGTTTGATGTTTTTCAACCCTGGAATCCTGTGATTATATGAAACTTTAAACTTTCATTTTTAAAAAAAGTAAAAACTAAGTTTCCGTCCCTCACAGTTGTAGAGAAAAGCATGAAAATGTGAACCCTCCGTGCTCAAAACTCAGAAAGCAAATTGTAAAAAAGATATATTATTTTTAAGATCTCATGATTGGTAAGCCAATCTCATGATTTTTAGGATCTGGCATGATTTTTGAATGCTTGGGTTTGACAATGCTACAATAATATTATTTCATGGTATTATGATTCAGTAATATCAGCAATATATTATCATACTAACACAATGTTAGAGAACAGATTTATTTATATATGTATGTATTGGCTAGAATTTATGTCTGTGTGACAATCCTTACAGTAAATTATTTTTTGTCATTGATTGTGTAATTTGGTAATATAGAAAACTATGCTGGCAATACAAGTTCAAAACAACTGAAATAAAATGTGGCAGCTAATCCACTGAATGCCCAAATTTTCTGGTCACTGCAGCTACAGAAACTGCTCCCTGTTCCGTTTACTCACTAACCCCTTCTCTGACACCCATGAAATAACACCTTAGGCCTTTTGGGGTAGAGTGTTTGATTCAGCCCTGCTCAATATGCACAAATAGTAGACTGACCTACAAAAAGGAAGGTGGCCCATTAGGTAGGGTGCTTGTTAAGTACTTAGGTTCAAATCCCTGCTCTGCTGCAGACTTTGTGCCGTCCTTGGGAACATCACTTTGTCTCTGTGTCTCCATTCCTCGTTTTTTGGGGATAAAACACTGCCCTACCTCACAGCAGAGTTGTGAGGATAAATACACTAAAGTTTGTGGGGTGTGCAGGAACAATAGTTTTAAGGAGCAGATAACTACCAAAGATAGCCAAAGAACTTTCCCTGAATCTAGAGATTCTCTAGCCAAATATAGGTTAGCTAGGGAAGAACCGAAAATGATTTTGGCCTAAATGTATGAGGACTCTCCTTAGGTGATAGCTTCATTCCCCTCAGACAGAAGAGAAACAAAATACCTCATCAGGCCAAAGAACCGTTCTTCCACTTCCTCTCAAAAACAACAAGCAGATTGGTAGGAGAAGACAGGGACTCCCAGATACTCTGACAGCAGAAGTGGGACAGGCTACCCTGCCCTCACCTGCATCCAGCAGGACTGTGTTTCCTGGTTTTGATGGGCTGAGGTTGGGAGGTGAAGTATTCTGGGAGTTGGCATAGATACATAGATACTAAGGTCAGAAGGGACCATTCTGATCATCTAGTCTGACCTCCTGCACAATGCAGGCTACAGAATCTCACCCACCCACTACTGCGAAAAACCTCACCTATGTCTGAGCTATTGAAGTCCTCAAATCGTGGTTTAAAGACTTCAAGGAGCAGAGAATCCTCCATCAAGTAATCCATGCCCCATGCTACAGAGGAAGGCGAAAAACCTCCAGGGCCTCTTCCAATCTGCCCTGGAGGAAAATTCCTTCCCGACCCCAAATATGGCGATCAGCTAAACCTTGAGCATATGGGCAAGATTCACCAGCCAGATACTACAGAAAATTCTTTCCAGGGTAACTCAGATCCCACCCATCTAGTATCCCATCACAGGCCATTAGGCCTATTTACCGTGAATATTTAAAGATCAATTAATTACCAAAATCACATTATTCCATGATACCATCTCCTCCATAAACTTATCGAGTTTAATCTTAAAGCCAGATAGCTCTTTTGCCCCCATTGCTTCTCTTGGAAGGCTATTCCAAAACTTCACTCCTCTGATGGTTAGAAATCTTCATCTAATTTCAAATCTAAACTTCCTGGTGGCCAGTTTATATCCATTTGTTCTTGTGTCCACATTGGTACTGAGTTTAAATAATTCCTTTCCCTCTCTGGTATTTATCCCTCTGATATATTTATAGAGAGCAATCATATCTCCCCTCAACCTTCTTTTAGTTAGGCTAAACAAGCCAAGCTCCTTGAGTCTCCTTTCATAAGACGAGTTTTCCATTCCTCGGATCATCCTAGTAGCCCTTCTCTGTACCTGTTCCAGTTTGAATTCATCCTTTTTAAACATGGGAGACCAGAACTGCATACAATATTCCAGGTGAGGTCTCACCAGTATCTGTATAATGGTACTAAAACCTCCTTAACCCTACTGGAAATGCCTCTCCTAAAAGCATTAGCTTTTTTCATGGCCATATCACATTGGCGGCTCATAGTCATCCTATGATCAATCAATACTCCAAGGTCCTTCTCCTCCTCTGTTACTTCTAATTGATGCATCCCCAGCTTATAACTAAAATTCTTATTATTAATCCCTAAATGCATAACCTTACACTTCTCACTATTAAATTTCATCCTATTACTATTACTCCAGTTTACAAGGTCATCCAGATCCTCCTGTATGATATCCCGGTCCTTCTCTAAATTGGCAATATCTCCCAGCTTTGTATCATCTGCAAATTTTTTTAGCACACTCCCACTTTTTGTGCCATGGTCAGTAATAAAAAGATTAAATAAGATTGGTCCCAAAACTGATCCCTGAGGAACTCCACTGGTAACCTCCCTCAAATTAAGGTTTAGATTTTAACTGCATAAAAGGAAATTCAGAGTTAAGTTTCCCTCAGCAGTCTTAATTTTTTCTCCCTCACATTATAGGAGAGTGCCAACTCTGCTATAGTAAGGTTGACCTCACATTCTTTTTAAAGGTGAACTATTCTAAGGGCTCTAAAATCTACAGGCTTAAATACATTGTCTTGAAATTTGCTATGCCTTATGGGTAAGGCTAAGGTTTTGTCATGGATATTTTTAGTAAAAGTCAGAGTAAAAAAATTTTTAGTAAAAAACAGAGGGATCACTGGCAAAAAGAAAAAAAATCACAGAAGCAGTGACCCGTCCGTGACTTTCACTAAAAATATCCATGACAAAATGGGGAACTGCAGGTCCCCACACCGCCTGAAAAGGGGCAGCTGTGCAGGGGCTAGGAGCCGCCTGTGGCAGCTGGGGACTGCAGGGTACCCCTGGCACCTGCAGCTTTGGGGTCCCCCACTGCTCATGGGGGCTGGGAGCTGTGGGGTGCCCCCGTCAGTGGTGGCTGAGAGCTCGAGGGTTCCCCTGCCGCCTGCAGTCACCGGGACTTGAGGGTTCCCCCGCAGCTGCTGCACTGGGAGCTGCAGGGGTTCCCCCACCGTGGCCAGGAGCTTCACAATTCCCCACTGGCAGTAGCAGCCGGGAGTTTGTGGGTTCCTCTGCTGCCTGGCAGCTGGGGGCTCAGGGCTTCCCTCACCACAAAGCAGCCAGGAGCTGGGGGTTTCTCCCGCCAGCAGCCAGGGACTCGGGTGCCCTCTGCCAGCAGGGACTTGGGGGTTCCCCCACTGCCCACAGAGTTTGGGGGTTCCCCCACTACCAGTGGCAGCTGAGAGCTGTGGGTTACCCTGCTGCCCGCAGTGGCTTGGAGCTCCGGGGCTGCCAGAGGCACCCAGGTACCCTGCAGCTCCCGACCACCCCAGGCTGAAGTCACGGATTCTAGAAGTTCCGTGACCTCCATGACTAAATCGTAGCCTTACTTATGGGGGTGCTGGGTAATATTAATGGTCCATATCTGAAGTCATTTGAGCAAGAGTTTCCTGAGATACAGCCCCTGTAAAAACAGCATTGTTCAGACTCAACTTAGTTCTTCTAAGGTTTTTTATGAATGCCTGGGGCTCAAGCTATGGCTCTGATCATTCCCCAAATTATCTCAGTCACTTGACATTTATCTCAGCTAGTGCATGGCATTCACTGGCTATTTAGGGAAGCAATACTGAAAAAGTTACTAATCTTTTGGAGTTTGGATCTAGAGATTGGCTCATGCCCAATGGCCAAGCCAAAGAGACTGAAGGATCCATATGAAACAAGATTAGGGCTCTACTGAAGAAGAGAGTTTCCAGGCAGGCTTTTGTTACATTAACTGGATGGTGCCAGGTGACATCCAGTGACCACTGAACCTGAGCTGCACCCATGCACTGTGAGTTCATGGCAATTTTCAGAGAATGTGTCTTGTGCTCATAGGGTGACCAGACATTCCAATATTATCGGGACTATCCTGATATTATGGGATTTGTCTTATATATAGAACTATATCCTCCCACTTTCCCCTCCACCCCAAAAAAGCGTCCAATTTTTCACACTTGCTATCTGGTCACCATATGTGCATATTCCTTGCATTTTTCAGGGTTCCTTTTGTAAGTTTTGCCCTGATACCAAAATGTATGGTTTGGGTGGTATTTTAAAGTGTTTTAAAATCCACATTCAGATTCTGGTTTTACTTCAGAAGTTTTATCGAAGAAATTAGAGAGAAGATGACAGACAGGATAATGTCGTCATATTTCCTGAATGATGGCATTGAGTGTGATCAAAGAAAAGCAAGTCTCTGGGTTATTTGGTCAACATAGACCCCCTAACATGAGCTATTCTTAACATTTTCAGATGTTTATAACTTTTTTGGTGCAGAGCGAGGGCATATGTGGAATTGGAGCAGTGAGGCAGAATGTGGGGGGTGTTGGAGTGCTGCAGAGATTGAGAGGGTAGAGAGATGGGAGGGGAATACTGGATGAGGGGTTTGGGGCAGTGGCTAAGGGAGAGAGGGAGGGAGCGTAAATGGGGATGGGTGGTAGGGGAGAGAACAGAGATTCAGGGGGGTTGGAGCCTGTCTGAGGTGATTACAGGGGGCATGGAATGAGTAGCAGGGGAAGCACAGGAGGGGCCAGTCTGATCCCTTCTCCCAGCCCCCTATGTGTATGCTGGGAACTGGGGAATTCTGCTCCTCTTGGGGGCCCTTGCCAACCCTGTGTGTGACCCAGGATCTGGAGGGCCCTTCCTCTTTATAGGGTGTCTGAGCCCCTCCATGCATGAGCCAGGATACTAATTGCCTGAGGGAGTGGCGGATGAGAATGCCTATTGAGATGAATGGTGCACTTCACACCTCCTAGAGTTATTCTTTCAGGCGTTTTCGTCTCCATGGGGTGGCCACATTCAGCTGAGATAAATGAGCCACTTCACGGCAGGAGCTCTGCATCTCCATGCTCCAGCCCTGTCCTGCATCCAGCTGGTACATGCACTCCTCCCAGCACCACCTCCTCCTCCTCATTGCCCCTCCAGATTTACCAGAGGTGTGGATCTGGGGGGAAGGGGGTTTGGAGCAGTGTATTTATTCGTATGTGAGGTGAGGGGGGAGGAGGTACTTGAAGCAGCAGGGAGGTAGCAGCAGAGGATATGGGGGTGGTCTGAGCACGGGTGGGTGTAATGGAAGGAATGTTGGAGTAATGCTTGTATTATTTGTCTAAGCATTGACAATGTGCTTGGCACTGTACAAGACACAAGTCAGATATTGCTATAGCCCCAAAGAATTTACAAACTAAACAAGGCTGATACAGATTAGACAGGATCCAACAAGCAGCCCAGAGAACAGAATGACTACAGTTTGCTGCTTTTTTTTTAATCTACTATTATTGACTTGCTACTTGTGGGTATCTTGAAAGAACAGAGTCTTAGGGAGGTATTTGAATGATGAGAGGTTGATGGATTGAACAAAGCCCACCAGAAAGTTTATAGAAATGGTACAATTTAAATGAAAAACAATACATGTCATCAGTCTCACTGAAGAAGCAAGTATCAGAGAGGTAGCAGTGTTAGTCTGTATCCAGAAAAACAATGAGGAGTCTGGTGGCACCTTAAAGACTAACAGATTTATTTGGGCATAACCTTTTGTTTTCTTACCCATGAAAGCTCCTCGTTGTTTTACTCAAGAAAGAGTATAGAAGAAAATGGAAATCCTTTCTATCGTGCAATTTTGTGCTGTACAGAATGGTTGCATCACCGAGTGGAGTGTAGTCATGTGGTGAAAATTGCTGTTAGAATGTGTATGCATGGGGGCAGAGTTAAGGTTGTTTTGATTTAACTCTACAGTTGCTGAGAAGCTTAGATCTCAGTTTCCTGATTCTACACTTAAATATAACCTTAAGGCAAGGGTAGTCAATTATTTTTTGTCAAGGTCAAAATTTCTTGGTCAAGGTATAGGCAAGGTCCTGACTCCAGAGAAAATAATAAATATAATAACAATGAGGATAACAATAAGTCAATAAAAAGATTTTGGGGTCCGTTCAAAAGCATCTGGCAGTCCGGATTTGGGCTACAGTCTGCCTATTGACTATCTCTGCCTAAAGGTTTACAGTTTAGGGACATTTTTCTTATACGTTTATTATTTCTTTGTAAAAAGGAGAGAAAAAATGTATTCCAGTAAGTGGCTGGGAGAGGTTTTTATGGCTGATGGAAACCTGTGTGCTGGTTTGAACATCAGAGCCTGAAAAATGGCTGAATGTCCATGCTGGTTGTATCAAGCCCTGAACTCTGGATTTGATCCATCTCTAAATACATCTGAGCCAATGCCTGACCATGTTGGGAACTAGAGCCAAGATGCTTTTCTTTGTCTAGGCTGTCTACCAACAGTAGGTTCTAAAATCCCCTGACATAATATATTCACTGCTATATGCCATTTTTGGTCATTTCAAGGCAGTTGGCTAACGTGACTGGTTATGGAGTATATGCTCCCTATTAGTTTCAAGATGTCTGATCTTAACCTAACTTGTGTAAAGCATTCCTAGCTACCACAGTGATAGGGATCTTATAAAGACTTGAGGTGATATATTTGACCTTATGACTGCTGAAATAATTAATTTGAAATCTAAATCCTGGACTAAGGAATTATTCAGCTAATATGTGATTAAAATACTGTAATGTCTTAACCTGAATTCTTTATTACCTGCTTCATCCAAAATCCTTTCTTATCTATGATTATTTGGCTTGATTCAGACCATTAATAATGAAAAATAATTTCTTAAATGTGCTTTTTGAAACAAATCACAAGCCATACTTGGACTATGTTATGTTTCTTTTGATAAATGATCTCCTAACCATATGATTGTGGGGTTAGAAGAGATCAGAGTTTATATCGGATCACATTACCATCTTGGTTGCCCTTGGAATTCTTTTCTTAAACAGAGTTAATCAATCACAGTTAAAATGAATTCTGAAATGCAAGCAACAGCTAAAAGAGCGCTTATAATGAATGGATGGTCTTCAATGGGTATAGGAATTATTGATAATAGAAGCCAAATATAGCTTAAAAGTATGTCAGTGTTTCCTAACAAATTCTTTCTAGAGCATGCTGGTTTAATCAAGGAAGCTGCTCTTAAAATGTGAAATGTAGTCCTGTTTTGCCAGATATGTAACTGATTGAGAAATACAGATGGCAGTGCTGAACCATAAGATTCAGACGATAAATACTTTCAGGATGACAATATAAATGAAGATAATTATTCACAGTCTCAGAAGGTAGGACAATGAAATTAGATATAAAAAGGAATTTAGAGGAGAATAAAAAGCTAGCTCTATCCTGTCCTCCAAAGAATGCTCCCTGAACTTTGATTATTGACCTCAACTTGCCAGCTCTTGGCTACAGTAATTTCCCATGACAAACATGTTGGTACTGCTGATAATGAGGCTTGGAGGAATTGGCCATTCCTTGTTAACAGTTTGTCCCTGCCTTTGAATCCTCTAGGGAAATAGCACTACTCATAGCTAGTTCCCTTTGGTGTGTGGATGAAATATGGGATGTCTTTAGAGGAGTACTTTGGAGAGAGGTTATTTCAAAGTTTTCTGGAAATAACTGGTTTCAGAGTAGCAGCCGTGTTAGTCTGTATTCGCAAAAAGAAAAGGAGTACTTGTGGCACCTTAGAGACTAACAAATTTATTAGAGCATAAGCTTTCGTGAGCTACAGCTCACTTCATCGGATGCATTTGGTGGAAAAAACAGAGGAGAGATTTATATACACACACACGCACAGAGAACATGAAACAATGGGTTTATCATACACACTGTAAGGAGAGTGATCACTTAAGATAAGCCATCACCAACAGCAGGGGGGGGAAGGAGGAAAACCTTTCATGGTGACAAGCAGGTAGGCTAATTCCAGCAGTTAACAAGAATATCAGAGGAACAGTGGGGGGTGGGGTGGGAGGGAGAAATACCATGGGGAAATAGTTTTACTTTGTGTAATGACTCATCCATTCCCAGTCTCTATTCAAGCCTAAGTTAATTGTATCCAGTTTGCAAATTAATTCCAATTCAGCAGTCTCTCGTTGGAGTCTGTTTTTGAAGCTTTTTTGTTGAAGTATAGCCACTCTTAGGTCTGTGATCGAGTGACCAGAGAGATTGAAGTGTTCTCCAACTGGTTTTTGAATGTTATAATTCTTGACGTCTGATTTGTGTCCATTCATTCTTTTACGTAGAGACTGTCCAGTTTGGCCAATGTACATGGCAGAGGGGCATTGCTGGCACATGATGGCATATATCACATTGGTAGATGCGCAGGTGAACGAGCCTCTGATAGTGTGGCTGATGTGATTAGGCCCTAAGATGGTATCCCCTGAATAGATATGTGGACAGAGTTGGCAACGGGCTTTGTTGCAAGGATAGGTTCCTGGGTTAGTGGTTCTGTTGTGTGGTGTGTGGTTGCTGGTGAGTATTTGCTTCAGATTGGGGGGCTGTCTGTAAGCAAGGACTGGTCTGTCTCCCAAGATCTGAGAGAGCGATGGCTCGTCCTTCAGGATAGGTTGTAGATCCTTGATGATGCGTTGGAGGGGTTTTAGTTGGGGGCTGAAGGTGATGGCTAGTGGCGTTCTGTTGTTTTCTTTGTTGGGCCTGTCCTGTAGTAGGTGACTTCTGGGTACTCTTCTGGCTCTGTCAATCTGTTTCTTCACTTCACTTCAGCAGGTGGGTATTGTAGTTGTAGGAATGCATGATAGAGATCTTGTAGGTGTTTGTCTCTGTCTGAGGGGTTGGAGCAAATGCGGTTATATCGTAGCGCTTGGCTGTAGACAATGGATCGAGTGGTATGATCTGGATGAAAGCTAGAGGCATGTAGGTAGGAATAGCGGTCAGTAGGTTTCCGATATAGGGTGGTGTTTATGTGACCATCGCTTATTAGCACCGTAGTGTCCAGGAAGTGGATCTCTTGTGTGGACTGGTCCAGGCTGAGGTTGATGGTGGGATGGAAATTGTTGAAATCATGGTGGAATTCCTCAAGAGCTTCTTTTCCATGGGTCCAGATGATGAAGATGTCATCAATGTAGCGCAAGTAGAGTAGGGGCATTACAGAGACAAACACCTACAAGATCTCTATCATGCATTCCTACAACTACAATACCCACCTGCTGAAGTGAAGAAACAGATTGACAGAGCCAGAAGAGTACCCAGAAGTCACCTACTACAGGACAGGCCCAACAAAGAAAACAACAGAACGCCACTAGCCATCACCTTCAGCCCCCAACTAAAACCCCTCCAACGCATCATCAAGGATCTACAACCTATCCTGAAGGACGAGCCATCGCTCTCTCAGATCTTGGGAGACAGACCAGTCCTTGCTTACAGACAGCCCCCCAATCTGAAGCAAATACTCACCAGCAACCACACACCACACAACAGAACCACTAACCCAGGAACCTATCCTTGCAACAAAGCCCGTTGCCAACTCTGTCCACATATCTATTCAGGGGATACCATCATAGGGCCTAATCACATCAGCCACACTATCAGAGGCTCGTTCACCTGCGCATCTACCAATGTGATATATGCCATCATGTGCCAGCAATGCCCCTCTGCCATGTACATTGGCCAAACTGGACAGTCTCTACGTAAAAGAATGAATGGACACAAATCAGACGTCAAGAATTATAACATTCAAAAACCAGTTGGAGAACACTTCAATCTCTCTGGTCACTCGATCACAGACCTAAGAGTGGCTATACTTCAACAAAAAAGCTTCAAAAACAGACTCCAAGGAGAGACTGCTGAATTGGAATTAATTTGCAAACTGGATACAATTAACTTAGGCTTGAATAGAGACTGGGAATGGATGAGTCATTACACAAAGTAAAACTATTTCCCCATGGTATTTCTCCCTCCCACCCCACCCCCCACTGTTCCTCTGATATTCTTGTTAACTGCTGGAATTAGCCTACCTGCTTGTCACCATGAAAGGTTTTCCTCCTTCCCCCCCCTGCTGTTGGTGATGGCTTATCTTAAGTGATCACTCTCCTTACAGTGTGTATGATAAACCCATTGTTTCATGTTCTCTGTGCGTGTGTGTGTATATAAATCTCTCCTCTGTTTTTTCCACCAAATGCATCCGATGAAGTGAGCTGTAGCTCACGAAAGCTTATGCTCTAATAAATTTGTTAGTCTCTAAGGTGCCACAAGTACTCCTTTTCTTTTTGGAAATAACTGGTTGCCGAGTTTACATCTTGTGAGGTTGCCGTCTGTATAGAAGCTGTTTTCTACACATATGCCCTGAGACAGAAAGCCTAATAACTTCTTGAAAGAAAATACAGCAAATGTATGTTATTTTAAAATTAAAAAGCTATTTAATAGATACACAGGTATGCTCTGCAAATAAGATACAAAATAAATCCTCTGCAAACAACTATAGGCACAGTACATTGCTTGTGACAATGCCAAAAATAAAAACAAAATCTTACATTTTCAAGTAGATTAAGAATTAACTCTATGAATCATAAAGTCTATTAACTATTCATGAATTAGTATTTCTGGTGCTGTGACACAATTCCTTTAGAAAATTTGTCTAACATTAGATAGTCAAGCTGGGGGGAAAGAAGTGTAAAAGATAAAGTGTCACATTCCTGTTCTTCTGTCTTATCAAGACCAAAATCTGCAAGTTAGTAAAAACTGACAGTGGGGAGAGATCCTCAAATAAACTGAATTCAATTAAAAATGGGGCCACTATACAGACCGTTATTCGTTTTCATAGTTAATTGGAAATGTCAGTTCTTTAATCTGTCTGAAGGTACTGCAGAATTTAGGTTCAGTTTGCTGCAGAGTACCTGGGGCTCTACCTATAGCTTCCTACAGTGGTAGCTAATGGTGAGTTTTAGTGTATGAAATAAGCACAATAATATAGTAAAACTATTTAAAGTGGAACAAATTTTCTCCAGTTGTCGGCCTATGCACAGATTAAAAAGCTGTTCCAATAAAGAAAATAGGTCACTTAAAGAAAATTCTGAAAATAGTTAAAATAGTTAAAATGAAATAAAATACTCTACTGAATAAAAATTCATTATCTGACACCTCATATAATATGTTCAATGAGGCTTCTGCTATCTGTGATGTAATAAGCTCAGATATCTTAAGTAAGTAAGGAAATACCAACAAGAACTCACAGAGGGTAAAGGCGACATTTAAATAGTTAACGTTTATTTCTGTGTTAAATGACTGACAGATTAGTTACTGGGGATATTCAGCACAGAAGTCTCAGCACAACTCAGTTTGGATTTTTGCTTTGCAATTCATCTTTAAATTACCTGGAAGCATCTCCATTAAGTGGAATTATACTTCTCATTAAATAGCTGTCATTGCTATTAAATACCATGGACTTTAAATTGGTTCTCTACGAGAGAGTACTGTCCCCATTTTACAGATTGGAAGAGAGAGTTTAAAGTGTGGCTCCACACTGAAAAGTGTACCATGGAATTCATAGTCTATTTCAAATGTGCTCATTTTACAAGTAAATAGATGTGGGGGTTTTGTCTAAATGCCAGTCCTGTAAACTTAACCTGATATCAAGCCCAGTCAGGAGAATCTATTTGAATTCTTTCTTTCATCATCCCTAACAATAATTAAAAGGGTGTCCAAGCTACGTTATGCCTGTGCAACTCCACTGGTGATTGCAATTTAATAATTAGTCCCAAGAAGAAATAGACTCCAGCTCACACCGTCTCAGTTCAGTTGGCTCTGCAATGCTCAAAGGAGTAAGAAAGCAGTAAAAACCTATTTTTGTCACTAAAATCAGCAGCTATGACTTGGAATACACACTCAGAACAGATCTGCTGAGTAAGAAGGTGCCATTTTTACATAGTCACTTTCCAGAAGAGAACTACACTTTAATTGGCTTGCCCAAGGTCACACATGTCAGTTGCAGACCCAGGAACAGAGCCCAGGAGTCTTGACTCCCAGGTCCTCGCTCTAAGCTCTGTAAGATAGTCATTTCCTTTCATACATCTATTAAAAGGCATAAAATCAATGCAATGAATACCAAAACACAGTACTCATTTATACTTTTCCGGGAATAAAATGCTGAAAAAAACAAACCAAACTCAGCTGAATATGAACTATCTGTCAATTTCCTGTAGCACTTGGATATCTTACCCCTGTCCTACATACCAAGCTTCAAAAGACTAATAATACAATGTTAAAAGGAAAATGACACATCGTGCCAAAGCAAGTTAATCTTAATTGACATTCTTAGGGAAGCCTTGGGGTTTAGCTGTATGACTCTTATTAATGTTAAATGGAGTGGTACTATTGAACCCACATAGAGTGCTTGAAAACTTATCCCAAATATTTCAAAACCGAGTACCTAAAAAGTCACACACCTCAATCCACAGACGTAAATAAAAGTGGCACAACTTTTGGAGCTGCTGAGCACCCAGGGCTCCCACCTACCTTTAAAAAAAAAATGCAAACTTTTTGGTAGGGTACTTCACATCCCATCTCTGAGCCTCAAATCTGAGTCATCATCCTCGCTATGCCAAGGAAGACTGGTTGGGACCCCTATGAAAGCCTGACAAATTTGCTATTATTGGATACTGAGCCACTCCAAGTATCTCACTGGGCTAATATAGCCTGTCTGTTCACCACTCCCAGTGCCCGATGGCTGAATGTATGTGACTCCAAGACTAAAAAGAAGTCCCATGGCTGGGCAAAGTGCACCAATAGGCTACAAGGCCAAGACTTTGTCTTTTGTCATGTGATTGTATGAATTTAAATTAGGGTAAATTAATGTTTTGATCCTGGTCTCTCTTTGCATTTTTACATCAAGAAAGAGAACCTCTTAGGAGGGTTCTGAGCAGAGCACAGGTTCCTTTGGGGATATCCAAATGAAGCAGAGCTAGATTCATATAATATGAGGTAGGACAGTCTTACCACTTGGGGAATCCCAAACAGTGGAAGTTCTACTGGGCTTTTTCCTCTAGCTCTGTGGCTAGAAATGAGAATTGGGCCTTGGGTATTTTCTCCCTGAAATGGGAGTGGATTGGAAAATCATTCCAAGAGTTCTGGGAGTTACAAAGGGGCATCAAGCAATCAGCTGTCCTGCTTCAAGCTGGTCCTGGCTAACCACATGAACATTTTTGTGAGGAAAATGGTGAAGTGACTCAGTTGTCCTGTATACTGGGATTAAGAAGGTGTAAAAACAAGAATATGACAAAACTGGAAAACATACCATGTGTGGGCTCAGAGGGATGACTATTTATTTTATGACCGGGAAGGGACTAATTGGATGTTTACCATTGAAATATGTATGGGAATAATTCGAAATGTAGTGTCTGCGCAGATTACAACTAGCATTGCTATATTAAAGAGAATAGATTTTTTAAATTGTAGTTTACTTCTGGGCAAGACCAATTTCATGTTGGATTCACTTTTTGTGGTTTGGGCCCAGAATGTTTACACTGTAAGACAAATTACATTTCATTTTTATTGCCCACAATTTCACTGCACTGTTTCATTCTAACAAAAGCTATCATATTCCAAGGCTTGCACACAAGAGTAGTTCTCTTTATGAAAAGTGTTTCCTTAGCCCCTCAGGATAGTTCTTTGGCTGCTGCCTCAAACCACCACCATCACTTTGACCGCCATTGCCAATTGCTGAGGCCACAAAACTATTATGTGACATTAACTTGCCGGCAGTACATTCAAAAATACTTTTCCTTTTAACAATGACTTGAGTGCCAATGAAAGTTTAAGGAAACAGGACACTGTGACTGAGAGAAACCGACTGTCAGTGAATTATATACTTAAGGTATTTCTTTTTAGCAATGTTCTGATCTAAAGCCCACTGATGTCACAAAAGTAGAAGCAGGGGTTAACAGAAGGGCTGGGGGGAAACTGGCAGGAAGCACAACTTCCCCTCCTTTCCCTGGCTGGGGGTAACAGTCCCCGCTCCCTCCCCACAGCGTTCTGTTGTTTTCTTTGTTGGGCCTGTCCTGTAGTAGGTGACTTCTGGGTACTTCCTCAGCTCTCGTCCCCTAATGCCCCTACTCTACTTGCGCTACATTGATGACATCTTCATCATCTGGACCCATGGAAAAGAAGCTCTTGAGGAATTCCACCATGATTTCAACAATTTCCATCCCACCATCAACCTCAGCCTGGACCAGTCCACACAAGAGATCCACTTCCTGGACACTATGGTGCTAATAAGCGATGGTCACATAAACACCACCCTATATCGGAAACCTACTGACCGCTATTCCTACCTACATGCCTCTAGCTTTCATCCAGATCATACCACTCGATCCATTGTCTACAGCCAAGCGCTACGATATAACCGCATTTGCTCCAACCCCTCAGACAGAGACAAACACCTACAAGATCTCTATCATGCATCGTACAACTACAATACCCACCTGCTGAAGAAACAGATTGACAGAGCCAGAAGAGTACCCAGAAGTCACCTACTACAGGACAGGCCCAACAAAGAAAACAACAGAACGCCACTAGCCATCACCTTCAGCCCCCAACTAAAACCTCTCCAACGCATCATCAAGGATCTACAACCTATCCTGAAGGACGAGCCATCGCTCTCTCAGATCTTGGGAGATAGACCAGTCCTTGCTTACAGACAGCCCCCCAATCTGAAGCAAATACTCACCAGCAACCACACACCACACAACAGAACCACTAACCCAGGAACCTATCCTTGCAACAAAGCCCGTTGCCAACTCTGTCCACATATCTATTCAGGGGATACCATCATAGGGCCTAATCACATCAGCCACACTATCAGAGGCTCGTTCACCTGCGCATCTACCAATGTGATATATGCCATCATGTGCCAGCAATGCCCCTCTGTCATGTACATTGGCCAAACTGGACAGTCTCTACGTAAAAGAATGAATGGACACAAATCAGACGTCAAGAATTATAACATTCAAAAACCAGTTGGAGAACACTTCAATCTCTCTGGTCACTCGATCACAGACCTAAGAGTGGCTATACTTCAACAAAAAAGCTTCAAAAACAGACTCCAACGAGAGACTGCTGAATTGGAATTAATTTGCAAACTGGATACAATTAACTTAGGCTTGAATAGAGACTGGGAATGGATGAGTCATTACACAAAGTAAAACTATTTCCCCATGGTATTTCTCCCTCCCACCCCACCCCCCACTGTTCCTCTGATATTCTTGTTAACTGCTGGAAATAGCCTACCTTGCTTGTCACCATGAAAGGTTTTCCTCCTTTCCCCCCCCTGCTGCTGGTGATGGCTTATCTTAAGTGATCACTCTCCTTACAGTGTGTATGATAAACCCATTGTTTCATGTTCTCTGTGTGTGTATATAAATCTCTCCTCTGTTTTTTCCACCAAATGCATCCGATGAAGTGAGCTGTAGCTCACGAAAGCTTATGCTCTAATAAATTTGTTAGTCTCTAAGGTGCCGCCAGTCCTCCTTTTCTTTTTGCGAATACAGACTAACACGGCTGCTACTCTGAAACCTCTTGTGACAGGAAAGCTCCTCTTCCTATCCTGGAACCTACTTCAGGAGGCCAAATCTAGACAGCCAGACACTTTTGAACAGACCCTGAAATCTTTTTATTTACTTATTATTGTTGCTATTTGCTCTGGAGTCTGAACCTGGACTATACCTTGACTAAGAAATTTGGACCTTGACAAAAAATAATGGACTTCCTCTTTATCCGGCAACAGGCCGAGGGTAAGAGGAGTGGGGTGCAAGGAGGCAATCCACCCAGCTGGTTCCCAAAAGCTCCCTTCTTCAGACTCTGTGCAGCGTGTCCGGGGGAGGAGATCTCCCTGAATTGTCCCCGCACCCGCGGTTACACCAGCGACCCCTCCGTGCAGCAGGGGCCAGCCCGCCCCTAACCCGCGCCCCCGAGCGACTCCCCAGCGCGCGCAGCCCCGGAACCGCCGGCGAGTTGGCACGTGTTGGGGGGCCCCGGCGGCTGGTGCTGCCGCTTCAGCCAGGCCATGGCCGCCCTGCGCAGCGGGAGCCGGGGGACCAGGCACCGGCGGGGGCCGCCGCCGCCGCCTCCCGGGAAGGGGAGGGCCGCCAGCAGGCGGCTCCGCTGGGCACCGCCGTGCAGGGGCGTGCCCGGCCTCTGCCTCCTGCCCAATCCTGGAGCGGGGACGGACGCCTCATGAATAATAAATAGCGCCGGGCTCCCCCCCCCCGCTTCTCCTCCCCGCCGCCGGCGGCGGGATGCTGAGCGCTGGCGCGGGGCGCGGCCGAAGGGACGCGCGGGGCTCAGGTGAGAGGCGGGCAGGGGGCAGCCCGCTGCAGCGGGGCTGGGAATCGCAGGGGCTGGGGGCGCGGTGGGAGCTCTGCCCCGGGGGGCGATGGTTGACAGGCTCCCTAGAGCCCAGATGCCGTGATCCGGCGCAAGGAAGCGGGCCCGGGCGGCCGTGCGATGCCCGGCGGCGGCGGAGCGCTGCGGAGCCTCCTTTGTGTTCCATGCAGGCTGCTGCCTCTGGCCTCCTTTTGTGGGGGTGGGTGTGTGCGGGGGGGGGGGCTCCTCTCTTCCGCCTCCCCTCCCCGCTTCTCACGGGCACAGCGAGTTCCCAGCACCAGCCAGCGCTTTGCTGTCGCCCCTTTCTCCTCTTTGATCCCCTGGCCCCTGAAACTGCCCGTGGAATGGGCTTCAGGCAGAGCTCTCTGATCCTTTGACTTGTAGACGAGGATGCTCTGGCGTGGCTACACTAGGCTGGCGGCTGGTGCCCCCTTCCCTCTGCCACTGCCCAGGGAAACAAGGCTATTGTTCGGAATGGCCACTAATCAGAGACCTGGCTAGGGGTGTGGGGAGTGGGGAACCTCCCTGCTTCCTCCTTAGCCTGTTATTGTGTGTAGATGCTGACTGAATGTCTAGGGCTTGTAATGAGCCCAGTGCCAGGGATTAGCGGGGAGGGGAGGGGAAGGAGTTGGCACTTGGAGACTGTCAGGATAGTTTTTATTTTTGCATCCTTCTTGCCCACCTTGGAGCTGCTGTCCTCAGTGCAGATTGTCGGCTGTCACCGCATGCTAGGCCTGTCACTCACCGTGAACACAGCTGTTGGATTACCCTGCATTGTCATCTCAGTTACATTTTATGCTCCCTTTGCGGGCGGGATTTTGCACAGCAGCAGACGTGGGGGAGAGAGAATGCTGGGAAAAGAAATGGACACGGCTGGTCTTTTCCTTTGTTCCCCTCATTGTTGTGTTGCCAGAGGTGTTTGTGTTTCTAAAAATGCTTTCCCCTCAGAGCCCAGTTTCTCCTTTAGCAGGAGTGAAATCACAATCCTGTGTTTATAACATCACAGTCTGTTGCTCTGGAAATAACTATGGGATCACCAAAGCATTATTATGGGGTAGATTCTGCAACTTGGCTGTTTGGGTACAAAACCATGAAGAGCACGGATTACTGCTGCAAAAGCATTTTTAAAAAGGATGGAAAGTATTAGTTCTGGTGACTGACTCACTGTATGTCCTTGGGGATGGTATGTAACCTCTGTGTTTTGCAGTTTCCCTAACAGTTTAATAGATATAATAATATTCACCTAATTTACAGCAAGTTCTGAAAATGAGCTAGTTCTTGTACAGTACATTGAAAATGTAAAATTCTATATAAGTGCTAAATATTAATAATATACAATCCTATTCTGCCATGCACCGATACCAGGTACTGTTTCCTGAGGCAGATTTGTCTCTAAGACCACCACAGGGTCAAGTAAGATAAGAATATAGACTGTGAGGAGGAAACCCTTTGTTTCAACACAAACGGCTTCTGTAATTTGCAGAGATGAGTTGAGAAACGTACTTTGTTTTTGTAAAACCAGAGGTGGGTTGGATCTAGATTCTAATTTTATCTGAATTTATAATGGTCCAGGATGGTTGTCGGATAAAAGTTCCAGTTTTTACTGCTCATTAGTAAGGAAAACAATAAAAAAGTACCAAGGAAGCAGATTTGTTTTACGTGGCAGGTAAGTTTTTATGATTGATAGATTTCCTCAGCATGAAACAAGGTGGTAGCAAGTCCAAAACAACAACTGATATTTTGCTAGCTGTCTCCAGCCAGCCTGCCCACCCTCTATCTCAGCTGTAATTTAACACGTCTCTGCTCATGCTTTCCCCATACCTTCTCCTCCCTCCTCTGATCACTTGAAAGAAAATGAACATAGAGGAAACTCATCAGTTCAATTGTAGTATGGTGTGAGCATCAACATGAAAGGTGTAGAAAGCAAATGGAGATGTTGAGCTTTTTATTAGCATGGTCAAACTTAGGTTATCCTGCTCATTATCAGTCATGCAGTCAAGCAATGGTGGGACTGGCCTCTGTATGAGTAGTAGCATGGGGTGCCCTGCATGGTTGCATGTGTCAGATGAGGTGGTATGCTTTTTAATTTGTGTATGTAGCACCTAGATATCAGTGACAGTTTGGACAGAGCTGTTAAGAGCCAATATATGAAGGAACTTGGCTTAAAGAGAACAGGTCTAGCATCCGCGTGAGAGAGCTCATCAGTTGACAGGGATCATGTTAGGAGAGTAAACCAGGACCTGCATGCATAGGGAGGTGTGTGTGCTGGAGAGACTCAGGGGTGCTGGAACAATTTTTATAGCGGGGGTGCTGTTGATAGATACTATGGTAGCCAAGCATTTGGTGTTTATTACTACTTCAAGCCAGGGGATGCAGCAGCACCTCTAGTTCCAGCACCCTTGGAAAGACTCCGAAAAGCAGAGTGATCAGAATGATGACTCTGAAATGAAGAAAGAGAGTATCCCTGAAGCAGAGAGCACATAGCTGTTAGAATGAAGCTTCAAGAAGAGGTGTGGAAGTTGCCCTGCATATTTGTCCATCTATCTGTATATAGATATACAGAGATAACTAAGGATTTGTATAGATAAATATCTAAACATCATATGTAGTCACTGACAAAACAAGATAATATTACTGTTTGAGAATGATACCATATGAGACATACTGTGCTGTTTTCCTTTTATTTTTCCATTTCTTTTAAAAAGACAAAAACTGCAATAAAATATACATTTAAAAACCGCAAATGACCCTAGGAAATATGAGAAGGGAGGGTTGAGATGTCTCTGGCCTGGACCATTGTAGTGCAGATAGATGACGGATATGGAGGTTCTGTTTTGCTTGGTCTTTCGTCCTTTTTAGGGCAGATGCCTGCATAGAAGTGGTAAATAAAGGAGTTTGTTTCTTGGAAAACTAAAGACATTTTGGCTTCTCAATGAATCATGTTTGATGCCATAGTGAATTTATCCATAGGGAAGCAGTAGATTGCATATGAGTGGCAGAATGATAGTCTTGTTCCACCCTCTTGCTGAATCTGATGGGCACGTTTGTTATTGGCTCCTTTTTTCACATCTGTTTTATTCCTTGGAATCTGGCTGGAAGCTGTCAGCTGTGAGAGCAGGCCAGATAGTTCTAGCTGGTTGAGGTTTGTTTATCTGAACTAACTGGGAATGAAAGGTGTTCAGAGTGTGCTGTATTGGAAAACTGAATTGGCAATAATTTAGCATGAGGAGAAATACAGGCATTTGTCCATAAAAAATATGGCAAGAGTTAGAATTCTGTAATGTCAGACCACTGATATGTATAATCCCTTGTCTTTTGTGTCCATCATAGTGGGTAAAGCCTTGGGGGCAATGTGCATTAGCACTCCAGTGTTATGGAATTTGATTGCTGGCAATGACTCTACTGTGTGTTTTGCACATATTTTCGTATTTATATTGAGGAGTTCCAGAGTTTTTCTCATATTCTTTTTACCAGTCAGCAGATGAATCACCCTGTTGACCATTCAACTGGGCAAAGCTGGTATAATCAAGCTTGCACTCAGAGATGTGGAGAGCTGTGTACCACAAAGGACATCCAGTGATTTGTCTGAAGCTGATGACTTGTTAATCCTCTTGTGCTTTTTCTACATGACACATGCAGTCCCTTCAGTAACTTCAGAGCACAAGCGTAATCTTGCGACATGGAAGATGGACCATCAGGGCAATTGTGTTTATTCAGGTGTCTAAAAGCTTGATGCTCATCCCCTGTCAGAATGTTTGCAATTGGAAAATATGGTCAGAACTTACCAAAGGCCAGAAAATAGCAGAAAGGACAGTTTTCTGTGGAAACTGCATCAGTTGAGATATTTAAAATTGGACTGGACAAAGTGCTATAAAATATATTGTAGGGAACAATTACATAATAGCAGGGGATAAGCTTTGATCCCCTAATAGGTCTTTTCTGTCATTAGCTTCTGTGATTCTCTGACAGCTATTTGCTGTTTATTGCACACATCCACCAGCTCTTTGGCTAGGCAGTGGGTGACTTTCCTGAATGGGGAAGTCATCTGTGATCTTCACTCCCCACCTGCCATCCCCAGCCCTGCTGTGTGAAAGTAACTGTTGTATTAGAGGGAAGGGACTTTCTCAAAGCTGAATTTCAATATAAAATAAGAACTTCCTCACAATGGTAACTCAGAACCTGCCATCACTCTTAAACAAAAAAATTGACTCTTCACGTATTGAGATTCACTTATGAGGAAAAAAAAATCCATTTTAGTCAGCTGTGATAATTGCCTTCACACCACAGGACTGGTGCTGTAGCCTGCCTCAGAGAAAGCCTAATCAACACTGTTCTTAAAACAGTGCCGCAGCTGGTGGCCTGTTTACACGAGAGCTCCTGACATGGCTTACACTTTCCAGTTTAGTGACTCACCCAAGGCTAGAGATAAAGTCAGTTTCAGGAGCAGAACTCTGGAGTTCCTGGCTTCTAGTTGTACTCCCAGATCACTAGAGCACAAATCTCCGTCAGCTCACTTCCCTTGCTATGATCAGCCCCTTCCTGCTTCCTTCCCTTTTTCTTCCAGCCCAACTGATATAAACCTTTCATTTTACACTGCCCCACTGCCTCCAAGAGTGATTTCTCTGTTATGATGGTCCACCAGTGCCTCTTCAAAGAGAAGAGCTGGGTTTTCCCTCCAGACTAACTGTTGCTCAGCAATCCTGGAGAAGTTGCTGGGACTGTTTTAACCCCCTGATTCCTGTATGATGAAACGACAGCAGTGACTCCATAGTCGAGGCTGTAACTAGCTTTCCACAAGGAGCCTGATTTTGATTCCTCCTCTAAATTCCTTTCTCCTGGAAGGTGTCAGCCTAAAGGGGATATTTTTGGCAAGACTTGAGGACATTCAAAGTGTTTGTGGGACTTGGAAAAATTCTTGTAGTCTGTTCTTCTACCCTGTGAACAAAAAGCCTTTACTTTAGTCCAGTTATGGGGATGTGGTTAGGTCCTAATCAACAATGCAAACTTTAACGAAGTTGTGCATGGGTCCCCTGACTCAACATGTTTGTAGGATAGATAGACCCTATAACAGCCAGAAAAGAGAATGGATATGTGCAAATAGGTCCATGGCACAGTGCAGCACAAACAATGAACTGCTTTGCAGTTGATTACTAGTTAAAACCTGAATTGGCTTTGCTTTAAGCTTTCCACTGTTAATTTATTTAATACATTACATTATTTTATTTAAGAGGATAGCCACAGGGATACTTGTAATGCTTCTTAGATGCAAAATCCAATCCAGCCTTTTTTTTTTTTTTTAAGCTAAGTCAGGCCTTAAGCTTTGCTTAATCTTCTTTGAAATGGGTCCTTGCTATCATTAATAAATTCTTAGGCCCCCATCCTGCAATGAGCTCTGTGCTACTATGCCTGCAACAGAGCCCTGTTCAAGTCAAGAGATCTAAGTTAAATTCCTGGCTGTCACAGACTTCATGTGTGACTTGGGCACGTCAGACTCTCTGAGTGTCTGTTCCCATTTGTAAAGTGGTGATGATAATGTCTTCTACCCTTTGTCTGCCTTGTCTGTTGAGATTGTAAGCTTTTTCAGGTGAGGGGCACTGTCTCTCACTGTGTATGTACTGTATCTAGCACAACAAGCCTCTGATCTCAGTTGGGAACTCTATGTACTTTTGTAATGCAAATTATGATAATACTAAACAAGCACTGCATATCAACCAGTTACGTGCTATTAGTGCTGGTAGTGGAAAGGGGGAACAGAAAAAAAAACCCCACTTCACTTTAATACTCCCACTTACTGGGAGTGGACTACAGGGGATGGATCCACTCAATGATTGCGGGTTCTGTTCATTCCCTCTGAAGCACGGGCATTGGCCACTGTCGGAAGACAGGATACTGGGCTAGATGGATAATTGGTCTGACCTAGTATGGCCGTTCTTATGTTCTTAAGTAAATAAATTAAGAATTTTAAAAGTTTCTGTAAAAATAATATAATTAATTTGAGGGACACAGATTAAAAGATGTATATTAAACCTACCCCACACCTTCCCTTACCTGTTTTACAAAGAGTGCATTAGGCTATGTCTACACTGCGAGCTAGGGGTGTGATTCTCCTGCTTGTAGAAACATATTTGTGCAAGCTAGCGTGAGTACAAATAGCAGGGTAGCTGTGGTAGCATGGGTAGCAGCAGGAGAGGCGTAGCTGAGCTATGCTGAGTACATGCTCTCCACGGGTTGGTACTCAGTACAGCTCAAGCTGTGCCTTCGCCATGGCTACCGGTGCTATTTATACTCGCACTAACTTGATGAGAGCTAGCATGAGTGTGTGTCCATGAGCAGGGAATCCCATCCCTTGCTCATAGTGTAGACGTAGGTTGAGAGGGTTAAATTTGAAAAACAATTTACAAATCTAATTTACTTTTTGCTATTGTAGTATATTCGCTTTCTGAATTTCTTGCAGGGAGCACACTGAAAATGCCTTTGCAATTGGTTTCTAGTCAATTTCATCTCCGGGTTCTCTTGCATTAATGCAAAGCTACAAAAATTGAGTTTCAAGCACTCTAAGGGAAGGTTTGTTTGATTTTTTCCCCCCCCCCCCCAAATTATTTCCATTGACCTTTTTTATAGTCCGTAGAAATATTTCTATATCTTATTTATGTGTTTATTTACAAATGCTGCATTTTGAGACAAATTTCCTTTTAAAAATCTTTTGAAAGGACTGTTCCACGATCTCCAAGTAATCTTAACTGGCAAGCCATGGGGCGAATGAGGTGAAAATAACCTGTATTCATGCAGAAAGGCAGACACCTGCCATTAGGCATTATTGATTTTTTAATTTACACAATATACTTTGGTGCATCTTTTAGTCATTGGAAAACACTAAGGGATTAGATTGCTAGATTAGCGATTAGATTACAACATTCTCAGGCCTCAGATTTTGAACAGGGAAGGTGTTTTGCCATCCAGACAGTGAGGAAAGGTGGAGGATGGGAAAAGAGAAGTGAGGATTCAGCAGGGTTGTCAATTCTTGTGATTTTTTTTTTTTTATTACAGGCCTCATGATATTTGATGTTTCACTTAAAGCACTAGCTCCTGAGTCATGTGAATATGTAAGAACCTCAACAAAGTTGTGTAATTAAAATAAAAAAGTTTCTAGCCCTCATGTGTGCAAAGAAAAGCTTGAAAATGTGATGTGAGTGCACCATAGAGGCTTAAAAAACCAGAAGGCAAATAAAAAGATCTCCAAATGTGTTATTAAAAACGCTCTCATGAATTGTAAGGCAATCTCATGATTTTTGGATGTTGGGGGTTGGCAATACTGGGGATTGTGGTATCCTTTCTAAAATTAAAAATGCATGCTTCAGAATACTGTAAGATCTGTAAGGTTACTCTTGTATAGTTGTCAGCACTGGCTTTCAAGGAATGTTTTAGACCTTAGAATCATTTCAGTTTCCTTGATTGTTTTAAACGTCCTTATAGGAGTGTGGGTGGGAGGAAGGGAGAGGCGTGTGTTTTATGGTGGTGGATGTAGGTGATGTAAAGTGAAGAAGGCGATCATGGTTCTATATTGCAAAGATAGACTGAGAATTTAACTAGTAATTTCCTGGCTTTTTAATGGTTGTGTTAGTGGTCTGTGCACTTAAGAATCCTTAACTAGTTTTTAACTAGTTTTTTTTACTTTTCCCTTTGGTGGAGTATGAGTAATGTTACATATTTGTCTTGTGGTAGCATCTATCAACCCTAGTCATGGCTCTATTATACTGTACACAAAAATACTAAACAAAAATATAGTCCATGCCCCTAAGAGCTTAACAAGTGATGATACACGATAGATGGATGCAACAACGGAGAGAGGAGGGAACATAAGGTAACAGTCCAATCTAGTATAATAATCAGCTATCTCAGCACCGCCACCAACTGCCCTAGCCATTTGATATACACATGTACAAGTGTGTCTGTGTTTTTAATATATAAAACCACAAAATACTATGTTAAGAACATTATTAAGGTTGTAAAGTCAATCACTCAAAAGTTAGGAAATGCAAGAGCTAGGGCTGTCTGTGCAATCTTCATGCAGCCCCCTTGGATGTATGCATGATGATAATTACATGACTATATAGTATTTTTTCCACAGGACCCCAGCCTTCTTGCTTATCCAGTCACAGCCTCCCCTCCACCCATCTCCTACTTGCAGACTCCTTGCCCCGCCAGTTCCACTTTCTCTCCCTGCCCACTTCCAGTCCAAGTATCACCAGACTCCTTTTCCCAATCTACTCTTCTCCTTACTCTGAGGCTGCCTCTTGTCCCCTTTGCATTTGAATCAGGCACCTTTCTCTTCTGTGTTCCCTGGATGCCAGCAGAGGCTCATTGAGAACTCAGGAGAGAGAGGTTCCCTACTGTCTGTTCCAGTCCCTGGCCCCATCCTGGCCTGGAGCCAGTGGTGCAGGAACAAAGGATGTTGGGGTTGCTGCCTCACCCCCTGGCTTGAAGTGGTATTAACAGACACAAAATACCTGGTTTCCATCATCAGCATCCCCACTATAAAATTTTTTCCAGCAACCCTGCCTGGATCACCCTTTACAGGGGAAGTTCAGCTTTGTCCAGGACCAGCTCTAGGCACCAGCAAAGCAAGCACGTGCTTGGGGCGGCACAATTCCAGGGGCAGCATTCTGGCCATCCTTTTTTGGCTTGGGCAGTTGCGGTCTCGGAGCTTGGGGCAGCAAATTTTTTGCTTGGGGTGGTAAAAAACCTAGAGCTGGCCCTGGTTTTGCCCCTGTAGCCCCAAGTTGGAGGGATCATGCTTACTCAGTCTATGGGGATGTCCCACCATGTACAGTCTGGTCAACTGTAGGAGCTGAGAGAGGCTAGCGTGCTCAGTGAGGACCGAGTCTTTAGAGATTTTTAACAGCTAAAATATGAGGAGACTCTACTGAGCTTATACAAATTGCAATTTTTTTTTCAAAGGCTTATAGCTTGGCCAAATTAGGGTGGATTTTTACGGGGCCAGCAAAAGGCACATCCCTGACACAGAGGCCAATTCCTGCTCTATTTCACGTTCCTGATCCAAAGCCTTAGAGTGCTAGAGTTTCTCAAAGAAAAAGCCAACAGAATGTTTTTAACATGGGGAAAACAATGCATTTTTCCATCATTGTCAGAAACAGCAGAACCATTTTGGCTGAAATTTTCCCAAAACATTCATCTTGAGGCAGACACCTGGCATGTCAAATGTCAGCCCAAATGGTTAAAGTTTGGCAAAGTTATAAGTGACTGAATACAGGTCTGATAAAGGGAAGTGTCTGGCAACCTTCAAAATAGGCGGAACTACCTGCTCTGCCTATTGTGTATATATAAAATATCTATATTTCAATAGGTCATATTGGGATTACTCTTCTATCACACAGCATGGTGGGCATGTGTATACATACATAGACATGTGGCCTGATAGTCTGCAGGAAATTTTGTAACCAAATATCCAGAGTATATTTCACCACTGTATCCTGTTTCTGGGAGAACAATGATACTTAGCACTGAGGTAGCATTTTATATCTTCAAAGTGGTTGTAATACATTAAGGCCTGATCAAGCAAAGCACGTAAGTATGTGCCTAATTTTAAGCATGGGAACAGTTCCACTGAAGTACGTGGGGTTACCGACATGCTTAATATTACACACATACTTGCGTCCTTTGCTGGATCAGAGCCCAATTGGTTAATCTTCATCATACCCTGCAAGATAGGTATATATTGTATGCTGAGTGTGTCAGTGTCAAAACTGCTGAGAACTCTGGAGTATATGTCTCTAGGTACTAGAGCACACAGGAATAAAATGAAACCCAGAATGCAGCAGGAATGAGTGAAATAGGCCGTTTTTATAGCAGGGATGGAAAAAAAGTAGTGTCTGTTCCTGACTGGCATCCTCACCACAAATTACCTTAGAGACTATTAACCTGTCCCATTGTCAAGGTGACCCACTTACCTGCATTTATCTTAATTTAATATGTTAATTTGAAGCATGTAAAAGTGACTCATTTGTATATTGTGTTTTCTTTTCCTAGGACTCATTTTCTGAAAGGATCAACTCTGCACACTTCTGTGCACATCTTTCTTCCGATATGAGCAGATCAATAGGATTTCACATTTGCATGGTCACATGCAGCATCTTGCTCAGCTCCACCAGCCTGCAATGTCTAACCTTTCAGAAACCGGAGAAAGACACAGTACAGGTCCAACAAACTGCATTGGCAGGGAATGGGCTAGAAGACAAAAGGATGAGAATGCAAAACTTGGAAAATAACTTAGGCCCTTCTGAGCAATCAACCAGTGTTGCTGTCTCAGAAGAGCCATCTGGAGTGTCATCAGAGCCATCTGGGACTTCATTAAACAAGATCTTCACTGCTAAAGGAGAAATGCAACACGCAAGTCTTAGTGATAATCTTTTCATAGGCAGTAAGAGCCTCGATGTTTATCCCCCTACAGTGTCAATGGTTGTGGCAGATGAAAGTGAGTTCAGTCCCACTAGACCAAGCAAAGAATCGAGTGAAAATGGGCTATTGAAGGCCATGCTAACTACAGCACTGACTACTCTCAATCCGGACATTGAGGCTGATGTGCTCAGTAGTACTGTGTTCAAGACGACAGTAGGGGGTAGCACAGAGGCAGGACATAGTTTTATTAGTGACCTGGATAATCACTTTTTTAGGATGGATGCTATAGAAGAAGGGAAGAAGGCAGATGGTAGTTCTGAGCTTTCAGCTACACCCCATCTTAGTAATGAAGAATTGCCCACTCTGCATCGCAGAACCCCAAACTTAGAAGTGGTGAGTGACTACCCCACAAGCCCTTTACTTTTGGCTCATCAAACAGCTGATTCTGAGCCTGGAACACTGGGGCCAAATGTAGGGAGCCCTTTGCAGTTGACAGATGCCCGTGCCTCTGTCCTCACTGCGAAACAGACATTTGTATCCACTGATGCCTCCCTACATTTGGAAACAAAAACAGACAGCAGGCAAGGAAGCTTAGGAGTGGCAGCTAATGCTGTCACAGGTGCTCCAGCTGTCTCTGTACTGAGTGATGATTGGGATGATACAAAATTAGGAACTATAAATCAGGTAAGAGGCTCAAAGCATGAGGAGAAAAAACAGAACAATGTGGTAGCGGAACCTCCTTGGGCAACAGGAGGAGAGGATGATGAAGATGTGAAAAGAGGCATGCCTTTTACAGCTTCTGCACGTGCAACAACCATGAAACTAGAAAAAAACGTGTACTCTGGGCCAGCACAGGTGTCAATGCAGGGGGAGATGATGCCAACAGTTTCCGCTGGCCAAACTTCTGTTTATCTCACACGTCCCTTGGCAGAAGCTGAAGTGACTGCTTTAAACACAAAGGAAAATACAGAACCAGTCACAATGGATGATAGGAAAAGTGTCTCCTTGTCATGGCCAGAGGCTGTTACTATGACAGACACAAAATCAAATATCTTCCTTACCCTGGGAAATTCATTAAAAGGTAACTTGCCTACCCACATCGAAATAAAAACCTACGCTTGCCTTCCAACCTGAGTATTGGGAGAAGCACCTTTGTTATTCATATGTCTCCTTAAAATCGAAGAACTAAGGTGAATAAAGATGGCTTTGATTTATAGCTAGAGGCTATCCTGCATCTGCAGTATAAATGTTTAAAGGGCTGCTGTTATACATTTTTGTGCCTGCTATAGCTATGAGTAACAGCTAAGATTGCTAGAAATGAATGAAATGACTAAATATACTTTTTCTGTGCATTTTGAGTTTTTGACAGCACCTCGTGTATAAGCATAGAATTGTAGAACTGAAAGGGAGGTCATCTAGTCCAATCCCCTGCAGTCATGGCAGGGCTAAGCATTATCTAAACCATTCCTGACAGGTGTGTCTGACCTGCTCTTAAAAATCTCCAATGACAGAGATTCCACAACCTCCCTAGGCAATTTATTCCAGTGCTGAACCACCCTGACAGTTAGGAAGTTTTTCATAATGTTTAACCAATTTCACTTTTTTGTTGATGATCAGTTCAAACCTCCCACACTGAGGTGAGATCACTGTCATGCACTGAGCTGATATGTTTGCTCTACCTCATGCCCTGGGGAGAAAATGTTTACCAGTAACAGAAGCAGCAAAGCTGAAGCAGATAGACACATGGGGGTTAAGGCTGAGCCCGAGTGTCTGATGAACTTGCTCTCTATATAACCATCACGGGGAGAGGAGAAAGAAAAAAGAAACTGTTTGTTTTAAAGAGACTTTTAAAAATTTCTGTGCAGAGGACACCATTTATATACTATCAAAAATTTGGCAGGGGGGGGTGTTAGTAAAAAATTCAAGTTGACACTATTCCTTTTGTGTGTGTGTGTGTGCGCGTATTCCTGCATTCACTGTTCCATAAGGTAGGAACTTCAGAGCTCCTACTGGGACCATTCAGTCTATGGGCCAAATTCAGACCTGGTGTAAGCAAGTGCAACTCCAGTTGGTTTCCAGGGTAGTACCTGTCTTTAAATTGTGGGATGGCTGTAAACTTAAACTCAAGTGCTGGGGGTGTGAACACAGTGAACCATCTTCAAGCAGGTACATCTGTTCCTGTAGTGAGTTTTAGCTGTAGCCTGTGACTTTGGAGAATCTGAATGCTCAGTCCAATGTTTCCATTGGAACAGCAAGAGCAGGTAACGGAGGGCCTGGAGCCACTGATGTTGTCTTAGATGATGTGGGAATGGAAGAGTTGTTGACCTTCAGCCTCTTCGTCCTGGAGCAATTGCTGCTGCTCAAGAAGTTGCAGACAGCTCAGAATTCTGTGATCTGGCTCAGATTCATTGGCAGTTTGTGAGCTTGCAGAGAGCTCCAGGCTCTGGTTATAGGTTAGAATTGAGTCACATTGGGAAAACTGTATGGGCAAGGTATGCACAGAGGTAGTCTATGCCTTCCCTGGCTCTGTGCACAGCAGTTCCTCACAGCTGTAGTATTTATATTCAAGAGGAACTAGACAGAACAACCAATGTGCCACTGACGTGGAAGAGTATTTTAAACCATACAAAACTGAAAATGAGAAAGAAAACAGATTTCTTCCATGAGACAGTGCAACAGTGCTTTTTCATGCAATGAACAGTGGATGCTGCTGCTATTATTTGTTGTTATTATTATTTTATTTCTTAGTATTACCGTAGTGCCTAGGAACCCTAGTCATGAGGTAGAACCACATTGTGCTGAGTCCTTCCTACCTCAAGAGGTGCAAAAAACCTCTACACCCTACTCTGTGCCTGGAAAACAAAACAAAGACAATTTTTTTGTTTTTGTTCTGCTTTTATAGAGTTTGTTAATCCATTACATTTAAGGCTAAGATTTTGTCTTGCATATTTTTAGTAAAAGTCACCAACAGGTCACGGGCAATAAAGAAAAATTCCCAGGAGCCTGTGACCTGACCATGACTGTTTCTAAAAATGTGTGACAAAATGGGGAGCTGTGGAGGCCCCACCTGCACGCACACCAGCTGCAGGGGCCCTGGCTCTGAGCTCAGAAGGCCCCTACCACCTGTGGGGGCTCGGAGCTTCAGGGTCCCCTGCTGCCCGTGGCTAGGAGATCCAGGGGCCCCTGCTACCTGTAGCAGCTGGGAGCAGCGGGGTGCCCCCCCATGCCCACAGCAGCTTGGAACTGTGAGGGGGTCCAGCTAGCGGTGGTTGCCAGGAGCTGCAGGGTCCCCCCCGCTGCAGCTCAGCACTCCAGGGTGCCCTTGCCACCTGCAGCAGCCGGGATCTGTAGGGGACCCGCCACTGGCAGCAGCTCAGGGCTCCTGGTGGCCTCACCACCTGCTGCTCGGGAGCTGTAGGGTATCCCCATTGCCCACAGTGGCCGGGAGCTGCAGTGTACCTGCGCTGCCTCTGACAGCTTGGAGCTCCTGGGTCCCAGCTGCCTGCCCTGCAATTCCCAGCTGCTGCTGGCAGTGGGGCCCCTGGGGAGGTCTGAGCCACTGTGGGCTGAAGTCACGGAGGTCTCTAGAAGTCAAGAATTCTGTGAGTTCTGCGACCTCCATGACAAAATCGTAGACTTCATTATGTTGTACAGTCACTGTGAATTATTGCACTAAACTGGATCCTTTTGTTTATTGCTCTGTGGATTATCTCAAATAATAGTTAGTAATGTGTAAAAATAATACCTGTGGTGATGTGTTTTTTGAAGGTACTTCTTCCAGAACTGGGGGGGTTATACATTTTTGAAAGCTGATTATTGATTTTTTTTTACTAATCACTTAGGGCCTGATTCTGCCAACCTCATTCACACTGAAGAGCGCTTTAGGTTCCAGTCCGGCTCTGAGTGCCTCACATAGCTCATTGCAGGCTCATGGCCTTATTTAGTTATTAGATGCATTTATCTGAAGGGCCCTCCATGTGGAGTAAGGGTTGCAGAATTGGACCCTTATAGGATAGGGGGGAAAAAAACCCCGTTAGTTGCTCCCATTCAGTATTTCCTTTACCTCTTCCTTTTTGCTTTAAATTTCTTAACTTTTTTGGATAGACAATTAACATACAAGAAGTCAGTGATAATTTTCAAAATCAAAGCTGAAAAACGTTACTGCCATAGGTGTTACTCAAGAGACGATGACAGCCAGTCAAGAAACTGATGCCACCTTGCCAGTCATGACACCAGCATATTGTGCTGTACACGAGACCACAAGTGACACAAGCGTGACAGAGGAAGAAAGCAAGGGGGCAACCCTGAAACCGACTGTTTCTAATGTAGCCCAGCTGTCGAAAAAGTCAGAACACTCAGCCACTGTCTCCTTTACTGCCACCCATTTGTCTGTTGCAAAAACCCTAGATGCCGAAGGTAGGGTTTTCTGCTCTCATTTTTCTACAAGCTTTACTTTTTTCTTTAAGATAAATAATCTTACTGGTTTTGTTGTTCCTGTGCCAGAAACAACTTTAATTCAGATGCCTCCTGCTGCACATTATCAGTTCACTATTTTCATTGCAAAACAAGCTTGCCCTGCTTGACTATTTGTGGTGTATTCTCCTCCTCTCCATGGATTGGTTCTGTTCTGGGGTCCTGGCTACCCTACAAAAATCGCAATGTTTGTGTAACCTGGCTATGGCCAAACTATGTTGTAACATATTTTTGTCTTGCCACTGTGACTGGGGAAAAAAACCTGTTTGAAATCATATTGGAGAACCAGGTTTTAACCTTGGTAGATACCTAGACTAAAACCTGGTTCTCTAACATAACTGATTTTTCTTCTCACAAGCAAGAATCAACCATCCTATAACATGCTTTAGCCACAGCTAGGTTTAAATATGGTGATTTGGGAGGGGGCAGAATGACATCAGAAACTTCAGCTAGAGCAGAAGGTGGCTGCTGGCTTTGGTGAGTGAGAGTTCAGGGAGCACCCTATCCTTGTGCTCCTCCCTGGTTGCCAGTTCATTTCAGAGGCATTGGCTTTAGTCTTCCAGTCCCTAAGTGGTTTGTGTCCTTGCTTCTCTAGCCACCACTCCTCTTATATGTGTCAGGGGATGCAGGCCTCTTGGCAGCGTTATGGGCAAGGAAATCAAAGGCAGCTGAGTTGGAGTTCATGGGAGTCAGATGTGTCAGATTATTTCTACCCCTAATGCAGCCACACAGGGGCCCAGAGGGTTGTAAGAACTGCCCATGTCTTCTGTGTTAGTGCTGCCTCAGTAGTGGCTCTGGGTGCAGGGGGAAGAGCAAGGACTCCGCTCCTGACAATCTCACCCACAAACTAATGACTGGGGAAGGATGGAGAGTGAGCAGGGATGTGCCTCTCACCTGCCCTAGCGCAGCTGGGAGCTCTTCCTTGGACAATACGACTACAGTCTCCCCTTCCTTGGGACTGAGCCAAAGGGATGTGAGACTAATTACTAGCCTTTTGTTGTGGGGAATTAATGAAAGATCTTTCTTTGGCAGGCATTTGATGGGATTTTCTTTACTGTATCTGCTTGGTTTCCTGGTAGACCTTCTAAAGCCTTTAGGGCTTGATTCTGGCTCCCGCAGAAGCATGCTCTGGGGGGTGGTATAGAGCTGCAGGAGGACTTCTTGCTACCTTAACCAGAATTCCTCCTGGCATCAGCCAGGGAGTGCACACCCACTGCATCAGAAACTCCGTCACCCTTGCAAAGAGCATGGTCTAGGTTCCCCTTCAGACCAAGCTAGTACTGCAAAACTAACTAAAAATCCAGCCAAGGCATAAATACAATAGAAACCACTTAAAATGAAACACCACCAATGGCAAATCTAGCCTGGGAGTCTCCTTTTGCTTTGGTGTTCTACAGTGTGAAAACTGCCGTTTGGGTCAGAGTGAGGTTGTTCGGTTGGAAAAAAGTCTCCTTTCTTAAAAAAAAAATTTCTTTCTAAGAGTTCCACTGTAATTAATTTGATGCTAGAGTTTAATTATAAGTTCATCATCCCTAATATTTTATCTGGGCAATAAACATTTAGATCTGTCTCCTGGTTCGTAACTTGATTTGTGCTTCTGAAGTGCTCTGATCTTGTCTCAGTGTAGTGACTGGCATCCCCAGAAGCAACATAAAGTAAAACTAACGGAAGGCTTGTTACAGGAGATCTGCCACACTCAGAGAGCTGTCCCTTGGGGAATACTGGTTTCATTCATTGCACCATCGTACAGAGAGAGCTTTGTGCATAAATGATAACGGAATTTAATAATTCCTTTTTGTTTAAAGTTAAGCCTCCCTTTAAGAATGAATTCTTCAATAATTACTGGTACTAATGCAGCAGGGTTGGTCTGCAATAATTATCGTGGTGGGTATTTATGCTTCCTGTTTTCAGTCGTCTTAACAGACCTGGTCACTGTCTCAGATGAGGAAGCAGTCACTGCTCTTCCCGAACCCTCCGAGACCCTCGCTGGAATGAGAATGCAAGTGGAGGAGCTGACCAGCAGAACTGCGACCCTGGCAACTCCAGCTTTGATGGCATCTTCTGTAAGGAGAACTGTCGTTCCATCTGTGAGGTGGATTAGCGCAGCTGTCACCTATGGATTGGACCGGTTGGAGTCGGAAGGTACACATGCTCTGAAGGCTAGCATGCAGGCTGGTTTGGTGTGAGATGGTGCACCTGGGTTAGGATGTGCTACTTGATTTTTCTTCACTTTTGTAATTTTGACTGGGAGACAGATCTATGTACATTTCTTACCGGTGCAAATAAGGAGAAACAGGAAAATATGTCCCCCTTTCACAGGGACACAATGAACAATAAACACTGTGCATCATGCCTCTGAGCATAATTATTGATTTGGATAGAACTGTATGCTGAAGAAACTTGAGGTGGAGGAACATTCCACTAAATCCCAGTAGCACTTGTTATTGGTAATGATAACCAATGGTACAAAGGCTCATTCTGGTGCCTCTGTCTCGCACGAACACAATGACCATGAAAATGTATTTAAAGCTATATTCAAGCAATTTGAGACACCCCCCCCCCCCATATTGAAACCCAGTGTCTTCCACAAAGATGCTGTTAACACTCCTGAACAGTGTAAGGGGAAAGAGACCATCTTGAGCGCTGGGTGCCTCGCAGTTCAGGGAGAGGGCGGCATTTTAAAAGATCCATTTCGGTGCAACGAGAAACTAGTTAAATCTTGAAGAGCGAGTGCTGTCCTTCAGTGCTTAATTTGCAATGAAAGGGGCTCAAGCAATTTTTTTACTTTCATAACTGGTGCGGCAAGCCCAGAGGTGCCAGGGTTATGAACTGCCGAGCCTAGAGATGCTGGGGCTCAGCCCTGGCACAAATGGACTGCTGCCCTTCTTCTGAGCCCACCCCTTATGATCGCCTCCACAACTGCTCACCCTCACCCCCTTCCATGGCATCCATTCTACCAGCCACTCCCACCCCTCTGCTGCTCTCCATCCTCCCTTTTTGATTCCTTGATCTCTGCCTTTCCTCTACCCTCACTCCCTTGGCTCCCCTCTCCCACTGTTTGGAATGCCTCACGTAATCCCAGGCCTGTATCTAACCTCCCCTTTGCTATCTCTGCTCTTGCTGTGCTGAGCTCTTCCAGATGAAACATTGTGACTGTGCCATCTTTGTCCCTTCAGCTCTGATTAAGTCCCCGGACCTCTCCTGGAACCTCCCTCCCTGTCTCTCATTCTTGATCCAGGATCTTGCCTCTTTACTTTAAAGACAGGACTGACACCATTCAGGAGGCTTGTACCATTCCCCTCTCCAGGCTGTTCTCCTTCACTCCAGTCTCCCACATCTCCTTCCTTTCGTCTCCTTCAGCCCTCTTCCTTCCCATGTTCTACGCTATCATGATCCATCCCTTCCCTTGACCTTCTTCCCAACCCCCAGTTTTCAAGCGTGTTTTTGTTTTCCCTACTACCATCCCACCTCCCATCTCCTGTTTACCTCCAAGGGAATCTGGCCTGTTCTTTTGGCAATACAAAGTGTAGAGTGGGGGGGGGAGTGGAACTTAGGAAAAAGAACAGGGGTTTGGGGGAAGGTTAAGGGGTGGAGTATTTAGGGGAAAGTGAGTGGGTTTAGAATAGGCAGGGTGTGGTTAGGGGATGAAGGTTCAAAGTGGATCTGGAATGACTCATTTCCAGACTCTTTAAAAGTTGGGGGTCTCTTGAAGTTGTAGCATTTTTGTCCTGTGGGAGGGTGTTTAACTGCACTTGGATCCTTCACTCTGTCTGTACAGGGATAAATGAGCCTGTTTTCTGCTGTAAGAGAAACCCTTTCTATTGGGCTCCCGCCTGTTCCCTTTAAACAACCCGAGACCTGTCTGTTATAACTGAATGAGGTACTAAGGTCCTGAAATGCATTCATTCCAACTACAGATACACCCTTTTCTCTGCAAGAAAAAAAAAAGTTAAAGGAAAAGGACCCCCCAGCCATCCTCCAGTCAGTAGGCTGCCTCATGCAAGGTCATCTGGGGCTCCATCCTGCAACATGCTGAGCATGCTAGTTAGTGGCTGCGCACCTTACAGTGTCATTGAAGTCAATGGGAGTTGAGGATGCTTAGCACTTTGCAGAATTGAGCGACAGAAGCAGAGGCTGGGCTTTGCCCTGTGTCCAGTGGAGGAGACCAAACTACAGACAAGCAGCACGTTAATATAAAAAACAGGCAGTTTAAAAATAAACTGCATACAGATGGCGATGGAGGGGAGAGGCTGAAGTGCTATGAATCATAGCACAGCGTGACAGTGTCAGGGATGTTAATGGCCTTTTTAAAACTCAGCCCTGTTTTCAAGGCAACGAATGAATTTGTTGACCTCCGGCATGCCATTATCTCATTTCTCAGGACTCTGCTGGGCTGGAGGGAGAGTCAGTTGGGTTTTAACTGTAGACATTGGACCAGCTTGTATTTTCGTAAATGTGGTGCAGGTGCCTAGTGCAATGGTTAAGTGGCACATTAAATAATTCTGTGAGATACCAAAAGCTGTGGTATGGCTGTGAGTTCACAAGCATAGGAGTCAGGAAATTTCCACCTATGAGGTGTTTCAGAGTAGCAGCCGTGTTAGTCTGTATTCGCAAAAAGAAAAGGAGTACTTGTGGCACCTTAGAGACTAACAAATTTATTAGAGCATAAGCTTTCGTGAGCTACAGCTCTGTAGCTCACGAAAGCTTATGCTCTAATAAATTTGTTAGTCTCTAAGGTGCCACAAGTACTCCTTTTCTTTTCACCTATGAGATGTAATCCCTGGCTTCCTTAGAGTCAGTGGTAAAATGTCCATTGACTTCCAAGGGGGCTGGATTTCATCCCGATTCTCACAGCAAGTAAGGCATGTTTTGCTTTGCTGTGGGTCAGATCCTGCTTTGCTCGCCCACACCAGGAATCCCACTGATGTCACTAGGACTAGCCGTGTTAATAAGGGGAGTAGGATTTCATCTAATAAATTTGTTAGTCTCTAAGGTGCCACCAGTACTCCTTTTCTTTTTGCGAATACAGACTAACACGGCTGCTACTCTGAAATCTAGTATATGGTATGGGCCTGAACTTGCACCCATTGGAATTAATGAGAGTTTTGTCCCTAACTTCACTGGGACCCTGTATATGCAACTTCACTGAGTTATAGCCAGTATGGGAAGCATAACGTTGAATATCTTGATGTTTATGCAAAATCAGAGCCCTAGCAGTGAATTAATGGCTTCTGTTTAGTTTCCTTGCTCTGAAAAGAAAATGCCAGTGTCAGGTATGGGACTGTGCACTATCGAGCACACAGCTGAACAATGTTTTTTTTTCTAAATTTTCTTTTTGCTGAGTGAGCTACAAACTCCACTACATTTTTGTCTGTCGGCAAGCTGAAACTTTCTTTTTTTTTTTTTTTTTTTTTGGAAGTCTTTTTACACTGTATTGGATTGAAGAGAATAAGGTATTTTTAAAGTGACATTTCAGTAATACACATACAGATGGAACACACAGGCATATATCACAGTGGGTTGAGGACCTATTAGCTTTCAAGAGTTTGAGTTAACAACCAAACCAAGTTAGAAACCCAGGATAGCAGGAGCTCCTGCCTCTCCCGGCATGATCACTCTGGTCATTCAACTGGCTCAGTCTTCTACACATTTTTCCAAAAAAAATTTGTCTCTGAGCTGTGATTAAGCAGGAGAAATTTCTCCCCAAAAGACCATTTAATTTGAGAGAGAGGAGCGTATACATTAATGAAAAGCAGAGACTTGCAGTGAAATTGCTGAGCCCTGGCTATAATGGGCTAAAATCTGCTCCCTTACAGCCTTGCAATCTCATTAAAAATTTAAGTGAGGTCACAGAGGTGTAAATAGGAAGGGAGTTTGGCCCAGTGTGGTGAACTAGCTCCATCCAGGTTTTGAGAAGTCAGAAAAAATGGGCAAAATCCAAATGACAAAATTCATTTAGCTTCTTCACAATGGCCTTGTCTGTCTTGAATGCTCTGTTAGCACCTTGATGGTACATGAGAGAGCTGGAGTGCCGGGGTCAACCAGAGAGCGCTCTCCCATCAGTGTAGCGGGGTTTAAGCCCTGCTCAGATGGCAACGGGCCTATGCCTGTTAGTGACCTGCATGGCAGCTGCTTGAAGTGCCTGGAGGAATCCCATATAAAAGAGAAATGTCGCATCTGTAAAAACTTTCATCCCAGGATACAGAAAGAACGTGACATTCTCTTGAGGGCCCTCCTCATGGAGGCTGCTCTTCTCCCAGCGCTTCAATTTCGGTGTGTAGTGCACATCCGGCACTGGGTTCTTCCCGGCACTGGTCCCCTTCGTTGGTGCCCAAGAAGAGGGACCTGGCTCTGAGCAAGCCGGATCAAGGGGCATTGGACAAAGGACCCTGCTCGAGCCGCCTGCCCACACCGGAGCTGCAAGGGGGCTCTGCCCCGGGTGTTATACTTAGAAAATGAAAACCAACAGGCTCTTATTTATGGGATAAGGCAATATGCCATATTTATCGTGAATACAGAAAGAATTAAAGTAAGCAATCAGTTATATCTATAAAAAGAAAAGGAGTACCCGTGGCACCTTAGAGACTAACAAATTTATTAGAGCATAAGCTTTCGTGAGCTACAGCTCACTTCATCGGATGCATTTGGTGGAAAAAGCAGAGGAGAGATTTATATATATACACACACACACACACACACACAGAGAACATGAAACAATGGGTTTATCATACACACTGTAAGGAGAGTGATCACTTAAGATAAGCCATCACCAGCAGCGGGGGGGGGGGGGGGAGAAAGGAGGAAAACCTTTCATGGTGACAAGCAAGGTAGGCTAATTCCAGCAGTTAACAAGAATATCAGAGGAACAGTGGGGGTGGGGGTGGGAGGGAGAAATACCATGGGGAAATAGTTTTACTTTGTGTAATGACTCATCCATTCCCAGTCTCTATTCAAGCCTAAGTTAATTGTATCCAGTTTGCAAATTAATTCCAATTCAGCAGTCTCTCGTTGGAGTCTGGTTTTGAAGCTTTTTTGTTGAAGTATAGCCACTCTTAGGTCTGTGATCGAGTGACCAGAGAGATTGAAGTGTTCTCCAACTGGTTTTTGAATGTTATAATTCTTGATGTCTGATTTGTGTCCATTCATTCTTTTACGTAGAGACTGTCCAGTTTGGCCAATGTACATGGCAGAGGGGCATTGCTGGCACATGATGGCATATATCACATTGGTAGATGCGCAGGTGAACGAGCCTCTGATAGTGTGGCTGATGTGATTAGGCCCTATGATGGTATCCCCTGAATAGATATGTGGACAGAGTTGGCAACGGGCTTTGTTGCAAGGATAGGTTCCTGGGTTAGTGGTTCTGTTGTGTGGTGTGTGGTTGCTGGTGAGTATTTGCTTCAGATTGGGGGACTGTCTGTAAGCAAGGACTGGTCTGTCTCCCAAGATCTGAGAGAGCGATGGCTCGTCCTTCAGGATAGGTTGTAGATCCTTGATGATGCGTTGGAGAGGTTTTAGTTGGGGACTGAAGGTGATGGCTAGTGGCGTTCTGTTATTTTCTTTGTTGGGCCTGTCCTGTAGTAGGTCTACAGCCAAGCGCTACGATATAACCGCATTTGCTCCAACCCCTCAGACAGAGACAAACACCTACAAGATCTCTATCATGCATTCCTACAACTACAATACCCACCTGCTGAAGTGAAGAAACAGATTGACAGAGCCAGAAGAGTACCCAGAAGTCACCTACTACAGGTGACCCCCCCCCCCCCCCCCCCCGCTGCTGGTGATGGCTTATCTTAAGTGATCACTCTCCTTACAGTGTGTATGATAAACCCATTGTTTCATGTTCTCTGTGTGTGTGTGTGTGTGTGTGTGTGTGTGTGTGTATATAAATCTCTCCTCTGCTTTTTCCACCAAATGCATCCGATGAAGTGAGCTGTAGCTCACGAAAGCTTATGCTCTAATAAATTTGTTAGTCTCTAAGGTGCCACGGGTACGCCTTTTCTTTTTGCGAATACAGACTAACACGGCTGCTACTCTGAAACCAGTTATATCTATAACATTCCATTCTCTCACACATTCATTCACTCATACACACAGAGTTCTGCAAGGTTGTTATAGTTACCAGCCTGGAGGTGGCTCATGCCAAGTCACTGGCCAGGTGGCCTGGACACAAGGATGGAGCCAAGTCTTGTCAGATGTGCATCTGATGCTCCTGGAGGGTGGTTGCAGAATCAAACTCAAAGTTCTCAGTTTTTAGATTGTCTTTCCTTCTCATTCAAATCCATAGGGTTTGCTTTGTTATGCTGTTTTTACGTTTGAAGCGATAATCAATCACAGTTCTTATATTTGAAATGATAGTCCGTCATACAGATGGCACAGCAGTGATGGCTTGTTATCTTGTTCAGTTTTTGGCCCCTCCGTTTTTGGGGTAGTTTGCGGTGGATTGCCCTATGGGGTCATCAGGTTTTCTTCATCCTGCGCATTCTTTGGCTGGATGTTCCTGGGTAGTTATTAATTATTAGGCTGGCGCTTCAACCTTTTATTACTTATTCAAACATTTAAACATACATTTACAATCACACCCTATTTCACTTAACATAACTATTCTTAAATCATTGAGGCATGACAGACTCCAATGAATCTATCCATGCCATTGATTACACATGAAAAGAAAACAAGCAAGATAGGAATATAAAAGTGGAGGAACAACAAATCTTGTTCTTGATTTCAGAAAAACATTTGTAACGTTGTTATCTTATCACTTCTAGGACAAACTCTTTGTCTCTGAATGGTTTTCTACAATTAGCACAGACCTTGAAAACTAACAAACTCAGCAGGCTAAGAGAACAGGCTGAGACACATTTCTTTCTAATAATACAAGCCAAATCCGGGGTCTGTACTGGACCATATTTTCCTGAAAATAATTAATGTATGAATTATTACTTCTAATCCAACACGAGGAGTACCACCCCTAAGGGACCCACCACCAACTCCGGAGATAGGTAGGGGACCCAGGCTGATGACACAATCAACACCCTCTCAGCTCCCAGTGCCCAGAGAGCAACGAGTGCTCCCGCCATCCAGCTAAAACTCCCCACAAGGGCAAGCCGCTACAGGTCACCGGTGCTGCATTCCTGGTCACCGGGCCTCCCAGAAGGCGAGCGAATGCCACTGGTCTCTGGAGCCAAGACAGAGCCCTGTGTCGCCCCTCCATTGGTCTCCTCGTCAGCCCAGGTTGCTGATTCGCCGCTACAGGTCACCGGTGCTACATTCCTGGTCTCCGCCCTCACGCCAGGGCTCGCCTAGAGAGAGAAGCCAATCATCTCACAGTTGGCACTGGTCGTCTTTGCGCCAATGGTCACTGTCACTAAGGCCTTGGTGATGCTCCCCAGCTCAGTGCCGCTCCCCTACTCCTGGCACCGGTTGGATATTCCAGGAACCAGTCACCCGCAGCGATGGTTAGCCACCAGATCCGGGCCTCAACTGCCCCACCCTGGTTTCTGGAGGAAGAGGACTTCTCCAGCACGGTGGGACAGAGGGGAGGGTTCAGTCCCTCGCCTAGACAGCAGCGTGACTTGGCTCCGGATGGTGCATCCACTGTGGTGATGCCAACCTGGCACCAAGGCCAGTGGCCGACACAATGGCCCTTTTGGAATACCTGGGGCGTACCTGTTATGCTGATGTCCCAGTCCTACCAGTCCTTGGTTGCCGCATCGGATAAACCTGTCAGCACCGGCGGCACTAATGGCACTGGGCTTGGTTTAGGAGGCACCGGTGGGCACTGCAGTGGAGGAGCAGGTGCCCACCCCGAGACCCCCTTCCCCTGCAGGGGAAGATGCCCTGGGCCCTCCCCCTGTAGTCCAGTCATCCTCGTCCTCTCTGGACAAGGCAGTGGTGGGGCCCCCCTGGGCTAGTCCACCAGATGACTTCAGAGATCATCAAGCACTGCTTCTCCGGGTGGCCACCAACTTGGACCTCAAGGCGGAGGAAATGGAGGCGCAATCGGATACGCTATTCAGTGTGCTTTCTGCATCCACCCCCGCTTGTGACGCACTCCTGGTACACAAAGGGGTCCTGAGTATTGCCAAGACCATCTGGCAAGCCCTGTCCTCCATCCTGCCCAATTCCAAGAGGGCAGAAAAGAAGTATTTCGTTGGTCATATCGGCGGCCAGCAAAAAGGACAAGCAGGGGCCAGCCAGTTCCACCCCCAAAAATGAGGCTGGACCTTTTTGGAGGCAAGATTTATTCCACAGCCAGTCTCCAGTTCAGGGTGGCAAACCACCAGGCCTTTTTGAGGCACTATAATTTTAACTTGTAGGACTCCCTCCTTAAGTTTAAGGACTCCATGTCCCAGGTGGCGGCTCAAGAGTTCGGGGCTCTGGGGGAGGAAGGTACTGCGGCAGCTCGGTGCTCCCTGCAGATGGCCTGCGAAGTGGCTAATTCGGCTGCCAGGGTGGTAGCCTTGGTGGTGGTCATGAGGTGTAGTTCCTGGCTCCAGACCACCGGCCTGTCCCAGGAGATGCAGGCCTCTATTCAGGACCTCCCATTTGACAGGGTTTGGCTGTTCTCCAACCAGACAGACACAAGGCTACCTAAGGTACACTCGGGCCACCCTCTGCTCATTGCGGATGCATATGCCTCAATCTGCACGGCAGCCATGCTGACCACCCCCACCGCCAAGGCAGCGGCAGCCTCGGCAGGGACCTGCAAGGAGAAGGGACACTGGGTTTTAGCCATTGCTGGCTTTCATCCTCCCACTCACCAGTGCAACCTGGCCTGGCGAAACACCGCAGGGGCCAGAAGCACTCGTTTTGAGGGCGCTCTTGAGAGCGATGCACCAGTCACCTCCAAGGATCTGCCCCACGTTTTCCTCAACCATCTCCGTCCCTTCCATTTGGCCTGGTTGAGGTCACCTCGGACCGTTGGGTGTTGGACATCGTGTCATGAAGCTACACCCTCCAGTTTTCCAGTAACTTTATAAACACTAATAATATACATAGTTGGACAGTTTCAGCAGATCATGACCTTTCATATACCTTACATGACATGCTTTGTATGAAATATCACTGCCATATATGAATGATGAATATGGGGTTATAGGGTGCCATTCTGAGATACCTGTGTCACAGGTAGCAACTTGGGTGCTGCCCTATAATTCTTTTTTTAAAATTATATTAATTTAAATTCCTGATTTGGGCAAATGAATTTTTCTTCTTCTAATAAAAGAACCTTACTGCTCAGGGTAGAACAAGACATTTCTCCTCTGCTATAAATCTGACAAACGGCTGTTTCTTAAAACTTCTGGATAACGAGAATGTTAGTGAATTGTAATGGCAAAGTTCTGAATACTGAAATCTTCTCCCATCAAGGTTTTCTTGAAATAAAAATAAGGGCCAAATTTATCCTGATGTAACCTGACTGGCGTCAATGAAGTTACAACAAGGATCCATTAAGTGGTCCTTCCCCTTTCACTCATTCCCAGCTTCTGGCAAACAGAGGCTAGCGACACCATTCCTGCCCATCCTGACTAATAGCCATTGACGGACCTATCGTTGTTACTATCCCTTGTCTGTCAGGTACCCGTTTCTCACTAGGAATTCTCCCCATGACTGCTGCTGCATCCCACACAGTCAGAAGATCTCTAGCTGCAGAAGATGCCCTCAACCTCAATCCACCTTTGGTGGATTTTTCCACCAAATGCATCTGATGAAGTGAGCTGTAGCTCACGAAAGCTTATGCTCAAATTTGTTAGTCTCTAAGGTGCCACAAGTACTCCTTTTCTTTTTGCGAATACAGACTAACATAGCTGCTACTCTGAAACCTCAACCTTAGTATCCTCTCCAAGGTGATAAGGCAAACAGATGAGAGGTGACCCCTCATTTATATGGTACCCTCAAGGATAACCCCATCCTGGCAGCACCATTTGAGGTTCCCTCTAGCCCTCAGTCACTCGCTCTTCACCCGCCTCCTCCTCTGGGGATGGATGTGGGGCAAGGATTGGCTACAGAAGGTGTACCAAGGATCCTTTTTTCAGTGCCTTCTATCTCATTTCTGTCTTTTTCAACATGGTCACAGTGGGGAGGTGGGAAACCTGACACAGTGCCTAGCACAGTGGGTTCTTGGTCCTTTGACTAGGACTTCTAAGAAATGCTGTCATTACAACTACTACTAATAATTAATAACAATTCAGGTTTGCTTCTGTCTGGAATCTGCCTGATTTTTGTAATGACCTAAAATCCATGGGAATAATAAGGAAAGTGGATGATGCCAAAGTAAGAAACTTGAGGGAATGTTAAGCCAGTCCTAGGAGCTGGGCAAGGCCATTCTCCACTGGTGATGGGAAAGCTGGTCCCACGTGCTCTCTGACCACAGCACCAGCTGTTCCATAGAACAAAACTGCCTCTTTCCTCTGTGACCTACCTGTCTGCTTCCGAGCACTGCACCCACAACACTTCCTCTGACACAAATGCAACTGGGATTTGTTATCTATATGACTCTGGCCGCTCCACTGATGAGTGAGAGCTGCGCCCTTTGCGTGCGCCACAGAGAACTCTTTCGGAAGGAGAGAAGTGCTCACACTTTTTTTCTGTGCTACACACTGCTGTTATAATTACAATTTCTAGTGATTGGTAATATAGCTGGGGATCTTAGGTGCTCAGATAAGTCTTTTGACACTTATCTAAAGCTCTCCATGTCCAGACATTCTTCCAACACTGATTCTAATCTCAGCTTCCGACAAGTTCTAAAAGCTGTCAGGTGCTTAAGGGAATAAAAATCCATGGGGACATGAGCTGCGGTGTATCACACCTCCTGCTCTCAGCACTCCAGCTACTCATAAGCTATTCTGTATCTCTGTTCCAGCTAGGAATTCTCAGCAGCCAATTAAGTTCCTAAGAGGTTTTTTTCCTGCCTGTTTTAAAGCCTTCTAAAAATAACATTTTATAGATCAAATCCTGCTCTTCTTCCCTGAGCCAGGGGCCTCCTGAAAGGCAAAACTTCCTTTGACATCACCGAAGGGCAGGGTTTTCATTTTTTCATTCATTTCAGATTCTGTCCTCAGCTACATATGCATTGCTTCTCTTTATTTCAGTGGAGGCTGGGAATGCATACTCCATTGCAAGCTCCTTGGGACAGAGACTGTCTGTTTGACATATGTAGTGCCCAGCAAAATGGGGTAGTAATCCTTGATTGGGGCACGTAGGTGCCACCACAATGCAAATAACAACAAACTAATGAACTGAGAAGCAGTATTTGATCCAGAGACAGGGAGTCTAAAAACATAGCACTAACTTTGTAAACTAGTGTTTACATAAAGATATAGCAGCTAAGGGTATATATAAACAAAAAGGTAGTCCCCCTCTCTGGGCATCTCTCTTAGCAAGAAAGAGACTATATATGATCCCCATCACCAGAATATCTGGGCAGCTCATAATCTCTAATGTATTTATCCTCATACCCCCTGTGAGGCAGAGCAGTGCTAGTATTCCCCAGTACAGATGGGGAACTGAGGCACAGAGAGGCTAAGTGACTTGCCCAAGGTCACACAAGAAGTCTCTGGTAGAGCAGGGAATTGAACCCATGTCCTTCAAGGGCTAAATGAGTGTCCTAACCACTGGGCCATCCGTGCTGCCACGCCTAGCTCTTCTATGTTGCAGGCAGAATCTGGAAAAGATTTGGGGCCAAAATTCACTACTTTTCCATAGGCCAGTGCCCAGTCAAATTAATCATGAACTGCTGCCATACGGGCAGCTCTGGCACACTCCCTTAATCTGTTGGTCATTGTGGCTTCCATCCTAGGCATCTGTAACCACTTTTGTTTCTTTTCTTTTACCTCTGGTGCTGGTCAGAGCTCTGGGGTGCCCAGTGAGGTACATGAGCGCAGGGAAACATTGTCACGGTGGGGTTCACTCACTGGAGTATTCTGAGGTTCTGCTGCGCAACATTTGCCCCTGAATGCTGGTCTGTGGGAGCATCAGGTCTGACATGTGGATTGTCTGTCTCTGTCAGTTTCCTCTTTTGCCCTTCCCGGCATTTGTGAAAGGTGCTGTTGTTTGGAGGCAGCACTTTCTCCCAGTGACTGGCAGGTGGCGCTCTTCACTACTCTTACGGTTTGCTGAACGGTGGACAGCTGGCGACAGGATAGGGAGATTTTAAAGGCCTTTTTCAGACTGTGAACTTGCGGTAAAGGGTAGAGAAAAAGGGGGTGCAGCGTTCAGGAGCCATCCGTCCAATAGGGATTTTTACCAGAGATTATGCCCGAAGGCTTGAATCCCCTTGATCTTTGTGGCATGATCACGAAATGGACATCGCAGTTTAGGGACCACATCTCTCTTTGTAACCGCTCTTTTCAGATGTGGCTAGTGATTCCGACCGCTTTGATTTTTGGGTGCCCAGCTTCAGATGCTTTGCAGGGGCTTGATTTTCAGAAGTGCTGTTACCTGCCCTTTAAAAGGCACCTCAGGCTGGGCTCCCAAAAATCAGTAGTTACTGTGAAAAATTTTGACCCTAAATCTTTCAGATTTGACCTTGAGTCCATATTTCCTCACCTGCTGCCCAGCTCTCCCCACCCTCCTTCAGAACTGGGGGGAACTCTGCTAATATTCTAGTTTCTGCTGGTGTGTTTTGCCCTCCTTCTGTCTACTATTAAAGCTTAGAAATCCAAAGCTACTACCTTCCTTTCTGGCAGCGTTTCTCCCAGGAGAGAAAAAACAGGGCTGGATTAACTTTTTGTGGGTCTGGTGCCAAACATATTTGTGGCCCTCCATGGGGGCAATGAGGCATGGTGGGGGGGCAGTCTCCAGAGCGTGGGGCTGGCTGGGGGCAATGAGGTAGGGGATGATGTGGCAGGAGTAGCCCCGCTCTGCAAAGCCCAGCATGAGGACACGGTTTATAAATTGCAGCTGCCAGACACAACTGGCCCACCCAGCCCTGCGCCAGTGTGCCCCTTCCCCTTGGGAGCGGGCCCACGCCACACCGCCCCCCTGCCTAGTTCCCCCTTGCCCAGAGACTGCCATCACAGGTCTGAGGCAGCTCATCCTGAGGAGGCAGGTGGGGCCCCACAGGTGGCGAGCAGCAGAGACCACCCAGCCAGAGCCGCGTTGGGGAGTGGGGCAGACCCAGACCCTGGGACATGACCCCTAGGAGCCCGTTCAGTCCAGCCGTGCCACTGGCTCCATGCCCAGGAGTCAGGCAGGAGGGATGGGGGTGAAAAGGAATGAGCAGTGGGTGGGACCTTGGGGCATAATGCAGGCAGAGCAGGGTGGGAAGGTGGGGCCATGGTCTGGACTCTGGGGCTCCTTCTGAGTATGGGCCCAGCGCCACAGAGCCACTGGTGCCATGGTAAACCCGGTACTGCAAAATACCTACATTAATTTGTCTTTGCAACTCTCCTGCAAGCATTATCCTCGTGACCCACCAGGGATAAACTCCAGCCCTGTTCATAGATGACTATTTTACTGTGAGCTCATTCAAAATGGCAGTGAAAGTTCTTGATGTTGATTTGAAAGGATAGGAAAAGCAGAAGGACAAAGCCACTGGGGGATGAAATGCTCCTGCCTTTCTCCTTTCAAAGGTAATGAGAATCTAAGGGGCTGATGGTACCCCAGAAGTTCTATTCATTACTCTGCATGACATAAGTGTTCTTAGAAATGACCTTTATGCTAAATCCAAATAGCGTATCACTTGCATAAAATTGTGGAACTGAATAAAACTCATCAAAGTGAAATTGTCTCATCTGAAGATCTGAAAAGCAATGTAGCCTTTTAAAGCAAATCCCTGATGATATAAACACTTGTGTCATGCACCAATCTTTGATACTAATGCAGCACGGCACGCCGAAGGCTTGTAAATGCTAATGCCATTCTCATCTCTGAAATATTAAGTAGAGGGAGGAACTCAAAAAACAATGAATTCAAAACTTGAGTGTCCTCCCGACAAAGAAACGTCCTTTCCAAAAGTTATTCCAGCTTGTTTACTAGTTCAAACCTGGACCCAGACCTGTTAAAGTGTAACCACATTCTGTAGCAGGGTAAAGCAGAGCCATGTTAAATAAGGCACAGCTCTCAATGTCGTGATAAGTATTTGAGTTTTCCACTCTTATACTTTGCCTTATCTAAGCTGAGCTGCTCCAGCTAGCTGCCAAGGCAGTAGTATATGTGGGACCCAGCTCTGAGCCCAAATGACTCACCTATTAGAAGTATCCAAACGTGGATTTTTCCTAGAATATTTGTTTTTAACACAGGCTGAGGCCCACTGACTGGAATATATCCCCAGCCGCACGGTGACAGTGTCTTCTGCTCTGATTACGTCTGTAGAGCAGTTTTTAACAGATCAAAGTGAGCTTTACGTAAATGATAAACTACAGCGATATTATGTTTGTGTAGGCTGGCTTGCAAAAATATTTCTGATCGATATTTATCAGCTTATTGCCTTTTCAGATGTCCAGCACTCTAGTAACCAGGTGAAAAGAGGGTCACATGCTACCTTAATTCTACTGGATTCTTTCAAAGACTTTCTGAAGACACAGTGGGTCAAATTGTCAGCTGTGTAAATGAGTGTAACTGATGGAGCTATGCCAGTTTACACCAGCTGAGGATGTGGCCCACTATTTTTGCAATAGTGACTCAAAAATTTTTTTTTTTTTTTAAGTGGAGCCACCTAGAAGTACATTTGCCTAAACTAAGTAACCATGTGACACTGCTGTAACCCTTGTCCTTCTTTGCCCCATCCGATCCCTGCTGTGATCCTCACTGCAAACAGATGTGCCAGCACAAATCAATGGGACTCCTCGTGGGCCCATGCATCTGCCTTAGCAGATCCGATCACAGGTTCGAGGCTTCTGGCTGTAAGCTCTTTTGAGCTGGGACTGTGTCTAATTGTGCTGGGAAATAACTTGGCATGTGTTTGGGTGCTGTGAAAATGCATCCGATGAAGTGAGCTATAGCTCACGAAAGCTTATGCTCAAATAAATTTGTTAGTCTCTAAGGTGCCACAAGTACTCCTTTTCTTTTTTTTTAAAAAAAAGAAGCAAATTGTTGCTGCTTTAAAGCTTGGAAACTAGGAAAACATTTCTCACTTTAATTGAAAAATTGTCAAGACAAGCACACGTTTGTTGGGCGCACGTACACACCCATACACACACACCAGGCACACACACAAATACACACACTCAGGATACGGAATGACGACATACTCCACCACTGACACAAGACGTCCTTAAAACACATCTCATTGGTTGAGAATAACTTGAAGACAGAACATAATTACTTAGCAACTTCAGAAAGCTGATAGCTTTTCCAAATTAACCCATTCCTCGGTGTCACATACCCTATAAACCTGATACAACCTGGTTCAAATAATCAGTCTGTCTTTCTGAATGAAGGAAATAAAACCTGTTCTGGAAATAAAACCAGTTAGTGGAGTCTGATGACACAGACGTATAAATCTTCAGCTTTGAAGGGTCTTTCTCACTGTTGTTTTTGTCTTGGTTTCTGTTTGTCCAGAGGGGGAGGAGGAGGATGAAGAAGAGGAAGAGGAGGAAGACAGAGATACAGACTCAATGGAGGAAAGCATGGAGGGTGACACGGAGCTGCCAGGTTTCACTCTTCCTGGTGAAACTTCCCAGGAGCCCATAGTTGGCATAGGAGACTCCGCAGCACAGCTGGCTGGGGTATCTTACCAAGTTCCAGACACCATTGAATGGGAACAGCAAAACCAGGGCCTTGGTAAGAGCAACTCTTCTCTTCTTTCTTTAAGGGGGAATGTTCCTTGTTTTGCATTTTTTTTGCTCAGAAACCTCCTGGGCTTTTCACTTATTCACTAAATCCAGACTAGCGTCACTGTAGTCAATGCAAGTACTCCAGATGGACTCCTGTGTAACCGGGATCAGAATCTGGCTCTGTGTCCCCAGTCAAATAACATCCCATTTAACGGAGAACCCACTCGGTGCACCCATTCTAGCCCTGTGTTTCCAAAGCCTCGCTCCGTGTTACTCTGCTGACACACTAGCTGGGCGCCCTCTGCTGGAGGAGAGGTGCAGCAGAGTGAGGCCTACTAGGACAGGGAGGAGTAGCGGTTAGTCAAGCATTTTGCTACAGCTGCTCTCTGCTGCTGCATTTTTTTCAGTGCCAGTTTCCTGGCATTTCATAGGAGAGCTATCTATTCCAGTATGTGGGTCAGCCTTGGAGGCAATGAGTTCATGATACGTGAGGCAGCACTGGTGAAGGTTGCAAAGCAAGGCCTACATGAAATTATATTCAGTCTATTCAGCCCAGCGTATCTCTAGCCCTGGATTGCATGAGCAGACCAGGTATCCCCACCTGGGAAAACCACCAGTCTAGGAAGGCCGTGCCCTAGATCAGTCTCCTGGGCCTAACCATTGCAGCATGCACTGTATGCGAAGTCACCAGCTGTTTGGCGATCTCTGTTGCATAAGGCAACATAGAAAGCTTCAAGGACAGCGTCAGCCTCTTCTCCGAACTTCTTTGGTCACAGCTTTAGTTGTCTGCCTTATTATTGACATGATGTGAATTTTCCATCCATGCATGCCGCAGCTGAATGTGTTAGGAATTGAAATGGGGGCTAGCAGCCATCTGAGGTGAGCAGTGGACCTGAGGTGTGGGCCATGGAAGGTTTACGAAAGAGAGAGATCACCAAACTTGGCTAAGCAAAGTAGCAATTGTACCAGTGTCGTGTTCTGCATATTGAGGGGCCCAAACCAACTCCCATCAAAATCAGTGGGAATCTTTCCAGTGTCTTTGATGGGGTCCAGTCTAGACAGAACACCCTTGCGTGTGACCATTAAACATCTGGCCATTCTGATGGGTCCTTCAAGCAAACCATTCTCGAGTCCTTTTATCCTCAGCCTCTATCATGTATTTTGTGATTATAACTTGCACTTCTTCCAGGGGTTAAATTCCTTGCATTTGGCAGCTCTTTCCCCTGTAAATCTGTTTCCAACCTGCTCTGGTGGTGGTAGTTTTCTCTGATGCATTTTTTTGAGATCCTCAACTGCCAGGCTGCTCTTTCCCTGCTGAGGGCAGATTGAGTTTGTCTGATCTGACATCGCCCGGGCTGACTAAATCTTGCTTGGAAAAACTGTTTAATATTTCACGTGTAAAATCTGTTGCATGGGTCTTACTAGCCTATTAAAATGGGCAGGAGCAATGTGTGAAGTAAATAATTCTGATTCCTTAACTCCTTTCTGATTAATTTTAAAGAATTGGATTTAGAGGAATAAATGGGAATATTTGGGAGAGAAAGATTGCATTGGGAGAGCTTCAGAAAGCTTTTCATTTGTTCTTGCATTATTTTTATGGTGTCTAGGGAAAAAATGATAATGGACCAGATCCTTTGTGCTGGTTTGACCAGTTCAGTGCCACCAATGGGATTACTCACATGCTTCCAGTTAAGCATGTGGTTAACCTGGTTCAGGGCCAGAGTGCTCGACAACTGGCAGGTTTGCACCCTGGATAATTATCTCTGCAAAGCTTTGCCTCTTGAGCTGCCAATCATCGCCAGATGCGTCAGTGTGTTGTAGCCATTTACAGGAGTTCTGTCATATGTATTAGAGTATATGTATGTTTACAAGAGTTCTGTTATAGTATTTACCATGTAACATAAGTTTGTGTTCAAGGGTATTCACCCCACACCAGAAAGATAGGGGTTAAAAGCAGTCTATGAAGCTGTGCAGGGAGCAGCCAATCAGGGCCCAGCAGGCTTACATAAAAGGAGCTGCTAGGCCAGAGACACTCAGTTCCTGCAGGGAGTCCAAGGGGAAAGGACTGCGTTCCTAGCAGGCTGCAGGAAGTTAGCACCTTGGACAGAGCAGTTGCTGGCAGGGACTGGTGGAGCAAGGAGGAGCTCCTGGCTGGCTGCTGGGACTTGCAGGCTGGAGGCCCTGAAAAAAGGGCAAAAAAGGTGCTGGGGCTGCAGGGCAATGGCCCCTGGAATTGAAGCAGTATTGGCAGAGAAGTTAAGGAGAAGCAGCAGAAGGGTCCTGGGCTGGGATCCAAAGTAGTGTGGCCACTGGGGAAGTGGCTGGACTATAGCATTAGGAGATACTTCCTTCCCCACCCCCCCAGAAGGGGGAAAACATGGGTGGTGGCATGGCTGGAGGGTGGAATCATGAAAAGGACACTGCGGTTCCTGGGCTGAGATGGGTCGGCGGGCGGAAAAGGTGGCAGCAGAGGCACCACCAGAAGAGGATGTGCTGGCTGAAAGAGCTAGTGCCTGAGACCACCAGCAGGTGGCGCCGCTCTGGTGAGTGGCCCCTGACTAAAGTAGGCTGAATGATCCCTGGAATATAGATTATTTGGGTTATTTTCTCCAGAGAATTTATACAGCTCCTCACCAGTTCCTCTTCCTGCTCTTCAGAGCACAAATGAAGCACTTAAAATGTTTGTTGATATCAACAGCTATGTTCCTCATAACAAATGAAAAATGTACATTTGGACCATCGCTTTGTTTTCTTAGTCTGTTTTCCAGAGCCTGTTCCAGCTGTGTCTAGTTGAAAGTCTTAGATTCTAAAAGAAGACAAACACTTAATCAGGTTTCTCTTGTTGAACGGCCTCCAAATACATCTAAACATTAACAATGCTATCTGCCTTCTTGTAATGGCAACTGCCATTGTAACTTCTGAGTAACTCCTACCTGAAAATATCTAGAATCACAATAAGCCTGTGGTCAAATTGTCTGGGGGTTTTGTTTTGTTTTTCCCAAAGGCAACTTCTACTTTCTCTAGTCATATTTCCTTTTAACGACTGGTGCAATAAAAAGGCTTATGACCCTGTTTTGCAAACACTATCCAGCGTAGTGCTCAGTGTTACTACAAAGAGTAGTAAGCATTACGTAAGGACTTGTCTACACAATGAGTTGTTCCTGATCAGCTCCATGTCTGGACACTCCTATTCTGGAATACGAGTTTCCACAGGTGGAGTCATTCAGAAATACTGATTGCATTTTAAATTCACACCCTTCATTACTCAGAAACAACGTTCAAGTGTAGACAAGCCCTTAGTGTTTGCATGATTGGGCCTTCAGAAAGAAATACAATTCACACTTAGGCCTAGGCACAATGGGTCCAAGGGGCTGCTCTGTTTTTACACTCTGCAGAAGTTACATCAGTGTAATACTGGAGAAGTGTAGTCGTGAATTAAGCCCATTATATTAAAAGTAAAAATTTGATAGTCTCATCGTTCCCTAGTGAGGTGGAAAAGAGAAATCTGAATCTACACAGGCCATCTGGTGTTAGTCAGTTACAAGAGTTAATAAGATCCAGATGGTTCTGTAGGAAACACCTTGATTATTGATTCCATAATAGAAATAAAGTTGGAGGCAAAGATCAAGGAAAAGGAAGTATGGGTAGTATCCAGCAGCTTCTCCCAGGCTCTAGCATAGAGCAGCAAAAAGGTGGGGCAGCCTTGGGAACTCCCAGAAAATATGGGAATTAGGTTGTGCTAAACAGCACTCAAAGGGGTTAATTCAGAAAAAACTGCTATGAGAAATAGATGAAATCAAGCTTCTGCTTGGGATAATAAATGTATCTTTATAAACCTATCAAGGTAAGGGGAAAACAGCAAGGGTCTTTTTCACACACGTGTAATAAGACATTTGAGCTGATTTTGGTCCGACATTGTTGGCTGAATATATTGATAAACAGCAATATTGCAACATTTTAAAATGTTACTTTGAAATAGCAGCTGTTCCAAAAGGTTTATGTGGCCAGTTAAAGCTAAGTCACAGTAAGTTTGGCTAGATCAATTTACTATCCAGCTTTAACTCTTACAGTGAGCTGTAGCTCACGAAAGCTTATGCTCAAATAAATTTGTTAGTCTCTAAGGTGCCACAAGTACTCCTTTTCTTTTTACAAATATTGGCTCATACAAAAAGCCACATTTGTCTAGGCCTTCATTCTTCCCATCAACGGCAACAACAACAAAAAAAGGGATTTTTGTCTGACTTGATACTAAACTAGGGTCAGCCACTAACACCAGCAACCAAGTTATTAGGGACTTCCCTCTGCAGCTTTTTTTCCCTCCATTTCAGCCTTGAGTTTTAGAAGCAGCTGAGAATTCCTTTGCCAGTTCAATGGGACGAAGGGGAGAGCCCGTTATCAATGTCCAGTACAATGTGTACAAGAGGGTCCGGCTCAAATCTTATTGACGGAGAGCAGTTTCAAATCAGTTACAGAAGGACGCAGATTAGCAAGGCCCAGTGATACAGTGTAAAGCTAGGAGGGGCTAAGCCCTTCCCAAAGGCTGCTGTTATTCCAAGTTCTGTTCCTAAGTACCCCTGCAGTGAAGAGATGGTTGGAATCACAGGCTCTGAATCCCTAAGCTAGCCAGCCCTCCTGACAAACGACAGCCTTAGCAGTAGAACAGGGTGAAGCACAGACTACCTGAAGATCAGGCCATAGGTAGTATGGGTGGTTTCCATGTATAAAGTTTTGTGTAAGCAGGGCTGAGGAGAGTCATGCCACCTGCAGGAGTTTGTTACAGACTGTGGGGCAAAGCTAGCCAGCCTGCTGATACCAACTACCCAGCTTGCAAACCTCCTGCAGTTTAAAAACTAGTCTAGCCTGGATTACTCCCTGCTGGACTGCAAGGAAATCAGGATGAGCTCAAAGATGAGCTCCTTTTGTATGCTGTTCCCCTGCCTGGGAGCTGGTAATGAATAGGAGGGTAAAGCCAGGCAAATCAATGGAGCCACCTGCTTGCTACAATCCTTATCTCCCTCTCTCCCCCTTGATCAATTTGATATAGGCATTTGTAGTCTCTCTCCAGGTGTAAAATAATGACTCACCCCCCCAACAAGAGTCTGATTAAACCACTTGCATTGATGAGTCATTCCTGTGCTAGGCTCTGGCCAATCCAGAAGCCAGGAGCTGGTCTGGTGGCTCACAGGGGAGGTATATAAGCCTCCCTGGAGAAATGGCAGCTTAGTACTGTGCAGTGTTGCTTCATGGCTTAGAATTCTCCCCATCCAGGTAGCGATAAGAGAATCTACAAGTGTCAGCTTGCTCCAGCCCTGTTCCTAGTCCTGCTCCAGCCTTGCTCTTGTTCTGGTCTTGTTCTAACACCATTCTGGACTCCTGGCTCTGGCCATTAGGTCTGTTCATCCCCTTCATGGTTTCTGACACGAGCTACTCAGGCATAGGTGGGGGAGGCACAAAAGTCTCAGATGGTTTAGATGGATCTTGCATGAGCCAATAAGAGCCCTTGTATTTGAGTTGTTGGGTCTCTATCCCTGCTGGTGGTGAAGGTGTGTGGACTAGCAGCTGCTGTCACAGGGATGTGTAGGAGGCAGGTGCAGTTGAAGGGTCCACTGACGCATTACCAAAAATGTCTAGTATTTTGGGGTTTCTAGGAATGGCGTGGGCCTGCTTCCGGCGGCGTCACCTTGCAAGATCATGCCTCATGGAGGATGCCATTTTGAAGAGCATGCCCTCGATTATGCGGGTTACACACCTGTCCTGCCCTAGGTCAGGGCAGAGCAGTGTGCTCTTCGAAATGGGTGCTCTGTGCCTGATACCAGATTGGTTTTTAAAACAGTACTGGATGGGGACTAACCAGAACAAAGCAGGACTGTATGTTTTAAAACTGGCCGAATGGCCTGCCTAAGTGCAGTGTCGTTGGGAGCGCACTCGGCAGCTGCCAGACCATGATCTGGGCACATTATACCAGCCGAGCGCTGCTGACTAGCTTTGGGGGGTTGGGGCCTTGACTCTGCTCTAACCCTGCCTGTCTCTGTACCTTCTGAGACAGCTTCCTTGTGTTGTCCATCTGTCTATATCCACCTGCTGTCTCTTGGATTATACTTAGATTGTAAGATCTCTGTTCTGTTTGTAGACGCTACTGCAATATAAATAATAATGGTGTTTTTTTTTAAATCTGCAATTTAAAGATCTTTTCTTGTGTCTCCTAGTACAGGCAATATTCCTGTCCCCTTCCTCTGTCCTGTAATTTGTTCACCCCAGACAGCTCAGCTTCGCTTAGAAGTAACATTTAGCATTCAGTGACGTCTTGCTTCTACAACTGGTCTCCTTGGAGTTTCCAGAAGCTCCAGTAACTTTTCCCAGGTCCCAGTTATTCAGTGATTCACCCAGGATTAGAATCCAAGATCCTCCTGGCTCCTAAACTTTTTCTTTGATCCTTAAGGTTTGTGGCCTTCTGTATAGACGCAAGAGCTGTTATATCAGAGGACAGCACTTATTCTCAGGGGATGAGACAGTCTTGGGCAGAAGGCCTGCCTGGGTACCATTTACATCCCATGTAAGCCCTCCAGAAGAGTAGCATGTAAGTGTGCATCAGCCTTGAACTGATTCCTTATAAGGGGGAATTCACTTCTGATGCTAATCTTGAACCGCAAAGTGTTGGTTCTGATTGCACGTTGACTAAGGGAAGAATGGGTGGAGAGAGGTCACTTGTGGCTAGTACCATGCCCCATTATTGTGCTTTATTGAGAACTTCTGCTTTAAAAGATTCCTACCTGCTGAGAAGATAAAGGAATAGTATCCAGCTCAGAAAGGAAGAGCCAGAATTGACTTAAACGTACCTTCCCCCGTACTGTGTGTCCAAATAAAAGCGTCTAGGACTGGAGATTAAAGTTCTTCTGGAAAGACTCCTTTTTGATAAACATACAAATCATACCCTCTGTGAGGGCTAGACAGGAACATCTATTGGAAATAAGCGTGTTTGGGTTGCCAATAACAAAATCATTCCTTCAAATCTCAAGCAAATGTTATTCGCAGAGATGTTGGAATCGGCATTACTCAGTGAGAGGGATCGATAGGATGAATATTGCCCCAGGTCTCTTTTTTTTCTTTTCTTTGTTTTTGAAGAGCTCTAATCATCACCTCATTCAAACCTGGGAAAATAAGAAAGGGTTTCAATAAAGCATTATTTCTTTTAATTTATTGGCAGTGTCATCTGTGCTGGAAGCTTGAGTAATCTAAAGTGAGTCCCACAACTCGACCAAGTTTTTTCCAGTTCTGTTTGTTTTGCTTTTTCTCTCCTTGGTCTTGAATATAAAACAAACTTTCTAGCTGAAGTGTCTGCACAATTCAACTTTCCCTTTCTGGGTAGGTAAACACGCATCTTGATGAAGCTTTTTTAGAATTTTTTTAACACGGTCGCAGGTACTGGGCTCTGCTCTGCTCTAAGAGCTCACGGTCCTTTCCTTTCACTTGACTGGAGTAGCTAAGAGATTCTATCCTTACTGCCTCTTTCACGTGGATATTATCTTCTGAAGTGTGAGGTAATCTGATCCTGTTGGGGCTTGTCTTCCAACTGGAGATAACTTCCCAGTGAACATGACCTTGATTATTATCTCCATTTTATAGGCCCCGAGAGCTTAAGTAACTTGCCCAAGTCACACAGCAAACCGGAAGGAATGGAACTCGGGTCTCCTGCTCCAATCGTATAGCTACACTGCAATCATAGGGTGTGATTGCTGCTCTTGTAGACATACCTGAGCTAGCTTTCATCTAGCTAGCATGTGAAGACTCACCAGCACAGACTTCAGCATGGACTGCACAAACCCTCCTGGAAAATTACTCAGGCAGATAGGCTGCACTGAAACACGTACTGCTGTAGGTTCGCTGTACCAGTTGCCATGTTAGCTCGATTAAAGCTAGTTGGGGTATGTCTACACGAGCTGCAACCATACCCTGAGACTGTTGTGTAGACATACCCTGCTCTAACAGCTAGAACACACTGCCTCTTTTACTCTTCCTTCCAACTCAGTACAGGACCAAAGCTCCAGTATGATGCTAAGCAGCGCTCGGCTGTTGGAGGTGGTGTCATTTCATGTAATAACTAATAAAATAATTCTGGAGTTGTAAAGGTGAGGACTGATCATCTTGCAGTTTTTAAGAAAAACACACTTCTTCTTGCAAGTGCTGGGGTTAACAATGCTATCCTAGGGTTAGCTTAGCTGCAGTTCCTTGGCTAAATTCCAATTATATAATTACATTGAGTCTACCTCAAATTCCCCTGCAGTTTCAGTTGGATATGGTATTCCTCAATTTTTTTTAAAAAATGCTGAGGTGCATTGCGGTCTAATGAACTGAGACAAGAATTCCTGACCACCGCTACTGAACCACCAACACCACTTGGTTGGACCTACGTTGACCTGGAGCTGACTCATCCAAGTATTAGTCAGGGCTGACCTTGCATAGTCGATGAGAATATGAGATAATATAGTTTTGAGCTCATATAGATGCAGTTAATTTACCCCTATTGAAAGGAGAGAAACAGTCCTTGAAAGGGAAATATTTTCGCCACCAATCAGGTGAAGTGTACATGGAGAATCAATGGAAGTTTCCCTAAACTGCTCCACCCAGCACATCTGAACCCCACTTTAGTGACACTTTCCTGAGTAGTGAGTGTACTTCAGTCTCCATGGCCATTAAATTCTTGCCCTCTCTGCTGATACTGCCAACTAGTACCAACTGTGATGTTTGTTTATATGGGCACCTGTACACTTGGAAATTTGAGTGACTCCACCAGCTGCTGACAACTGTCATTGCCAGACTGAGCAGGAATCGAATCAGTGAGCTCAGGTGAAAAGGTCCATATATCATCGCTGCCCTTGATTCATCCACAAATTAAGCTGTGCAGCTACTCAATCTCCTTTGTGTGGGTTCCCAAAGTTTGTAACATGCACACACAGTAATTGTGCTGTTCAGCAACCAATACATTAGATTGGATTGCATTGCATATTGCAACCATTCGTACAACAAATGTACCATTTTGCATCAAACATATTGTGTGACCATGTGATGAGAGCCCTTGGAATGGTGTTAACATCTCTGATGGAATCTTAACCCTGATTTTTATGTGATCAAAGTGAATGTTGCCTCTGTGGTGTATTTGTGACTTGTTTGCATATGTTGATGTTTAAGGTTTGGCCAGTGAGTTGGCTCTTCTTTTAAAGCACTTGTGGCCTGATCCAAAGCCAACAGGAGTCCTTCTATTGGCTTCAAAGGGGTTTGGATTAGACTCTTGCTGCCTTTCACTGGAGCAGCCAACAAACCAGTGCATTGAGTATAACTTCTCAAGAATCAGGACATTAAGCCGTGTCCTGTGCTTACCATACGGCTGAGGTTCATGATAATGACTCGTGGTCTGACTTCCATGGGGAATATCAACCAGGTGGCGTCCTTCTCTGATTTTTTGGGCTTGTCTACAGTTACAGTGCTGCTGCAGCAGGTGTGCTGAAGACGCTCTATGCTGACGGGAAAGAGCTCTCCCGTCGGCATAAAAACCCCCCACCCCCGTGAGCAGCATAAGTTGTGTTGGCGGAGAAGCTCTCCTGTTGACATAGCGCTCTGCACAATAGTGCTTACGTTGCTGTAACTATGGAATATTCACCCCCCTGAGCGACACAAGTTTTGCCGATGTAGGCTGGTAGGGTAGATACAGCTTGAACTTTTCTCTGGACAGTGGTGTGTGATTTTTCTCCCCCTACCAGATGTGAGATGTGCTGTTCTGTCCCATTGGGCTGCTGTGGAGCTCTTTAAACACATCTGTCCTGAAACAACTGTTTTGCAGAGTTGGCCCAAGTTTTGTGTTGATGGACTGTGCTGTGGGAAATTTACCTGTGCTGATTGTGGGCAGTGGTGGTGTTATTACTAGATCATATCCCTTTCCTATACAGTAACTTCGTTTTAAGTAAAAAGAAGAGGCTTTTACATCTGAAAGGAGGAGGAACATGCAGTTCTGAGGCCAGATCCTCAGCCGGTGTAAATTGCCATGGCTCCATTTGGAGCTGTATTAGTTTACACCAGCTAAGAATTTAACTCTTGATTGGCATAAAATGTAGTAACATCTCCTGGAGACAGGAATGGCTTGCAGACTGAATTCAGTTCCTGGGGAACTGTGGTGATCCCTTTTTGTTCTCAACAGTAGGTGGTGCTGCTGTCAGCTGGAACGGCTAGGGAAGGTTTTACGCATAGGCCAGAAAAACTGCAACTGCAATACCAGCTCTTTAAAAACCAAACTCGGATTCACCTATTTGGCTCATCTTCCGCAGGAAATGTGTAAATGTGTTGTGCAAGAACATAATAAGAATTAATAAGTAATACTGAGCTAGTTCATTCTTTGGCTGATGATCAGTCCCAAGTATGTGGGCTCTGAAAACAAACACCAATAAAAGCATATGGGCCAGTGAATTTTAAAGGTCAAGAATTAAAGCAGTGGGTACGTTTTTAATCTGCTTACAAGCATCTTGCAGTATCAGTTAAAATATACTAATTTAGTATTATCCTGAGAACACTTATTGCAGGTATATGCATTGCAAAGGGGCTTTTGGCACTGAGGATTATAATAATAATACCTGCTCTTATACAGTGCCTTTCATCAGTAGATCTCAAAGCACATTACAGTCTTTACTGTATTTATCCTCACAACACACCTGTGAGGCAGAGCAGCCCTAGTATGTCCATTTTTACAGCGAGGCTACGTGACTTGCCCGAGGTCACATAGGAGTGATTTAAAAGTCATGATCCTCTGTGTTTCTCAGGCCAGGGCTCAGAGATGATTAGTTATACATAAGACACTGTGGTGCACCAGAGAAGTCACTGTTCTGAGTCAGTTCTATTCCTGGCTCTGCCACTGGCTTGCTGTGCGATCTTGGTCAAGTCATGTCACTTCTCCCTGCCTCAGTTTCTCTCTCTGTTGAATGGAAATAATGGTATTTCATCCTTTCTCTCATTCGCTTTAGCCATAACTGCTTCTGCTGGTGGAAATGCTGAACAAAGGAGCATCCCGATCCAGTGGTTTGGCTTCTAAGTCCCACTGAGGGGAACTGCTTGTGAAAGTTGTTCTGCTGGATGTCAGTGGCACCTAGTATATTAGGTAACGCAGCCAGGGAGAGAATCTCCTTGACTTCACATTGCTGCTGTGTGACAGAGGAATACATAACGTAGCTAAGGTGCTGAGCAGCAGGGGACCAGGAATCACACAAAGGAATCCCCCCCTAGTTTCTCAGTCATCTAAAGCTCTAATTTATTTCCCATTTGCTTCTCAATTTCGCACTGTTTAAATGTACAGTAATTGCTAACGGGGTTTCTAGCATGGCTTCCATAATCGGGACGGGCAGGCTGTTCTGAGCACTGTGCTAGCCAGACTGCTATAGGCTACTCCATCCTGTAGACAGGCAATAGCGTGCTTACATCAAACTGGACTGTCACTGGCTGGTGGGCACTGTACAGAGCTATGGGACGCTTCTGTTGAGCCACCCTAAGCTCAGGGGCTAAAACACGCCATTAACAGTTAGGATAATTATTACTGCTGCCTCATGCTGGCTGGCAGGCAGATCTCATTAGTTCAAGCCAGAGAACAAAGGTGACGGGTGTGTCTCTGTGGGCCATAGCAGGTCGTGGAGGAAATCCCTAGGAACAGTCAAACTCCAGGAGGTTGAGTTTGATGTGGTGGTGTTTGTTTTTGTGTTGCCAATAGTCAGGCTGCAAAAAGGAGGTGAGTTTGGATGGTAACTCAGGGACGGTGTGCTCTCTTGAGGAAGAGAAGTGGTTTAAGTTGTTCACAGTGGCCAATCCCTTGGGAGAGGAAGCACTGCCTTTCGACTTGTAAGAGCTGACTTCAGTTCCTGGCTCTGCCACTTATTTCCTGTCTGACCTTGGACAAGTCACTTAATCTCTGTGCCACGGTTCCCACCTGTAAAATAAGGATGATAATGCTTCCTGTGTGTGCCATGTCTGTTTACATTCCTTGGGGCAGTGACTCTGTTCAGAATTTAGGACACAGTCTCAAGTGGGGCTTCTGGGTACTACTGTAATATAAATAGTTAATAACACACCCCTGAAATCCTTATGTCAACGGACTCTTAGTTCACAGACAAATAACAATTGCTGTCCAGACTAGTCATGGAAACTTTGCTAGAAAGAAACTTGCTCTCAGCAACTGTATGGTAGCCAGCACGGGTCTGAGCTAGGGCTGTTGATTAATCGCAGTTAACTCACGTGATTAACTAAATTAATCGCAATTAATTGCAGTTTTAATCGCACTGCTAAACAATAGAATACCAATTGAAATTTATTAAATAATTTGGATGTTTTTGTCCATTTTCATATATATTGTATTCTGTGTTGTAATTGAAATCAAAGTGTATATCATTTTTGATTATAAATATTTGCACTGTAAAAATAATAAAAGAAATAGTATTTTTCAATTCACCTCATACAAGTACTGTAGTGCAATCTTTGTCATGAAAGTGCAACTTATAAACGTAGATTTTTTTGTTACATAATTGCACTCAAAAACAAAACAATTTAAAACTTCAGAGCCTACAAGTCTACTCAGTCCTACTTCTTGTTCAGCCAATCGCTAAGACAAACAAGTTTGTTTACATTTACAGGAGATAATGCTGTAAATATAATCTTATTTATAACGTCACCAGAGAGTGAAAACAGGAATTTGCATGGCACTTTTGTAGCTGGCATTGCAAGGTATTTATGTGCCAGCAGGGCTGGCTCCAGGCACCAACTTTCCAATCAGGTGCTTGGCGCGGCATTCAGAATGGGGCGGCAGTCCATGTCCCCTGGCAGCAATTCGGCGGCAGCTCCGCCACTCTTCTGGGCGCAGCAGCAATTTGGCGGCAACTGCTTGGGGAGGCAAAATTGGTAGAGCCACCCATGTGTGCCAGATATGCTAAACATTCGTGTGCCCCTTCATGCTTTGGCCACCATTCCAGAGGACATGCTTCCATGCTGATGACATTCATTAACAAAATAATGCGTTAATTAAATTTGTGACTGAACTCCTTTGGGGAGAATTGTCCGTCTGCTGCTCTATTTTACCCGCATTCTGCCATATATTTCATGTTATAGCTGTCTCGGATGATGACTCGGCACATGTTGTTTATTTTAAGAACACTTTCACTGCAGATTTGACAAAACACAAAGGTACCAATGTGAGGTTTCTAAAGATAGCTACAGCTCTTGACCCAAGGATTCAGAATCTTCCAAAATCTGACAGGGACTAGGTGTGGAGCATGCTGCCGCTGCACAAAATGACCTTTTTAAACTACCAGCTGCACATTTGCCATCACGTCGCCCGTTATGGTCTCATCAGCCACACCAGGATGTGAGGGCGGAAACACTCTGGCGAGAGGAATGGATATCTGTAATAATCCCCAACCAATCTCTCATTGCTGACCCCACAATCTGCCTGCTTGGTTTTGACCTGCCTCATCATCAATGGTCCCTGTTGAATAGGTTCCAGACTGGGCAAGGTCTCTGTGCAACCAACCAGAATCGCTGGGGCCTTCATGACAGCTCTTTGTACAGCTGCGGTGCAACACAGACAATGATGCACTTTGTCGATGAGTGCCTGCTGACTAGGTTCAGCGGTGGGCTAGAAGAACTGCATCACGCCACTGAAGATGCCATCGTTTGGTTAGACGACTATGCACACGCTAAATAAATCAGAAGTCTTAAAAGAGCAACACTCTGATGCGGAAACTACAGAATCCAAACCGCCCGAAAAGAAAACCTTCTGATTGTGGCATCTGACTCAGATAATGAAAATGAACATGCGTCGGTTGGCACTGCTTTGGATTTTTATTGAGCAAAACACGTATCAGCATGGACGCATTTCCCTGGAATGGTGGTTGAAGCAAGAAGGGACACATGAATCTTTAGTGCATCTGGCACGTAAATATCTTGCGACGGCTACAACAGTGCCATGAGAATGCCTGTTCTCACTTTCAGGTGACATAAACAAGAAGCAGGCAGCAGTGTCACCTGCAAATGTAAACAAACTTGTTTGTCTGAGTGATTGGCTGAATAAGAAGTAGGACTGAGTGGACTTGCGGGTTCTAAAATTTTACATTGTTTTATTTTTGAATGCAGTTTTTTTGTACATAATTCTACATTTGTAAGTTCAACTTTTATGATAGAGATTGCACTACAGTACTTGTATTTAGTGAATTGAAAAATACGATTTTGTTTTTTTACAGTGCAAATACTTGTAATAAAAAATATAAAGTGAGCATTGTACACTTTGTATTCTGTCTTGTAATTTAAATCAATATATTTGAAAAAGTAGAAAACATCCAAAAATATTTAAAGAAATGGTATTCTATTATTTAACACTGCGATTAATCACAATTAATTTTTTATTTGTTTGACAGCCCTAGTCTGAGCTCAAGGTTGACAGCACTAAATTCCACAATCTTTCTGTAAAAGTCTCAAAAGCTTTTCAACAGCAACAGTAATAGGAAACTGTAGTGTATAGGAATTGTGTAAACAGTTAAACAGTTGTCCCCTTTAAACAGTTTGGGAGCCCTTCTGTTGCAAAAGTCAGCAAAACTCTGCCAGAGCAGCAGTGTCTAGGGACCTAGGCATGTATGTTTGCATATAGTTCGTAAATAGTTATTTGGAACCCAATGGTGTTCCTGAGGTTTCCACACATTCTTGATGTTGCATAGAGAACAAAGACTCCACCAAAGCCATGAGGTGCAGCATGTGAAGTGAAAGTGAAAATGAAACTCCTTCAGGCACATGGATTTTTGGCAACAGGTGATGCACTTCCAGGTAGTATGCACATGGCATTTCTAGAGACTTAACTTACTAGACACCATCAGTATCCCATTCAGGGAAGCAGCTCTTTGCAGGACAACATTTAAGTATGTGTGTAATTTTAGGGAAGTGCTGTGTCTCAGGTGAAGTCAGTGTGATTTAAGCATATTCCTAAAGTTAAGCTCCTAACTAAGTGCTTCCCTGAACCAGGGCATGTGATTCTCTTGAAACAGGAGAGAGAAACTTGTGACTCCTGAACTCATCTGTTTGTTTATTATTGGATCCTGCTGTTGGGAATTGCTATTAAAATTGATTTTGAGATTCAAACTCATTTGCTGATTATTAGAAGCACGCTCACAAAATCCTGCAGGAACATAATCAGCCTACCTGGCTTGCAGTCTGATTAAGTGGCACTGCGCTGGCCTCCTGCCTGCTTGCTTTGGGCAGAACTTTCAGATTTATCTGCACTCAGTGTGTTATAAACTACTGGACTAAGTGTTTAAATATTTCATAGCACTCGCTGCTGCAGCATCTTGTCTGTCTTGACCTTTGTTACATCTCCTCCTCTCGATGGTAGCATCACATCCTATATGCCTTCCACATGGGAAGCCAGATTCACTTCCATGTTTACACCCCAGTACTGGTGATGAGTGCAGATGTGCCCAGACTGGGTGATTCACCCTAGGGCAGGGCAGTTTAAAAATCCAGTCAGGGCTCTTCATAGAACTGGGCTGACTCTCAGCTGCTGTAGTCTTAAGCTCTGTGGTGTGGGGTAGGTAGAGTGGAGTTTTGAATGGATTGCTGTCTTGCTTCTGGATTTTGGGGATAAACTAAACCTTCCCCATGCTAGGTTCTGCTGCTGGTCCAGCTCCTTTCTGTGCAGTGGAGATTATTTTGCGTTACACCCCAGCCATTTCTCAACCAGCCAGTCATCACTGAGCTTTTATTAAAATGGGAAATCCCCCAAAGAATGTCACTTCCTCATATTATTCGGTTTCTCAGAGCAATCTTCATTTAGTGCTAAAACCTACAAAGTTTTAAAGTCGTGAAAGGTGTCTCTTTCCGTGCATTCAAGTTCCCCTAAAGCAAAAGTGGGCAAACTATGGCCGGTGAGTCACATCCGGCCTGCGGGACCGTCCTGCCTGGTCCCTGAGCTCCCGGCCAGGGAGACTTGCCCCTGGCTCCTCCCCCGCTGTTCCCCCCCCCCCCCCCAGCCTCAGTGCGCTGCGCCACTGGTGCTCTGGCCCATCGCTTCTGTCGGGCAGGGTGGCGGCGTGGCTGTGAGCTCCTGCTGCTCTGAGCAGCATGGTAAGGGGGCAGGGGATGGGGAGTGGGGGTTGGATAAGGGGAAGGAGGTCCTGGGGGGCAGTCAGGGGACAGAGAGCAGGGGGGTTGGATGGGGGTGGGGTCCTGGGGGGAAGTTAGGGGCAGGGGTGTGGATAGGGGTTGGGGCAGTCAGGGGACAGTGAGCAGTGGGGATTGGATAGGGGGTGGGGTCCGGGGGGGCAGTTAGGGACAGGGAGCCCAGGAGGGGGTGGTCAGGGGCCAAGGAGCAGGGGGGGTTGGATGGGTTGGTGATTCTGAGGGGGGCAGTCAGGGGGTGGGAAGTGGGAAGGGCGAATGGGGGCGGGGTCCAGGCTGTTTGGAGAAGCACAGCCTTCCTTACCTGGTCCTCCATAAAGTTTCACAACCCGGATGTGGCCTTCGGGCCAAAAAGTTTGCCCACCCCTGCCCTAAAGACTTGCTGCTTCTGTGACACCCGCAAGAAATGAGCCAACAATGGTAGTTTAATAATATAAACCTAAAAAATCTTGCCAATTATTCCTTGCTTTGGGCTTGTCAGTGAATCCTGTCTGTACTGAAAGCTCTTCATATCAGGGTCTGTCTTCATGTTACTTTCAGTGAGAGTCTTTCCCTTCCTTCAGTGGTACTGGCTTGGGCGCTTTCTGAGGCATACCAAACACACTGTCAGCACTGAACAAACAATAGTATAATACTTGCTTAAATCCATGGATTTATTGGGACACTGCAATTGACAATTCCAGCACACAGGCAGGACTAAAACTTCTACCAGACTCCTGATCAAATACAACGTAACAGCCAAACAAGAGGACAACTTAGTGCTAAGATAGTTAAGCACTCACTGCCTGGGGGTGCAGGTGCTGTCTACACTGATCACTGCAATGAAGATGGTGATCTGAAGACAGATCAAACCTTAAAGCTAAGCTTGTTAATATATTTTGGAAACGTTTCTGCATGTTAGTTAGTTTGTTGCTGTTTTGCACAGACTTTTGTGAAGTCAGGAACCCATTCAGAAACCCTTGTATTCTAAAGCACTATACCAGAGCAGCATCTAATCGCCATCCCAATTTGAGAGTGGCCCTTGATCAGTTCAAATCACTATAATGCCCTTTCAGTCTGAATACAGTTTAAGATTCATTTAATCTGTATTTAGCTTTAACCCCCCCCCCCCCCACTGCCCCACAGATTCTTCTTAACAGAGGAATTGCTGTTGTGAATGACAGTGCAAAAGTTTCTTCCTGCATCTTGAACAGCTGCAGCAGTGGTACTCGAAGAGTTAAATGGCAGGGCTAGATGGCTTGTTTTGTTTGGAGTTCCCCTCAGGAGACTGAACAAATTATTTGATTGCATCTTTCAAACAAGTGCGTAGACCATAGAACTGGAAGGGACCTCCACAGGTGATCTGATCCAGTCCCCTGCACTAATGGCAGGACTAAGTATAATCTAGACCAGGGGTGGGCCAACTTTTTGGCCTGAGGGCCACATCTGGGTATGGAAATTGTATGGCGGGCCACGAATGCTCATGAAATTGGGGGTAGGGGTGCTGGAGGGGGTGAGGGCTCCTGCTGGGGGGTGCAGGCTCTGGGGTGGGGCCAGAAATGAGTTCAGGGTGTGGGAGGGGGACTCCAGGTTGGGATGCAGGGGGGGGTGAGGGCCCTGGGGTGAGGCTGGGGAAGAGGGGTTTGGGATACAAAAGGGGGCTCTGGGCTAGGATTGAGGGGTTTGGAGGGCAGGAGGGGGATCAGGGCTGTGGCAGGGGATTGGGGGGCAGGGGGGCTCCAGTTGTGAGGTGCAGCCAGGAGGCTCTGTGCGCTGCCCCATCTGCAGATCATGCCGGCTGCTTCCTGGGAGCTGCGCGGAGTGGGGCAAGCCCCTGAACATGCTCCCCGGCGGGAGCTGGGGCCCAGATTAAGTGGATGTGGTCCACGGGCTGTAGTTTGCCCACCCCTGATCTAGACTATCCCTGACAGGTGTTTGTCGAACCTGCTCTTAAAAATCTCCAATGATGGAGATTCCACAACCTCCCTAGGCAATTTATTCCAGTGCTTAACCATCCTGACAGTTAAGAATTTTTTCCTAATGTCCAACCTAAACCTCCCTTGCTGCAGTTTAAGCCCATTGCTTCTTGTCCTATCATCAGAGTTTAAGGAGAACAATTCTTCTCCCTCCTCCTTGCAACAACCTTTTCTGTGTTTAAAAACTGTTATCATGTCCCCTCTCAGTCTTCTCTTCTCTAGACTGAAAAAATTGGGTTTGTTTAATCTTCCCTCATGGTTCATGTTTCTAGACCTTTAATCATTTTTGTCACTCTTCTCTGGACTTTCTCCAATTTGTCCACGTCTTTTCTGAAGTGAGGTGCCCAGAACCGGACCCAGTACTCCAGTTGAAGCCTAATCAGCATGGAGTACAGCAGAAGAATTACTTCATGTGTCTTTCTTGCAACACTCCTGCTAATACATCCCAGAATGATGTTTTCTTTTTTTGCAACAGCGTTACACCGTTGACTCATATTTAGCTTGTGATCCGCTATGACCCCCAGATCCCTTTCTGCAGTACTCCTTCCTAGGCAGTCATTTCCCATTGTGTATGTTTGCAACTGATTGTTCCGTCCTAAGTGAAGTGCTTTGCATTTGTTCTTATTGAATGTCATTCTATTTACTTCAGACCATTTCTCCAGTTTGTTCAGATCATTTTGAATTTTAATTAGGGCTGTCCATTAATTGCCATTAACGTGTGCGATGAACGCACAGCACAATTAATGTGTTCATATTTTAGATGCCTGTTAATCGCAGACCAGAGCATGAGCTGCTCTAGAGAACTTGTCTGGTCAGGTGCAGTAACGCAAGCCGCTACCAAAGGATGGGAAGAGAGGAGGCTGGGTTCTCATCCCAGCGTTTTTAAAGTAAAAATAGGTTGGCCATTGGCTCGCTGGAGCTACACCCCCCATACATCCCTCCCGTCTGCAGGGCTCGCCAAAGCTCCCTCCCCATGCCTCCCGGGCTGGGGCTGACCCCCCACACCCTGTGCTGCCCACATTTGGAGCTGATCCCTTCCCCCGTGCTGCCTGCAGCTAGGGCTGAGCCCCGTGTCACCTGGGATTGGGGCTGACCCCCACCACCAAGCTTGGGGGCTGATCCCCACCCCTGAGCTGCCAGCAGCCGGGGCTGAGCTCCCCCTTCCCACCCCGAGCTTCAGGCCATACTCCAGATGAGGCTGATTCCTCCCCCTCTCCCCAAGCTCATTGCCGCCCAGGGGTCAGCTCTGAAGCCAGCACTGCTTGCCAGCAGCAGATTTCTTCTCCCCTGCAGTATGATGAGTCCCTGAGGTAAAATCCACCCTCCCTTGCAAACAAGGGCTCACTCAGCTGAAGGGAGCCCACTAGCTCAGTAAAAGGAGGCGAGCCCAGTACCAGAAACCACCCTTCCAGAAGCAGCGGCAGCAAGACACCTCCCTCACCCTCCTCCTGCACAAGTTATTGCTTGCTCCTCCCCATTGTCACCCCCCCCCATCCTCCAGACCCTCCTCCTGCACAAGTCATTGCTTACTTCCCCGCTCCCCTGTCCTCCCCCAACACTGAATGTTTGTTTGTCTGAGCGATTGGCTGAACAAGAGTGGACTTGTAGGCCCTGAAGTTTTACATGGTTTTATTGTTAAGTGCAGTTAAGTTCAACTTTCATTATAAAGAGATTGCTCTATAGTACTTCAGTGAGGTGAATTGAAGTTTCTTTTTTATAGTGCAAATACTTGTAATAAAAATAATATATAGTGAGCACTGTACACTTTGTATTCTGTGTTGTAATTACAATCAATATATTTGAAAATGTGGAAAACATCCAAAAATATTTAAATCAATGGTATTCTATTATTATTTAACAGCACGATTAATCACAATTAATTTTTTTTAATTGCTGGACAGCCCTAATTTTAATCCTATCCTCCAAGGCACTTGCAACCCCTCCCAGCTTGGTACCGTCCTCAAACTTTATAAGTGTACTCTCTAGGCCGTTATCTAAATCATTGATGAAAATATTGAACAGAACTGGACCCAGATCTGATCCCTGCAGGACCCCACTCGTTATGCCCTTCCAGCATGACAGTGATCCACTGTTAAATACTCTCTGGGAACGGTTTTCCAACCAATTGTGCACCCATGTTGTAGTAGCTCCATCTAGGTTGTATTGCCCTAGTTTGTTTATGAGAAGGTCATGTGAGATAATATCAAAAGCTTTACTAAAGTCAAGAAATACGAGGTCTACCACTTCCCCCCCCCCATCCATAAACGGTGCAGAAAATTCCTATCTCCTGTTCAGAGTTTCCCTTTGCAGAACTTGCTTGTGTAATAATGGAGAAGGGAGGGAAGTTGTTGCATGCAGGAACAGATGTAGTTTCTCTTTTAAAATGCCTCTCCTAATAACTGGAGTATTTAAAGCTATAAATCAAGCAGCTCAGGATTGTAACCACTATTGTTTTATCATTAATCTGGACCAGAAATAATGCTGTTAGCTGCATTCTTCACAAGAATGCTATAGGTCGAAGCTGCATTGCTAACATGTTGGGTCACAAGCTGAATGACTTTTCCCCTCAGCACTTCCTAAAGCTTCATTCTTCCCTTCCTGCCTTTTGGTGCTTAGGGAACCCCATGAATATATGTGTTAGCACAATCTGGCATGAGATGTCGCTACCACTCTGGGGCATCTGCAACAGCCCTTTGATTGAAATCACACAGACATTACTCTAGTTGTCTCACTTGAGCAGGAGCAGCATGTTCTGTGCCTTTTGTGAAATAAAAGTAAAATGTAGATAAAAGCTATAATCCCTCTGTAAATTAACCCCTGGAATGCCAGCATGTGAGTGACACACACAACTGGAGAGAGAGAATTGCATGGGGTTTGCTGGGCTGAACTTCAGAGAGTTTTAGAACGTATCTGTTTGTCCTCAGGGTCTCCCATGTGTTGCTGCAACAGATGCCATTCATGTATGGCCACTGAAAAGGTCACCCTACAAAACCTGTTCTAATAAGGATTTAAGTTAGTCACAAAAGCACAGGAAGTCTGAGTTCTGGCCAACGTTTCATTCTGGGTTCACCCTGTCAGTCCTTGGGATATGTTGTACGGCAGTGAGGGTGAAATTCACCCTTCTTGGAGAGACTCCAGGTCATGCTTCGGTCTTATGCTGGCTCTGCACAGGGGTAAATGTCCATTCATTGTGTAGGTCCCCCAACGGCAGTTACGCCTGCCTACCCCAGGCTGAATTTGGCCCTATGTTTTAGTAAAACAGACCAACGCCCCAGTCCCCTTTGCACTCTGACACTTGCGTTGAAGCTGTGTAACACCGAGAGACCCCTGGTCGTTGGTGGGTGGGATTGAACTTGGGACCTCTGAAGTTTAGTGCATGAGCCTCTACTGCAGAGATGGGCAAACTATGGCCCGCGGGCCACATCTGGCCCGTGGGACCCTCCCTGAGCTCCTGGCTCGGGAGGCTGCCCCCTCTCCGACTGTTCTACCTCCCCCGCAGCCTCAGAGCACTGTGCCACCAGCACAATGCTCTGGATGGCTGGGCAGCGCAGTTGCAGAGCCATGGCCTGACCCGGTGCTCTGGGCGGTGTGGCTATAACACCACCAGCCACCGGTGCTCTGTGCTGCGCAGTAAGCGGGGGAGGGGGGGGGTTGGATAGAGGGTAGGGGAGTTCAGGGGCGGTGGTCAGAGGTCGGGGGTGTTGATAGGGTCGGGGCGGTTAGAGAGCGGGGAACAGGGGGGTTGGATGGGGCAGGGGTCCCGGGGGAAAAGTCAGGAATGAAAGGGGGGGTTGGATGGGGCGGCAGGTGGCAGTCGGGGTGGGGGCTCTGGGGATAGTTAGGGGACAGGGAGCAGGAGGTGGTGGATAGGGTAGGAGTCCCGGGGGGCCCATCAGGGGGCGAGAAGCGGGTTCAGTCGGATAGGAAGCTGGGGCTGGGCCACGCCTGGCTGTTTGAAGAGACACAGCCTCCCTTAACCAGCCTGCCATACAATTTCCAAAACCCGCTGTGGCCCTCAGGCCAAAAAGTTTGCCCACCCCTGCTCTACTGCATGAGCTAAAAGCCATATGGGCCCTTAGCTAAGCGTAGAGCAGACTCATTAATCTCTCTCTAAGTGATCTCAGTGTCAGCAGATGGACAGAACACCACACCCAGGAGGTGTCGATTTACAGCTGCACCAGCTGGCCAGTTGTTAAATCAATCCTCTAATTCTCTGAATTTCCCTCTGAGACTGTAGCGTCAATGCGAGTGTTTGAGACAAGACACTTCTACCGGTACAAGGTAAAAATGGACCAACCGTCCATTCAATCATATCATACTGAGCGCATCTGGGCTTCTTCGTGTCTGCTTATCGAGAGGACAACTGTCCTTAGATGCTTATAGGAAAATTTCAGCTGTCAAGTCTGCTTCCTTTTCTGTGTGCTAGAGTCTCAGTGGGCTTGTTTGGTTTTGCTTGTCATTAGTTACCTAGATCATAAACACAGAAATAACTACTGGTTTGGAACTTGCATGGTGAAATGGCTCAACTTTTATGGAAAAGCTTGTTCATTCAATTAATAAGGAGCGTGGACTGGAAGAGTAAACTTGGACTGTTTGGCTGGGATTCTGGGTGAGACTTGCTAAAGACTCAGCATTGGCCTAACTCTGTTCCCCTTGAAGTCAGCACCCATAGATTTAGGGGGAGCAGAGTTAGGCCAAGGCTGAAAACTTTTGAAAATCCCACCTCAAACTTTCTAAACCTGGCTCCGACCCTGATTACCACCATTTGCCCATGTGGAAATCAACTAGTCCCTTTTTGTCTGTTTCCTAATCTGTAACATGGGGATAACGTTGATTCCTTATTTTACAGGACTGTTGTGAGGCCCATTAATGTTTCTACAGTGCTGAAAAATAATGGAGGTTCTAAGTTTTAAGTAATGAGCACCGGTTCACAGTAACTAGTGTGAAGTATGGAGTCCTGAAAGGGATGATGAGTTGATGTTGTTTTTTAGTTTAATTGTATACACTTAACTCTGGTTCATTATTTGTCATTTGAATGTGAATGCTAATGAACAGTTCTAGTTCTAATTACTGCGGTTATGGAAAACAACACATTAGCATTTTCCAGTGTTTGTAAAGCACTGGCTTTCTATAAATATAAAAGCTGAATAATTAGCACTGTCACACAGCTCTGTGAAAGACTAGAAATAATACCTAGGTCTTATGTCGAGCCTTCATCCATGGATCTCAAAATTCCTTACAAAGGAGGTCAGTATCATGATTCCTGTTTGACTGTTAGGGCAACTGAGGCATGGAGCAGTGAAGTGACTTGCCCAAGGTCATTCATCAGGCTAATGGCAGAACCAGGAATAGAGTCCAGGGCTCCACTCCAGTGTTCTATCTGCTATGCCACATTGCCTCTCTAATACACAGTCCCAACACAAACATGTAACCTTTTAGGTGAATTACAAATGCAGCCAGTGTTAGCCTGCCCAATTTGAAATGGCCCGTGGGAAGAAGAGAAGGCCATCCACGGTCCATGAAAATCCAAGAACCCAGCTCCCAGATGCATTACAGGGGTGGATGGTTCTCGGTTAATCTCTTACGGCCAGTTAATGGGAGGCTTCCATGTATTTAATGGGAGTTGGTTAGGTCTGGATGGAATAAGTCGTGCTATAGTTCAGCTGCTCTTAAAAACCTGTGAAGAGAAGAGAATCCCCAATCACTATTGACAGTTCCTGGAGATGGGCCCATGGCTTCCGTCTGTTTCAAACTGAGGCAGTGCAAGATGAGTGGTGTCCCCTTTTTCACGGAGATTCTGAATGCAATGTACTTGCACGCACCATTTGACTGATGAACGGAAGAGGTATTTGATCTGAGAATTACCTATGTTATAAAGCACAGCTGTACATTTGCTTCCCTGGATTCTGGGCAGAGGCATCCAGCATATAAGGTGCATGATGTCATCCAGCATCTGGGTGGGTACAGCTGATCCTACTTTTGTAGGGAGATTACATAAAACCTGCAATAAGTGAGAGCTCTGTAAAATCAGAGTGTTTCTTTCTCTAAATAGATTATGGTTTGGCAAAATGAACATCCCAAGCATTTTGGAAGGCATGTGCTAAACAGGGGTTGGGAACTTGCACAGAAGGTGTTTGAAATTTAAGAAACCTGCAAGTTCTAATTTTTATTTCCCCCCCCCTCTGGTTCCCCTCCCCTCCCCCCCCCAGTATTCTCACTGCGCCAGTCTGTCTGTGAAATGTGATGGGATTGACAAGGTCTGAAAGCAGCCAAGGCACCAGCACTAAATGACAGACAGACATCAGTTTAGCATGGGCAATAAACGGAAATACTGCCCATGCTATTATTGACAACTCCAGCTTTCCTGATTCTGGGGTCAGGGTGTTTCAGTGAAGAGGGAATCGAAGAAGATAGACAAGGTGCAATTTCCATGGCTTGGAGTATTTGAGCAGGTCCTGAAACTAATACTTAGGTCCACTTCAGCTGTCAAAATAAAAACCTAGGTATCCATAAGCTCCTTGTCTTAAACAACAGAACTGAAAGTCCTGTCAGCCATCCCATTTTGGCAAGAAAAATACTTCCTTACAATTAGAATTCTAGTATTGGATTCACAAACAGGATATGAACACAGAGTTTAGGAAAACAAACTGAAGCAAAGGCAAAACTGCCTCCATTTTGCAAATGGTATATTGGTGCAATGGATGCATGGTTTGGCAGACAAACTTCTGGACTGGGAGTCGGGAGACCTGGGTGTATGCCCAGCTCTGACACAGTCTCATTTTGTGACCTTGGGCTAGTGGCTTAACCTCTCTGTGTCTGTTTCACCATCTGAAAAATGGGGATGACAATAAGTCCCTGCTTCATGGAATATTGTGGGGCTTAGTTCATTGTCAGTTAAATGATCTGCAGAGGGAGGTGCTGTAGAAGAGCCTGCTGTATTATTCAGTGGTCTCTAAACTGATTGGAAAAACAACGAGGAGTCCGATGCCACCTTAAAGACGTACAGATTTATTTGGGCATAAGCTTTCAGGGGTAAAAAACCTACTTCAGATGCATGGAGTGAAAATTACAGATGCAGGCATAAATAGACTGACACAGAGAAGGGAGTTACCTTACAAGTGGAGAACCAGTGTTGACAAGATCATTTCAATCAGGGTGGGTGTGGTCCACTCCCAATAATTGATGGGGAGGTGTCAATACCAAGAGAGGGGAAATTGCTTTTGTAGTGAGCCGGCCACTCCCAGTCCCAATTCAAGCCCAAATTAATGGTGTTAAATTTGCAAATGAATTGTAGCTCTGCAGTTTCTCTTTGAAATCTGTTTTTGAAGTTTTTTTGTTGAAGGATGGCTACTTTTAAATCATAGAATCATAGAATATCAGGGTTGGAAGGGACCTCAGGAGGTCATCTAGTCCAACACGCTGCTCAAAGCAGGACCAATCCCCAACTAAATCATCCCAGCCAGGGCTTTGTCAAGCCTGACCTTAAAAACTTCTAAAGAAGGAGATGTTATTGTTATTGAATGTCCAGGGAGATGAAAGTGTTCTTCTACTGGCTTTTGTAGGTTACCATTCCTGATGTCTGATTTGTGTCCATTTATCCTTTTACGTAGAGACTGTCTGGTTTGGCCCATGTACATGGCAGAGGGCATTGCTGGCACAGGATGGCATATATCACATTGGTAGATGTGCAGGTGAACGAGCCCCTGACGGTGTGGCTGATGTGGTTGAGTACTCTAATGGTGTCGCTAGAGTAGATATGGGAACAGAGTAAGCAATGGTGTTTTTTACAGGGCTTGGTTCCTGGGTTAGTGTTTCTGTGGTGTGGTTTGTAGTTGCTGGTGAGTATTTGCTTCAGGTTGGGGGGCTGTCTGTAAGTGAGGACTGGCCTGCCTCCAAAGGCCTGTGAGAGTGGGGGATTGTTTTCCAGGATAGTTTGTAGATCATGGATGATGTGCTGGAGAGGTTTTAGCTGGGGGCTGTATGTGATGGCCAATGGTGTTCTGTTATTTTCATTGTTGGGCCTGTCCTGTAGTAGATGACTTCTGAGTACCTGTCTCTCTCTGTCAATCTGTTTCATCACTTCCCCAGGTGGGTATTGTAGTTGTAAGAATGCTTGATAAAGATCTTGTAGGTGTTTGTCTCTGTCTGAGGGATTGGAGCAAATTCATTTGTATCTTAGGGCTTGGCTGTAGACAATAGATGGGGTGTGATGTGTCCTGGATGGAAGCTAGAGGCATGTAGGTAAGTATAGCGGTCAGTAGGTTTCCGGAATAGAGTGGCGTTTATGTGACCATCACTTATTTGTACTGTAGTGTCCAGGATACAAACTTTAGAGAGAAGGATTCCAGACTTCAAAGAGAAACTGCAAAGCTACAATTCATTTGCAAATTTAACACCATTAAATTAGGTTTGAAAAGGGACTGGCAGTGGCTGGCTCACTACAAAAGCAATTTTCCCTCTCTTGGTATCGACACCTCCCCATCAATTATTGGGAGTGTGGACCACATCCACCCTGATTGAATTGGCCTTTTGAACACTGGTTCTCCACTTGTCAGGCCATTGGCCTCCTCATTGTTTTTGTGGATACAAACTAACACTGCTACCCCTCCAAACTGTTTGGCAGGAGCTTCAAAGGTGAATTCATGAGAACAATAGAAGAGACAGACAGTTCTTTCCCATTGTACTTGTATGAAGACATCTATATACAGTGTCCTCCCTTTTCATTGTCTGGCACCGCCTCATGCTTTGAAACTGTCAAAATTAATTGGTCCACAGAAGTGAAGTCCCCAGACAGAAGGGGCCTGATTAATGGTTGCCTGGCACCGTCACCTATGCCAGTGCAAAGTGGGTGTAAACTGTGACTGTTATGATCTGGTTGCATTTAGGGCTCACTTTGCCCTGATGTGAGTGGCTGCACACACAGGCGTGGAGTTTTTCTTTTCCCCGGTGGTGCTCCACCCCAAGGCCCCTGCCTGCTCGCTGCTCTCTGCCTTCCCCCAAGCTTTTCCCCCAGCCACCAATCAATTATTTGCAGGACCTCTGAACAGCTGGGGCTGATGGGTGCCGAGCACCCACTATTTTCTCCCATGGTTGCTCCAGCCCCAGAGCACCTACAGAGTTGGCACCTCTGGCTGCACATGTTGTAGGGCACAAGCGACGCAGACCAGGAGTGTGATTCCTGGTGCCTGTCTCTCATTCGTGGCTGGATTTAATATGGCTAGCCCATTCTGACCTGTGTTGGGTGATCTTTCCTTCGGTCCACTTAATCTAGCTTTGAAATCAGACCACAGCCTAACCTGCCTGTTAGGAGTCTGTTTCATGTTCTCTGTGTGTGTGTGTATATAAATCTCTCCTCTGCTTTTTCCACCAAATGCATCCGATGAAGTGAGCTGTAGCTCATGAAAGCTTATGCTCTAATAAATTTGTTAGTCTCTAAGGTGCCACAAGTACTCCTTTTCTTTTTGCGAATACAGACTAACACGGCTGCTACTCTGAAACCTGTTAACTCTGCATGGACTTGACTGCAGAGGGGAACCTCCCCGTGGCCAGCTTAGCCTGGAGATGAACCAAGCAATTTTATATTAATAATAATAATGCTATTAACTATTACAGTCGCATTTGGGGACCGACTGAAAATGGGGCCCCCATTGTGCTCAGACTGTCCAGCGATCTAGTAAGAGTCACAAGAGCAGGAAACACTCTGATGACCTTACCAGTGTCCATCGCTGTCTACTGCAGAGCCTGCCAAGGATGCTTATTATCTTTGGCTCCTCCCTGGAGGAGAGAGGTGGCCCCACATGGGCCTGAGTGCTGCTCAATGGGGGGGGTCACCTTTGCACAGTACTGGGTCCCCCCACCAATGCTGCAATACCTGCTGAGGCAGCTTTTGTGTCTGCCTCTTCCAGCTTCAGTGTTTAAATATTGGGCCACCTTGGCACTGGAGGGCCGTTTCTCTAGCCACAGGTCTGTATGAGAAGTCAGTGATTTCTCCTCTTTCAACATGTACTTCCCCACCATCACCAAGCAAGGCTCCTGCCTAAAGCTGTAATCCAAAGCTCTGCCCCTTAGTGGAAAGTCTGCCATTGACTTGAACGGGCTTTGGATCAAGCCCATGGGAGCACTGCTCCAGCCTTCCAGCAGCAGTGCCTCTGTCCCCACCTCATCCCCTGTGCCTGGTCCTCCCGAGCACACTGCACTGGGGATGGACCTTCAGAAGAGGATGCTGATGCAGAACAAACACCCTACAAGGGTAGCAAATGACATCTCTGGTATTCCTAACCCTGGACAGGAAAGGACTGAGCTGGATTCTCCGCAAGTTGCATTGGTACTGGCCCAATATTTAAACTGTGAAGCCGGAAGGAGCAAACACCACAGCTGCCTCAGCAGATATTTCAGTGTAGATCAGAAGTATGATGCATTTTGCTTGCAAAAAAGGCACTTTTAGGCCAGGCACTGAGACTTTGTTCCCATCCAATGTGTGTATAAGTCGTTTGTTTGAATGTATTGTACGGCTCACTCCTGCATCGGCAGGAATGGACTAAATACTCAATACCTCTAATTTATGTGCTAGCACATGGGACAGAAACTGGTCTACTCTTCCTTTAATACAAAGCAGTGTCCCTTCCTGCTGATTCCTACCCCTTCCACTTCAAAAACTTCCAAAACAGACTCCAACGAGAGACTGCTGAATTGGAATTAATTTGCAAACTGGATACAATTAACTTAGGCTTGAATAGAGACTGGGAGTGGATGGGTCATTACACAAAATAAAAATATTTCCCCATGTTATTTCCCCCCCCACCCACTGTTCCTCAGACATTCTTGTCAACTGCTGGAAATGGCCCACCTTGATTATCACTACAAAAGGTTTTCTTCTCCTCCCCTCCCCCCCCCGCTGGTAATAGCTCATCTTAAGTGATCACTCTCCTTACAGTGTATATGATAACACCCATTGTTTCATGTTCTCTGTGTATATAAATCATCTCCCCACTGTATTTTCCACTGAATGCATCCGATGAAGTGAGCTGTAGCTCACGAAAGCTTATGCTCAAATAAATTTGTTAGTCTCTAAGGTGCCACAAGTACTCCTTTTTCTTTTTGCGAATACAGACTAACACAGCTGCTACTCTGAAACCTCTGCAGCAGTGATACAGCTCTGAGCTTTCGTATGTCCAGCAAAGCTTATCATGGTCAAGAATTGCAATCAACAGGTGCTGTTTGATTGTCGAACGTGCACTATATATATTTTGCTGCAGCTATATTCCTGGAGAGCAACACTAAAGAATTATGGTGATGTCATACTACTGGTTAATGTCTCAAACCCTGCAGTGTCTGTTCTCCGGCTTGGTCTATTCTGGGGTGCCTGAAGCTATGCAGGAATGTGATTTGCTTTCCCGACGGGAGAAGGGGCAGTTTAAATAATTTGTTGTTTTCTTAGTGTGTGACTTTGCAGTCAAAGGGATAAAGTTTCATTAGTTTCACTGTTATCCTTCAGTGAAGTTCGTCAATCCATATGGCTCACGTGCTGAGTTGCTAGAGATTTCATCTCGGTGGCAGGAGGTGAGGGATCAATATTATTGGATTCTCTGGGTCCAGAAAAGAGATTTAGGACCCATGTGGTTTGCCAATGTGAGTGCTGGGTTAGGAACTTCAACAAGTCTGGAAAGATATTCCGCACCTCCTAGGCATAAAAGGAGACTTACAAATAATGAACTGCTTCCTAGTAGTGCTCAAAACAATCCTTAATTTGGTTTTCTTGTGGGGTTTGTGATTTGAATTAGGAGCTTTGTTGCTCATCAAACAGATGAGCTGTGAGGTGATAAATTTCTCGTCTTTTCATCTCTTCTTTCCCCCATTCCAAAAAGATGGTTGTTCAGAGAAACATTATGTCTTGTAATTTTCTAAAAGAATGAGTTGCCCATTAGGCCTTCAAGAAGAAATGGTAAACAAATCAGTCTTTCCTTTCCCTAATTATTATCCGCTCCATGCACCTCTGAGGAGTGAGGAAGATGCCATTTTCAACACCTCAGCTGGTGTTGGATTTTTCTGGTCTAGTGCCTATTGTCAACAATGACCAAGAGAATGATGGACCTAAAGAGCTGATGACTTTAAATATCCTGTAGTTATTGTGGGATAGCATCTGTGTTGCTTTTGTTTTCTATCAGAGAGAGGCTTTCAATGGCATATAAAGAGCCAAAGTGGTACCTTTCTGGAATAAAGGTGTGTTGAGATCTTTAGGCCCATGGATCACCTGCACTTGGGCAAGAGAGATGGACTGTTTGGATAGCTGGGGGTAAATCCACCACTACAGTCCCCTCTCTAGGATAAACAATTTGGGGTCCAGGTTTGGAATCTGTTCACTTAAAGTGCTGTATGAACACTAGGTTAGGCTGGCTCTCGTTAAAGGTGTTTCAGGGAGTTGGGAACTCTCACTGGGAGTAGGGAGCATAATTTCCTTAGGTGGTTTTGAAACTGTCTCTATCCTCCCAGTGCCCCTGTGATATAGATAAGTATTTTCACAATTGTCAGGTGGGGAAACTGAGGCACGGTTTAGCAAATGAACTGTAATTTTGCGTGCCTCAGTTTTTGGGTGTCTGGCAGGAGACAACTGTGGCCTGGTTTTCAGAAGGTGCTGAGCTCCCGTGGACCTCAGTGAAGCTGTACTCTGGCTTACACCAGATCTGAGTCAGTTTGTGCCCTCTGGGCCAGTTTACAGAGCTGGTGTTCACCTGGTCCTGTTTCTCCCTCCAGTAGGGCGGGGAAGTAAAGTAGATTTACGAATGGAGTAGAATATATGCTCCTCCATCTGGAAAGTGCTCTGTGCATGGAATGATTCGACATCACAGTGCTGGCTCAAAGATCTTTTGTTTTGGGTTATTCCTAAAAATGTTCCTTTGTTGGGAACGCCCATCCACATCAAAGTAATGTCGGTTTGAGGTGAAGGTGAACATGAAGGCTTTTGCCACAACATTGGGCTGACTTGAAACCTCGTCCTGCTTTATGTTGTGTGGATTGTTTGCTAGTGGGCCAGCTTTATAATTTGCAAGTCCCCAAGCAAGGCATCAGACTTTGCGACCCCTATTCCTATTCTGCTATTTGAGGGCGGGGGGTTGAACTGTGAGTTCCTAAGCAGGATAACTAGAAGTTAGATGGACATTTGTATACCTATCTCCTGGTGGCATTAGGGGACTTACCTGATAAATACATTCGAAGAGTCAATCCAAATGTTACATAATCAAAATCTGTATCTTGTGCTTATCAAGAGTAAGGCCCTGGTAGCCTCAGAGTGATCTATTTTTGCTGTCCACTTCACACGTGTGTCTTTGGCCTTTCTAGAGCAGGGGTGGGCAAACTTTTGGCCTGAGGGCCACATCGGGGTTCCAAAACTGTATGGAGGGCTGGGTAGGGAAGGCTGTGCCTCCCCAAACAGCCTGGCCCCAGCCCCCATCCACCCCCTGACTGCCCCCCTCAGAACTCCCCACCCATCCAACCCCCACCTGCTCCTTGTCCCCTGACCGCCTGCTCCTGGACCCCCCACCCCTAACTGCCCCCGGGACCCCACCCCCTATCCAACCCCCCCTTCTCCCTGTCCCCTGACTGCCCCAACCCCTATCCACACCCCTGCCCCCTGACAGGCCCCTCCGGGACTCCCATGCCCTATGCAACCCACCCTGTTCCCCGTCCTCTGATCCCCCCCCCAGAACCTCTGCCCCATCCAACCGCCCCCTGCTCCCTGTCCCCTTATTACCCCCTGGGAACCTCTGCCCCTTATCCAACCCCCCGGCCCGGCCCCAGCCCCCTTACCATACCACTCGGAGCAGCATGTCTGGCAGCTGTGCCGCCCGGCTGGAGCCAGACACACTGCCATGCTGCCCTGCCTGAACACACAGTCCCGCTGCCCAGAGTGCTGCCCATGCAGCAGCGTGGCTATGGGGGAGGGAGGACAGAGGGGGAGGGACCAAGGGCAAGCCTCCTGGGCCAGGAGCTCAGGGGCCAGGCAGGATAGTCCCGCGGGCCGCAGTTTGCCCACCTCTGTTCTAGAGTGTCCATATCGATGGAATCTGTTCTGATCTCTACTGATGTCAATGGGAGTCTTTCCATTGACTTCGATAGACATTGGAAGAAGCACTCATCGCTCCCCTGGTGAATTAATCTGCCTGGTGAAGCCTGTAGTGGACTTCAATGATTTTTTTGCCCTTCTCCCATCCCTGGGTAAAGAGGCTCAGCTTGAGGGACCATTAATCTGTGTGTTTTACTGTAAGTGGAGAAATGTACAGACATAGGTTTGAGCCAGAGCCTCATGAAATCAGTGGAAGAATTTCCATTGACTTTATTGGGCATTGGATTGGGCCCTGTGTGAATTGGAAGGAAAAGTATTTGTCTTTATAGACCTATCTTCTGCCGTACATGTGGGATTCAGGCAAGAGGGGTCTGACATGGGGAATCAAACATCTTTCCCTGCTCTCCCCAAAGCTTGACTGTTACTCTGGACATACAGAACCTTTTGTCTGTGTGTGTTTTGTTTTTTTACTGTAAATATCAATGGAGACTACTAGATCTTCTCATGTCAGAACAGCATGTCTGATCCTTGGCCAAATATTCAGACCTTGTAGAAGTGAATGCAACTTGATTGAAGTCAGTGGAATATCATCCACTTATAAGAAGTCTGCATTTGGTCCATGTATGGATGTTTAATTATTACTCCCATTGACTTCGATGGGAGCAAGATTGGGCCCCAGCCCGTTTCTTTGTTGGGCAGTGCCATGACGTGTCTTTTGCTGAATTTCTGAGTAGCAACTGTTTAGATCAAGGAACTGTATAGCAGCCATTCCTCTTTCTGTTGTCTGATATTTGACAGTTTTACGCCAATTGCTAGGCAAAGGTTTGTCTGAACATTTTGTGTGTCTGAAAATAGATGATATGTGGATATCTCCTCTGTGTAATAATGGAAACTTCCCATGTACCGCTGAGAGCAGAATAAGCTGTATTTTCATAAATAATATAGGCACTGACATTGTCTGAATATTGTTTCAGTGTAAAAATCTACTAAAAGTTTTCAGATTAATAATCAGGATTTAAATGGGAGTCATTTAATATTTGAATTACAGTGGCATCTAGATGCACCGACTATCGTGCTAAGTGCTGTGGAATCACAGAAGAAGGGACAGCACCTTACCTGAAAAGCTTCTAACTTCTCTCACCCTTTGTCTATTTAAATACTATCATCCCCATTTTACGGATGGGGAAATGAGGTGCAGAGAGATTGTGTCCATAGGCAAATCCCCTAGTCTGTGGCAGAGCTGGGAATTAACCCTATATCTCCTAAGTCCCAGTCCATTACTTTAACCCAAAGACCATTTCTCTTTTTCTCTGCAGTGAAATCAATGTGCAGTTTTGGGTGCACAAGTAATGCAGGCCCGTGTTTGGTTAGCAAGTATGAACAAATAGAATCATACTTACAAATAGAATATCAGGGTTGGAAGGGACCTCAGGAGGTCATCTAGTCCAACCCCCTGCTCAAAGCAGGACCAATCCCCAACTAAATCATCCCAGCCAGGGCTTTGTCAAGTCTGACCTTAAAAACTTCTAAGGAAGGAGATTCCACCACCTCCCTAGCTAATGCATTCCAGTGTTTCACCACCCTCCTAGTGAAAAAGTTTTTCCTAGTATCCAACCTAAAACCCCCCCACTGCAACTTGAGACCATTGCTCCTCATTCTGTCATCTGCTACCACTGAGAACAGTCTAGATCCATCCTCTTTGAAAGCCCCTTTCAGGTAGTTGAAAGCAGCTATCAAATCCCCCCTCATTCTTCTCTTCTGCAGACTAAACAATCTCAGTTCCCTCAGCCTCTCCTCATAAGTCATGTGTTCCAGTCCCCTAATCATTTTTGTTGTCCTCTGCTGGACTCTTTCCAATTTTTCCACATTCTTCTTGTAGTGTGGGGCCCAAAACTGGACACAGTACTCCAGATGAGGTCTCACCAATGTCCAATAGAGGGGAACGATCACGTCCTTCAATCTGCTGGCAATGCCCCTACTTATACATCCCAAAATGCCATTGGCCTTCTTGGCAACAAGGGCACACTGTTGACTCATATCCAGCTTCTCGTCCACTGTAACCCCTAGGTCCTTTTCTGAAGAACTGCTGCCTACCCATTCCATCCCTAGTCTGTAGCGGTGCATGGGATTCTTCCATCCTAAGTGCAGGACTCTGCACTTGTTCTTGTTGAACCTCAGATTTCTTTTGGCCCAATCCTCTAATTTGTCTAGGTTCCTCTGTATCCTATTCCTGCCCTCTAGCGTATCTACCTCTCCTCCTAGTTTAGTGTCATCTGCAAACTTGCTGAGGATGCAATCCACACCATCCTCCAGATCATTTATGAAGATATTGAACAAAACCAGCCTGAGGACCGACCCTTGGGGCACTCCACTTGATACCGGCTGCCAACTAGACATGGAGCATTGATCACTACCCGTTGAGCCCGACAATCTAGCCAACTTTCTATCCACCTTCTAGTCCATTCATCCAGCCCATACTTCTTTAACTTGCTGGCAAGAATACTGTGGGAGACCATGTCAAAAGCTTTGCTAAAGTCAAGGAACAACACATCCACTGCTTTCCCCTCATCCACAAAGCCAGTTATCTCATCATAGAAGGCAATTAGATTAGTCAGACATGACTTGCCCGTGGTGAATCCATGCTGACTGTTCCTGATCACTTTCCTCACCTCTAAGTGCTTCAGAATTGATTCCTTGAGGACCTGCTCCATGATTTTTCCAGGGACTAAGGTGAGGCTGACTGGCCTGTAGTTCCCAGGATCCTCCTCCTTCCTTTTTTTTTTTTTAAAAGATGGCCACTACATTAGCCTTTTTCTAGTCGTCCGGGACCTCCCCCGATCGCCATGAGTTTTCAAAGATAATGGCCAATGGCTCTGCAATCACATCTGTCAACTCCTTTAGCACTCTTGGATGCAGCGCATCTGGCCCCAGTGACTTGCGCTCATCCAGCTTTTCTAAATAGTCCCGAAGCACTTCTTTCTCCACAGAGGGCTGGTTGCCTCCTCCCCATGCTGTGCTGCTCAGTGCAGTAGTCTGGGAGCTGACCTTGTTCGTGAAGACAGAGGCAAAAAAAGCATTAAGTACATTAGCTTTTTCCACATCCTCTGTCACTAGGTTGTCTCCCTCATTCAGTAAGGGACCCACATTTTCCTTGACTTTCTTCTTGTTGCTAACATACCTGAAGAAACCCTTCTTGTTACTCTTAACATCTCTTGCTAGCTGCAACTCCAGGTGTGATTTGGCCTTTCTGATTTCACTCCTGCATGCCCAAGCAATATTTTTATACTCTTCCCTGGTCATTTGTCCAATCTTCCACTTCTTGTAAGCTTTTTTTTGTGTGTTTAAGATCAGCAAGGATTTCACTGTTAAGCCAAGCTGGTCGCCTGCCATATTTACTATTCTTTCTACACATTGGGATGGTTTGTCCCTGAAACCTCAACAAGGATTCTTTAAAATACAGCCAGCTCTACTGGACTCCTTTCCCCCTCATGTTATTCTTCCAGGGGATCCTGCCCATCAGTTCCCTGAGGGAGTCAAAGTCTGCTTTTCTGAAGTCCAGGGTCCGTTTTCTGCTGCTCTCCTTTCTTTCCTGTGTGAGGATCCTGAACTCGACCATCTCATGGTCACTGCCTCCCAGGTTCCCATCCACTTTTGCTTCCCCTACTAATTCTTCCCAGTTTGTGAGCAGCTGGTCAAGAAGAGCTCTGCCCCTAGTTGGTTCCTCCAGCACTTGCACCAGGAAATTGTCCCCTACACTTTCCAAAAACTTCCTGGATTGTCTGTGCATCGTCATATTGCTCTCCCAGCAGATATCAGGGTGATTGAAGTCTCCCACGAGAACCAGGGCCTGCGATCTAGTAACTTCCGTGAGTTGCCGGAAGAAAGCCTCATCCACCTCATCCCCCTGGTCTGGTGGTCTATAGCAGACTCCCACTACGACATCACCCTTGTTGCTCACACTTCTAAACTTAATCCAGAGACTCTCAGATATTTCTGCAGTTCCATACTTGAGCTCCGAGCAGTCATACTGCTCCCTTACATACAATGCAACTCCCCTACTTTTTCTGCCCTGCCTGTCCTTCCTGAACAGTTTATATCCATCCATGACAGTACTCCAGTCATGTGAGTTATCCCACCAAGTCTTTTGTTCCAATCACATCATAATTCCTTGACTGTGCCAGGACTTCCAGTTCTCCCTGCTTGTTTCCCAGGCTTCTTGCATTTGTGTATAGGCACTTGAGATAACTCGCTGATCGTCCCTCTTTCTGAGTATGAGGCAGGAGCCCTCCCCTCTCGCGTGCTGCTGATCGTGCTTTCTCCCGGTATCCCATGTCCCCACTTACCTCAGGGCTTTGGTCTCCTTCCCCTGGTGAACCTACTTTAAAGCCCTCCTCACTAGGTTAGCCAGCCTGCTTGCGAAGATGCTCTTCCCTCTCTTCTTTAGGTGGAGCCCGTCTCTGCCTAGCACTCCTCCTTCTTGGAACACCATCCATGGTCAAAGAATCCAAAGCCTTCTCTCCGACACCACCTGCATAGCCATTCGTTGACTTCCACGATTTGACGGTCTCTACCCAGGCCTTTTCCTTCTATGGGGAGGAGGGACGAGAAGACCACTTGCGCCTCAAACTCCTTTATCCTTCTTCCCAGAGCCACGTAGTCCGCAGTGATCCGCTCAAGGTCATTCTTGGCAGTAACATTGGTGCCCACGTGGAGAAACAGAAAGTAGCGATCTGAGGGCTTGATGAGTCTCGGCAGTCTCTCCATCACATCGTGAATCCTAGCTCCTGGCAAGCAGCAGACTTCTCAGTTTTCCTGGTCGGGGCGGCAGATAGATGACTCAGTCCCCCTAAGGAGAGAGTCCCCAACCACCACCACCCGCCTCCTCCTCTTGGGAGCGGTGGTCATGGATCCCCCATCCCTAGGACAGTGCATCTCATGCCTTCCAATCAGCAGAGTCTCCTTCTATTCCCTTCCCTCAGATCTATCATCTGGTCCACTCTCTGCATTAGTACCTGTGGAGAGAACATGAAAACGGTTACTTACTTGTATCTGCGTTGCTGGTACATGGACGCTCCCCTTTCTTCTTCTGGAGGTCACATGCTGCCAAATTTCTTCACCGTCCTCCTGTCCCCGCAGTTCAGTCTGCTCTGAATCTTCAGAACGTTGTGTCTGTAGAAGCATATCCTGATGTCTGTCCAGGAAATCTTCAGTTTCTCTTATGCAACACAGGGTCGATACTTGTTTCTCTAGACCTTGAACCTTCTCTTCCAATATGGAGACCAGCTTGCACTTTGTACAGACAAAGTCGCTTCTGTCCTGTGGAAGAAAGACAAACGTGGCACATCCAGTGCAGGTCACAACAGCTGAATGCTCCCCAACCATATTACCTTCCTTCTACGAGCTTTCTCAGGAGTTGTAGTAACTACTCAGAGAAGCCGGCAAGATGTAAGCCTCAGTGGGCTCTCCCCAGGCACACTCCCTCTGTTAGCTTCTCCGCTGTTTGCTGCTCAGCTGGTTTGCAGCTGACTGGCTTTTTATAACAGTCAGGCCCACTCAGGGCTCACCTGGAACAAAGCACTCCCAATTCACACTTTTCAAACAACCAATCAAGCACATTTTCATGTGCAGCTAATTCCAGACCAAGTTTGGTTTGCTGATGCTCATAAGTGTTTGCATGGAAATGAGTCTCTGGGATAATCAGACTTTATTTCCTAATCAATGCTTAGGGCTTTGGGGTTTAATTACTAGAAGAAATGTTTGCTGAAAACAGTTCAGTCTCTCTCTCTCTCGCCCTCTCTCTGTAAAAATCAACCTCCTTCATCTTTATTTTCAAGCATTTAGGACTTTATTGATCTTTATGGCATTTCACAACTGCTACTTGGTCTTCCCACCTAAAATAAAGGCTGCAGAAGCTGCATCTCGAATAGGAAATTACATGAAAAGAACTGCATGGAAAGCATCACAGTTACAAGCCATCATTAAGTGCACCTTTTTTATTTCAACATGGCTTTCTGGAGGCAAATACATATTATGCAGTGTCCCCAGGAAGAAATAATTTTGACAAATGCAATTCTTCTTTATGTAAGGAAAAAATCCTGAGAACATTTTCAGAGTCTGATTAATTATAATGTAAACTGAATTATAGGAAGGAATTTTGAAGTTTGGCTATGGATCCTTTAGTGCACATAAGGGTGTTGACTTTCAGAAGTAGCTGGAAGCTTATGCAGATTGCATGTAGAAAAAGCTGAAATGAGTGTGTAGAGGAGCTATAGAATCATAGAATCATAGAATCATAGAATATCAGGGTTGGAAGGGACCCCAGAAGGTCATCTAGTCCAACCCCCTGCTCAAAGCAGGACCAAGTCCCAGTTAAATCATCCCAGCCAGGGCTTTGTCAAGCCTGACCTTAAAAACCTCTAAGGAAGGAGATTCTACCACCTCCCTAGGTAACGCATTCCAGTGTTTCACCACCCTCTTAGTGAAAAAGTTTTTCCTAATATCCAATCTAAACCTCCCCCATTGCAACTTGAGACCATTACTCCTCGTTCTGTCATCTGCTACCATTGAGAACAGTCTAGAGCCATCCTCTTTGAAACCCCCTTTCAGGTAGTTGAAAGCAGCTATCAAATCCCCCCTCATTCTTCTCTTCTGCAGACTAAACAATCCCAGCTCCCTCAGCCTCTCCTCATAAGTCATGTGCTCTAGACCCCTAATCATTTTTGTTGCCCTTCGTTGTACTCTTTCCAATTTATCCACATCCTTCCTGTAGTGTGGGGCCCAAAACTGGACACAGTACTCCAGATGAGGCCTCACCAGTGTCGAATAGAGGGGAACGATCACGTCCCTCGATCTGCTCGCTATGCCCCTACTTATACATCCCAAAATGCCATTGGCCTTCTTGGCAACAAGGGCACACTGCTGACTCATATCCAGCTTCTCGTCCACTGTCACCCCTAGGTCCTTTTCCGCAGAACTGCTGCCGAGCCATTCGGTCCCTAGTCTGTAGCGGTGCATTGGATTCTTCCATCCTAAGTGCAGGACCCTGCACTTATCCTTATTGAACCTCATTAGATTTCTTTTGGCCCAATCCTCCAATTTGTCTAGGTCCTTCTGTATCCTATCCCTCCCCTCCAGCGTATCTACCACTCCTCCCAGTTTAGTATCATCCGCAAATTTGCTGAGAGTGCAATCCACACCATCCTCCAGATCATTTATGAAGATATTGAACAAAACGGGCCCCAGGACCGACCCCTGGGGCACTCCACTTGACACCGGCTGCCAACTAGACATGGAGCCATTGATCACTACCCGTTGAGCCCGACAATCTAGCCAGCTTTCTACCCACCTTATAGTGCATTCATCCAGCCCATACTTCCTTAACTTGCTGACAAGAATGCTGTGGGAGACCGTGTCAAAAGCTTTGCTAAAGTCAAGAAACAATACATCCACTGCTTTCCCTTCATCCACAGAACCAGTAATCTCATCATAAAAGGCGATTAGATTAGTCAGGCATGACCTTCCCTTGGTGAATCCATGCTGACTGTTCCTGATCACTTTCCTCTCCTCTAAGTGCTTCAGGATTGATTCTTTGAGGACCTGCTCCATGATTTTTCCAGGGACTGAGGTGAGGCTGACCGGCCTGTAGTTCCCAGGATCCTCCTTCTTCCCTTTTTTAAAGATGGGCACTACATTAGCCTTTTTCCAGTCATCCGGGACTTCCCCCGTTCGCCACGAGTTTTCAAAGATAATGGCCAAGGGCTCTGCAATCACAGCCGCCAATTCCTTCAGCACTCTCGGATGCAATTCGTCCGGCCCCATGGACTTGTGCACGTCCAGCTTTTCTAAATAGTCCCTAACCACCTCTATCTCTACAGAGGGCTGGCCATCTCTTCCCCATTTTGTGTTGCCCAGCACAGCAGTCTGGGAGCTGACCTTGTTAGTGAAAACAGAAGCAAAAAAAGCATTGAGTACATTAGCTTTTTCCACATCCTCTGTCACTAGCTTGCCTCCCTCATTCAGTAAGGGGCCCACACTTTCCTTGGCTTTCTTCTTGTTGCCAACATACCTGAAGAAACCCTTCTTGTTACTCTTGACATCTCTTGCTAGCTGCAGCTCCAGGTGCGATTTGGCCCTCCTGATATCTTTCCTACATGCCCGAGCAATATTTTTATACTCTTCCCTGGTCATATGTCCAACCTTCCACTTCTTGTAAGCTTCTTTTTTATGTTTAAGATCCGCTAGGATTTCACCATTAAGCCAAGCTGGTCGCCTGCCATATTTACTATTCTTTCGACTCATCGGGATGGTTTGTCCCTGTAACCTCAACAGGGATTCCTTGAAATACAGCCAGCTCTCCTGGACTCCCTTCCCTTTCATGTTAGTCCCCCAGGGGATCCTGGCCATCTGTTCCCTGAGGGAGTCAAAGTCTGCTTTCCTGAAGTCCAGGGTCCGTATCCTGCTGCTTACCTTTCTTCCCTGCGTCAGGATCCTGAACTCAACCAACTCATGGTCACTGCCTCCCAGATTCCCATCCACTTTTGCTTCCCCCACTAATTCTACCCGGTTTGTGAGCAGCAGGTCAAGAAAAGCGCTCCCCCTAGTTGGCTCCCCTAGCACTTGCACCAGGAAATTGTCCCCTACGCTTTCCAAAAACTTCCTGGATTGTCTATGCACCGCTGTATTGCTCTCCCAGCAGATATCAGGAAAATTAAAGTCACCCATGAGAATCAGGGCATGCGATCTAGTAGCTTCCGTGAGTTGCCGGAAGAAAGCCTCATCCACCTCATCCCCCTGGTCCGGTGGTCTATAGCAGACTCCCACCATGACATCACTCTTGTTGCACACACTTCTAAACTTAATCCAGAGACACTCAGGTTTTTCCACAGTTTCGTACCGGAGCTCTGAGCAGTCATACTGCTCCCTTACATACAGTGCTACTCCCCCACCTTTTCTGCCCTGCCTGTCCTTCCTGAACAGTTTATAACCATCCATGACTGTACTCCAGTCATGTGAGTTATCCCACCAAGTCTCTGTTATTCCAATCACGTCATAATTCCTTGACATCACCTGGACCTCCAGTTCTCCCTGCTTGTTTCCAAGGCTTTGTGCATTTGTATATAAGCACTTGAGATAACCTGTTGATCGCCCCTCATTCCCAGTATGAGGCAGGAGCCCTCCCCTCTCAGACATTCCTGCCTGTGCTTCCTCCCGGTATCCCGCTTTCCCACTTACCTCAGGGCTTTGGTCTCCTTCCCCCGGTGAACCTAGTTTAAAGCCCTCCTCACTAGGTTAGCCAGCCTGCTGGCAAAGATGTTCTTCCCTCTCTTCGTAAGATGGAGCCCGTCTCTGCCCAGCACTCCTCCTTCATGGAACACCATCCCATGGTCAAAGAATCCAAAGCCTTCTCTCCGACACCATCTGCGTAGCCATTCGTTGACCTCCACGATTCGACGGTCCCTACCCAGGCCTTTTCATTCCACGGGGAGGATGGACGAGAACACCACTTGCGCCTCCAACTCCTTTATCCTTCTTCCCAGAGCCACGTAGTCCGCAGTGATCCGCTCAAGGTCATTCTTGGCAGTATCATTGGTGCCCACGTGGAGAAGCAGGAAGGGGTAGCGATCCGAGGGCTTGATGAGTCTCGGCAGTCTCTCCGTCACATCACGAATCTTAGCCCCTGGCAAGCAGCAGACTTCTCGGTTTTCCCGGTCAGGGCGGCAGATAGATGACTCAGTCCCCCGGAGGAGAGAGTCCCCGACCACCACCACCCGCCTTCTCCTCTTGGGAGTGGTGGTCGTGGAACCCCCAACCTCAGGACATCGCATCTCATGCCTCCCAACCAGCGGGGTCTCCTTCTGCTTTCTCCCCCCAGACATATCATCTGGTCCACTCTCCGCAATGGTACCTGTGGAGAGAACATGAAAGCGGTTAGTTACCTGTGTCTGTGTTACTGGAACCCGGACATTCCGCTTACCTCTTCTGGAGGTCACATGTTGCCAAGCTTCTTCACTGGCCTCTTGGCTCCTCTGTGCAACCTGCTCTATATCTTTAGAGCTTTGTGCCCCTAGAAGGCTATCCTGAGTTTGGTCCAGAAAATCCTCAGTCTCTCGTATACAACGCAGGGTCGTTACCTGTTGCTCCAGACCTTCAATCTTCTCTTCCAATATGGAGACCAGCTTGCACTTTGTACAGACAAAGTCGCTTCTGTCCTGTGGAAGAAAGACAAACATGGCACATCCAGTGCAGGTCACAATAGCTGAACCCCCCCCTTCCATATCACCTACCTACTATGAGCTTCCTCAGAGACGTTGGCAAGATGTAAGCCTCACTGGGCTCACTCCAGGCGAACTCCCAGGCAAACTCCTGCTGTGAGCTGCTCTGCTGTCCCCGCTGCTCAGCTGGTTCGCGAGGCTCTGGCTATTTTCAAACAGCCAGGCTTCCCTGACGCAAACACACAGACACCCTAATGCCCGCCCCCTGCAGGCTAGCAGCCAATCAGACACTCACTCAGGCTCTCTCCCTGCCCTCCCAGCAAACACACGCTCGGATACTTCCTCAGCAAGCAAACACACACACTCGGATACTTACCAGTCCCAGGCAAACTCCTGCTGTGAGCTGCTCTGCTGCTATATAGAGACTCCAAACCATGTGCATAGAGAAATCACCTCTTCTGTCTGTGGAGGATAGGATCACATGGTCTCAGCTGGAGATTTTGCAGATATTCATTTAGTTAATAAGAGTAGCCATTGCTTTGTGGCTATCCTGCAGCAGAAATGAGATGCTGTCTGAGTGGAGGGAAAATGCATCAGGTACACTCCAACTGCTGCTGCTCTCGCTTTTCCACTCCCTCAAAGCGGCTATTTGATGTTAGTTTTAACTTGCAAAAATGTGTTTGCCTTTCCCAGATTAAGAGAGACTGTGCTGGGTTATGGAGTAGGAAACAATCTGGTTGGGAAAATGGGCATTTAAAGATGGTTCAAAAACTGGTATCAGTTGCATGCTCTTTTTGTCTAGAAAAATAAAGGGCCCAATCCTGCAGCCTTTACTAAGGCAAAACTTGTAGTGATGTCAGTTGGAGTTTGGCTTCAGTAAGGACTGCAGGATTGGATTATAGAAGTACAAAGGTTTTCTATAATACACTAGGATTTATTCTTATTATGAATATTCTCAGCATAAAGGTTCACAGGGGAACAGCGATAGACTATGTGACATGTCTAAATACCACAGTTAGTTGCTAAGTGCCAAATTACTTTAATTTGTTTCCAGTAGCTCCCCAAATGACTTAGACATGGTACAAACACAAAAGAAGACCTGGTCTCTTCCCACAAAGAACTGAGTAAGGGTCAAGTGCTCGGCTGGTATAGATGAGGCAGGGTATACCAGCTGAGGATCTGGGCCTACATTAGAGCACTTGGAAAAAATCGCCTGTTAAAATAGTAAGGTTATCTCAACCTTAACTAGAATACCTCCTCCTATAATGCAATGCACACACGAGCACATGCACTAATATAGGTGGAGCTGACTGTTACTGAGGTTGCCTGTCACTTCCCATTATAAGACCCTGTTTTCAGTGCCTTATAACTTTGCCACGAGGCTGAAATTTTCCATGCTCAATGTTGTCTCAAGCGGAGTCTTTTCTGGGGACAGTTTCAGACAAAACAGTTCAGCTGTTTCCGAGAATGTGAGGAGGGAAAATGCATTTTGTCATATTTAAAAAACAAAACAAAACACTTGCAGCTGTTTCACTGAGAAGCTCTAGTGCCCCTATGCAGGGGTCCTGTGTGTGGAGGAGAAGCATGTGATCATGTAATTCTACAATTCAAAGATGTTGGTAAGTTTTAAAGTGTTCAGAGAAGAGCCACAAGAATGATCAAAGGGTTGGAAAACTTGCTGGATAGTGACACTCAGTAGGTTAAGCTCCTCGAGTCTAACAGAAGGTGAAAGGATTGCTTGATTGCAATGTGTTAGGGGAACAAAAATTTGATAATAGAGAGCTCTTCAGTCTAGCAGACAAAGTATAACAAGGTCTAATAGCTAGAAGTTGAAGGCAGACAAATCAGACTAGAAATAAGATGCACACTTTTAACAGTGTGTTGTTCACCACTGCAACAATTTACCAAGGGCTATGGTGGGTTCTCCCTCAATGACTGTTTTGAAATCAAGATTGGATATTTTTCTAAAAGATCTGCTCAAGTTCAAACAAGAATTCAAACAGGAATTAAAAGATCTGCTCTAGTTCAAACAGGAGTTTAAAAATTATGGATTGGATGAATGGACTATAAAGTGGATAGAAAGCTGGCTAGATTGTCGGACTCAGTGGGTAGTGATCAACGGCTCGATGTCTAGTTGGCAGCCGGTATCAAGCGGAGGGCCCCAGGGGTTGGTCTTGGGGCCAGTTTTGTTCAACAACTTTATTAATTATCTGGATGATGGGATGGATTACACCCTTAGCAAGTTCTCAGGTGACACTAAGCTAGAGGGAGAGGTTGATACGCTGGAGGGTAGGGATAGGGTCCAGAGTGACCTAGACAAATTGGAGGATTGGGCCAAAAGAAATCTGATGAGGTTCAACAAGGACAAGTGCAGAGTCCTGCACTTAGGACGGAAGAATCCCATGCACCTCTACAGGCTGGGGACCGACTGGCTAAGCAGCAGTTCTGCAGAAAAGGACCTGATGATTACAGTGGATGAGAAGCTGGATATGAGTCAGCCGTGTGCCCTTGTTGCCAAGAAAGTTAATGGCATATTGGGCAGCATTAGTAGGAGCACTGCCAGCAGATTGAGGGAAGTGATTATTCCCATCTATTTGGCACTGGTGAGGCCACATCTGGAGTATTGCATCCAGTTTTGGGCCCCCCACTACAGAAAGGATATGGACAAATTGGAGAGAGTCCAGTGGAGGGCAATGAAAATGATTAGGGGGCTGGGGCACATGACTTATGAGGAGAGGCTGAGGAAACTGGGGTTGTTTAGTCTGCAGAAGAGAAGAATGAGGGGGGATTTGATAGCAGCCTTCAACTACCTGAAGGGGGGTTCCAAAGAGGATGGAGCTCGGCTATTCTCAGTGGTGGCAGATGAGAAAACTGTTCTCAATGGTAGCAGATGACAGAACGAGGAGTAATGGTCTCAAGTTGCAATGGGGGAGGTTTAGATTGGATATTAGGAAAAACTTTTTCACTAAGAGGGTGGTGAAACACTGGAATGCGTTACCTAGGGAGGTGGTAGAATCTCCTTCCTTAGAGGTTTTTAAGGTCAGGCTTGACAAAGCCCTAGCTGGGATGATTTAACTGGGACTTGGTCCTGCTTTGAGCAGGGGGTTGGACTAGATGACCTTCTGGGGTCCCTTCCAACCCTGATATTCTATGATTCTAAGGAGCAATGGTCTCAAGTTGCAGTGGGGGAGGTCTAGGTTGGATATTAGGAAACACTGTTTCACTAGGAGGATGGTGAAGCACTGGAATGGGTTACCTTGAGAGGTGGTGGAACCTCTATCCTTAGAGGTTTTTAAGGCCCGGCTTGACAAAGTCCTGGCTGGGATAATTTAGTTGGTGTTGGTCTTGCTTTGAGCACAGGGTTGGACTAGATGACCTTCTGAGGTCTCTTCCAACCCTAATCTTCTATGATTCTTCTATGAATTAATTCAGGAAAATCCTATGTTCTGTTATACAGGAGGTTGGACTAGATGACTTTAGTCTCTTCTGGCTTTATAATCTATGAATTAAAGACTATCATAATGCATATGCACAAGGGGGCATTTTATGAGTCAGACTTGACTTTGCAACTTGAATGTTCTTTTAACACAGCTTTGTGTGCATAATATAGTTGTAATAGTCAAGTAACAAATTGGAGAGCCGTGTGATTAATTGAATTTATCATGTACTTTTTGACTATCACTCTGTTCACTAATCCATCTGTCCCAGAACTTATGCTAAAATTACAAACCCCTGAGCAGCTTCAGACAGTGCCATTAAAAAAAAAAACCCTCAAACACATACCACAAAAATGTTTTCTTTTCCCCCAAATGTGAAATTCCCTCTCCTTCTTTATACCCTCTTGTCCAAATCACAGTAACCTGAAGTGGAGAATGGACAACATTCACTGCTGAACCAATGTGAGGTTTAAGGTCCAACATGTCACAATCCATGAGGGCTAGAAACAGGAGCTTGATATCACTGGATTGGAGACCTTTAGGATTTCTTGGTGGGACACAAGTTGCTTGCTTCCAGCTCTGGAAGTTCTCAGATATTAGATTGTATAGTCATGGTTTGTTTATGGATTGTTTACAGAAGCAGAGCTTCTGTACTTTAGGGTATTAAAACTTTTAAAAGTCTCTTGTTCTTTTCCCTGGTTATGTAGGACTCATGGTACTAAGACTGACTTTACAGGTGGAGGGATAGAAAAAAAATCTCTAATAGATCCCTAACTCCCCTTGAATTTCAGTCTAACTTCCTTAGATTCCTTTGAAAAATACAGCCATACCAATAGTGTGGTGTGGAATCAGGTTTGTATCAACACTAGTTTTGAATGCCCTGCAATTCACCTTTTATACCAGTAGTTCTCAACCAGGGGTACACGTACTCCTGAAGGTATGCCGAAGTCTTCTAGGGGATACATCAACTCATCTAGATATTTGCCTAGTTTTACAACAGGCTACATAAAAAGCTCCATCGAAGTCAGTACAAACTAAAATTTCATACAGACAATGACTTGTTTATACTGCTCTATATACTATACACTGAAATGTAAGTACAATATTTATATTCAAATTGATTTATAACTATATGGTAAAAATGAGAAAATAAGCAATTTTTCAGTAATAGTGTGCTGTGACGCTTTTGTATTTTTATGTCTGATTTTGTAAGCAACTAGTTTGTTGTGAAACTTGGGGGTACACAAAATAAATTAGACTCCTGAAAGGCGTACAGTAGTCTGGAAAGGTTGAGAGCTACTGTTTTATTCAACATCACAAGTTCTTTCTATATGCTTTGCACGGGAACCCTTCGTTTGACGATCGCAAAGTGCTTTGCAGATGAAAATACTCTGTGGGTTGAGTAATGATTATACAATTAGGAATAAGAAAAGGAGTACTTGTGGCACCTTAGAGACTAACAAATTTATTAGAGCATAAGCTTTTGTGAGCTACAGCTCACTTCATCGGATGCATTTGGTGGAAAAAACAGAGGGGAGATTGATATACACACACAGAGAACATGAAACAATGGGTTTATCATACACACTGTAAGGAGAGTGATCACTTAAGATAAGCCATCGCTCTCACTCTAAGATAAGTGATCACTCTCCTTACAGTGTGTATGATAAACCCATTGTTTCATGTTCTCTGTGTGTGTATATCAATCTCCCCTCTGTATTTTCCACCAAATGTATCCGATGAAGTGAGCTGTAGCTCACAAAAGCTTATGCTCAAATAAATTTGTTAGTCTCCAAGGTGCCACAAGTACTCCTTTTCTTTTTGCGAATATAGACTAACACGGCTGCTACTCTGAAACCTACGATTAGGAATCTCAGCTACAGAAGAGAGTTTGTGACTTCCTGGTGTTTACATAGCAAGTCAGTGTCAGAAGTCAGGACTCATGGGTTCTTTTACTGGCTCTAAGTGTGTATTTTAGTAGATATTTATATTTGCAATATTAACATAGGGAATGTTCAGCAATGTAATATCTGTTATGTACTAAATGTACAGTGGGACTGTGAATATTTTCACTGTGCAATAAAAATAATTTGCTATAACAGACCAGATTCTCAGCTGATATAAATCAGCAGAACTCTAGGAGCTGGCCCAATTTATATCAGCTGAGAATCTTTTTCAGTGTGTATGCTCTAGTAGGTGTTCACATTTCAGTAAGGTAGCTTTGCATTTAGTTTCTCGGTGTACCTATTGCTTTGGTACATGGTGTGCCACAGTAAACTTTAATTATGCCAGCATATTAATACCTAGTGCCCATCGTATGGAATGATGTGTGCTTGATGTACAACAAAAGTTGAGCTGGATCACAAAACATACAGAAAATAGGTACTTTCTGATGTGTGTGTTTATGTGGGGGGGGATATCTGTTTGTTTTAAAAATCAGTAACCTAATCTGGGACTACAAACCCCAAAATGCCTTTATCCTAAACATATAGTTATTGGATGGTGACCCTACAGGTCAGAGTTAAGTGCCCTAATTGTATGGTTCCGTACCTTTGCATGTTTAGATTTCTTTTGGCTCAAATCTTTATTTCTTGGCTTTGTAATGCTTATTTTAGGGGATAATGACAATATTCCTGTACTCTCTTTTATTCTTACATCTTAAGAATGCTGATGAATATTCAACTTTAACTCTATTTTAATGTCTTCATCTCCAAACAAAACAAGGAGGTGGTGGTAGGAATGAACCTAGTTGGCAGGTTTCTCTTAGCATCATAAAAGCAGCAAGTCTGCAGGAGGAATTGAAAAGAGGAAAGGGCATCATCTTTCTCAATCAGCTCATGAAGGCTTTTCCATGCACACAGGTTGTGGGGGGCGGGGAAGAGAAGCTCAAAGAGGTTGTAGAAGAAGCAGACAGATGGGGTGACTAGCTTGACATCATATGTGGAGCAGTAGTGTAGCTCGGAATGGAAATTTGAATGGGCCCCAACTTTTGGGTGGATGGGCAATGACAGACTGTGCCATCCACTGGCCATGCCGTCTGGCTGTGCAGCCTAGCCGGGGCGGGGAGCGCTGATCCCTTCAGCTTCACCATGACTCTGCAGCGGCAGAAGAGAGGGAGCTGTTGCCTCATTGCGGGGTATGGGCTGCTGCCCTTCAGCTGCGGGCACGTGTCTCCTGCAGGCCGTACGGCTCCTGTGCAAGGTTGTCTCCGGCTGCACTGCAGGGTCACAAACAGGGGCTTGCCTGTGCACGCAGCTTGGCCCGGATTCTGTACTGAGTTGCCCAGCAAAGTGCATCCCCCCCGGGAGCGCTGCAAAGAGACCAGCCTCACCGTTGCCACCGGCTGTGTAGGAGATGAGCCGTGCAGAGATGCTGGTGGCCAATGGGCAGCCCCCGAGCACCTGCTAGCTCAGCTTCTCCCCTGATGCCATGCCCTGTTCCTAGCCCTGGTACCCCCAGACACGGGCTTCACCTGCTGAGCTGGGCATGCACATGGGGCGGCTCAGAAAATGGCAAGGCAGAACGGAGTGTAGCTTTCTCAAGGGTGGGCGCATAGCTCTGTCTTGGATTTCAGGTCCCTGAGTGATGCTCCGGGCCACTGTGCCAGCACTACACCCCTGCTCAGATTTGGGTGGGCCAAGATGCCACCCAAGCCCACCTGTGGCTACGCCCCTGATGTGGAGTGGGCACTGGGCCATGTCATGAGAATACATGTAGATAAGTTGGGTGGGGCACAGTTTTGTAGAGTCCTGAAGGTGATGAGAAACTTGACCTTAATCTCATGGAGAAGGCAGTGCCAGCAGGAGGACTGATGTGGTCAGATAATAGGCTAGGAAGGTGGTTTTAGCTGCTGCTTGAGGTATGAACTGGAGGAGGAAAGAGCAGGACTTAAATAGATTCTGTAGCTTCTTGATCTTACGCCAGGTCTACACTACAGTCTTGCAGGGGTATAACTACATAGCTCAGGGGTGTGAAAAATCCATAATCCTGAGCTACGTCGTTATCCCCACCTGACCCCCGGTGTAGACAGCGCTGTGTCAACAGGAGAGCTTCTCCCACCGAGTAGCGACCGCTTTACAGGGAGGTGGAGTCACTGCACTGATGGGGGAAGCACTCCAATCAGTGTAGTAAAGAGCTTCACTAAAGCGCCACAGTGGCACAGCTGCAGCGGGGTATTCTTCCTTCCCAGAGTCCTGCACTTAAGACGGAAGAATCCCATGCACTGCTACAAGCTGGGGACCGACTGGCTAAGCATCAGTTCTGCAGAAAAGGACCTGGGGATTACAGTGGACGAGAAGCTGGATATGAGTCAGCAGTGCGTCCTTGTTGCCAAGAAGGCCAACGGCATACTGAGCTTTATTAGTAGGAGCATTGCCAGCAGATCAAGGGAAGTGATTATTCCCCTCTATTTGGCACTGGTGAGGCCAAACCTGGACTATTGTGTCCAATTTTGGTCCCCCCACTACAGAAGGAATGTGGACAAATTGGAGAGAGTCCAGCGGAGGGCAATGAAAATAAGGGGACTGAGGCACATGATTTACGAGGAGAGGCTGAGGGAACTGGGGTTGTTTAGTCTGCAGAAGAGAATAGTGAGGGGGGATTTGATAACAGCCTTCAACTACCTGAAGGGGGGGGGGTTCCAAAGAGGATGGAGCTCAGCTGTTCTCAGCTGATGACAGAACAAGGAGTAATGGTCTCAAGTTGCAGTGGGGGAGGTCTAGGTTGGATATTATGAAAAACTATTTCACTAGAAAGGTGGTGAAGCACTGGAATGGGTTTTTAAGGCCCAGCTTGATAAAGCCCTGGCTGGGATGATTTAGTTGGGGTTGGTCCTGCTTTGAGCAGGGGATAGGACTAGATGGCCTCCTAGTCTTTTCCTCCTAGTCTCCTGAGGTCTTTTCCAGCCCTAATATTCTATGATTCTGTGACAAGCCTTAGATAATTTATGGTCCCCATCACCTCAGTATCAGAACACCTCACTGTCTTTTCCCTCCGAAGGCCCCCATGAGGCAAGGCAGTGTTGTGAGCCCTATTTGACAGACAGGGAAGTGAGGCAGAAACAGGCTGAGTGACTTGCCCAGGTCACTCAGGAAGTCTGTGGCATAGTAGGTTTCAGAGTAGCAGCCGTGTTAGTCTGTATTCGCAAAAAGAAAAGGAGTATTTGTGGCACCTTAGAGACTAACAAATTTATTAGAGCATAAGCTTTCGTGAGCTACAGCTCACTCACTACTAACTGTAGCTCACGAAAGCTTATGCTCTAATAAATTTGTTAGTCTCTAAGGTGCCACAAGTACTCCTTTTCTTTTTGTGGCATAGTAGGGAATAGACACTGGTCTTTGGATAGCCCACCCTAACCATTAGACCACACTCTGTCTCTGGAGAGTTTCTAGTACTCTTGATGGGAAATGAAGACTTGGATGAGAGTTCTAGCTGTGTGGCCAGAGGAAAGTTTGGCTCTCTAACAATTAATAAAAATGGTATTGTTCAGATGTCTGTAAATATTAGTTTGGTTAATTAGAAGCTCACACTGCAGACATTTGTCTAAAACTTAAACGATAACCATCAATTTGACATTTGTCTGTTCATCCAACCGTTCAGCTCTGGTTTAATTGGGTATGGAGGGAAATAAACTTCTAATTATCATCCAGTGAAAATATTTTTCTGTGCGGATTTCTTAAAACATGCTGCCTCCTAACAAAATACCATTTTCTCTCTTGTTTATTTGTATGATTAAGTACATTTTCATTTTCTGAAGGAAATTGATTTGACACAGCATCTTGTCATTAACTTGTCAGAGCTGAGCAGATGAAGAGAGGAGCATTTTTGTAAAATTGTCCTCTGTAGGCTCATAAAAACAAGTCATTTGCGTCCGAGAAAGAGTTGATATCTGTAATGTAATAGGACAGATCCTTTTGTGTCTCTGGATTAGTTTAAAGTAATCTTTTTGATTTTCAGCCTTTAAATATTCCTCTTTTGTTGGGAACAAATAATATACTTTGAGATTTGTGTATGGCTCTGTGTATAGAAGCGGAGGATGGGTGGGTGGGTGTGGAAGAAACAACTCTAGTAAATTACACAGTTTTGTGTGTGTAATAGAGATTTAAGAGATGCATTAAAGAACAATAATAACCAGTTTTCTAACTGCAGACAAAGGCACTTTTACACTTGTAACTGCTTTGGGGATATGATGTCTCAGCTGTAGTAAATTGTGAATTATAAACTTAATGGGGGCAGGCTCTCTCATTCTGGTTAGAAGAGGGGAAATCATTTTGAATGACCAGTATATCTAAACATTTTACACTTTGGTTTGCTTAGACCGGTGCTGGCCAATATTCTCTTGGTTTCCTTGTGCTCCCCCATCTGTCTGACTCCATCTGTTGTCTCTTGTCTTATCCTTAGTCCCTGCTCCAAAGAGCTTACAGTCTATCTTTTTATTCTGTGTCTGTACAGTGCCTAGCACAAGGTGATCCTGGACCACAACCCAGGCTCCTAGGTGCTATGGTAATGCAAATAATTAATAATAAAAACAAATTAAGTGGTCTTCAGAGTTGCAGCTTCATTTGTTTCCCATCCAAATTCATGTTGATGTGAATTGCAGTTAATGGCAACGGTTAGAACAAAATATTCTGATCTCCTAAAAGAATATAGTTAACAAGCAGTTTACTGAATTCTGAGAACAGTAACCAGTGTGCACTTCTTCATGCATATTTCATGTAAAAAACTATAGATGTGACTATTGGTATAACTGATTAATTGCAAGCTGCAAGTACTCTGGGTAAAAATATATATATATATCTTTACGTATTACTGTAGTGCATAGAGGTTCCAGCCCAAGATAGGGGACATTTGCTAGGTGCTGTATACACACTCTGGTGACGTCTACACTTATAGCGGCATGTAGAATAAGACACTACACATGTAGCTACACGCTGCAGTGAAAGGTATTCTGCACCCTTCCATAAAGCGTCAAAGGAAGTATTATTATTCCTGTTTTACAGATAGAGAACTGAGGCACACAGAGAGTAAGTGACTCATCCAAGATCAAATAGGAAATCTGTGGCAGAGTCAGGCTGTCTGAGTCCTATTCCAGTTCCTTAAGACCATCCTTCACGTGTCTGTCCTCAAAGTCATTGTGTTTATGCTCATTAGCATTAAGAAGATTACATAGCTCTTGTCCAATGCCAAGCTTTGCATTGTCCATCCTTTTCCTAGGATGAACCATACTGCAAAGTAAAGCTGATAATGGTCTGTTTGAGTGATGCAACTAGAGAGCAACCTGCCTCGAAAGTCTGCCTAGAGGGAGCTGCAAATGAAGAATTACTTTAATTCCTTTGGGCCAGTTTTCATGGTACAAGGGACTGGCAAAGGGGTGTGAGGCCTTTCACATCTAGGCTACATTGTAAAATCCCAGAGTCATTATCTCATAGCTTTTTGATGGTTGCCTTTATTAAATGAGTCATGGTTCAGTCCAGCTCTGATCAGATGGGTGTCTACATTTAAGAATCCGCCCCCCCATCATAATTAGTGCTAGTTGGCTCTTTAGTTGACAGTCTTGGCAGAGAGGCCAAAGGTGTGAATGGGCTAGGGTTGCCAGTTTTGGCTGGATATATTCCTGGAGGCTTCCTTGCATAGCAGCCTTTAATTAAAGATGAATCTTTAATTCCTGGAGACTCCAGGACAATTCAGAAGTATTGGCAATGCTAGAATGGCCTTGTAGGTGTATCTCGCCTTACTCCTGGAGAAGATTTACTGCTTTGCACGCTAACCTTTCACTCCCCCATTTTTGGGCAGCCAAGTGCTTTCTTTGAAGCAGATGATTATCCCAGAATACATTTAGCAATTTCACCCTTGAGGAAAGCGTAGCACTGTTTGCAGCCCTGTACAAGCATTTTCTAATTCCAAACAAATATCTTTTCAGCTTCTGTCTGGAAGCCTGGCAGCTTGGTAGATTTCCCCAGCCAAAGTCTTCTGGGAACTTTTTAAATGGGGGCACAGTATCAGTGGGCACAAAATTGAACTATAGAAACAAACCTCATGACTAAAGCCTGGTTCAGCCAGACCTCATGATACCATCGCTATCTCAGGGGGAGAGATGCCAGCCCAGTATCAGACAGAGCTTAGGAAGTCAGTATGTTCCTGCAGAGTTTCTGAGGTCTGCCAGAGGAGTGCTGTGAGGCTTAAAAGTTACCTGGAGAGTTCCTGGAGGGGTCCTCTTCAAACCCTAACACTTCAGTACCTCCTATGCACTGCAGAGCTTTACCCCAAGTCAGGGGGGCAGGGTTAAGAAATTCCACAGGATTGCAGGAGTAGCTAGTGGCAGGGACAGCCTGCAGAATGTAGGAGCTCTGAGTCCACTGGTCAGTGAGTGAGTAGGGAAGTAAAGTGTGTCATGCCTGAATGTGAAACGACTGGACGTGACTCAGAGCTGTCACCATGCACAGCTAACAACATTTTGTATTATCAGGATCTTAAGACTTCAGCCTCTGTGCTTTCTGCCTGAGCTCCATTTTTAGGTTTTTTTGCCTGATGCCCTAATTCATCAGAACCTGGGTGTTTTTAAACTTTAAAAATCTTTGGATGCCTCTGACTATTGATATTCAGCTGGGAAAATGAATGAGCTGATCGTATTTCAGTCCCTGAAGTGATGTCTCTTCCATCTTGTTTCATCTACTTCAGGAAGAAAAAGGGGGTTTGTGTATTTGAACCCACAGAGGACTCAGTCCTGCCATCCTATCCCAGGCAGAAATCTTATTCATTTCAGTGTTGGGTTTGAGTAAGGGCTGCAGGGTTGGACCCTAAATGACCTTTACCTATGAGCTGTGTTGAATCTTTCAGAACTCTTGGTTTTGACACTATCTGCTATGATGGCTTTGGGGTATATACCTGGAGTTTTGGTGCTAGACTTTCAACACTGGCCTTTAAGATTGTGGCTCAGTGTTATTGATGTGTGGGAGTTGCATGCACATTTAATTGTCAATGAAAAGCTTGTGAGCAGAATTTCAGGTGTTGGTTTTGAAATCGTGACCATGTATAATAATCAGGGGTATAACTTGTCTGTCCTATGGCTGTAAAAATACAGTTATTTGGAGATGGCAAATGTAAAAAATTAAAAATGATAGAACAAGCACATTGTCACTTTGGTTTCAATGCTATGTAAAGCATCGGGGCTCGTGAATGATGGAGAAGACTTCTGTTGCTGTGAGAGCCGGAATCAATTATTTATTAATCTTCACCAAAAGGTAACACCATCCTAGCCACTATGGATGTAGAAGCCTCTACACCAACATTCCACACAAAGATGGACTACAAGCCGTCAGGAACAGTATCCCCGATACTGTCACGGCTAACCTGGTGGCTGAACTTTGTGACTTTGTCCTCACCCATAACTATTTCACATTTGGGGACAATGTATACCTTCAAATCAGCAGCACTGCGATGGGTATCCGCATGGCCCCACAGGATGTCAACATTTTTATGGCTGACTTAGAACAACGCTTCCTTAGCTCTCGTCCCCTAATGCCCCTACTCTACTTGCGCTACATTGATGACATCTTCATCATCTGGACCCATGGAAAAGAAGCCCTTGAGGAATTCCACCATGATTTCAACAATTTCCATCCCACCATCAACCTCAGCCTGGACCAGTCCACACAAGAGATCCACTTCCTGGACACAACGGTGCTAATAAGTGATGGTCACATAAACACCACCCTATATCGGAAACCTACTGACCGCTGTTCCTACCTACATGCCTCCAGCTTTTATCCAGACCACACCACATGATCCATTGTCTACAGCCAAGCTCTACGATACAACCGCTTTTGCTCCAACCCCTCAGACAGAGACAAACACCTACAAGATCTCTATCAAGCATTCTTACAACTACAGTACCCACCTGCTGAAGTGTAGAAACAGATTGACAGAGCCAGAAGAGTACCCAGAAGTCACCTACTACAGGACAGGCCCAACAAAGAAAATAACAGAACGCCACTAGCCATCACCATCAGCCCTCAACTAAAACCTCTCCAACGCATCATCAGGGATCTATAACCTATGCTGAAGGATGACCCATCACTCTCACAGATCTTGGGAGATAGGCCAGTCCTTGTTTACAGACAGCCCCCCAACCTGAAGCAAATACTCACCAGCAACCACACACCACACAACAGAACCACTAACCCAGGAACCTATTCTTGCAACAAAGCCCGTTGCCAACTGTGTCCACATATCTATTCAGGGGACACCATCATAGGGCCTAATCACATCAGCCACACTATCAGAGGCTCATTCACCTGCACATCTACCAATGTGATATATGCCATCATGTGCCAGCAATGCCCCTCTGTCATGTACATTGGTCAAGCTGGACAGTTTCTACATAAAAGAATGAATGGACACAAATCAGACGTCAAGAATTATAACATTCAAAAACCAGTTGAAGAACACTTCAATCTCTCTGGTCACTCGATTACAGACCTGATAGTGGCTATCCTTCAACAAAAAAACTTCAAAAACTGACTCCAATGAAAGACTGCTGAATTGGAATTAATTTGCAAACTGGATACAATTAACTTAGGCTTGAATAGAGACTGGGAGTGGATGGGTCATTACATAAAGTAAAACTATTTCCCCATGTTATTTCTCCCTCCCACCCCACCCCCTACTGTTCCTCAGACGTTCTTGTTAACTGCGGGAAATGGCCCACTTTGATTATCACCACAAAAGGTTTTCCTCCTTTCCCCCCCTCCTTCCTGCTGGAAATAGCTCATCTTAAGTGATCGCTCTCCATACAGTGTGTATGATAAAACCCATTGTTTCATGTTCTCTGTGTGTGTATATAAATCTCCCCACGGTATTTTCCACCGAATGCATCCAATGAAGTGAGCTGTAGCTCACAAAAGCTTATGCTCAAATAAATTTGTTAGTCTCTAAGGTGCCACAAGTCCTCCTTTTCTTTTTTGCGAATACAGACTAACACGGCTGATACTCTGAATCCTAGGATGGGAAATGCATTTTCTTAGTTGGGGAAGGGAGAGGAGGAAGGGGAAGTGAACAGAAACATTAGTCTTTTTCTCATTGCGTTGGAGTGGATAATTAGGTAATTACAGTTATTACAATTATTAAAAGTGGACAAAGCAGGAAGCCCAGAGGAGTTACTTTCCAGAATTCTGAAGAGAGTAGCGAGGGAAGCCAGAAAAAGCCTTTGGCAAAGTGATTTGACAGTTCACTGTGGATGGAGTTAATACTGGAGGTCTGGGGTGTATTCAATGTACTGCTGCTCAGCTTTGGGATGACACAGAGGAGGGTTCACGAAACTAGGTCAGTGACTCTGAGTTCATTTGGATGTGGAAAGTATTGGGAACAGTGAGAAAGATGATTAAGGGCCACATATGACGATTCAGGGGAGAAAATTATAATTAATGTGCTTAGGTTATTTTTTGTTTTCCTTGGAAGGATCCTTCAGGCCTTTGTCTGAGCCTTACTTTACCCCACTTTAACCCTACCCTCCAGGCCGTATATTGCAGTCATCATCTTTTCTGGCAGAATGAGGCTGGATGAGACTTTTCAGACAGTCATTCTCCACAGTTGGTAATAGCCATTGACAAATGTGAAGTACCCGTTTTCCAGAGCTTGTGTGCATTGCTTACCCATTCAGAGAGTTAGGCTGAGGTCCTTGCACAGCATGGAACTGGAACTTAGACTTTCTTCTGGCTCCTAGGTTTACACCTACTTAGACACAGGAGTTGAGCCAGTGTAATTATGACCAAGGGAGTGTGTAAGAGGAGCTAACGTCGACCACCCAAACACGTCACTTCTGAATATGGTCCATTACCTTTAAAGCATCCATTCTAGAAAGGAAGAATGGACGGTACTGCCTCAGTTTGCTGGTATAGAATTCATTGCCTGTCTTTGGACACATAACAGAATTTAAAATTGACCCTGATTGGTAGAGCAGGATCATGTCAGTAGTCCTTAATCATTAGCACTAACGAATGGTGTAGGGTACCAGCTGCAGTATGTACTCTGACTTAGGAAGAAAGGTGATTGAGCTGTAGTTCAGACTATCTGCAAATGTTGTCAGTCGTTCAAACATTTATTCTTTTTGTACAGAGCTTTCAGTATTGGCAGCTTCCATTGAATAATTCATGTGAGATGTACGTTGCCAGAGAGTCTCTTCAAAAACTAAATCAGAGGTAGCTTTCAAAGCTCCTTTTCTCTTCTGTGTTGTAAATCATATCTAATCTCTCCTGTCTATAAAGAGAGGCAATCAAAATATGTGTGACTTTAGATCAATGACGTCTTTATCAGAGCTAAGTCTGTTTCAGTGGATTTATCAAGGTTCTTATCTTTCCCAAAGCTTGTTACATTTTTATTAGAATCAACAGAACAAGGCTTTCAATCTGTAGTACTTGTCTGGCCCACATCTCTGTAGTATCTGAGCACTTCACAATTCATAATGTATTTACCCATGCAGCATCCCTGCGAAGTGAAGTATTGCTATTATTCCCGTTGTACAGATGGGAAACCAAGGCACAGAGACATTAAATGACTTGCCCAAGGTCACAAAGGAAGGCTGTCATGGAACAGGAGATCCAACCCAGGTCTCCCAAGTCCTAGGCTTATGCCCTAACCACTGGACGACCATCTATGTGCACCTTGTAAGCAGTGGACAAAAGCATCTGCAAATATTTGTTTGAATGTGCAAACAAATTTTGATTCAATGTTGTTCGTGACACTTCATGTGCTTATTGGATCAAGTTCATCCATGCAGCAGGCCAGCATAAGACTAATATGTTGCCATGTTCCACTTATACCTTCAAAATAGGCCTTGAAAGTGGAATTTTAGTGGTGTCTAGGCCTTGAACATGGGGAAATTTCACTTTCTGCATATTTTCAAGTGCCCTGGCTTTACTAGAACGAATACTGGTGGGATGTGAATGATTAGCTTGAACTCTCAGTTCTGTTCCCTGTTGGGATGGCTTGCCATATATTACTAACCCACACTGCTCAAACTGTGACTATTGCAGTCATGCGTGCAAGTCAAAATCCATGCTTTCTTGGGTAGTTACCTTAGTTACACATAAGTTACATATGTTATTTAAATGACAGTTGCATGAAATACATTATATAAATTACAGTGAAATTTATAGATTATGCCTGGAATTTTCAACAAATCTCAGTGCTGGCCAACTCTACTCCTGCTGAAGTCAATGGTTCAGACTCCCCATTGAGTTTAGATAACACTGTGAGCTTCTGATAATCCCTCACTTGCATGTTTAGTTCTAGTATGCTCGTTTGAGCAATCTAAAGACAAAGAATTATTCAGTGCAGAAATTTGTAAATGCAATCCATCGAAATGTTGCAATCTGTTCAGACATTTTGGAAGCAGGAATAAGACAAAACTAGTTTAATAAATTGTCAGAAATTATTTGCTAATCTCTAAAAGATTTAAATGACAGTCACTAGAGTTCTCAAGGTAGATTTCATTTTCACGTGAAGATATTATCTTTAAGGTTCCCCATTCAAGATCAGGACAGAATACTAATATTTTATGAATAATTACATATAATAGAGGCTATATTCACATATTTAATCAATGGTAGCTAAAGAAACTGCACCTGCGGTAAGAACAGTTTATCCAGTTATCAGTCTTACTTACCGTATTTGTATATTCAAAATAATTGGACAGTAAATGCTTTTTTTAATCACAACAGTTCTGTCATTTTCCCCTTTAGTGCTAAAATTAGTTTTATGTATTGGCTCATGATAAAATCAATACTTTGTAATTCACTATAATCCACAAATTAATGAGCTAGGAAATTATTTTGAAAATCCCAGTCAGTGAAAGGGCAAGGATAACAAGTGTTATTAATGTAATAGCAAATAAACTGTCCTAGGGCATCGCCACATGCTGTTCAGTTCAAAAACTCTGTGCACCTGGTGGACTTCATGGTCTCCAGAGTCTGAAGTCAGCTTATCTACATGGACCTGTAGAGGCCTTTTGCTGGGCCACTTTATTATTTATTAGTAACTTGAGCACATACTTAAATACATTGCTGAACGGGGACCTATTTTAGTAACACATCGTCAGTGCATAAGGCAAATAGTGGTCCATGTCTCAACGTACGTGTGTCCTAGAAGACATCCTCGTATTATTTTAAGAGTGAGAGACTGAAGCAAGTGGTAATATTCTTTGAAAGTAGGGATTAGAATGTTACATGATCCTCTCCCCAGTGGAGGTATCAGCCTCCTATATAAGAATTGTTACAAATATTCTTACATTAATTGCTGCTTTAGAGATGCTGAATTGTTGTTCTTTTACAGGGAAGTAGGTCATTCTATTCATGAGATTCCTACTGCAATGTAATTATTGTGAAAAACAGATAACAAATGGGTTTTGTGCTTAACTTGAATTAAGGCAAATTTAGTATAATTAAAGCTCTAACAAGCTATATTTATGTGTATATATCTATGACTTCCAGCTAAATCTTCAAAATGTGCATTGAATTTTAGTTTGGACCTACAGCCATTCCAATACAAGTTTGAGAATTCATCAGACTCTTACTGCATCTAGCATAGGAAACTGCAATGAAAAAATAATAGCTTAGTTAATTAAGAAGCTTGGTTCTTTTATTACTGTATGCAACTTTTAGCAGAATTCACTTGAAGATTTGCCATATTTTTTTCCAATATTTTTGTTTTCTAAATAGAATTTTCCCATGCAATGGCATCTGTCAGATGTCACCTGCTTTCTCTTTCATTTTCTCCTCACTGAAATATAATGAGGTGTCACGGGGTCACTCCTCACAGCGGCTTGGCAGTCCACAGCCGGGCCACTCCTGCCCACTACTCTGGGCCATGGCCAGTAGCTTCCTGCTGCATCTTCCTTCCTGCTCACTGTTTCTATTCCCTAGGCCACTTACCTGCAGCCTCAGTTTCTTCTGCTCCTGCCTCCAGCCCCTTTGCTCTCTTCCCAGGGCCTCAAGCCTGTAAGACCTGGTAGCCCGTCAGGAGCTAGCTCCCGAGCTCCCCTGGTCCTTGATAGCACCTGTCCTTCCCCAGGTGCTGGTCTCTCTGTAGCCCTCTAGGAAGCCAGTCTTCTCCCTAGGGCTCCCTGCAGGAAATTAACTCCCTCTGGTCTGCAGCTTCCTTTTATATGGGCTGAATGGGCCCTGATTGGTTGGTGCAGCCACCACCCTAGCTGGCTGTTTCCCCTGCAGCCATTCCTTTGGCTGCCTGCTGCTCAGCCTCCCTAGGCTGGTTTTAACACTCTCAGGGCTAGGGCGGGGCACTTGAGGCAGTAGAGTAGTATTTCTCCCTGACATGCAAGTGAAAGTTACACTTTAGTTTTACATAGAGTAGCACAATGCGGGGAGTATAGAGCTATATTTTTCTCTTCGTGTTTCCCTTGCTTAATTTAATATTCAAAAGGGAATCCAATTCAAAGCCAGCACTTCTTAAATGCTGTTGAAGACCCATGAAAGGGGCCGGAGAAGAAGGCATCTGTGTGTGTGGGGTGTGTGTGTGTAAGTCACAGAGTGTATCTGCTTCTGCTCCAGCCCACTGGCATAAGTTAGAACAGTTCAGTTAGATACTGTATATGCCTCTTCCTGATCTAAACAACAGTGTGACTATGTACTTGTTGATTGCCACATTTCTTCCATGGCTGCATTTCAAAGTGTGTGTGAGAGACTTTGTACACTGTATTTGTTTAGGTATGGAAGGTGCTATGTTAACATAAGATATTATTGATTATTAAAGAGGCACTATCCAAATTGATCCAAACCTTTAAAAGTGGCTTACTTTAGGTTTGTAATCATGGGGGGCTTGGCCTGGATCTTATTTCTTCCAACCCAGTTTGTCTATCCCTATTTTTTATCTGACATATTTAAAGCTCATTCACTCCTGCCCCCCATTGCTATACCCTCTCACCCACCCATGTAGACCTCACACAAACAATGAAAGAAAACAGAACTTAATAACTGACTAAGCATCAATGCCTATGCTAGTAAATGTTAGTAAACAAGGCTGCAGCTGCAAAGTTATCACACATGACCCTTAATATTTCTTGATCTACTACCTGCAGGTTATTTACAAGGCCACTTGTGAATTTCATGCTTTGTCCATTGTTAACCTCCATTTTGTTACTTCTGTTTTCTTTATTAATGCAAGGCATATAACCCATAACATTCTGATGCACTAAGCCTTCTTAGACTGTCTGGTAAAAGGGCTTTCAGTGGTGCTCTTTTAATATGCTAACAGGCAGACTCTAATACTGCAAAGTGAAATCTTTGAAGTGATGCCCTGTAGGGAGGTATCCTTTATAAATCAGGTATCTCTCCATAATGGAAATGTGTCAGATTACATTTGGGATCTAATGTATCTTGGGGAAAGTATTATCTGAAAGAACACTCATCCATCCAAAATTATGAACAGATCTAATCTCTTCCACAGTGAAAAGTGGATCCTTGACTATTGTTTAAAACATAATCACTGTACATTGATAAAAGAACTGGTTTTCACTAGTCCACTGCCTCTTACCTATGAGAGAGACATCCATATAAAACGATGGTAGATGTCCCAAAGGCTAAGCATTTTGTCTTCAATGCCCTATGGCTGAATCTAGCATTACCAGTAGAATTAATAAATGGTGTTCCCACTGTTAATCATTTTTGGTTCTTTGAGATTATCTTGATGTTTAAGTCCATAGTGCATGACATGAAGCACAGTTTAATTCTTTGATATGACATGAGTTATCTTAACTCTGAAACGCTCAGCTGGTGATAGCATGAACCTGCAATGCATTTGTAACTAAACCACATATCCCTTGGGAGGATACTCCCAGTTCCAATAAAATCCCATGACTGACCTAATGAAGCCCCAGACTGGTGTATTGCTCCATGTGGGACTGCATGTACTCCATTCCATAGGAAAGTCACAAATCCAGCCACCATAGCAATGAACCTGCAAGGGGACAGCTCGTCTAGGAGTCATCAAACAGACCAGTGCTGATGCAGCACCTTGGAGAGCTCCTTGGATGTCCCTTAGCCACACAGCAGTATAAGTCTGCAAAGTCTTTTGAGTCCTCTCACCAGCACACAGTATTCCCATGGCTGCTAGTTCAGCGCCTTCAGTGGTAGCAAGACTAGACTGTCTAGTGTAGAATGTTCACCGGTAGCCACAGGTGCTTTAACCGCCATGTCTTCTAGGCTTACTCCGAGCAATGGTAAGAAATACGGTGCTGAATGCACCAGTAGCTGGTCTCCACTCATGCTCCCATCATTTCTGTGATCAGTAGAATTGAACTAGTGGATACAACAGGGGGAAACATTGTGGGAGAGGGAAGGAGACTGGAGCAGGCCCCTTCCCTAAGGGGCCACATTTTAAGAGCTGTGTGCACCAGATAGTCCCACATAACCCTGCATGACCTTCCTGTAATTGGGTAGAAACGGAATTATCTAGTTCGTGCATGTACAGATGACTTGCACTTGCAAATGTGAGCAGCTGGCTCAGAAAATAGCTTCCTGTTAGACTGATAGGTGGGTCTTTGGTGAATCCAACCTTCCTGGGGCTGAGACTTGAACTGAGGGCACTAGGGTATGAAATCAGTAGCTCTGCTATTTCAGCCGAAGGCAAGTATCTAACTCATGTCACTAGTGGCTGCATCCATATCTGCTTTGCAGGTTTCTTGTCACAAGAGGGCACAGCAACCTCCATTTGTTGCCAGTTAACATGCCAGGAGCACAATTTCAGTCCAGTAGAAAACTGAAGAAACTTCTCTATGGTGTCTTGAATTAAGTCAGTCACAGAAGCAATTCAGTAGCCAGAGGACTGGTGCTGAGCACTCATCATGCATCTCACACATTCCTTCTACAGCAGTTCTGCAGTATTGATGAGTTTCTCTGCAGTCTCTAGATAGGAGGGGATTTCTTTTTTTGTAACAAGGACCTGGAGTAGAGACGAGTTGATATGAGCATCTTAAAGGCAGGATAAAACTAGTGAACAGGCATAACAGACCTTTCAGAGAGACTGTTTTCAATGTGTGCTTTTCAAACATGGATTCCCCTGTATTGTCAGAAGGCAGGGCCACTTTTGTTTGCCACGGGTGGCCAGAACTGTGACTTTGACTTGCCTCTGTTTTTGAATGACTCTCTTGGTTATTTATTATTACTTTTTAATAATAATAATAATAATTAATAATGACTTGTGTAGCACTGGAAACATACACAACACTTTGCAAAATCTTACAGAGTAAGACACACTTCCTGCTCTGCAGACTCTTCAATCTAAAGGACAAATTGTGCCCTTTCTCCTTTGTGGATATGTGCAGAGTTGTAGGGGCTGAGCAAATTTCTCCAGGGCAGATGCCAGCAGACTGCCTCAGGGACTGCTTGAGGGAACATGCTGAACAGTGCTCCTGAAACCAGCTGGTGAAAGATGTAGCGTATGTCTCTTCCAGCATCAGAGGCCAGCAGGTGGGTAGTGGGGACTCAGACCTGGCTTCCCTCTGACCACAATACTCAGGGGATGCTAGGTCAACATCCTGCCTTGATCACACATAGCTGGAGTAAGAAGACCCTTGAAATGCTCTCCCATCCTAGTTCACCCACTCTGGACAAGCCAGAATGCAGCCCTATGCATAAGAGCTATCTGTGAACCCAATGGGAAAAGCAGTTTTCAGTCTCCAAGATAAACATATCCTTTTACAGAGAAAAGAATCCTTCTGAATGGGAGAGTTCAACAGAAGCAGACAGACACATTGCCTGGATAATCTACAATCGACCACTCACCACCAGATTTTTCTCCCTTGCAAACTCTATACACATGCTGGGAACTGCTGGGATGAGGGAACCAAACGTGGAACATTCATCTTCATCTTCTTTTCTTTTTCCTTCTTGAGTCCAGTGATGCCCGGATCATGCAAAATGATGCCAGATCATCTCCCATCAAGCGGAATTTGTTAACGTTTCTTTTCTGGCTGATTTGCTGCATTCTGTCTACTTAATAACTGAGAAAATATGAAACTTAATGAAAAATGAAAACTTACCCATCTGTCAAGTTTACTGTGGCTATTTGTAACAGCATCGTTACTTATGTTATATTAATTAGATACAAATTATGACTGCAATTCATATATTTTTCTCTTCCTTATTTTTTAGTGAGAAGCTGGATGGAAAAGCTAAAAGATAAGGTAGGAAACTCTTTATTTCCCTTGATTGATTTTAAAGACAATTAAATTTGGACTTTTGGAAAAAAGAAGTCTAGACTGGTGAAGTTATTTTGGAGAAGTTCTGTGATCAGGCTGGATAGCTTCTCGTTTTTCTCCTTCCATCTCCTGGTTGGTGAGAGGGAGGGAGCATTTCTCTTTCCATTTCTGGCTGCTGGAAAGACTGACCTTTTTTTTTTTTCTCCCTCTTTCCTTCTTGTCTACCTGGAGGCCTAGGACGGGATCTCCGGAGGTCTGCTCTGTGGGAGTGGCACGCTCTCAAGCAGGGAGTGTGCCTGTGCCCTAGTGCTGTTTGCTCTACCTAAGACTGAGATGACGTACCCCCACAAACATGCACTTCTAAAGCAAAGGGGGAGTGTGACTGTTCTAGGACAGAATATATGAAAGTGTATGTTCCCCTGTCCTAGTGCAGCACCCTTCCTTAATACCACTTGTGCCTGTTCTAAACCCCTGTCTTTCTGATTGCTGCCCTGCCTTCCTCCCCTCTCCTTTCAGGCCTGACCTCAGCTGTGAATCCCTCTCCCAGCACAGGGTAAGGGTTCATCTTTACTGTGTATACACTGTAATTAGACACCCGCGGCTGGCCAGTGCCAGCTGACTCAAGCTCATGGGGCTCAGGCTGTGGGGCTGTTTCATTGCAGTGTAGACGTTCGGGCCTGGGCTGCAGGCAGAGTTCTGGAACCCACCCACCTCAGAGCGCGCGAGAAAGTGTGTGTGAGAGAGCGAGAGAGTGCATGCGCATGAGAGAGAGAGGGTGTGAGAGAGAGAGCATGCACGCGTGTGAGAGAGAGAGTGGGTGTGCACGCAAGAGAGCATGCGCGTGTGCGAGTGAGAGAGAGCTCATGCATGCGAGAGAGAGATGAGAGGGCGAGTGCGTGTGAGCAAGAGAGTGCATGTGAGAGAGAGAGGATGCGAGGGCGCATGTGTGAGAGAGTGCAATGAAGTGAGCTGTAGCTCACGAAAGCTTATGCTCAAATAAATTTGTTAGTCTCTAAGGTGCCACAAGTCCTCCTTTTCTTTTTTAGAGAGAAAGCATGCATGAGAGAGACCAAGAGAGCAGGCGCATGTGTGAGAGCGTGCCAGAGAGCATGCATGTGTGCGAGAGTGTGCAAGAGAGAGCATGCATACGAGAGAGAGCGTGCATACATGCGTGCAAGAGAGCATGAGAGAGCGAGTGTGCATGCGTGTGTGAGAGAGAGAGAGAGAGAGTGCGCATGCCATGTGGCTGCTGCTGGCTCTATGTTCAAGAAGAGCTGCAACTGCCCAGAAAAGCCAAGAGGAGGTTGTGGGGGCAATGAAAGCACCAATGAAACCCAGTGTTTTGTTCACTTCCCTGGGGAGTTATCGGTGGACTCAAGGAGGACCTGTTGCACGAATCGCACGGTGGGACTCAAACAGCTTCTCAGACATTGTCCAGGGAGAAATACAAATTTTGTAATGTTGGGAAGCTACTGCAATGTTATTTCACTGACAACAAAGAAATGAAAACCAAAGAAGAATAAATCAGGTGGCCCCTGTGCTTTGAAACACATTTTATGACTCACTAGGGCTTAGAACCCCTTTTGGCAAGACCAGAACAAAAGCTCTCAGAGCGTGGACCAATGATCAGAAGGGGAAAATAACACTGATCCCAGCAGTTCCACTCACCCCCACCCAGCAACACCTACCAGAACCCGAGCCCATCACTATAGTGGGGGAGAAGGGATCAGGATAACAGTTTTCCTGGAATGGCGTGTGAGGGGATTAAGGTGAGTTTCTACTCTCCTGTGCTGAGGTGCTTGTCTGCTTGTACTAGAGAGGAGGTCCAGTGTGGGGGCTTTTAGCAAAGCATCTTAGCCTAGGACTCAAGAGAGCGATGCGAGTGTGTCAAGATGGGGGGGAGGGAGAAAACCATCTTCATGAGTAAAACAAAGACCAAGATTGAGTGTCCTGAGTAGCATGCACTCAAATGTGTTGCCTGCTAATGCCAAAGCTACCCCATTACATTGCACTGACTTGGTGTCATTTTTCTTCTCACTGAGTGTATATCTTTCATTTTGCTCCTCCTGGCATTTCCCTCCTTCGCTCTCCAGCTTTTTCCTTTCCCTGTTGCAGATGCCTGTGCGCTTTGCAATTTCAAATTGGAATTGCTCTGTTCTTTTTAATATCGATTGAGCCTGTTGCAGGCTGGTGCCATATTTCATTGCTGTGTCCCAACCCAGGCTTTACTGCCGTTGTTCCAGTGTAAAAAAAAGAAATCTGTTAGCGTCCACATTATGGAAGGATTTGCCTCAGATTCACAGACATCCCAGGGGATGGGAATTATACTGGGGGCTGATTTTTTTTTCATGCTACTTTTCATTATCTAGATTCATAGATTCATAGATACTAAGGTCAGAAGGGACCATTCTGATCATCTAGTCCGACCTCCTGCACAGCGCAGGCCACAGAATCTCACCCACCCACTCCTATGAAAAACCTCACCCATGTCTGAGCTATTGAAGTCCTTAAATCATGGTTTAAAGACTTCAAGGAGCAGAGAAGCCTCCCTCAAGTCAACCATGCCCCATGCTACAGCGGAAGGTGAAAAACCTCCAGGGCCTCTCCAATCTGCCCTGGAGGAAAATTCCTTCCCGACCCCAAATATGGCAATCAGCTAAACCCTGAGCATATGGGCAAGATTCACCAGCCACATACTACAGAAAATTCTTTCCTGGGTAATTCAGATCCCATCCATCTAATATCCCATCTCAGGGGATTTGGCCTATTTATCCTGAATATTTAAAGATCAATTACTTACCAAAATCCCATTATCCCATCATACCATCTCCTCCATAAACTTATCAAGTAGAATCTTAAAACCAGATAGATCTTTTGCCCCCACTGCTTCCCTTGGAAGGCTATTCCAAAACTTCACTCCTCTGATGGTTAAAAACCTTCGTCTGATTTCAAGTCTAAACTTCCTGGTGGCCAGTTTATACTCATTTGTTCTTGTGTCCACATTGGTGCTGAGCTGAAATAATTCCTCTCCCTCTCCGGTATTTATCCCTCTGATATATTTATAGAGCGCAATCATATCTCCCCTCAACCTTCTTTTAGTTAGGCTAAACAAGCCAAGCTCCTTGAGTCTCCTTTCATAAGACAAGTTTTCCATTCCTCGGATCATCCTAGTAGCCCTTCTCTGTACCTGCTCCAGCTTGAATTCATCCTTTTTAAACATGGGAGACCAGAACTGCACACAGTATTCCAGGTGAGGTCTCACCAGTGCTTTGTATAACGGTACTAAAACCTCCTTATCCCTACTGGAAATGCCTCTCCTGATGCATCCCAAAACCGCATTAGCTTTTTTCACAGCCATATCACATTGGCAGCTCATAGTCATCCTATGATCAACCAATACTCCAAGGTCCTTCTCCTCTTCCGTTAATTCTAATTGATGCATCCCCAATTTATAACTAAAATTCTTGTTATTAATCCCTAAATGCATAACCTTACACTTCTCACTATTAAATTTCATCCTTTACTTTATTTCATCCATTACTATTACTCCAGTTTACAAGGTCATACAGATCCTCCTTTATAATATCCCGATCCTTCTCCGAATTGGCAATACCTCCCAGCTTTGTATCGTCTGCAAACTTTATTAGCACACTCCCACTTTTTGTGCCAAGGTCAGTAATAAAAAGATTAAATAAGATTGGTCCCAAAACCGATCCCTGAGGAACTCCACTGGTAACCTCCCTCCAACCTGACAGTTCGCCTTTCAGTAGGACCCATTGCAGTCTCCCCTTTAACCAATTCCTTATCCACCTTTTGATGATCATATTGATCCCCATCTTCTCCAATTTAACTAATAATTCCCCATGTGGCACGGTATCAAATGCCTTACTGAAATCTAGGTAAATTAGATCCACTGCATTTCCTTTATCTAAAAAATCTGTTACCTTTTCTAGTAACACTTTGTTCCAGTTCAAAAAAATAAACACCCCAACATAAAATGCTAAATAAAACCACTCACTCAACCTCTTGTATCCTTTTTTCCTATTGAGACTCCTAGTAAGATTTAGGCTTAATAGTTTCTCTTCTCTGCGCAGGATTGCACTTGGACTAGTATACGGCAAAATTCTGGCCACTTGAACCCCTTACTGCCTCCTGTCCCAATTCTCCACCAGCCCATCTGACCTCTGACGGCTCAGGTCCTGTGCCAAAGGGAGTGTGCCGTGGTTCTGCGAGAACGCTGCGTGGAACTGCTTTGGGAGGCAGGGAGTGCATGTAAATGAGCCATCCATGCAATCCTATCTTTGGGCTCCATTCAGGGGCTGTGGAAATGCCACTGGGGATGGGCAGATAAGGGGTCACTAAACTAATGTCCCCTTTCCTCTTCAGTTTTGGGGGGGGGTTAGGGATCATGGGAGTGTCTTCCCCCTCTTCCAAATGTCATGAGGGGGGTTCTTTGCCCCAGTTAGCTCTATTCCACTTGCAGCCAGCATGTAGAGTGATGCCCGTGTGGCCTCTTTAAAGTCCTATGTTGTTGACCCTTCCAAGCCCTGTGGAGTCAGGCAGGCCCTACTCATGGGCAGAACCTGCCAAATATCACCTTCATGGGAGCAGTCAGGTTCCCCCCACAGGGCTGGGTGCAGAGGAGTGGCTACACAGCTGCCCCTGAAGTGGGGTTTCCCACTGAGTATACATGCAGCACTCCACGGGCTAGGGTGTGAGATAGTAGGGCCAGGATTTAGCCCATACTGCAGGCATTTGGATACAGGACCCTGACACAATTGCATGAGGAAGCTCTAGAAAGGAGCACAGATTTGCTAGGGTCATGGCTGGCTAGAGAATCAAGATTCGGACACAGAACAAACACAGCTTTCTGGATTGGAAACCATGCCTGGGCTAATGCTAACAGCAAGCATTTCAAGCTCCCCTCGTGGTCTGTACTCACAGCAAAATTCCAGGAATAGAAATGCCCATAGTGTATTAATTAGGTCACACAATTAAGGCACCTTAATTAACTCTCTGAAATTTAGCCATTCAACTGTATTCTTCCTAACCTCCTTTTGCAGTAACTTTCCTTTGGAGGGAGGCTACATTTTCAAAGAATGCACTTGCAGCATGCGGTAATGTGCCATTAAACACACAGTGAATGCAAACAAACAGCAAACACATTCCTCAGGCCTTGGGATACAGGGATAAAGCTGTTACTATGGGAAGAGCCATTCCTGTACCAGATAGACAAGGAGGGTGAGGTAATATCTTTTGTTGGACCCTCATGCACTTTGTCTCTAATGTCCTGGGATCAACACGGCTACAGTTCTGTAACAGCTCTAAGAGAGCCATGATATTAAGAGGGGTTTATGATGTGGACAGTGTATAAATCAGCTCTCACTAACAACTTCTTTCTCGGGAAAGTATGTATTTTCATTCTCCAGATTAAAATCCAAAGGCAATGCGTGCCAAATAGCATTTTTCCATGTAGTGGTTTATGGAAGAAAAGCATTTATGGTTAAGAAGCATGTGTCAGATTCTTCTAGCTCAGGGATGGGCAAACGTTTTGGCCCGAGGGATGGGGTGAGGGCTCTGGCTGGGGGCGTGGGCTCTGGGGTGGGGCCAGAAATGAGGAGTCAGGATGTGGGAGGGGGCTCTGGACTGAGGGTGTTCAGCTAGTGGGAGGGGGATCAGGGCTGGGGCAAGGGGTTGGGGTGCGGGAGGGGGTCAGGGGTGCAGGCTCTGGGCAGCGCTTACCTCAAGCAGCTCCCAGAAGCAGAGGCATGTCCCCCCCTCCGGCTCCTATGCGGACCCACAGCCAGGCAGCTCTGTGCGCTGCCTTGTCCGCCGGCGCCACCCTGCAGCTCCCATTGGCCATGGTTCCTGGTCAGTGGGAGCTGCGGGGGCGGTGCTTGGGCAAGGGCAGTATGCGGAGCCCCCTGACTGCCCCTTGTAGGAGCTGGAGAGGGAACATGCTGCTGCTTCTGGGAGCAGCACAGAGTGGGGCAAGCGCCTGACCCCACTCCCCAGGTGGAACACTGGAGTGGGACAAGCCCTGGCCCCACTCCCCGGGGGAAACTCGAGGGCTGGATTAAAACGTCTGGAGGGCTGGATGCGGCCCCCGGGCTGTAATTTGCCCACCTCTGTTCTAGCCTGAGATTCCCTCAGCTGAATGTGTATGATTGCAAATGAATGAGGACTAAAACTAAAAGGCCCCCCATTTTCAGCAGGCCTCTGAATTGTGCATGTATCCATCTGCATGTGTCAAAACCATTTTGGACACTTACACTTGCATTTGTATGTGCATATATGGAAGGGTAAGGACCTGACTGACTAAGCTGTGTGTGCAATGCCAGAGCTGTTTGTACATGCAAATTTTGGGTGCACCCAAATCATAGGAGCACTAAAAATGTGGGTTAATTTTCATTTAAAACAGTAAAATGTAAAACAACACACATTTTTTAAAAAGCATTTTTGTAAATCTAGCAGTTATTTCCAAAATATTCATTTTTTTTGTTACTGGCCATTTCCCAGATTATAAACTTCCAGGCATGCAGACTTGCTTAGAATCAATAGTGAATTTAAATCAGGTTATCCTAGCTGCATTTCTCACAGTGAGTGTTTTTTTCTTGGCTGAGTTACATGTTGCTTCTCAGCTGTGATAACAGCATTCCCTTAGTTTTACCGTACTGCCCACTTAAATAATGCAGTAGAAAATTCACCCCTCCTTAAAAACAAGCTAAGTAATTTGGCTTTGTGCATGGAACCAAGCGGGAATGGGATGGAGCTGGGCATTCACCATCTTTCCCCAATCTGTGGGCACAGTCTGAGACTGCTGTAGAACTCCTCTCCAACCACTGTTTCAGCTGCTGGGCTGGAATAGCATCCCTCTGAGTAGGAAATCTTGGACCACTGGATCAGTTTAAACATAGGTCCTGTAGCTGCCTTGTTATCATGTCCACAGCACCTCCCGCCTCATTGGCCTGTCTGAAGCTAGTACAGAGTCCTTCTCTGGGGTCTGGGCAAAATTTTTCAGCCAAAACATTGTACTGGTAGAAAAAGCCGATTCAGGTTGAGCAGAATATTTAGCAAATTTGTGTTGATTTCGGTGACTTATTTCAGTTGGGGGGAAAAATCATAAGTTTTGTTTTGACACTTTTGATCTAAAGCAACATTTTCTTTCAAAATTATCTTTGATTTTATTTTTAAAACAGGGCAGGGAGCCTTGAAATCACTCTAGTTGAAGCATTTTTTCCTGACCTTTTGATTTGCCCTAAATTTTAATAAGTTTCAATTCTGGGTTGACCTGAAACAATCCCCCCCCGCCCCCCGAAATTCCAGCAAACTGAAATATCCATTGTTTGCCCAGCTTTCGTACGCAGTGCAGAGACTCCCTGCCAATGCCAGTGTGGCCCCATCTACGTGGTGTTCTCCTTATTGCAGATTGGAGAGCTTGTATTTAACAGCCTAATTATTTCTATATAGGTATTAACCCAGCAATGAGAGCCTGCAGCAAGCCAATGTGTCCTGTTCTCTGCAGTCCAGAACCCCGCCTTCCAAAATGGAGAATGACCATTGTTCTCTGCAGCCATATGTTTGCACAATGACAGCCACTACACACACACGTGTGTACTCAAATCCCCCGACATCCTTGTACAACAGCTATTTCTCATGCACACGCATGTGCGCACACACAGGCACAGACCCATCCTAGCGTATAGAATCATAGACTATCAGGGTTGGAAGGGACCTCAGGAGGTCATCTAGTCCAACCCCCTACTCAAAGTAGGACCAGTCCCCAACTAAGTGGGACAGAAGGCCTTTGGGTGGAGGGTGACATTAGCCCTGGCTGAGTTTCAAAGAATGCATTTTAAGCACACAGCAGCGCACAATTAACCACGCACCAGGGAATGCAAAGAAGTGGCCATGATTCCATAAGAGAACTGAAGCTCCTGGCCAATTGTTCCCTACCCTGAACTCACATAAGCCCAGGCTCCTTTATTGCTGTGCTCTGATTTAGGCACACCTCATGTCAGAGGTGTGGTGTTCAACATGCAATGGGTCTGTTGACGTGCCCGTCTAGACACACAATTAGTTATAGGTATACAACACAGGCTTTTTTCTCTCCCCCATGGTCCCCTGTTAACAGTGACACTGGGCCACCGGCCCACAGCATTTGCAATCCAGTGCCTCATTTATTTCCTTTCTTAAGAGTATGGAACGGTGGTAACTGTTGTCAAATCCTTTGTTATTCATTGTCCCTGTGCAACCTTTGGGGCACAGCTGGTTACAGGCTGGGAGTGAGCGAAGAGTCATTCCAACTCGAAACCACAGCCTGCCTTAAAAAGACAAAGGGACAAATTCACCCTGACGTACATAGGTAACTCCAGTGATGTCAGTGGAGTTGCAGCCACATATGACAGTGGTGGCTTCAACCCAGAGTTTTTAATGGAACTTGACCCTTTACACCAGGGGTGGCCAACCTGCGGCTCCGGAGCCCCATGCGGCTCTTCAGAAGTTAATATGCGGCTCCTTGTATAGGCACCAACTCCGGGGCTGGAGCTACAGGCACCAATTTTCCAATGTGCGGAGGGTGCTCACGGCTCAACCACTGGCTCTCCCACAGGCCTGTCCCCACTCCACCCCTTCCCACCCCCTCCCCTAAGCCTGCAGTGCCCTTGCTCCTCCCCCGCCCCCAAACCTCCTGCACCCCACGAAACAGCTGATCAGGTGGTGTGGGGAGGGAGGGGGAGGCACTGATTGGCGGAGCTGCTGGTGGGCGGGAGGCACTGGGAGTAGGGCAGGGGAGCTAATGGGGGGCTGCTGACATATTACTGTGGCTCTTTGGCAATGTACATTGGTAAATTCTGGCTCTTTCTCAGGCTCAGGTTGGCCACCCCTGGTTTAGAAGTTTGGCTCAGGCAGGGATTTAAAACATGAGGGGGTTGATGTTGTCTGAAACTCATTTAGTCTGTCCCTAATTTTCAGATCCCACAGTGTTGAGCGCAGTACAAATACCTCAATAGGCCAGGTATTGTGCAAAGAGACTCATCTTAGGCTATATAGCAAATTGTCTTGCTTTCATTAAAAACTGATGTGGGGGGAAGATTATCTCATCTCTGCCTTCTGCAGCATTCTTACACCCTCCTCTGAAGCAGCTGGCTCTGGTTACTATTAGAGTCAGGAAGTGGAGAAGATCTCGGGTCTGATCTAGTCTGTCAGCTCCTATGTTCATATGCAAAAACTGAGGCTGATAAATGTGTATACCTGAAGGCTAGACAATTTATATTGTTGCGTCTCCATGCATTTTAAAAGGGATAATGATACCTCTCCTATAAAGTTTTTGGAGAGCTACTGATGAAAAGCACGATATAAGAGCAAGGTGGTGTTATAAATAGTTCTGAGCCCTTCCCACTTTTTTCAAGGGTGTTTGGTTGTGTTTGGGAACATACTGTAAAATAAAGCATAGAAATACACTGCAGTCTTACGCCAGTGGAGAAAGGACCACTTTGAATTGCTTGCCTCTTTAGTATTGCTGTGATTGTCTCCTTTTCATGTAGGCGGGATACATGTCTGGGATGCTGGTTCCTGTGGGGGTTGGAATAGCTGGAGCCCTGTTTATCCTGGGAGCGCTCTACAGCATTAAGATCATGAATCGCCGAAGGAGAAACGGCTCCAAAAGGCATAAAAGAAAGGTAAAGCAAATGTAAAGAAAACCCAGATCTGCTCTCCTGACCACTCTCCTGTTCCCGTTTGTGGTTCATAAAGTAGATACAAGCTAATTGTGGAGCATCTTTGTGTGTTTGGGTTGAAATGGACCACTGCTCTAGATTATATTAATTATAGTGGGGGAGGGGTGGGTGAAGGAATTGAAAGGTTTTGCCCATGTAATTAAATTTATGGTTTTCTTTTCCTTAGCAGAGGGAATTTAACAGCATGCAAGATCGAGTAATGCTCTTAGCTGATAGCTCTGAAGATGAATTTTGAACCTGACTGCAGAGCTGTTGTGATATCCAGTGACTTTTTCGGGGGCAAGGGGAGAGGAGGGAGCAAAAGGAAGGCATTTGTGCTGCATCACTGCTATCAGCCACCACGTGCCACTGTGTAGTGGTTTTTACATCCTGGCAAAACAGGCATGTTGTATTCTAAATGTAATGCGCAATGATGTTTGTTTTTATACAGTAGTGAGATTACACATTCACACAGTGCACCTCATTGAAATGCAGAATAGGTATTGTTACAGCTGGAGCTGATACTAATGGATGGTGACTTTGTGTTGATCACAGTGTAATATTTTTGTTCCAGCTGATGGTAACTAATCATAATTATTGCTGTCACCTAATTTCAGGATGGAAACCTTCACCGAGAATGACTTCTGTCCAATTAGTTAACTGTAAATGTTATATTACCGGAGCTAGAGTTTGTCAGTGCTACAATTAGCTGTTCTGCTTAATTAACAAAGTACACACTTGAACCACTTCCCTTGTCAATAGGGAGATGCCCAAATACAGTCCAATTATGGACATAATAATAGGCTCATTTGTACGTTCCTTGCCCCAATTTCCCTTGTCCTTTTAAAAAATCCTCCTTTTAACTGTGTTCCATGTTTAGGGAAAACATATGGAAATGGCAACAAAACATGATTCCCAGCCTAAATATTCAGTGTAGTTTTCACCAGCATTATAACAGCACAGCAAATGCCACCACACGCACATTGACAAATGCTAAGATGCTCTTTGCATGAATCTCTTAGCTTTTATTCAGTGTGCCGTTGGAATATCAAGCAAGCAAAAGAAACTGGAAAAAGCAGGCTCGGGAGTTTGCATCTTAAGGGGCTTGTCTGATTATTTGTTTGGTGTGGTTCACCTGTCATGCAGAGCTCTGCCCTCTTAGCAGTACTAGAGAAATAATAATGGAGTGTCTGTCTCTTTTCACAATTGGTAACTAACTGTTATAAGCGTCACGGACACCTGTGGCTCTCTGCATCATGGAAGCTGCATAATGCTGTGGCTATGTCCTGCCATCTGATTGATCAGGAAAGCAGGTAGTGTGTGGGATGCAGGAGGGATGGCAAATGAAGGCTGACAGCTCATCCAAAAGGAGCTCTCCTCCTCTTGAGTGCTGAAGAGGACCTCACCTGTGGCTGATTTTTTTGGACAAGATTCAGATCAGGTTTAGAAGTCGTGCCAGCACAAGGCTGCCATGCATGTGGCTGTAGATGGGTAGGCAATCATGGCTGGGGTACGTATGGTTATAGATAGCAAAGGCCGCATCAGTGGGGAGGGAAGTCAAGGCTGGGATACATGTGGCCAAACAGAAAAGGCTCTCAGGACTGCAGCATGTGTGGTTGTGGGTGGAATGGGGTCAGACTGGGAACATGTGGGCACAGGCTAGAAGGCAGCTGAGGCTAGAGTGAAGGCAGCCATAGCTTAAAAAGGTTTTAGGATGGGGTGTGTGTGGCCATCGGTGGAAAGACAATCAAAGCTGTAGTACGCAGGTGGCTCAGGCTGGGGGAAAGTGGCCTTACTGGTCATTTCATTAGCAAGCGTGAGCAGCATCAACATGTACAGTTGATCTCAAAATTACACAGGGAATTAGGAAAACATGTTTCTGGAACTGGACAGGAAAGAAGGGGCATTGCCGCTGAGCTGGTTGGTTGGTTGGTTGTTTCAGCCCAGAATATGTGCCATGTTTTGTGGTTATTTTTTAAAAAAAGGCCCCTTATTTCCTCTGCTCTGGCGTGCAGTGAGATGGCTGCTTCATTCTGCAGCCATATTAAACTGATGCAAAAATCCTTATTCCCAAGCTGGAAATTGCCCCTATTCCAGGGAACCTTGATTAAAGCTGCTATGAGTCGAGGAGACAAGATGAGTCAAGTAAGGTCAGGAGGCTGCTCGTTTATCTAGATCGATCCCTCTAAACCTTTGAAAGAAGTACGAGAGATGCATTTGAAGAATAGACAGGGTATGATTGAATTCTTTGTAAAGGTGAAAAGGACTGGCTAATTGCCAAGATGCGACATAGCAAAGCCCTGTAAGTTACACCAATGGCTTGCGAGGATGGTACAGAAGCCAGAGATACAGGGAGGCCCCACTTCTGCCCTATCACCCTGCCCATACCCTCCACCCTGTGGGGGCCAGTATCATTTGAGTGTGTAAATTCTATCATTGGCATGCACAGGTGATAGTGATCAAACACTGCACGGGCACATGATTGTGCGTGCAAAGCTGAGGCTTATGCTTTGAAAATCTGACTGGCTGCTGACTGCAGAAAACAGCTCACACATCAACCATGGATACAGTGCGAACCAGAAAAACTGGATTACTTCTCTGGGATAGTAATAGCTCTTCCTCTGGAAATGAAGGGCCAGTGGTCTGCAGAGTGTCCTGCACAAATGTGATGTGTAATAACAAGTTTGCTCACCGAAACCGAGGTTCTTTGCAGTATCTCTTTCCCATGTTACGGTGGTTTCCCTTGAGAATGAAAGAAAGGACCAGCAGGATTTGAAATGCACCTACTGATGAGTCTTCCAATCTGACAACTCTGCATGGTGAGTCAGGGATTTCTCAACGAACACGTGGAAAATGGAGGTGGACTAAGGCTAAGCAGAGCCAGTTCCAACAAAATGTTGGGGTCCGCCTGGAGAGTGTCTTCCTTCAAGCACCTCTCTGGGACAGACTTTCCCTCCCAATACCTCCAGATAGACTTTTGTCTTCCACCCCCGGATCTTTGGTCTTCCTGCCTTGCTAGGCAGTCCCAGATCCCTTGGCAGCAATCACCTGTTCGTTCTGTAAAAGTGGCAAAGAGTCCTGTGGCACCTTATAGACTAACAGATGTATTGGAGCATAGGCTTCCGTGGGTGAATACCCACTTCATCAGATGCATGTAGTGGAAGTTTCCAGAGGCAGGTATAAATATGCAAGCAAGAATCAGGCTAGGGATGTTTGTTCTGTTGCCACTTGCTACTCTGCCTCTCACTGGTGCTCTGAGGTGTCTCTGTCCATGAGGTCTGGATCTCAAGGATCCTCCCTAAATCCACCCGGGAAACATATAGCAATTATTTAAATGCAGCTTAAATCCAGTGGCAGGGTTGTTTGTTCTTATAACAGTTGGTTAAAGCCTCTTTCCCTCAGAGCTAGGGCTCAGTCCTAGCTAGGAGAAGCATTTCCTCTTGGAATGAATGCCCGCTCTATCCTTCTCTCTCTCTCAAGTTGCTTGGAGGAGGAGAGATGGTTTTGGGATGTTGCCAGTTTACAAAATGAGGAGCTTTGCTGGCTAACTACCTGCTCCAGCTGAGGCCTCTGGTAATGGGGAGATCTTTTGCTTTGAACTCTTTGAGGACCTGGCCGGGCTTGTGGCCAGGTCTGATGGTGGAAGCGAAGCCTTCAGCAGAGTGACTTGCATCCCGGCTCAGCTTAATTAACGTTGTCTCAGCCAGAATCAGCTTTTAGCAGGCTGGGAGCAAGAGACTATACAGGCAACTGTTGGATATTTGTGGAAATTGTTCTTCCATCTTAAAGAGAGAGGCAAAAGAAGAAGATATGGGCTAAGGGCATGAACCGTTCTGTAGGAGTGGGTGTAACTGACTTTGGAGCAGCAAGGTTAGTAACTGGTCTCACTGGGCTCTTTGCCAGCGGCGATGCCCCGGAAGACAGATCTGAGCTGGTAGCGGGAAGGTGAGCTGCTGGGGGAGATGAGAGTCAAAGGACTCGGGATGGCTCAGTGAGACCCAAACGGCTGGGAATCAGCAGGGCTTTCTGCAAGGACAGCCTCTGCATTGTGCTCCGGCTAGTGACTGTTCACAAGGGGTAACAGCAGTGTGGGGCTCTGTGCAGTAGATTTGTAGCGTGTGTTGACTGAGCAGGAAAAGAGGAAGCATGGGGTTGAGGGGGAACCCAGTGCTAGGAATGTAAATAACGCTGCTGTGGCAGCACTGAAAGGAGACCAGGGCCCCTCAGATGGGGATGTCAGCTTGCTGGATTGGAAAAGTTGCTAGCCAGCCATTCCGGCCTTTCGTTGGGCTAATAAAGCCGTAGTTTGGGAAATGCTAACTTTGTACGCTCAACCATTTCTCCTTTTTCCCCACTGTCATTAAGTTCATAAGAAATTAAAAGGAAGGCTGCCTGTGGAAATGATGAAGCTGCATTTAAAGGAAACAGCTGCATTTCTCTCTTCTTGTCTGTCCTGGTGTGTTTGACAGCCAAGAACAGCTCAGTAATATCAGGGATTTTATTCACTCTGCCTGTACCAGGCACGTGTGCTAACCACAGGGCTGTAACAGCTGTGTCTGAAGTAGGGTCTGACAGGTAAATGCAAACTTCCCAATGGTTAAATAGCACTTAGGTGCAGGAAGTAGGGGTGCGGGAGGTGCTGCAGCACCCCCTGGCTTGAAGTGGTTTCCATTATATGCAGGGTTTGCAGTTTGGTTCCATGGCTCTCGGTGCCCCCACTATACAAATTGTTCCAGTGGCCCTGTTATAGTGAGATGTGAGCTGCCGTAGCAGGAAATGCCAAGCTCGCTGAGATGCGCTACACTTCCTGGTCATGTTAAATGTCAGCCATTGTGGTCCCTCTGGGGGCCAGGGTGCATCCGCCTATGGGAAGCAGCAGAGGGCCTATGAAACTGTCAGGTGACGCTCAAGAGGCCCTGATCCAAAGACCGATGAAGTCGATGGAAAGACACCCATTGACATCAGTGGGCTTTGAATGAGGCTCAGAGTTTCCAGCTAATCTCCTCCTCCCCCGCAGGGTGCTGGAGAGGAGGCAAGTGGCATAGCCTTCCATAGCGTTTGAAGGGAAAGCCCTGGTCCAGCAGATACAGGGACATCCACAGAAAGGGCTGGTCCCTCTATGCTTTTGTTCTGGGCCCCTTGACATCATGACTCCCTCAGGAATGGGGCTGTCATTAGCCAGGCATGCACTGTCTGGGCAAAACCATTCCCTCGGGAGGGCTGCAGGCATGTGGCGCAACATAATGCAGATTCTAGCAGCACTGGTATAGACAGCTGCTTGGAGAGTCTCTCCTCTGATGAGGAGCATGCCACAAAATTGAGCTGCGACCTGGATCTTCCGATCCAGCTCCCCCTCTGCACAGACAAGTAGAGACTACGGCCAGGCCCATTATTAGGCTGCCAGTGAAAAATCATTTTGGAATGTCTTTGGAAAGGAGGCTGGGCCTGATCCAATGCCCGTTGAAGTCAATCAGAGTTGGAGCTGGCCTTCGGTATGCACGCACCGTTTAACTGCATGTCCATCCAGGATCTGTTCCAAAGGCAGACAGCGGAAAGACTTCAGAGGACTTTAAAATTGCTTCCCAGACAGCAACCTGGGTTTTACCAGTAGCTGGACAAATCCATTTGAAATAATCGGGATGCAGACAGGGTGGGAGTCGTGTCCTGTGGGAATAGGGTGCCCAGACAGCAAGTGTGAAAAATCAGGACATGGGGGTATAGGGTACTAGGCACCTCTATAAGACAAAGCCCTGAATATCAGGACATATGGTCACCCTAATATAAGAGCTGAAACCTCCCGTCTCTTAAGGCTTTCTTGATTTTATTTGTACTTATGTCTTAAAATAAACCACTTCTTTTTTTTTTAAACTGCTTTTTAAAACCGTACTTGTTTCTGGCCCTACATTGCAACAGTGGACTATCAGCCTCTGAAAATAGGGGTGTATCATGAAACTGTCGGCCCAGTCGTAACCACAGTGCAATGATCCCTTTGCTTGGCACAAGGCAGGTAGCTTGCTTCTGTTACTCAGCGGAAGCCTGGTTAGGAATTTCATGCTAGCACAAGCCACAATTTATTATAGGCATCACAAAAGAGTTTCACTGTTTAAAGTTTTGGTTCAAATGGGAGGAACAGGCCTGCTTGATGTGCAGTTCTTGTCATGACAGAAGTACCTTTACTGTACAGCTGCTGATTTTAAAACATCTATCATGCTGGATGTTCACCTTCTATTACATTTTTTTTTTTTTTGGACTGCATGGCTTCCATAAAGCGCTAACAATAGACCCTTGTGCTTTCCTGTGGTTTTCTATTCCAAACAAGAACTACTGCTCATATTGTACCAATGGAATGTAGCACTTTGTTAAATTAAAATATCAGAAAATAAAAGCTGTCCATCATATCTACCTTTAATTGACTCGCATCCTTGATTTATGGTTGTCACTTTGGCTTTTTTATTAATATTTGAATCATATTTTTAAGACCCAAGCTTTTCTTTTCTTTTCTGATTTGTTTGCATGTTTTAGGGGCCTGTGCAAGATTCTGTCTGGGACTGAAGCGTGATATTTCTGCAGTTTTCCAGGAGTTAAATGCAAACAATCCAGGAGATCCAGAAATAGGTTCTACGAATATTTTATAAAGAAAATAGACCTGTTATCAAGTAATGCACTGGTGCACAGATACTGATTAGAGGAAGCATTTATTTTGTGCAAATGATACAGAGGAATGGAAACAATTTGAAAGTGAAAAATGTCGACCATATTTTTCAAACAAGTGTACACTATTGTGTATGCAATCTGCCCATTGCATGCATAGGTCAAAGGCTGGAGTATATGTACACCTTTGCATGTACACTACCCTAGTGTGTGGGTACATCCCATGTGTTGCACATGCATCTTGAGAACATGCAAAAATGGACAAGGCTGCTTAGGATCTTAAATCATAATGGCTAAAATTCACCATATGGCACCTACATTCGCCCTCTGCAATGTTTCACTAACAATTACATCTGGTTGAAGTTTTTCATCCTAAATATTTTGTTTTACATAAAATATCCGTCCCCGCCCCACCACCACCAAACCGGACATTTTCCTGGGGTTGTCCATTTCAACAAAAAATTTCCCCAACCCGCCAATATTTTTTTGGTTTCAGTTGTAGAAAACAGAAACATTTTCTGTTTTCATTGTTTTTGTTTTGATGAAAACCTGAAATTGTACAGAGAATTTTTTTTTCCTTTTTCCTTTTTTGCTAAACTTCAGAGGGAGCTCTCCCCCCACCCAACTCTGAATCTCCCTACAGTGCTCTAAATACAGAGCAAGAAACAGTGGGGACTCAGTAGATCACACCCTTCCTTTGGAGGCAGTATTGAATTGATGCCCCAGCACAGTGTTATCTTTCCGATGAGACATAAAGTTAAATACCTGGTCACTAGGCCCAATTTTATTTTATATAGTGGCCCAAGATCCATATGTGAACATTCACAGGCAAGTCCATACCTATATTTGTATGTTCAATTTTTCCGGCTACATTGTCAAATCAAGTGATTACAGGAACAAATAGCTTAGAGACACCTAACCAGCTATCTGCATGCACAGTCACCTGTTTTGTGTGGGAAATGGCAGTACTATATATATACAAATGTAGAAGTCCAATTGCACATATGTGTTTGTACACCAACCTTGGCTTCTCTTTCTAAAAACATTGCCTTCAAAGTTCCATGGCACTTTCAGCACGAATAGGGATTTTAACCCCAGTGCCCTGGCCAGCTTCTATATCAGCTAATTGCTTTCCGCTTACATATATTTCCTCTGCGGTTTCCAAATGGATACAGTATTCATCTTCCTGTCCTGACTTTTAAATGGTTATGCAGTGCTGCTGTGCCCCATTAAACAGCTGCCATGGTTCATCTCCGGGGTGTATGAAATGATCATTGTGTTTGTAAAGTGTTGTGGGAATGAATGTGATTTTGATCTTTTCCCAAACTGTTTAAAACAGCAACATTAAAACAAAAAAATTGCATCAGCAAGATCTTTTTGGAATGACAGAACCCTTTATCACAAACTTTTAAAAATAAGTGGCATTAGGGTCATCTTAAAATGTAAAGAACTGACCATTTCTCACTGTTTTACAGTAATTTGAAGGGTGCCTTATGATGTTTTTATTTTTTCCCCTGTTGAAATGAACAAGTACATGTGCATCCCTGTGCTTAATCTGATATAAATAACAACCAGTTTCCATACCTGTGCAGTTTGTGGTCCACCAGGGGGATCAAGAGCCTCATAATTCCCTGGCAATTTATTTACTTTATTATGTAGGTACAAAGGAAAGTGGTGGGAAGACCTGTGAGCTTTTTACATATATTAAAAACAAAATCACCCAAAAATGAATAAAACTAGCTTCTCCTCACTCATTCATACCCAGCAAGAAACCAACCACAAGTGAAAATCAAGAGCTTGCAGCCCCCGCATCTTATCCCCACATACCTGCCCATTGGTGCTCCTCCATCCATTCTCCAGCCCAGGAAGACAGATAAGCTTTGCAGGTTGCCAGGAAGCTCAGTAGGTTCAGGCTATTTATGACCAAAGGTATCAAGGGCCCTTCATGGAGAACACTCTGCTGGGATCCAGGATCTCTTTTGAACCAGGGGCCTGTAGAACAAATGTCTCACTGACCTCTTCTGTGGTATCTCTTGGGGACAGAGGCAGTTTCTTAAGTAGGCCGGGTACTAAATCATTGGGGGCTTTCTAGATCCGGCCACCTTGATCATGCAATTCAAGGGCCTACTTAGAACAGAGTCTAGCAGCCTGGCAAATGGAGTGTACAGACTAATTTGAGGAGTTCCTAGCTTGGTGAGTGGTTACCATGGCTCATTATGCCTCCCATCATTACCTCACTGCTATTTTGTTCTCTCTGCTGTCTCTTTGTTGTACTCACCTGCTGTCTCCTGTTGTATACTTAGGTGTGAGTTCTTTGGGGCAAGGCCTGTCTTTTTACCATGTGCATGTACCCTGGCGAGCACAATGGGACCCTGATTGGGGCCTCCATGGGTATATCTACACTGCAGCTGGAGCGAACTTCCCAGATTGGTAGACAGACTCACGCTAGCGAGGCTCGAGCTAGCGTGATAAAACTAGTGGTGTGGACATTGCGGTTTGGGAGGTAGCTCTTGCTCTCTCACCCACCTGACCCCCTAGATCTTGGGAGGCTTGCTCCCAGCCGCAGTGTAGACGTACCCTCTGGAGCTGCCCAACCAGAAATAATAATGATATTACAGAAGTTAAATGATTCACTAGGTACAAGTGGGCTCTCACTTGCTGTCTAAGCATATTGCCGGGCAATGTGCGTCAGTTTTCCTTCAATGCTGGCCAGTCTCATTGTATTGCTTTATGACAAGATTGTAGTGTTGCAACTCCTCACCCCAGGCTCTCCCTAATGTTACATTTATCATTAGATTGCAAACTCTTCAGGACAGTGACTTCAGCTTTCTATTCCACGAAGTACTCTCCCCGCTTTTGCACGTTTTACAAATAATGAAGATGTAAGGGGGAAAGAGATTGCTGAACATTTGACATGGATTCTTCCTATTATCTTTCCATATGAATGAATTTTTGTACTAGAAAAAATGGGGATAAAAAGGAGAGAGCACAGTGTGGCTGTCCACTTGGCAACCGGCTGCAACTGGACCAAACACACAATGGGACCCCTCTCTGACAGACAGCAGACTTCTAGAAATCTAACAGGGCAGGACACAGAATATGAAATGGTAAATAGCTAAAATACAGCACAATTTTCAAAGATTTACTGTCTAAGGCCATGATCCTGTAGCTGGCTCTACATTGGTGAAGTCTCCACCCATGCAGGCTTTGCTCACATGGAGCCAATGGCAGGCTTGCATCCTAATTAAGGCCCCAATTTTCCACTATGCCAGACTTGCACTTGGATGTGGTCAGCAGTGGTGTCCTCAGGGAGCTGATTGTGGCTCCCTGATCCAAGGCCACATGACCCCAGTCTAAATTAGATTTAATCTGAATTGTGTTCCTGGCATAATGACTCCTATACCAGGGAAGTATTGGGTGTGGCAGAACTTGGTCATGACACAACAGATGGAATTCTCCTCTGGGAAGCTCTGGGCTGGCTTAAAGCCTCATTGTGCTGTGTAATGAGGGCCTTAGCAGACCAGGGAATCCAGCTCTTAGTATTTGTGGCCAAGTTATGACACTAGGGGTACATCTATACTGCGATAAAGTACCCGTGGCTGGCCTGGTTCAGCTGACTCGGACTGGGGCTGCAGGGCTAGAAAATTGCAGTGTAAATGTTTGGGTTCAGCCTGGAGCCTGGGTTCTGAGACCCTGCATGGGAGGAGAGTCTCAGTTTGGGGTCCAGCCTGAGCTCGAATGTCTACACTAGTTCTGCAGCCTGAGCCCCACAAACTTGAGTTGGCTTACCTGGGCTCTGAGGCTTGGTGCTGCAGGTTTTTAATCACACTCCCGATGTACCTCAAGGGCAGGTCAACACAGTAGCTGGGAGATGCGATTTCTAGCTTGGCTAGACATATCTGTGCTAGCTCTGCTCTTGCTAGTACCTAAAAATAGTATTGTGGCTGAGATGGCTCAAGTTAGCAGCTCGTGTACAGTCCCACTTGATACTCTGGGTATGTACTTGAGCCATTAACCAGTGCCACCCATGCCACCACGCCCGCACCCTTATTTGTAGGTGCTAACTTGAGCAGAGCTAGCACGTGTCTCTACTTGAGCTGGAAGTCACACCTTCCAACTGCCATGTAAACTTACCCTAGGTGTGCACTTGTTGCTCTGATTGTCTTACTTGAAAGCTGCATGCATGCACCCGAGAGTATGCAGTTTCTGCTGGAGGTGTTACTGTGAATGAATTGCTGTTTGTTTTGCAAACAAAGTTTGTGAAGTAGCAGCTGTGCTAGTCTGTATTTGCAAAAAGAAAAGGAGTACTTGTGGCACCTTAGAGACTGACAAATTTATTTGAGCATAAGCTTTCGTGAGCTACAGCTCACTTCATCGAATGCATTCAGTTGAAAATACAGTGGGGAGATTTATATACATAGAGAACATGAAACAATGGTGTTACCATACAAACTGTAATGAGAGTGATCACTTAAGGTGAGCTATTACCAGCAGGAAAGCTGGGGAGGGGCGTGGGGGGACCTTCTGTAGTGATAATCAAGGTGAGCCTGTCTCCCAAGATCTGTGAGAGTGATGGGTCGTCCTTCAGGATAGGTTGTAGATCCTTGATGCGTTGGAGAGGTTTTAGTTGGGGACTGAAGGTGATGACTAGTGGCGTTCTGTTATTTTCTTTGTTGGGCCTGTCCTGTAGTAAGTGACTTCTGGGTACTCTTCTGGCTCTATCAATCTGTTCTTTCACTTCAGCAGGTGGGTATTGTAGTTGTAAGAACGCTTGATAGAGATCTTGTAGGTGTTTGTCTCTGTCTGAGGGGTTGAAGCAAATGTGGTTGTATCGTAGAACTTGGCTGTAGACAATGGATCGTGTGGTGTGGTCTGGATGAAAGCTGGAGGCATGTAGGTAGGAACAGCAGTCAGTAGGTTTCCGGTATAGTGTGGTATTTATGTGACTGTAGTGTCCAGGAAGTGGATCTCTTGTGTGGACTGGTCCAAGCTGAGGTTGATGGTGGGATGGAAATTGTTGAAATCATGGTGGAATTCCTCAACGGCTTCTTTTCCATGGGTCCAAATGATACTTTCCTAATGGCTTGTAGTCTATCTTTGTGTGGAATGTTGGTGTAGAGGGCTTCTACATCCACACAGATTGACAGAGCCAGAAGAGTACCCAGAAGTCACCTACTACAGGACAGGCCCAATAAAGAAAATAACAGAACGCCACTAGCCATCACCTTCAGCCCCCAAATAAAACCTCTCCAATGCATCATCAAGGATCTACAACCTATCCTGAAGGACGACCCACCACTCTCACAGATCTTGGGAGATAGGCCAGTCCTTGCTTACAGACAGCCCCCCAATCTGAAGCAAATACTCACCAGCAACCACACAACAGAACCACTAACCCAGGAACCTATCCTTGCAACAAAGCCCGTTGCCAACTGTGTCCACATATCTATTCAGGGGACACCATCATAGGGCCTAATCACATCAGCCACACTATCAGAGGCTCATTCACCTGCCCATCTACCAATGTGATATATGCCATCATGTGCCAGCAATGCCCCTCTGCCATGTACATTGGCCAAGCTGGACAGTTTCTACATAAAAGAATGAATGGACACAAATCAGACGTCAAGAATTATAACATTCAAAAACCAGTCTGAGAACACTTCAATATCTCTGGTCACTCGATTACAGACCTAAAAGTTGCAATTCTTCAACAAAAAAACTTCAAAAAAAGACTCCAATGAGAGACTGCTGAATTGGAATTAATTTGCAAACTGGATACAATTAACTTAGGCTTGAATAGAGACTGGGAGTGGATGGGTTATTACACAAAGTAAAACTATTTCCCCATGTTTATTCCCCCCCTCCACTCTCCTGCTAGTAATAGCTCACCTTAAGTGATCACTCTCCTTATAGTGTGTAAGGTAACACCCATTGTTTCATGTTCTCTATGTATATAAATCTCCCCACTGTATGTTCCACGGAATGCATCCGATGAAGTGAGCTGTAGCTCACGAAAGCTTATGCTCAAATAAATTTGTCAGTCTCTAAGGTGACAGAAGTCCTCCTTTTCTTTTTACAAAGTTTGTGAAGTAATTCTAAAATGGTTTCAATAATCTGACATCCACATTATACAATTAGAAAGAGAGGCTGAGCTGCAAAGATCAAGGGAGCGTTCCTGGCCAGCCTGGGACTCTTTCCAGCAAAATGAACCCGACCAGATATTGCAGTCAAAAGGACTCAAAGGATAAACTACAATCTCTGAGGACATTAACTATTCAAATATTTTTCACTTGAATGTAGGAGCATGGAAAGTTAAATTGGGATATGAAAAAGGAGCCTAACATATTAACCAAGCTCCACTACACTTTAATTTTAAGGAGGCTTTTATGTAGAGAATAAATTGGTAATGTGTTTTAAAAAAAGCAGTTGCAAAAATGTGACTTTATTCATATAAATAAATATTCTGAACTAAATCAAGAGAGAGCTAACACAACCACTATTATACATGCAAAATCTATATCATGAAATCAATTAACCAGATTCAGTATGTAGTTTAGCTAATTTTCGGTAGCATTTGCACTATAGCAATATGGACCAGATTTTCAAAGCAGCTCCTCACATTAGGTGCAAGGGGGTGGGGTGCTAAGTTCTTTTGCAACTCTGGCTCAAAGTGTCATGTGGGAGCCACTAGGTGCTGAGCAGTTTTTGAATATCTGGCCCTTATTTAGGTGCCTAGATCTGACCGCTGAGCTTTTTTGAAAATCTGGCCCTGGGTACACAATACAAGTGCTCTATGAATGCCTATGCAAGCACAGTTGTGTGAAATTCTAATTACACCCAGCCTGATTTTGTTCTGAAATCAGTAGAACTTTGGTGGGATCAGGATCTGCTCCTTAAATCATAGAGTCAGAAATGTAGAGCTGGAAGGGACATCAGGAGGTCATCCAGTCCTGCCTTAATCTGGAAGGCCAAGTAAACCTAGACCACCAAAACCAAACAGGTGTTTGTCCAACCTGTTCTTAAAAACCTACTGAGACAGTAATTCCACAACCTCCCTGGGTAACCTTTCCCAATACTTAACTATCCTTATTGTTTTTCTTCGTATCTAATCTAAATCTCCCTTGCTGAAGATTAAGCCTGTTACTACTTGTCCTACCTTCAGTGGACACGGCTCACAGCCCTCTTCATAACACCTCTTCACATATTTGAAGATGATCAGGTCCCTTGCTCAGCTTTTTCAACTTTTCCTTATAAGTCAGGTTTTCTAAACCTTTTACCACTTTTGTTGCTTTCCTCAGGACTCTCTCCAATTTGTCCATATCTTTCCTAGAGAGTGGTGCCCAGATTTGGACACACTACTCCAGGTGAGGCCTCATTAGAGCAAAACAATTACCTTCATCACTGCCCTAAATGCCAGAAGCATAAGAGGAACATGATGACGATGATCTTACATAGGACACTCCTGTTCATATTCCTGTTAAGATGGAGAACAAATATGTAATCATGGGCTCTTCAGTCTAGCAGAGAAAGGTCTAACATGACCCAATGGTTGGACATTGAAGCTGGACAAATTCAGACTGGAAATAAGGTGTATATTTTCAACAGTGAGGGGAATTAATCATTGGAACAATTTACTGGGGGTTGTGATGGATTCTCCAAACTGACAATTTTTAAATCAAGATTGGATGTTTCCCTAAAAAATCTGCTCTAGGAATTAGTTTGGGGAAGTTCTATGGCCTGTGTTAGACTGGAGGTCTGACTAGATGATCACAATGGCCCCCTCTGGCCTTGGAATCTATGAATTTGTTGTTTTCTAGACTGTATATATAGTGTGCTGTAGCAAGGGACTCGAGAAATGAGAGAACACAATGTATAGCAGACCCCAGATGCAACATGTTTGCTCCCCCTTCCCAGCGAGGACTGCTGAACAGTAATAAATCCTTGTCCGAAGGAATTCCTTTCTGTTAGCATTTATTTTACGAAAGCAGAACAGCAATGTTAAAAGGCATCTGTTCACCTGAGTAAACTGACCACTCTCAGCTGGGAGAAAGCACCCCGCAAATAGTAACCGCTGAATGTATCTTTAAAAAAAAAAAGCTGGCCTGCTCTCCCACTGATGTTCAGTAGCAGTGTTGTGTAACAGGGTGGCCTCACCTGTGACTATCTCAGCCCTGTTCAATCAGCCCCATCTGTGCTGTAATTAGCTGCAGCCCAGCCAGAAAGGGCAGAATGTAGGGGTCAGGTGTTGGTATGGTGAACACCTGGGCTTCATTAAACACTTAAGAGAGCACAGTCAAGAGGAAACTGGGATAGGAGCCACAGCATAGGCTCCTGTGGGAAGGCCTATAAGAAACAGCGGGGTTCCTAAGAGAAAACCTCTGAGCCCCAGGGAGGGGAGGCTGTGGGAAACCTGTCAGCCTCATGAGGGGTAGAAACTTAGCTAGCAGGAGGTTTGGTTTTGTTGTTCAAATTGGACTTTGTTATCGTGGAAGGGGACTGAACTCTAAGTGTGACTTGGCCAGAAACACCCGGAAGAGGATGGTGGAAGAACCAGATTGGCCAACGATAGGGGCTGCTAGAGTGGAGGAGTCCTTGCAATGCTGTGTTGTGATGCCAGGGGGTGCTGCAGTGGTGGTGAGTAGAACTGCCTATGGGTCCTTTGGGTGGGCACGAGAGCAACCAGGCCAAATGAGTGAGAGCCCACCCCTCTCCCTTTCTCTCTGCGCATGCACCTGCCTGCTGCCTTTTTAGTTTCAGCTCTGCTGATGTCTGAGTGGCAAATATCCCCAGGCAAAGCTGATGTGCATGGTAGTATAAGTTGGTATAACTAACATGCTAGTGGGAGAGTGTAGCAGCTAGCAGGAAGAAGCACTGGTGTTCCAGGCTATAACAGAGCTGAGTTTGGCCTAGTCTCTCTAATGTTCCTTGGAGTCAGATTCCTCTAAATATCACATCATTTCTCTGGAGAGCAGGTGGAAAGGACACCCCCAGTATCTTCCCATAGAATGATGGACGCTAGCAGTGCCAGTCGCTTTGAGAAAAAGTGACTTCTGCTGTGAAAGAAAAGGCCAAGGTTTTCAGCTGGCCAACACCAATTACCTTGTGAGGGAGGATTTAAAGAAACAGTACACGTATCCACACACCTCTGCAAGGACTGTGGCATCATGGCTCTGGTGTGCGCTCCCTGGAAGTCCCCGAAGGACAAATGCTAGCCAGAGTTCTATCTGAAATCTCTATCTGCAACGTCCCCCTGTCCTGGCATTGCCAGCACACATAAGGGTGCTAAAGCCAGAGCTTTGTCTCTTAATCCCGAGAGTAGTAGAAGCCTAGCAATTAAATTAAGTCTTTTAGCAAATGATGTGTGTGATCCTTGGCTGATTGATGGTTAAGAATAACTCACGGCATCTTACATTGTATAGTTATACAAGGCCAAGTGTTCCCGCATGACCCTCATTTGTTGTTGCTCACAAGCACACATGGGAGAGGTGGAGGGATCAGACCAGATGCTGGATATACAAACTGGGAGTCTGTGATAGGGCAGGTTTCAGAGTAGCAGCCATGTTAGTCTGTATTCGCAAAAAGAAAAGGAGTACTTGTGGCACCTTAGAGACTAACAAATTTAAAAAAAATAATATCCACTCTATACGGCTAAATTCAGTGCCTTGCATAATCACAAAATCAAATTTGTTAGTCTCTAAGGTGCCACAAGTACTTCTTTTCTTTTTGTGATAGGGCACACCATAAGGCTTTATAGAAATATGCTTATGAATGTATATATGACATAACTGGAATATGTTTTATGCTACATATGCCATGTAACACATCTATGTAAAGGTTATGATTTACTGAATCTATTCATCCTATTTGTATACATATATCATTGTTATATTTGAAGTTATGAATATTGGCTGTGTACTTGTTTGTTTTCTAAGTAGCGTTAGTAAAGCATTTGGTCGGCTTATTGAGAAAGGAATGTGCAAATTAAGTGCCCAGTCAAGAAACCGTTAAAGGACAATGAATCTTGGAAGGCTCCAATCCACATAAGAAGTCTACCTGAGGACATTCAAGGTAGCATGTAACCAATGGCTGCTGCCTGTAAAAACTGAGTCTTGCATGGACATGTGACTTGCCCATGTGACTCCAAAAGTCCATCTTGGAGCTGGACTTTTCATAGGAGAGAGGAGGGGGTCTCCACCCACAAGAGAGAGTCTATTTAAGCCCATGGGAGACCCCTCCATTTTGGTCTTCAGCTGGCTAAAGAGAGAGCCTCTCCACCCCTAAGGATACCTGAAAGAAACTGGAACAAAGGATAGTAACTACAGGGGGTGTGAGTGATTGCTGGACCCAGACTAGAAGGAGACTAGTCTGTAAAAGGAAGCTTACTGGAATTCCTCTGAGGGTGAGGTTTTATCTGTAGTCAGTTTTCTTAGACATAGACTTGAATGTTCTATTTTATTTTGCATGGTAATTCACTTTGTTCTGTCTGTTACTACTTGGAACCACTTAAATCCTACTTTCTGTATTTAATAAAATCACTTTTTACTTATTAATCCAGAGTATGTATTAATACCTGGGGGGGCAGTTGTGCATATCTCTCTATCAGTCTTATAGAGGGTGAACAATTTATGAGTTTTTTGGGTTTGGACCCCATTGGGAGTTGGGAATCTGAGTGTCAAGGAAAGGAACATTTCTTAAGCTGCTTTCAGTTTAAGCCTACAGCTGTTAGGGGATATGGTTCAGACCTGGGTCTGGGTTTGCAGCAGACTATCGGGTCTGGCTCAAACCAGGCAAAGTACTGAAGTCCCAAGCTGGGAGGGCAGAGAAAGCAGGGGCAGAAGTAGTCTTGGCACATCAGTTGGCAGTTCCCAAGGAGGTTTCTGTGATCCAACCCATCACAGAGTGCATATGGTCTAAGGGTTCTGTAGGTAGCCTCTCGAGTAGCATGGTAGAACCTCACTAATTTGGACATATATGACTGGGAACCCACCGGCATATATTGCATTTTGCAAATCAGTGAGTGAAGACGTAGACTAAACTAGCCTGAGAGATGCGTGATTTGGTGCCTTATTTATTCATTCGTTTAATCAATGTGGTGTTCTTAATGCTGCGCTAGGAACGGATCAGCTGTCTATTTGGCAAAAATAATGCATCATTAATACTAGTGGGTCTCAGTGCTATATCTGCTACTAAAACATTTCGGAGAGGTGGAGAGAAACTGCCCCCTTTGGTGAGGATTTGAGAGTTCTGGTATGTAACAACTCTCCTCTGGAGAGTGGTGTCAGGTCAGGACTGACACATCCCTGCTCTCAGGTTTTGACAGTATGGGTATGTCTGGTGTAAGGAGAATTGGAAATGGTCCACTGAGTGGCACCTGGTCAAAGCCCTTTTCTCTTCAGAGGCAGCTGTCTGCTTGGAAGTGTGCTACCAGCAGTAGCACTCCTTCAGAGAGCCCTAGGAGGAACAGGCCTTCTCCATCTACACAGATGGCTTAATTTAACCAGCAAGGGTCTGGTTGCACTTCAAGCTGGGGGATAGAGGTAGTTCCCAGCTTGAGGAGACGCTCCTATGCCAGTTCTGAGTGAGCTAGCGCATTAAAAACAGTGTAGCGTTGTCATCTTGAATGACGGGAAGAGGTAGTTGCCCCGTGTACCTACCAGATGGAGACCATAGGTACATAGATAGGGTGGCTAGCCCCATCTGTGATTCTTGTTGCTGTGGCTATGCTCTATTTTTATTGTGCTAGCTTGCTCAGAGCTGGCATGGGGATGTCTCCTCAAGTTGGAAATTACACCCCTGCTAGAAGCAGAGTTAAATGCCTGGATGGCGCACACTCTTTGGGTTTAGACTGATGATACTGGGTTAGCTTGGCCCTGTAAATTTCCCAAGGGAAGCTAACCACCTATAAACCAGGTTATAAGTAATTGTATGTGGACCCTTTTCAAAGCAGCACTGATTTAACTGAAGCAGTTTAAAATGGTGTCTTTACTTTGACCTGGTCCAACTCTGTGTTTAGAGCAGGCCAGAGGGTAACACCCTGCCCCAGGGCTGGCAATGTGATCTAGTGGGTAGGATGCTGCACTGGGACTCAAAAGAGCTGGGTTCTATTCCTGGCTCTGCTACTAAGCTACTGAGTGAGTTTGGTTGTCCCTTCACCTCTCTGTGCTTCATTTTCCTCACCCCCCACCCCCATCTTGTGCAATTTAGATGATAACCTTCTTGGGCCAGGGCTCCTCTCTCATGATGTGTATACAGCATATGGCCTCTCCCTGCTACTGTAAGACTAACACTGTTGCTGAAACAAGTATGAAAACTTTTGCTGCAGGGATGTGTTTAAAGACGAAAATGTCCCTAATTCTCCCAGGGTGCATTGGGGCAGTGGGGCTAACCTGGTAAGAGCAGGGGTCATGTCCCAGAGCCATTCCACTGGCACGGAGCAGGATGACTTGCCTGAGCCTGTCACTGAGCACTGAGCTCTCTTGTGCTTCTTCCTGCTTTCTTTAAACAGGCTTGCCTGTGTTTCTGTGCCCCAGTGCTTGCTCCGAGTGAACTCCATGCAGTCTAGGCAGCTGCCTTCTTGGGGCACCGGCCCCCTTCCTACAGTTACACAGGGAAACCAAAATGGGGTGATTTCTATAGCATTAGAGTCTGGAGATGGAAGGAGTATGGTCTAGTGATTAGAGCAAAGCGCTCAGACCCAGGACCCCTGTCTTCTCTTTCCTGCCTTATGGAGGAATAAAGTCAAGGTGGGACTCGCTGCATGGTCAGAGGGAAGTCACTTAAGCCCTAGTTTCTTCATTTATCCAGCAGCAAATAGATCTTCACTTACCTCACAGGCCTGCTGAGGGGCTTAATCTATCCTCACAAAATGCTTGGAGAGCCTCCCCCTAAAGGTGCTGCAGAAGTGAAAAGTATTGGTATTCTAAGTCAGAGTTGAAAATCGCTGCTCCGGAGAGTCCACTATGGGTCCAGCTAGCAACAGACAGCTCATGCAGGGAGAGATGTCAGGAAAAGTAATCGCTAGCTGGGTGTAGTCTCTGCGAGAGACTGGAAAGAAGTTGACTCCCACTCTAACCAGTAGTGTTCAGAGTCTCCGGGCAGGTCCGCATTAGAAGCGCAGCTGTGGCGCGTCTGGTGAAGACGCTCTGTGCCGACGGGAGAGTGCTCCCCCGTCAGCATACTTACTCCAACTCTGTGAGAGGGGGAAGCTATGCTGGAGGGAGAGTGCCTCCCACTGACATAGCGCTGGTATGGACAGTGCTTAGGTCACTAACTTGTGTCGCTCAGGGAGTGTCTTTTTCACACCCCTGAGCAATGCAAGTTAGATTGACAAGCAGCAGTGTAGATCTGCCCTCAGCTTGCATATTTAAACAAAAGACCTTAGAAATGTTTTCTTGAAAACTGTTGCATCTCCCAGACCCTCTAATCTGAGGGTCTGGGTCCACGTTGTAGCCTGCTCCCTCACAGCCTGGGTCCCAACCTCTTGCTGGGTCCTCTCTGTCTCAGTTCCTTTGTCTGTGACCTCCCGTGGGGCATGGTTTCCCAGCAGGTCTACCACCATCACCGCGGCGTCAACACTGATGGCCTTTGGCCCCCCCGGGTCCTTAGGCACCTCTTCCTTCACCCCTCATCCCTTGAGGGGGCAGTGCCTCTTAATATGGCGCTGTTCATGGCAGCCAAAGCAGGCTCCCCACCTCTTCACTACCTTAGGGCTTCGCCTCGCACCTAGGCACTCCCACTGCGGGTGTCCTTGTTGCCCACAGGACCAACGTGTCCGTTGCCCCCGGGGTTTCCTCACCCAGCGGGCTCTCCGAGAGTCTTGCCCCTCCCTCAGTTCCCATCCCAATAGAGACAAGTCCTCCATACGTGCCCTTGCCTTCCGCAGGTGTAACAAACCCTTCCCTCTGTTGCTGGCCTCCTGGCCCTGGCACCAGGCTCCTCTTCAGGCTCCAGCGGCACTTCTTGAACTCTCGCCTCAGCAGTCTTGGCAGGGCCTGCTGCCCCAACTGTTCCTGGAGGGCCCACTGCACCTCCCAGAGCCCCTCTCGAGTCTCCCAGATCCCTTGCAGCAGGGATCTCCTTTGCCCCTGCGGTTCGTCAGCCCCCTTCCGCCAGGGTGCTGACACCCGGCCCCAACCAGGGATAGCACCAGGGGCCTCCGCAAAGAAACCTCCAGTGTAACCGGGATCCATCGTCCCTTCCTCTGTACCTCAGTTTTCTGGCAATAGTCCCAGTCTTGTCCCTGCCCCTTGTATCAGGGATGACCATCTATGCCCACATTCTCCACCATATGTAGCAAAGCGGGGCACTCACCGGAACGGTGCCTCCTGCTGGGCCATCCAGGAATTAGCTCTCTCAGCCCTGGAGTGCCCTCTATGGGCCAGTGTCCTGCCCTCTGTTACCTGCCCTGTTGTCTCCACCACCTCTGGCCCCATGTCCCTCCCGGACCCCGGTACCCCTTACCTTGGGATGCTGCCCCACAGCAGTGCCCCCACACTCTGGGTCTCCCCTCCGAGGGGAACCTCAATCCCCTATACCCACCTTGCCTCAGGGGCTACTGCCAGTCATCATCTATCCCCTTCTCTCAGGGGCAAACTGCAGTCTGAAATGGCCACTCATGGCAAGTGGGTTGGATCTGTTGCCTTTCTAGCCCCAGCTGCCTCCTTGCAGCCCTAGTGCCATCCCTGGCCTTTAGCAAGGCCTCAGCCTGGGGACTCACCAAGCCAGAGCTCCTCAGCTCTGTCTCAGGTACCCTGCTTGCTCTCCCAGGCAGCCTGGTCCTCTCTGCTCCCCAGCTGGAGCAAGAATCTCTTCTCCCACTCTCTCAGCCTGCCCTTTTAACGGGGCCAGCTGTGCCCTAAGTTGGTGCAACCACACCTGTGGCTGACAACCCAACCAGCCTCCCTTGGCTGCTTTTAACCCCTTCCTAATCGGAGCAGGGTGACCGCCCCGCTACAATGCCAAAAATTCATTTGTGGCAATCGGTAACAATTTTTACCCATAATATAAACCTGTCGGTGTCCAACTCCCTGCAATGGCACAAAAAGTCTGTTGCAGAAAATCTCAGCGAGTCTGAATAGTGCCTTCCGCATTCAATTTTGACTCCCCAGGGTGAAGCATTTCCCTGCCAAGTCAGTCTGCCAGAAGGTTCATTTTTTTTCCTCATACTAAAACAGCCAAGAGATGAGAAATATATTTTGGAGTATGTTTGTTTTTTTTTGACCTGATGAGAATGAAGCTTTGCTGCTTTGAAGAGAGAACAGGCTCCAGGACCCCGTCATCGGGGTATGTAAGTAAAACAAAAAACCAAAAAACTTGTCCTGTTGTCAAACTGAATCCGAGCTTGGCAGGACTTTCCTCTTCTCTGTACATGAATAGGAACCTATTTTACCACCTGCTGCTTCATACGGATTGATTCATAACTCTGGCATCTCTGCTATCCATCTGCAGTGAGCACAACTGGTCTGTTGCTCCTGAATCTAAATGCAGAGAAAGTAAAGGGATCCATTGGCAAACAGAACTGCTCTGCTTCAGACTGAGATGGGTTTTGCTGGGTGGAATAGCACATGGGCCAAATTTTGTGCTAAAATCCAGAGCTGAATGATTGATGCTTCCAGCTTCTGAATGTGTCTGTTGTGACGGGTTCGGTCACAGAGACCCCCTTGGGACTGTCACCTGATGTGCTGAATTTTCCTCTGAGCCCGTTTTCCCTGCCAGCTTGGGACTCCAGAACCCTGCCTTGTTGAACCAGACACGCTAGCCAGCTGCAAACTCAAACCGAGGTATGGTCCATGCTTCCAAAACTGCAGAATTTAACCAAAACCTGCTCAGCAGGTCACCCATCTCCAGCACCCAGACACCCAGTTCCCAATGAGATCCAAATCCACAATAAATCCGATTTACTCTGTATAAAGCTTATGCAAGGTAAAATAATAAATTGTCCACCCTCTATAACACTGATAGAGAGAGAGATGCTCAGCTGTTTGCTCCCCCAGGTATTAATCACTTACTCTGATTAATAAACAAATTAATTAATAAACAAGAGTGATTTTATTAAGTATAAAAAGTAAGGCTTAAGTGGTTCAAGTAATAACAGACAGAACAAAGTAAGTTACCAAGCAAAATAAAACAAAACACACAAGTCTAAGCCTAATACATTAGGATACTGAGTACAAGTAAATATCACGCTCGGAGATGTTCCAATCAGCTTCTTTCACAGACTAAAAGAAAAGGAGTACTTGTGGCACCTTAGAGACTAACACATTTATTTGAGCATAAGCTTTTGTGAGCTACAGTTCACTTCATCGGATGCATCATGAGCCCAGCTGCTTCGGCACCTTCCCCTGGAGCCTATAGCAACGCTCCAGGGAGGCGTATTGAGCCAGCATGGGACCAAAGGTCACTGAGTCCTTTACTCTCCCGGTAGAGGTACAATGGAGGGGCTATGTGAACCGTTCCCTAAGTCACACTCATATGCCAGAAACCAGGGCAATGTGTAGTCCAGCAAGATGATGTCCTTCAATCCCATTCCCTTTCAGCATTGTCCTGAGCAATACTTAGCACCCACAACTCTCTTTTACCTCTCATGAACCGACTCGGTCATTTGCTTTACTAGAGTGTAGTGGGGAGAGGGAAGCCTGGGAGAAAGGCTTGGCCAAGACAGAGGGAAAGGACTGCATCTTTCAAGTCTTTTGCGTTCAGTGACTTCAGTGAGGTTACTCGCTCCCATTCCAGCCCCCAAGATGGCTCAAACCGCTGACTGCTAATATGTCTCAGTTCAATCCTGAGCTTGCTGAATTCAATGGCAAACCTCCCACCATTAAGTGGGAGAAGGAGCAGGGCCAGCATGAGTGGGTGCATTGAGGCAGTTCTCGCACTAGGCTGGTTTGGGGTATAGAGGGCTCATCACTCATTTTGTAACTGCCTCTTAAATGTTGAGTAATAATGATACCCCCGTACTAATTGCCACGGTGGAGGGTTATGGACTGTTGTTATTGAAATGATACCGACAGAAAGACTATGAATGGGGGACTAAGCAATGGGAGCAGATGAGCTCTTAAAAAGCAAAGCTCTGTCTTTCCTGCAGATTCCTTTAATCATACAGACGGAGGTGCAGCCAGGGAATGCAGTGAATAATCTCCTTACTCTTGTGGCCTGCACCTGGCTAAGGGCAAGGGCCTCCTTTCTGTCCTTTCTGTTCGAGCGAAGCTGAAATTCCCATGGTGGATCTGTGTGTTCTCTTATTTGTGTACCAGTAGCACTGATGGGGGCTGGCAGCTATTGTGCATAGCTTTTGTGCATATTGTGCATAGCTATTGTGCAGAGCCCAGCTGAGGCCGTTCACGTGGTTTCTGCATGTCCCGCAGAAAATCTCCCCATTGTATTTTCCACTGAATACATCTGATGAAGTGAGCTGTAGCTCACGAAAGCTTATGCTCAAATAAATTTGTTAGTTTCTAAGGTGCCACAAGTACTCCTTTTCTTCCCGCAGAAATAGGATCTGTTACTTTAATTGACGGGTCAAAACATGGGGTTTAACAGGGAGTCTGGAGGGTGTTTCCTGCTATATCACGGGAGGTCCATTGTGGGCAATGACACCCTTTTGGCAAAGGCACGGGCCATTGGGGCTCTTCCTTGTCCATGTGTGACAAAGCAGCTATTGCACAAAGCAGCCCGAAGGCCATCTTAGCCACATACAGTGACTCCAGTAACACCTGAGGCTGGTGGGAAAGGAGCTGTGGCCATGGTAGGTCAGGACCCTGGTGTAAAGTGGCCACACTGTAATGGAGAATCTAGCCTGACAACTTAGGATCTCAGCACAGCTCCTGAGAGGAAGGATCTGATGGCGGCCGTGGTTTCCTCCTCACCCTCGTCTCCGTCTGCCCGCTCAGAAGGGAAGGGCAGCCCCATCTCGGCAGTGTGGCTCTCTCTCCCAAAACAAGCGCTCAACACTTTTCCCAAAGTACACTGAATAGCTTCAACAGCAGGTGCAGCATTTTGTTAGCATTTCATAGGCTCATCAAGACATAAAAGGAGAAAAGATCTGGCAGGTTCACCTGCTCCAGCTGCCACCCTGCCAAATGCTTCCTCCTGAGCAGTCACGTGTGCCCTCAAACAGCCATATTGGACCCCACAGTGGGAAAAAGTGTGAAAGCCTCATGGTGACACAAACTCCTTTGGCATTTGCAGCTGCCTGACCAGCCCCAGACACCCAAAACTACATTGCTACAGGCAGATCTGGCAATGGTAACGTCAGATACACAGTGAAGCTGCTCTCTAGATTTGTCTGCTTAGCTGCCCACAACTCTCCCCAGTGCCTATATTTATTATGTATCTGATTGCTGCAGAAGGATGGTGACTGCTATACAGCATGGGAGGAGCCTGCTCCACAGACAGCTTGCCCTTCATGGCATGTACATCAGCCCTGCTTCACCAGGAATAGAAACATGCTCATTCCTCTCTGAGCCACATTGAAATGGAGGATGGAAAAGTCCTGTTAGGCCATCCAGTCCAGACCCCTGCCAGTGCAGGTTCACTATAGTGCATCACCTACCTAGTGACTGGTCAAGCCATGTTTCAGATACCCCAAGTGCTGGAGCTCCAATCCTTTCCCTTGGGACACTGTTCCACAGTCTGACATTGAGTCTCTATCGCATGAGCTAAAAACCAACTGTCTGTTAGCTAAGGCTGTAAAGCAGACTCATTAATCTCTCTCTAAGTGGTCTCGGTGCCACTAGTTGAGACAGAACCCCACACCCAGGAGGTGTGTGGGTTACATAGTGTAGACAAAGCCTTCGTACATGACTAGGCTACCAATATCTCACAACCTTCTTATGTCACAAGGCTACATGGATGCCTGTTACAACGTTTAAAAAGAACAGACTAAACTCCAATTTAGCTTTACCCAGGCCCGGATTCAGAAAAGCACTTAAAGCACCTGCCTAATTTTAAGCAGGTGAATACTCACTGAACTCAGTGGGATGGCTGGCTTGTTTAACATTAGGCCTCTGCCTAAGTACTCTGCTGGGCGGGAGCCTGTGTCGTCACTGGTGGCTGCTGGCTTCAGTGGCGTTATACTGGGGAATGAGTTGGGCTCAATGTGCCTCAGAAATATTGGTAGGAGAAGCAGGAGCTCTTATTTTAGGCCCCTGTCCAGTAAAGCACTTTAAGCATGTAAACAGAGCCACTGACTTCCAGGGATGTGGCCAAAGTCACTAAAGTTCTCAAAGATGGCATAGGCACCATTAACTGACCAGCCACGTGTGTCCCTAGTGTGATAATTGCCTTATTATATAAAAGCAGGGAGCTTAGTCGAAGATGCCTCCTGTTTCAGAGTGGATGAAAGTTCCTGCCCTGGGCAACAGTGACTGAGAGCCATACTCAGGAGTGGCAGAAACTCCCTAAAAGTGTGTGTGTGTGTGTGTGTGTGTGTGTGTGTGGGGCGGGGAGAACGGGGACTGGTGCCTGAACTGTGACCCTGCCCCGTGATGCCCCCCCAGGTCCCACCCTCCACTGCCCCTTCCTCCTGAGATCCCGCCATCATGCCACCCCTTCTCCTCGAGCCTCCAACCCAAGACCTTGTCCCCCGCAAACTCCTCTCTGTCCCCTTCCCACCCGTTGCTCTCCCTCACGGCTGATAAAAAGTGATGGAGCCATGGCTCCCTGGACCCCCCAGTTCTGGCACCCCTGAGAGTATGGGAAGCGCAGCGGGGGAGTGTCTGTGAAGGAGGACTTCCTGTGCTGTTGGTCCTTCACAGCCCTCTTCTCGGTGCAGAGAATGGTAGAGCCACGACTCTTGCTACCACTTCTTGGAGGCTGCAATCTGTGCAGCCCCTGATATGTGGCACTATGGATGAAAGCACTCGGGCCTGGCTGGCTGCTATCATTGTACTTAGCCGCGGGGGAGCCTTCTTGTTCTTTCTTCCAGAGCAGCCATAAGAGAAGAGGCTGCTGGGGGGCAGCACACAGTAGTGGAAAGCTCAGCACCCTGGCAAGAGCCCACGTGTTTTGGAAGGAAGCCTGCAGGAGTTTCTGCACGAGGTCCTTCACAGGTATTGCTTTGGACCGTGTCTAGGCCAGTCAGCTGTGATGTCATGTCGTCACAACTGAGTGCCACAGGTACAAGGGATGGGGTGGGATTGGAGATTTCCTTCAGCTCCGCTCTCCCCTGCAGTAAGTGGAGTGGGGCAGAGATTTCACCTACTGCCATGGCCAAATCCCCCTCCATAAGCCAGGGAAATTTGTCTTTCCTTCCCTCGCCCCAGCATTGTACTAGGACTTTCTCCCTCTTCTGAAACTTGTCAGGTGATAAGTACAATTAAACATAAACCACAGATGAACAATCTATTTTCTTTCCCTGGCCCCTTTCCCCACCACAACTCCACTGCACACAAGGGACTTCAAAAGTCCCTGTGCGTTTTTCCTGGGCATTGGGTTAAATGATTTTATTATTATTATTTTCATGGATGGGGCTAAGCCACAGAGCTTGTGAATTTGTGGATCTAGATCTTTGGTTCAGCAGCTCCATAGCAAGCCCAGCTGCAAAGCCTGGATCTGAATTTCCCCAGAGCACCACCTTGTCCAGATGTGGGTGTAGGTTCAGGCCCATCTGCAGTTATTATCTTAGTTCATCAGTGTTGGGCGTTAGATAAAGAGTAATGTCTAATATACACAGTTAGGCTGAGATTTCTTTTTACTGGAATTAGGCATCCAAATCCCTTCTGCAGCTTTGATAAACCTCAGCCTGAACTGTTTGGCAGTCTCTTTATGGAAGATGACCCTATTTTTAAGAAGCCAAAAGCCAAGCATTGCTGGGGAGTTATTTCTCTAACTCTTCGCCCTCTGATGCTGCTGACCATCCTGGCCTCACTTGGAAATGCCGGTCCCACGAAGAGTGACAGATTATCTAATGCTACGCATGCTGTGAAACAAAGCAGTAGCATTTTAACACAAAGAACAGTGTTTGCAAACTAGCTGCGTGACAAAGCCTCTTTTTGCCATGGTGCCAAAGTGGCAATGGGCCTGAGCGCATGAGCCTTTGTTAGCAGGGTAGGGAAGATTTCTGTAAAGGAAGCTCAGTTGTTGCTTTCCCCTGCATTCTCCAGTCTTGCTGCCTGAGTAGATGAACTAGGGGACAGTATTTTATCGAAGGTACATTTTTACCTGCAATGGCACATGTGATTGTGTTTAATGTCAAACGTAGTCTAAAAGATGACATTTAATCTTCTCCACTAGGTGTAATATACTTGGAAGCTAAATGACTTCTCAGCATGCAGATGCTTTACAGCCCCCAGGTAACGTGAGCAAAAAATGACAGGAGTGGTGTGCTCTTATTCTTGTGTGTCAAACTTCTGACTCCTCTGATGAATGACTTACGTTCCTTAGCAAGGAGAAAGGGCAGAAGAGAAATCCTAGAACTTTAATACAGTTTAATATTCCAGCTTAGTTCCCAGACTAATGATTTCAGGAGATCTGTCTGTGTTAAGCCACAGGTGAGTGTGTGTTACATGTCCCCCTTTGTGTCCAAGCCACAAAGGACATGAGTTGTTGCAGTCCCCATTGGGGAAACCTTGGCTCTTCAGTTCAAGCAGCATATGCTTTTAGCTCTGGAGGTCTCCTGTTCAATCCTATGCATGTTGGTCAAGATGGTGGATGCTACAGAAACCTGGGGGAGGCAGGGGCTTGTCCAGGATTTGTTAGGAGCCTCAGATGCAGGAAAAGCTGCCTTTGTCCAGACGAGGTATGTAACCCACTGAGTAGGATGCGTTACAGAGCACTAGATAACATATACACAAATTAAGGCCTCAGTGCTACAGCTAGATTTGCACCCATATTATTGACTTCAGTGGGGCTCCATCTGAATGCACAGGTCAGTGCTGATTCTGATTGCAGGATCAGGGCTTTCTTGTGCAGGGCTCTTTCATACAAAGAGTTTGCAGAGCTAAAGAATAGAGTTAGAACTCAAAGATGGTAGTTGCGGAGAAATTTAGTACAGATAAATGTGTTCAGGTGAGATTTGACAATACTTGTGTTAAGGAAAAGTTAGCATATGTGACTCCCTTTTGGTTTGGGGCCCACCATTGTTTAAAAGCAAGCACATCATGCCCTTAGATACTGCATTCCTGTGACACTCCCCCTCCCGCTCCAGCCTTTCTTGACTCCCAGTTTCTGTTCTTTGCCTCACTCCCTGCCTCCTGGCTTTATGATGTGGGCCTCCCATCCTGATAAAAAAAGTTACTGATACATTGCTTCAGGGCCATGGTGTGCAGCTGAAGTAATAGTTTAGCACTGGGGATGCACTTAACAGGAATAGGTGATAGATAGGAAAAAGGTTTGTCTATTGGCTAAGGTTTCCGATGCATGAGGGCAACATGCTTTGCTAAAAGGTATATAATCTTTGTATAACCTGCATTCGGGGTCCCCCTCTGACTATCAGAGGGGCACCACGCTCGAGCATAATAAACTTAATATCTTTGGGAACTCTGCAGTTGTGGACTTTGTTTGTGTGCCTCAGCTTAGACTCGAACTGTGCGTGACCTATCAGGTATAATTCATAACACTTGTGACGCCAGTATGATGATGGGAACTCCAGAGGTTGAGGTTTTTGTCAGCAGCAATGAAACTGCTGAAAAGACAGAAGAAAAGGTGGCTGCTAGGGAGGTCGAGATGGTGAAGCAAGTCCATGGGCGTTGGAGGGAGAGCAACATTGAAATGGACAGGAAACAAATGAGAAACCAGTGGAGTTGTTTGTTAACAGGGATAGGGTGTGATGTTTCTCTGTATATGTGAGAGGGCAGGACGAAAGCATTCTGCACTTGCTGGAACCTACAAAGCTGGGTCTCTGAGGGCATAGAGAATAGGTCAAGTTGAGAGGACAGGAAGGCATGGCTGAGGATTTCAGCTGAGGTTTTGTTTCAGTAGTGGCATACATGGGCATTGGTGCAGAGGTAGTGATGAGTGTGTAACACAGACAGACCCTGATTGTTGTCAGGTGGGATTGAACCTGGGACCTCTGGAGCTTAATGCATGAACCTCTACTGCATGAGCTAAAAGCCACATGGCCCTTAGCTAAGGCTGTAGCAGACTCATTAATCTCTCTCTAAGTGGTCTCGGTGCCACTAGATGGGACAGAACACCACACCCAGGAGGTTTGTGGGTTACATGTGGATCAGTGCAGGGGGCTGGACTAGACCTCTTGTGGGCCTTCCAGTCCCATATTTTTGTGATTCTAAGATTTGGAGATGTGGGAGAAGAAGGAAAGAGAGGGACAAGGATGATGCCAAAGTTGTGGACAGTGGAGGCAAATAGCTTGGATGTCATTCTACCAGCACTGGTGCACTGTCTACACTGGCGCTTTACAGAGCTGAAACTTGCTGTGCTCACCCCCTGAGCGAGAAAGTTGCAACGCTGTAAAGTGCCAGTGTAAACAAGCCCTAAGTTTCAGCAAGTTGAGACAAAGCCACAATTTTATTAGGTGAGAACTGCAGAAAGGGCGGGGCCATACAAAGGTCTAAATGAAATAGAAAAAGTTAAGGGCACGTATAAGGGGACAGATTCTGATCTGAACTACACCCTTGAAACTACAATTAGCAGATGGTCCCAGAGGACCGAGAAGGGGAATCCTTCTAGAAAAGGGCTGCAGGTTGAGAATTCAGCCCTGTTGACTCCCTAGAAGAGAAACAGCAGACGGAACGTTTTGGTAAGTAGGAGGGAGACAGACGTCTGCAGAGGCATGGAGGTCCGTATGGAAGATTACTATGATGAGATGTAAATCTCACACAGGTGAGAAAAGGGTTAACAAGACACTGAGAGCACAATTCACTCACCTTCCTGCACCTGGAGCGTGTGACAAGTTTGATTCATCATAAGTAAGGCTAAGATTTTGTCACTGGTTATTTTTAGTAAAAGTCAGGGACACGTCACGGGCAATAAACAAAAATTCACAGAAGCCGGTGACCTGTCGCTGACTATTACTAAAAATAACAGTGACAAAAAGGGGTTAACGGGTGGAGGGCTGAAGCCCAAGCGGGGGGATGAGAGCCCAAGCCCCGCTGTGGAAGTGGGGAATCCAGCACCCACCGCCCAAGGTGGCTGAGAGCTTCAAGGTCCCCCCACCCAGAGGGCTCAGAACTGCAGAGGCTGCCTGCAGCAGCTGGGAACTCTTTGGTCTCCTTGCTGCCCATGGTGGTTGGGAGCTCCAGGGTCCCCCCGCTGCCTGCAGCAACCCAGAACTGAAGGGGCCCCCAGCTGCCCATGGAAGCTCAGAGTTGCGGGGTCTGCCCATGGTGGCTCGGCACTGCGGGGAGCCCCCTGCAGTGGCTTGGAGCTCCAGTCCCCCCCTACCCATGGTGCACAGTTTGGAGCTCTAGGTTTCCCTGCCACACGTGGCAGCTCAGAGCTCCAGGGCCCCCAATGGCTAACAGTTCTGACCCACCACCCCAGGGCTAGAAAATGTCACGGAGGTCTCGGAAAGTCACAGAATCAGTGACTTCTGTGACCTCTGAGACATCATGTTACCCTTAGTTAGAAGACCCAGCTGGGGTGGAGGTGGGCCTCCTTCAAAAGGGAGGGAAGTGAAAGCTACGTGGGGGAAGATCCAGGACAGAGGCTCAGGAGGGAGAGGGTTAGTGTTCCAGCTCTCCAGGAAAGGACCCAGAGGGAGGTGGAAGGAGAGGTGGAAGTCCCAGTGGTAGGTGCTGAGAAGGGGGAAAGGCTCCAGGGAAGCGGCAATCTCCCTCATACAACCAATGAAATTGTTGCAAATTAGCTGTACAGTAAAGCGGGTGATTGGTTGAATTGCCTCTGATCTGATAGTGGCCATCATATCTCCTCTTACTGGAGCTGCACACTGCATGGGTGCAATTCATAAAGCCCAAATGGCTGAGAACTTACATTGGATGGTAACAGACCGTGAAACTCAGTGATGATTCAATGTGGTGATACTCTGAGCAAAAAGAGCCCTACCGACATACTGTGAAGCTCAAAGGGGAATTAAGGTTATGACCTGTTGGTGCAAATGATGATTTTGTAGCTACCCAGAACCAAATATCCCCCTCCCCCGCTTTTTTCATGATTGGAATTACAATAGAGAAATTTCTATACTAAACACCGATCTCCAGCCAGCAGGTCATGAAATCTGCAAGTGACTTTCAGTTATATTGTCCTTTAGAATAATATCCCTAAACAGAAGGTAGCTGCTTCACTTCTAATTTCCTGGCATATTAGATCTTGATTTGGGACCCTAGATCTTCCGACATCTAGTGAGTAACTCCAATAAAATAGTTTAATGCAACCAGTAGATCCAGAATTGTGAGCTGGTGTTTTGAATTATAATGTAAAAATAACAGTAACATTGAATTACAATGTTAAAATAACAGAGCCTGTGTAGGTTCATTCACCTACAATAGTTAAATACTGAAAGACTCATATGACCAAGCTTGGTCTTCTGGCTGAGGCATTAGGCTGGGACTCAGTAGTAGATCAGGGATTCAAGTCCTGATCCTGCCACAGACCTCCTGTGTGACCAGAGACAAATCAACCACTTCCTGCCTCTTTCCCCCATCTGCAAAATGGAGATATCACTACTTCCTTTCTCCCACCATTCTTCTTCTGTCCTGACCATTTACAGTGCAAGCTCTTTGGGACAGCGATTGAAATGGAGAGGTAAAGTGACGCCCAAAGTCACACAACGGATCTAGCAATAAAACCCAGGATTGATTCATCATGCAATGCCCCATCCAATGTTTCTCAACCTTTTGATGATAGGGGATCATCTTGCTGCCTTCCTAAACTGTATCAGGGAGAGCTCAGGGACCAGTGCCAGCCCATGGATCAGCCGTTGAGAAACACTGCATTAGACCACACTGCCTCCCCTGCATACGCCTCAGGACATTAGAGTACTCATGAAGGGCCAGAATCTGATATCCTTACTTATACTGAATAGCATCTTGCTCTGTGAGTGGTCCCATTGACTCCCAGCCTGAGGAATTCTTCAGTCTGATTAAACACATCAGCCAGAAAACCAGCTTCACATAGTTCTTGGGTAACAACTTTGAGGGCTCTTGCACAGATGGCAAACATACTCCATTACTTTGAGGGGAGAAATTTCATTGGAATCCATGATACCTTTTCAAATACATAAAAGGTTGTTACAAGGAGGAGGGAGAAGAATTGTTGTTCTTAACCTCTGAGGATAGGACAAGAAGCAATGGGCCTAAATTGCAACAAAGGAGGTTTAGGTTGGACATTAGGAAAAAATTCCTAACTGTCAATGTGGTTAAGCACTGGAATAAATTGCCGAGGGGGGTTGCGGAATCCCCACCACTGGAGATTTTTCAGAGCAGGTTAGACAAACACCTGTCAGGGATGGTTTAGATAATACTTAATCCTGCCATGAGTGCAGGGCACTGGACTGGATGACTTCCCGAGGTCCCTGCCAGTCCTATGATTCTATGATTCCTGGAGTGCCACAAAGATCAAAAAGGATCAGCCAAGTGGAAACTAGAGAAATTCACTTGATATGAACCACATGCATTTGACTTCTCAGCAATGTTTCTTGAAGGTTCCAGTGTTCATTGAACATAACACAACAGGACGTAAGTTTTTCCTGTTCTACCGTTAGCTTGTCTGTACTGTGTGTGTGTGTGTGCTATTTCTCAAATTCTTCTCCTCCCCTTCCCCCAGCAGTGTAGTGGTTAAAAATGAGAAGTGGCTAACCTAACCTTTTTGGTGTTCTAGGCTGGGCAGCGGCATGATAGGCACTGAAGGAGTACAGAGAGGCCCTTATTTTGATTTAGTTTTAGGCTAGTAAATTACATAAAGTTGTAAACAATAAATGTCATGTGCTTTTAATAGTCAGTAACTTCAATCCTCACCTGCAGTAGCACTAGATGGCTTGCTGCAGACTTTTACAGGCTGTGATTTCCACAGTTGATCTGCTGTTGAGTGTAACCAGCTAGTAGATAATATTCCTGTCAGTTGTGGTGGTCGTGTAGCCAGGATTTGCTTAGCACAGGAGAGTAGGAGTGAGGAAACACTTTATTCCTTAACTGAGAAGTGTGTTGGCTCCCTATTCCCCAAAGGAGAAGTGGGTATGCTCCATTCATCTGTGCTGGCCCTTGGCTATACCACAGCCCCAACATTATACATCTCAGTGGCCCCAATTCTCCACTAGGGCCAGGTGGTGACTACAGAAGATGCTTCCAGAGTTCGCAACCCCAAATGCCAGAAATCACAGGACTGTTTTTAAAAATCATGATATTTTTAAAAAATAATAAATGTTTGGTCCTTCTCATTGGGCTTCTGCTTTGACCCTTTCAAAAACACTCAATGCATGGTTTTAGCTTTTTTCCCTGCAAACATGAGGGCTAGAAACTTATTTATTTCTTTATGGAGGCTGAGATTCCCATGCAATCGCTTGAGTCCAGCAGCTGGGGCTTCAAGAAAAACACCCGTATATTGTGTGGCTTGGGATGAAATCCCCAGAGATGGCAACACTCTGGTTGCAGCTCCCTGATTCAGGGTCACCTGGCATTAATGCAGATTATATCTGCACAGGGGCAGCTGTAAGATACACCACTGCCATCAAGTCCAGGGACCTTGCAGTAGTGCAGAATGGGGTATAGGCAAGCTCCACTGCACCAGATCCCCTGTCTTCCCAGAAAGGAAATCATTTGCTATGGGGCAAGGGGGAAGTTGCCCCCCACAAGAGCTTGATTTCCCCCTCTTCCCAGACTTTTGCTCCACTGTATCTGTATGATCTGTATGCTTCAATATTTCCTTCCCCCAAATCTTTGCAGGTTATAATTCCATGTGTTCTATATGCTCACACAATTTTGTCATCCTCACCCCGCAATTTTTTTCTGAAATGACACCCCGCTCCTGCTCCGCCCAGGCCCCACCCCCGTGAATGCCCTGCCATGCTCTGTCCTCCCCCTGTGCCAGGTAGGGCAGCTTGCCCGGGAACCCACAGAGTAACCTCTACCAGCTGTCTGCACCCACAGAGGGGGGTTTCCTCATGGGATGCCTCCACTCGTTTCAAGGCTCCTGTTCTGGGCCAAGGTGTTCGAAGGATCACAGGCCTGGCAGGAGGACTCTGAGGAAAAGCGAGGCTTACACACAGCTGTGAGTTATTGGCTTTATTGAAGGTTAGTGACCCACCCGCAACGGGGACTCCAAGCGTTGCAGTCACGGAGGCGGGGAACCCAGCACACCGGAGCTTTGCCTGGAACGGAGTCCAACGGAGGGGCAGACAGTCAGCGTTAATAAGCACTACACAAAAACAGCTCATGAATATAGAATTAGGTACTTCTCAAAGGGGGGCTTTCCACTACCTGGAAAAAGGCCATGCAAAGCAGCTGTGTCCTTCAAGAACTATCTATATCCTGCAATAACAAAGCAGCTGTGTCCTTCAAGAATTATCTCTATCCCACAATAACGAAGCAGCTATCTATGTCCCACCGAAACCTCTCTGCTCGAGAAAGCAGAAGTTCCCTGGCTAGGCCGTAACAAAGTCTTCCGCAGTCCCTTACAGCTCCTTTGCCCCTTAGCAAGCTGGGAAATCTGACCCCCCCCATGCATGGGCAGCACGTGACTTCTCCATCTGGGGAGGCTGGACATGCCCAGGGCCTGCCCCTGCTCAGCCTTCTCTCCCGAAAGCCCTGCCCACGCTCCACCCCCAGCCATGCTTGGCCCCTTCCCCCGAGGTTCCCCTGCCTGCCTCTTGCTCCTCTTCGCCCCCTTCCCCCGAGACCCCCATGCGGACAGAGCAGGGACGGGAAGGGGCGGGGCCTCGGTGGGAAGAGGACAAGCGAAAGCGGGACCTCAGGGTGGAGCTCGGGTGGGGCCATGGCCCAGGCACTCTTGGCAGTGGCACGCGCCAATGGCGGTGGGCCGGCAGTTTGGGGAGGCTTAGCCTCCCCTTGGCCTCTTATACCTGCCGCTCACCTTGGCTTTTCTTTCATGGTCCTTGTAGCCCTCTCTCTCTCTCAGGCTCTCTGAGGTGACCTTCTCTGCAGCTTGCTTGGTCCTTCCCATGACCCACGCCAGGACTGTGCACAAGACTTCAGCTCCACTGTCCTCGGCAGCCCTGTGTGCGTTGCCCTGGGGCTCTTTATGCTCTTTCCCTTTAGCCCCTAACTCCGCGCGCAGAGCTAGGCTGCCAGGCTGGGCCTGGTTCTCTGTCGTCCCAAGTGTGTTTGTGGAGGACGGGGTGCAGCAAGGTGGTGTTGCTGGGGCAGGATTCCTCTCGAGGACTGCTGGGAGTGCCTGGCGTAATAGCAGGCGCCACTCTTTGAAAAGGGGGGTGCATGCGTTCCAGGCCAAGCCAGGAAGGAGGCACAGTCCTCGTGCCAACTCATCCCAAGTCCTTTCGGGAGGTTAGGCAGCCTATGCTGGCCACTCTGCTGCCATTGTGGCTGGCCCCTGCTGAAGGGGCCCTCTTTCCTCTGCTTCCCCCATCCACACCAGCAGCTTAGCCCAGGCTGTCTGACTATTGCCTGGCATTGAGCTGCTGGCCTCACATTCTCATCCTAATCCGCCTCTTGCATCGAGCATCTACATGACAGGCTCAGCAGCTTGGCTTTCTCCGTTAAACTGCACAGGCCGCTCATTGTACCAAGCCTTTATTTTATACAGGTTTCTTTGCATCCATTTTCCTTCTCTCCAGGACTGACCGGCTGATTGTCGTCCGTCAATTTGCACACCCTACTGCTTTAAAATGACCGGCCTTCACAAAATCTGTGCACCTCTCCAACTTTCACATCTCCCTTGCTGGATCTGTCTCTAACACTCCCCTGACCTTGCTGACTGAGCCAGGCTGACATGTTCACCACTGGTACTGTATCCATTAGGACCTTATGGGTACTGTTCTGGGAGCCTTCTTAAGATCTAAGAAGATTGTCTATGACTTCATTCCATTAGCTTGTCTTGGCACTTTCTTGAAATTTAATGAGATTTGGTCAGCATTAGTTCTTGGCATGTGGTAGCTATGCTTGAGACTTTATGCTCTTGAAGTATAAGCTACTCAGAATCAGCCAGCAGGGATTTGTCTGGGTTGTCCCCAGTGTGGTGTAGGCCTGGTCTTTATTTGTACTTTACTCCATCCCTGACAGGACTGGAGACACAGGAAATTCCTGCTCTGCATCTTGCTACAGCTAAGTGTTCAGAAGGGAGATAGACCCTGCTGTATAGAGCGTGTCATCGGTGGGATTGGAGACTAGCACCAAGACCGCCTCTCGTTGACTTTTGTGGGAGTGGGATTGGTCACGAAGAATGAGAAAACTCTGTGATTTGCTTGAAATGTCTATCTCACAACATCAGAACTACCACGCTGGATCATTCCAATATCCTGCCTCAAATTGTGACTGGTACCAGATGCTTCACAGGCAACCACAAAATGGGTGACTAGGGACTAAGCGACCCATAGGGCAAGCTTCTGCTGAATTCCCTCCCTAGGGATCGGTTTACATCCTCTGGAATTTTTTCCCCATTGTTTCCCTTTATTTTAGCTCTGTGAAAAGTGATTTAATCTACAATTGCTGGACTAGATCTCAAGTGGCATAAACAGCACCGTCCCATTGACTTCAATCGCACTATGCTGATATATGCTAGCTGAGAATCTGGCCTCCATTTTCAATGCCAAGTCAGCGACAGCCAGGTTGCTGGTTTCCATATGCATGTATATAACTCACTGTCCTGAGATTGTACTCCTTTAAAAAACAACAACCAGTCCGCTGTTAACCTGAACTGCCCCTTGGGAACATGCAGCAGTCTCCCTGCCTAGGCTGTGTCACTTTCCAGTAGTAATAGCACTAAGTATTAATCCATATGAAATAACAGATCTGTCTCATCCCTGTGATTTGCCTTTACTCTCATAAACTCTACTAGGGCATCGCTGCTGCATGCAGCAAGTGGCTCCATGTGAGCAGCAGTTAGAAAGATATGGGAGGATTAGGCTGGTGAGGTCCCGTCATTTGAAGCCCCTCTGAGCTCTCTGTACTAGCTGCCAGAGGAGGTAGGGAGGCTATGCGAAATCTAGATTCCTGTAGCTTAAGAAGCCTCCTCCCCCACTCTTTGCTCATTGCTGTGCACTGAAAGTTCTCCTTCTGGGAACCTCCTCCCACCCTGCATATCTGAACTTCAGTGGAAAAATGAAGTTGCTCACTCCACATTTATATGGGTGGGGCAAGTAAGTGCTGGCTTTGGGAAGGTTAAAGTCCCCAGACCAGCTCCTCAGCCGTGTCGACGATGTACCTCCACTGATTTCATGTTATACCACCTGAGCATCTGGCCCTGCATTTTGCGGCCTCCTGCTGGTAATCACCCTCGTGTCATAAATATAAAGGGAAGGGTACCCACCTTTCTGTATACAGTGCTATAAAATCCCTCCTGGCCAGAGGCAAAGTCCTTTTACCTGTAAAGGGTTAAGAAGCTCAGGTTACCTGGCTGGCAACTGACCCAAAATGACCAATGAGGGGACAAGATACTTTCAAATCTGGAGGGGGGGGGGAAGGCTTTTGTCTGTCTGTGTGATACCTTTGCTGGGAACAGATCAAAGATACAAGCCCTCCAACTCCTGTAAAGTTAGTAAGTAATCTAGCTAGAAAATGCGTTAGGTTTTCTTTGTTTTGACTTGTGAAATTAGCTGTGCTGGAGGAAATGTGTATTCCTGTCTTTGTGTCTTTTTGTGACTTAAGGTTTTGCCAAGAGGGATTCTCTATGTTTTGAATCTGATTGCCTGTGAGATTATCTTCCATTCTGATTTTACAGAGATCTTTTTGTTCTTCTAATAAAGTTCTGTTTTTTAAGAATCTGATTGGGTTTTTTGGGTCTTAAAAATCCAAGGCTGGTTTGTGCTCATCTTGTTTGTTCTCAAGCCTCCCCAGGAAAGGGGGTGTAAGGGTTTGGGGGGATATTTTGGGGGAAGACGTCTCCAAGTGGTCTCTTCCCAGATTCTTTGTTAAATCGCTTGGTGGTGGCAGCGTAGCGGGTTTTAACCAAAACTGGTAAAAATAAGCTTAGGGGTTTTTTTCATGTGGGTCCACACATCTGTACCCTAGAGTTCAGAGTGGGGAGGGAACCCTGACACCCTCTGACAGAAAAAAGATCCGTAATTTGTCACCCTGCTTGGAGCGCCGGGACTAGTATTATGCTGCCAACCAATTTCCATCTTCCTTTCACCGTTTAGCAAAGATGGAAGCAAATTCTGCTCGACTTAGACCCTGTGCAACTCTCTTGAAGTTCTGGGCTTGCACAGGTTTTGCATTAGGGCAGAAGTTTGGTCCTTTAATCCTATTTGAACAGTAAAGTTGATAGATTCATAACTTTAAGGGCAAAGGGGACCCTTCTGATGGTTTCTTCTGACCTCCTGACCTTCCTGTGGTTAATGCACTATGCAGTAGGCTACATTTACCACTTGATGTGTGTGTTTTTGTTCCCTGTGCTCCCGCAGGTTGAAAACTCCCCTTCTGGAGCATCCCACCAAGGCTGCGTGGGCTTGTTCCACGTACAGACATTCCTGCACTGGCAGAAGCAGGGTGCTCAGCCTAGGTTTGATTCTCAGCTCTTGCCTACCAACAGCAATGAACCAAATACTCTGATTTAATGAGAGCAGAGTTTGTTCCACTAGCTTTGCAATTTGCTGCCCTCCATCCAGCAGCCTGCACGGTCTTTGGTGATAGTCCATCTACAAATGCTAACCTAGCCACAGAATGGTTCCCCTCTGGTCTCTCTGAACATAATAGAAACATGGTGAGAAATAACAGAAGACACTAATAACAAAAATGGTTAGAGTTATGGACTCCAGATAAAGACAGTTCCTTGGTTAGTATCAATATCTGCTCACACATCCACATTAATGCATCTCAGATTTAATTTGCTATGCATCTTGCTTCAATAAAGCAAAGCCTGACCAAGGGTAAGACTTCTCCATTTGAATTATACCTGTCTCTCTTAGTAGGAGACCTAAAATATACTGGGCCAAATGGAGATATGCTGATCTGGCCCAATATTGTGAGTAATTGTAGAATGGCTAGGTGGGTGCAAATCCACAGAAAGAGGAGAAATCCCCAGGGCCTGGTATGGCTAGAACATGGTCCTAAGGATACATCTACTCTGCAAAGAAAGACCAAGGACACCGAGACTCAGAGCCTGGGTCAATTGACTTGGGCTTGGGCTGCAGAGCTAAAAATAGCAGTGTAGACATTCCTACTTGGGCTAGAACCCATGCTCTGAGACTCACTCCCCTGGCCAGGTTTCAGAGCCTGGGCTCCAGCCCAAGCCTGAACGTGTATGCTGCTGTTTTTAGCTCCACAGCCTGAGCCCCAGAGGTGCTGGAATGGGGGGGGGGTCAGGGGCCGAGGGCCCTCCCATGTTTAAAAGTGGCTATGCCCTCCCACTTTTTACCAGCCATATGGGTGAGCAATGTGGGGAGGGGACAGAGAGGAGCAGGGTCTTGGGTGGGAAGAGGTGGTGCAGGAGGAAGGGCCTTGGAGGAAGGGGCGGTACGAGGGCGGGGCTTGGAGAGAAGGGGTGGTGCGGGGTGGGGCCTTGGGAGGGCGGCGCAGCGCAGGGTGGGCAGGGCCATAGTTCAGGCGCCTGTGGCCCTCTCGCTTTTAGGACACTTCCGCCGCTCCTGCTGAGCCCCCTCTGGGACTCGGCACCATGGATTTTCCTTTGCCATGTAAATGTACCCTAAGTTTCCTCTTGTGCATCACAGAAATTCTGTCTCTGTTTTGGTTCAGCTCTCCCCCATGTCAGTGAATAGAGCAACACTTTTCAAGTGAAAGAACATAATGAAGCGGTACAGAGGCCTTGCAATGGAATGGCAAACTCAGCCTGTCGCTGAGCTGCGTGGAGGTGGCTTTTCTCTTCCTGGTACGATAGTAACTGCTTTAATGGGTACTCTCAGTGTCAGTTTGGACACACTGTATTTTAACCTGCCTTCTAACAATAACTTGCAAATGCCACGTATTTCTACAATTACATTAGGGCTAGATACTGCCTCCTTTGCTGACGTTGAGAAGAACGTTACTCTGTGACTAGTCGTTCAGCTGGGCTAGTCGTGCAGTAAGGGTCTACCAGTGTGAATAAGTAGCAGATTCTGGCTCTTATTTGAAGATCTCCTTTAGCATGTAAGAACGGCCAAATTGGGTCAAGATCATCTAGCCCAGTATCCTGACTTCTGACAGTGGCTGATGCCAGGTGCTTCAGAGGGACTGAACAGAAAAGGCAGTCAATGAGTGATCCATCGCCTGTCATCCACTCCCAGCATCTGGCAAAACAGAGGCTAGTGACACTGAGAGCATGGTTTTGCATCCCTGCCCATCCTGGTTAATAGCCATTGATGGATCTGCCCTCCATGAACTTACCTAGTTCTTTTTTGGACCCTGTTATAGTTTTGGCCTTCACAACATCCCCTGGCAATGAGTTCCACAGGTTGATTGTACGTTATGTGAAGAAGTATTTCCTTTTGTTCATTTTAAACCTTCTGCTTCTTAATTTCATTGGGTGACCCTAGTCCTTGCATTATGGCAATTTGCCCTGACCACACACAACCAGTGTCATGGATGGTAAATGTATGTTCATATCCCGGAGAGAAGAGATTCACAGAATGGTTCGTTGAATGTGAGAGTGCATGGAGAACAGCATCACTTGCTCGCTAATGTAGTCAGCGTGTGTTCCTGTAGAAAGAAGAGTTAAGCTGATCTGTTAATTTCCAGGCAAAATAGAGGCAGACTTTAAGCACTTCACAAACCAACCTCTTTATCTCAAGCTTGACAAGGAATAAATAAAGCTTGGTTCCATCTTAATTACAAGCAGTGGAATCAAAGCGATAAAATGAGAGACAGAGTAACAGCAATGGCACCCTTAGAGAAGGAGAAAACCTAGAAGTGGCTCTCTCATCCTCCCCATAATGAGCGCTAGATGGAGAATGTTTTGATGCAGGAAGGATGCTGAGCGAAGTTTCCTAAGTAATTAAAAACTAAATGCAGGGCTCACAACAACCTTGTCCTTGGCGGAGAGCCTGGGGGCTTTCTGCATTGGGTAAGGGTGGGAGGAGGGGGAAGGGGAGGCAGAATAATTGCTCGGTGAGCTTCCTGGAAAGAAGGGACAAATCACAAGCGGGTTGTCTTGTTTTGTACATGTGGCACTCCAGCTTGTGTGGCACTCTGCCTAGTGGCACTCTGCATTTAGCCACATTAAACACCTTAACAATAGATTTCACTTAGAATAGGACTATGTGATCTGGGTCATATAGGGCTAGATGGTAACCTTGTCTTATGGGTGAGGCCCCAGCTCCCTGCATGGTTCTGGATGGGGTGTGGGGCACCAGAGGCAGCAGACCTATCAAGAAGACACACAGGCTCACGCAAGGGGCTGGCATGGCAGCTTGAGCACCTGTGCAGCACAGAACATTCAAAGTGCTATTTTAGGGGCTGGAAGCACATGCCAACTTCACCCTTGAAAGTGAGAATATTAACCTCCGACGCATGAACCAGCCTGGCCGTATGTTGCACAGCCTATCTCATATGTCTAATCCAGACACTGATCTGGGGCTGTACAGACCTACCTAATACTCACCATGCACAATTGCAAAAGAACCTATATTTGCCAGCCTCAGACATGCTTATGCAACAGCTATAAAAGAGAAATTCATATTCACACTTTCAGGCCCACTGCAGGAGTAAATCAGGCACTTGTTTCCAGGTATAGAATGGGTGCTGTTACAGACAAGGGACCGGACAATACTGTCATCTTAACTAGCATGGACATGGGAAGTTAAAATAAACATGAAGAAGAGGCCAAAAATTGTTTAAACACACAGCTACAACTTCCAAACTGGAGGTATTTTTTTCTTAAAAACAAACAAACAAGAAAGCTCCCTCCCAAAAAAGAGAGAGAATCGCCAACCCTTGAAACTGGCCATCAGTTACTACAGGCAATTTCACAGTGCTGAAAGCAATTATGAGCCAAATCAGCTTGGAGAAAATATTTTAACAGAAAAATGTGAATGATAATTGGAAACTGCTTAAGCATATTCTTCTAAATGCCCCCCAAAAGCCACAATCCCACAGCTGAGAAAGGCTAGATCTGTTTAAAAAAACAGCCTGGCTTAGATGGGAACTGAAATGACTTTATAAAAATATACATATGTAACCAAACGGAAGAAAAGAGAAATTGATAGTAATAATATAGTAGAAGCTAGGAATTATAGAAAATTGATAAGGGAAGCAAAAGGAAACGAGGAGAACTCTATACCTAGCAAAAATAAGGACAATCAGAAAGAGTTTTAAAGTACATTAGGAACAAAAGGAATTGTAACAATAATATTGGTCCATTAATGGATGGAAATGGTAGCATTGTCAATAATAATGCAGAAAATGCATAGAAGTTCTATAAATATTTATGTTCTGTACTGGCAAAAAGCGAGATGTATTCATATCATATGATGATGATGAAATACTTTTCATTTCCACAGTACCTAAGGAGATGTTAAACAGCAGCTACTAAAGTTAGATATTTTTAAATGAACAGTTCCAGATAACTGGCATTCAAGAGTTTTAAAAGAACTAGCCAAGGGGATCTCTGGACCGTTAATGTTAATTTTCAAAAATTCTTAGAATGCTGTGGAAGTTCTAGAGAACTGAAAGAAAGCTAATGTTACCAATATGTAAGAAGGATAAATGGGATGACCTGGGTAATTATAGGTCTGCCAGCCTGATATTGATCCCAGGCAATTGTAGAACTCGTTGCCAGGGGATATTGTGAAGGCCAAAACTATAACTGGGTTCAAAACAGAATTAGATAAGTTCATGGAGGATAAGTTCATCAATGGTTATTAGCCAAGATGGTAAGAAATGCAACCCCATGCTTTGAATGTCCCTGTTCTGTGTTTGCCAGGAGATGGGAGTGGACAACAGGGGATGGATCACTCAATGACTGCCTTTCCTGTTCATTCCCTCTGAAGCACCTGGCATTGGCCACTGTCAGAGACAGGGTACTGGGCTAGATGGTCTGACCCAGTATGGCCGTTCTTATGTTCTAAAGGAGACCCTCAAATAATTAAGAGCCGGAATCTGCTTCTTATTCACACTGGTAGAGCCTTACTGCATGATAGCATAATCAGCCTAGCTGAACATACTAGAACTACTCACAGAGTAATGTATGTCTCAACTTCTCTGGTGTCCCTAAACCTTTGACTGCCAGCAGCTGAGACTGGACCACAAGGGATAGATCACTGGATAATTGCCCTGTTCCGTTCATTCCCTCTGAAGCATCTGGCACTGGCTACTGTCAGAAGACAGGATACTGGTCTGACCTAGTTTGGCCATTCTTTTGTTCAAAATAATGGAATGTTGATATGGGACTCTATTAATACAGAATGAAAGGAGGGTACTGTAATTAATGAAAATCAACATGAATTTATGGAAAATAGATCCTTTCAAACTAACTTGATATCTTTTTTTTGATGTGATTATAAGTTTGGTTGAGAAAAGTAATAGTGTTGATGTAATATAATTATGTGGCTTATGACGTGTTACTGCTCAATATTTGTATGAAGAAACTAGAAGAATATAAAATCAATACAGCACATGTTAAATGGATTAAAAACTGGCTAACTGATAGGTCTCAAACTGTAATTGTAAATGGGAAGTTATCATCGAGTAGCTATTTCCTGTGAGGTCCTGCAGGAATCAGTTCTTGTCTCTGTGCTATTTAGCATTTTAATCGACGACCTAGAAAGAAACATAAAATCATTACTGATAAAATTTGCATCTGACACAAAGATTGGAGAAGTGGTAAATAATGAAGAGGACAAGTCACTGATATAGAGTGATCTGAATTGCTTGGTAAGCAGGACCCAACAAACATGCATTTCAGTATGGCCAAATCTATGAACAAAGAATGTAGGCTATAGCTACAGGATGGGGGACTCTATCCTGGGAAGCAGTGACTCTGAAAAAGTCATGGTGAGGGTCATGGTGGATAGTCAACTAACAGTTTGACATTATTGCTAAAAGGGCTAAGGTGACCCTTCGATGTATAAATGGGAATATTGAGTAGAAGTAGGGAGGTTATTTTACCTCTCTATCTGCCACTGGCGTAACTACTATTAGGATACTGTATTCAGTTCTGATGCTCACACTTCAAGAGGGATCTCCAAAAATTGGAAAGGGTTCAGTGAAAAGCCATAAGAATGATTAAAGGATTGGCAAACATGCCTCATTGTGACAAACTCCAGGAGCTCAATCTATTTAGTTTAACAGAAATGTAAGGGGTGACTTGATCACAGTCTATAAATACCTACATGGGGAACAGAAACCTGATCACAGAAGGCTCTTCAGTCTAGCAGACCAATGTCTAACACAATCCAATGGCCAGAATGTTGAAGCTAGGCAAATTCAGAGTGGAAATAAGGTGAAAATTTTTAACAGTGAGGGGAATTAACCATTGGAAAACTTAACAAGGGCTGTGGTGTATTCTTGTATCACTGGAGATTTTTAAATCCAGATTGGATGTTTTTCTAAAAGTTCTGCTTCAGTTCAAACAGGAATTAACACAGGGAAGTTCTCTGGCCTGGGTTATGCAGGAGGTCAGACTAGATGATCACACTGATTCCTTTTGGCTTTAAAATCTATTAAGTGTAAAAGAAAAAAAAGTGATTAGTCTCCCCTACATGCCCATGACCCCTTTATCTCCATTTGTACTTATTCAGATTGCATTGCATTCATTTTCCAGACATGCTGGCACAGCTTTATGGTGAAATGAATAATTCACAATGCATGCAGCCCAATTCTCAATCTGACTGATTATTGGGTCTACCTATGTGACAGATTACTGTAGAATTGCTTTAGACTGTAAAGCTGTTAAATATTCATGGATGGTCTTCACTCAATTAATCTGTGGTTCTACTTCTCCAAATTAATAGCCTGAGTTGTTAAAATCCATATGCGTACGTGTGTATCTAAAGTAAGTACTGGTTGGGTAGAAAAAACACAAGTGACTTATTTCAATGGGGAGCTTAACCAAGCAAATTTAGGGTCTGCTCCAAAGTCTGCTGGAATCAATGGAAAAAATCCCATTGTCTTTAAGTGGGGTTTGGATCAGGCTTTCCTTGCAGACTAACGGGGATCCGTGGTCTTGGTGATCTATTGATCAGGGTTATTAGGTCCTGTTTATGAATTTTAAACTGTAATATTTTATGCACAGAGCCCCAGTGGCTCCTTGGTGATTAAGATACTATTTACATTAAATATTGAAGAGCTACAGCTGAACTGTGCTCCAAGGAATATTTCCAGACTTGACATTACAAACCTGTTTCTTTAGGGTTAAGTAGGGTCCCCCATATTTGGCCATCTGGTCCCATTCTATTAATGTTAACCGTGCCAATAAGTCCCTTGATCACTTTGAAACTGTGCTGCTTAGTGTCTGTGTAAAACAAAGAGGTTAAATTCCCGTTTTAAGGGCCTGAGCTAACCTCCATTGAAGTTAATGGGAGTGTTCAGATTGAATTCTGTGGGCACTGGATCAGGCTCTATGTGCAAATCTCAATGCAGCTTTGACTATGGAGCTGGGTTTTGGCCCCTCTATCATTTGAATGTATATTTTGGGTAAGGGGAGAGCCTGGATGCTGGGTAGTGTTTCAGATCTACACACATTTCAGATTGTAGCTAGGAAAGTGTGCCCACCGTCACAGTGCATTTAAATTATTTGGATGAAAGTTTAAAAAACGAAGGGAAATGAGAGTATGTGAGACTTTCCCCACCTCAGAGGCTGAATTTATTGAAAAAAGAAAAGGAGTACTTGTGGCACCTTAGAGACTAACAAATTTATTAGAGCATAAGCTTTCGTGAGCTACAGCTCACTTCATCGGATGCATGTAGCTCACGAAAGCTTATGCTCTAATAAATTTGTTAGTCTCTAAGGTGCCACAAGTACTCCTTTTCTTTTTGCGAATACAGACTAACACGGCTGCTACTCTGAAACCTGAATTTATTGCTGATCCTTACTGGCATTCATTAGTTGCATTGAATCATCAGGACTACTCATGTGAGTAAGGACTCCTTAAGGGTGCTCTAAGAGATGCTCTGAGTTACACAGCCTCTGCTGGCCTGGGATTGCCAGTGTGCACCGTACTCCAGCTCCATCCCTTCCTGCCCATGGCTCACCTCTGGCGTGACCATGGATGCCCCCATATCTGGTGTTGGGGAGTAGGCATTAGGGAGCTACACCAGCTTTACACACCTGGGCATTCTCTTTACATCAGAGGAATCCCTCGTCATCCTGTAAGGGCAGGTATGTCCCCTTGCTGCAGCTTCAGTGGCCCAAACAGTCTGCTCTAAGGCTTCTATATGCACAACCACACCTCTTAATTTAGGATGACGGCATGACTGAATTGAACATAGGTGGACTAGAACAGAAGTGTAGGTGACATGATAACTTGGATACTCTGTGTGGAGTGCTGGTGCAGAGCATCTTTCTCATAACAGGATTCTGTCGTGATTCATGAGGCACTGGGACAAAAAGGCATTTTCCTCTGTGCAGTCTTTGGAAGTGGAATGGTAGCCCATCAGGGGAGATTTATGCAGAAATGTAAATTCTAGAGCTGATCGAAATTTTTCAACCAAAATTTTTCTTCATAGAAAAATGCAGTTGTGTGAAAATTGAAATGTTTGGTGAAAATCATAGAATCAATCATAGAATATCAGGGTTGGAAGGGACCTCAGGAGGTCATCTAGTCCAACCCCCTGCTCAGAGCAGGATCAACTGCCAACTAAATCATCCCAGCCAGGGCTTTGTCAAGCCTGACCTTAAAAACCTCTAAGGAAGGAGATTCCACCACCTCCCTAGGTAACCCATTCCAGTGCTTCACCACCCTCCTAGTGAAAAAGCTTTTCCTACTATCCAACCTAAACCTCCCCCACTACAACTTGAGACCATTACTCCTTGTTCTGTCATCTGCTACCATTGAGAACAGTCTAGATCCATCCTCTTTGGAACTCCCTTCAGGTAGTTGAAAGCGGCTATCAAATCCCCCCTCATTCTTCTCTTCTGCAGACTAATAATAATCCCTCAGCCTCTCCTCATAAGTCATGTATTCCAGTCCCCTAATCATTTTTGTTGCCCTCCACTGGAGGCAATACTGCAAGCACTGTAGATCCATCTCCTGAAAATGCCTTTCACATTGATTTTTAAGGTGATGGTGACACTTCCCTCAGGGAGCCCAGAACTGTAAGCCATTGTGTTATCTCTCTGGCTTAGCAAGAGGGAACTTTGCTGGTGCTCCCTGCCGCATCAGTCTGTCTGTCTTACCAGCAAACTCTGCAAGACTCTGTCAGTCTAAACCTTGCCTCGCAGCCAACGTTCAGTGAACCCCAGTTCCCCAGAGACGTTTCTCTGTATGTCCAGTCCCTTTCACTGGATACTCACAGAAATTAAGTCCACTGTCTCCTGCAAGACAGTACACACACACTAGCCTGTTAGTCTAGCTGACACATTCTCTTGTCCTTAATACATAATACTGAGTCTGTAGTAAAACTAAGAATAAGCTTATTAATAAAGAACACAGATTCAAGTGGTACTAAGAAAGAGAAGGGTACATACAGACAGGGTATGGGTACAGACAAAACAAAAATAACATGCTTCCTCATGCCTAGAACTTAACTTTACAAATCTTTGCCTAAACAGCTTTCTCAGCTGCATCAAGCTATCAGCATCTCCAGCTCTTCCAGCTGGAGGATCCACCACTGACAGACTTAGACTGTATCAATCCCTTTGTCTTGTAAATGATGGATAACAAAGGAGTCCCCGTTATTCCCTTTTATAGTCCCAAAAACCTTTGAAATGTATTCTTTGAAAAGTAAAGCCAAACAAAGTTCCTCTCTCCTGCTGCTTGTTCTTTGGGGTGCAGGCACCAAGTCCCTTCTTCATCCTCAGGTCAATTTGCTTTCTGGATTGTTTTGATCACTTTGTTTACTTTAGATGCAAATGTGCTTCTTCTGTACTTGCTGGTTTTCTCATCCGCATGTTAGCTTGATCCATGCAGTCAGGTGAATCCACATTCCTTTGCCTAGGGTAGGCTTGTTTATCAGTGAAGTATTTTAAGAACATATTTCCAGCAGACACAAAACTCTGTACACGAAGCCCATATAGGCATTGCACAGTGATATTCATGACCATCATGAAGCCAATTTTTACATGATACCTTACAAGACTCTGGCCAAATTTCTGACAACAGTGGGTTGGACGTACCCTTGGCAAAAGGGGCTCTGAGCATCACAGTTACTCTCCAGCACAGTGACCCCTCTGCTGTACAAAAGCTTCAGGCACTGAAATGAAACAACAGACTGGGTCTAAAAGGCAATTTATCACCCCTAGGTACTAGTCTCAATAATTTTCTTGATTTATGACTGGAGATGGGTTTAGATCCAAACCCAAGATTCCAACTCCAGCAAGGTCCAAGACCACATCTGAATGCTGCAGCTCACCAGCATTTCTAGCTGTGGGGTAGAACATGCATCCCGTCCTTCTGCTGTACACCAAAGTGACCGTGTGGCTGTATTGACCCTCTGCCTCATACCTGGCCTGATAGTTTCCTCTTGGTACCTGCCAAGGATAATCTCTGCTCCCTGGGCCTGTACCTTGTGATACCAAAGCCATAGAGCTGCCAGCGAGAAAAGTAGTTGTCTATGCCTCAGTGAATTTTATCCTGAGCAACAGCTGTTATCCATCCATCTCTTATGAGTAATGACAAGCTGTGCTGGAGTTCTGTGGGGGATGGACAATTATTATCTGCAGTCACAACATCTGTCACCATGGGCTTTGCACCAGTGTGGAGGCTGGTGTTCATTTTGCTTAGTGAGATGGGTATCAGCATCAATTTGTGCTGGAGATCACCCAGGAATTTCACCTGCTGGCTCCTCACAGTTTAAACAATCAGGAGCCTCTGAAGAACATTTGTCTGTTTTTAAGATGATAGTCTTTGTTTCCCCTTTCTCCCTGTGACCTTTCATAAATATCATTTTTTGAATGCCCCTCACGACTGCCTGACTTTGAAGACCACCTCCTTCTGGTGGGTTTCTGGAAGCTGCCATTCTTCAGGGTCCCTCCAGGGGACACCAATAGGCCAGTGCACCACGTCACAGGGATATTGTAGTCCTGAAAGAACGTCTCAGATGTAAATGTTCCTATAAAAGTTTCTGATTCCTTGCTACCTTATGAGAGGTAACAGAAATAAAATTTCCTATTGGAAAGCATTTCTTATTTAATGCAATGTGTTCTTGAATGGGAAGAAGGGTTAGGTTTCACTGGGAACCTTGGGAACAGTTTAATTAAGCCAGGGTGTCAGTGGATGGAGTGACAGGAAGGGACAGCTGGCTGAAACAGAAAAGTTTGGAAACATTTAACTCTCATGTCAAGGGCAATCAGAAAGCTGTAGAAAATGGGAAGTGCTGTTCCATAAGATGATGTTGAATAGAGAAGAGTCAAAACCCTGGATCTGAACATCCCCAAACTTTTGAAATCCACATCTGAATTCTATGGCATGGGCCCATCTCTAGAACAGAGAACTAAATCTGGGACCTCAGACTCATGAACAGACATGTTAAGGTTAAATTGCAAATACTGGGCCTAGTCCTGAAACCTTTAGCCAACTACCCCCTTGACTACTCCTTGACTTTAACCCCTTGACTACCCCTTGACTTCAACATGGCTTTTGCCTTCTCTTTGTTTGGCTAAATAGGTTGAGCTCCTGGAGTCTATAAGGAAGGTTTTCTAATCCCTGAATCATTCTCATGGCTCCTCTCTCCAATTTATCAACATCCTTCTTGAATTGTGGACGCCATAACTGGACACAATATTCCAGCAATGGTTGCACCAGTACCAAATACAGAGGTAAAATAACCTCGCTATTCTTGCTTGAGACTCCCAATGGTCATAATAGCTACGCAGAGAAGGTGACACTCTTCCCCTATGCAGAGAGCCAGCACAAGGTCTAGCCATGATTTAAGTCCCATTTAAGCCCCTCAGGGACTTTACATCTTAAGTGGGACTTAAATGGTGCACATGCCTTGTGCCAGCTCATCCCCATACTGCACGGGGATGAGTTTCACCCGTAATGAGACAGGCAAAGAGCAATACTGGTATTAAGAGCAGTCAAATTAGTTTAACTGATTCTCAAAACAGCCTCCAAGTTGCAGAGGTGCAAGTGCGCATGAAGTAGCAGTTTTTCAGTGGCTCTTACTTCACATTACTTTTCTGTTTCATATATTGGAGAAGGGAGACTGTGCGGAATGTAAATTCATTTGGTGGAAGCACTGTGATTTCAAGTAATTGCTGCAGAGCCCAAACTTAATTATCGTACTAAAATAGCCTAGGTAGCGGGGTTTTTTTTTTTTTTTTTGCACTGGCCTGGTTTCTGTAAATTGCAATAATGTATTGATGTATTTCTCTTTGGAAGGTACCTAGAATACAAGTACAAAGCGCATGGGGTCTGATTCTCCTTTCGCTTACACTAGTTTTAAACCACGGTACTGTCACCAGCTTCACTGGGGTTACTCCTGATGTACATCAGGGTCAGTGAAAGGGAAGTCAGATTATCAAAGTTTACATCTTCCATAGTATGAGCACTTTTATTAAAATTCCATTTGTGCAAGACTACAGGCTGGGTCCTTAGCAAGTGCAAATCAATATGGCTCCATTAAAGTCAGTGGGCCCATATTGATATACACCAGGTGACAATCTGTTGTTTGGGGGTGTGTAATATATACACACAATTATATGTTTCAGAGTAGCAGCCGTGTTAAGTCTCTATTCGCAAAAGAAAAGGAGTACTTGTAGCACCTTAGAGATTAACAAATTTATTTGAGCATAAGCTTTCGTGAGCTACAGCTCACTTCATCGGATGCATTCTGTGGAAAATACAGTGGGGAGATTTATATACATAGAGAACATGAAACAATGGGTGTTACCATACACACTGTAACCAGAATGATCACTTACGGTGAGCTATTACCAGCAGGAGAGCGGGGGGAGGGGGGAAACCTTTTGTAGTGATAATCAAGGTGGGCCATTTCCAGCAGTTGACAAGAACGTCTGAGGAACAGAGGGGGGTGTCTGGGGGGGCAATAAACATGGGGAAATAGTTTTACTTTGTGTAATGACCCATCCACTCCCAGTCTCTATTCAAGCCTAAGTTAATTGTATCCAGTTTGCAAATTAATTCCAATTCAGCAGTCTCTCGTTGGAGTCTGTTTTTGAAGCTTTTTTGTTGAAGAATTGCAACTTTTAGGTCTGTAATCGAGTGACCAGAGAGACTGAAGTGTTCTCAGACTGGTTTTTGAATGTTATAATTCTTGATGTCTGATTAATGTCCATTTATTCTTTTATGTAGAGACTGTCCAGCTTGACCAATGTACATGGCAGAGAGGCATTGCTGGCACATGATGGCATATATCACATTGGTAGATGTGCAGGTGAACGAGCCTCTGATAGTGTGGCTGATGTGATTAGGCCCTATGATAGTGTCCCCTGAATAGATATGTGGACACAGTTGGCAACGGGCTTTGTTGCAAGGATAGGTTCCTGGATTAGTGGTTCTGTTGTGTGGTTGCTGGTGAATATTTGCTTCAGGTTGGGGGGCTGTCTTTAAGCAAAGACTGGCCTGTCTCCCAGGATCTGTGAGAGTGATGGGTCGTCCTTCAGGATAGGTTGTAGATCCTTGATGATGCATTGGAGAGGTTTTAGTTGGGGGCTGAAGGTGATGGCTAGTGGCGTTCTGTTATTTTCTTTATTGGGCCTGTCCTGTAGTAGGTGACTCCTGGGTACACTTCTGGCTCTGTCAATCTGTTTCTTCACTTCTGCAGGTGGGTATTGTAGTTGTAAGAATGCTTGATAGAGATCTTGTAGGTGTTTGTCTCTGTCTGAGGGGTTGGAGCAAATGCAGTTGTATCATAGAGCTTGGCTGTAAACAATGGATCGTGTGGTGTGGTCTGGATGAAAGCTGGAGGCATGTAGATAGGAATAGCGGTCAGTAGGTTTCCGGTATAGGGTGGTGTTTATGTGACCATCGCTTATTAGCACCGTAGTGTCCAGGAAGTGGATCTCTTGTGTGGACTGGTGCAGGCTGAGGTTGATGGTGGAATTTCTCAAGGGCTTCTTTTCCATAGGTCCAGATGATGAAGATGTCATCAATGTAGCGCAAGTAGAGTAGTGGCATTAGGGGATGAGAGCTGAGGAAGTGTTGTTCTAAGTCAGCCATAAAAATGTTGGCATACTGTGGGGCTATGCGGTTACCCATCACAGTGCCGCTGATTTGAAGGTATACATTGTCCCCAACTGTGAAATAGTTATGGGTGAGGTCAACGAGAGTGTTCAGCCACCAGGTTTGCTGTGACATTATCGGGAATACTGTTCCTGATGGCTTGTAGTCCATCTTTGTGTGCAATGTTGGGGTAGAGGGCTTCTACATCCATAGTGGCCAGGATGGTGCTTTCAGGAAGATCACCGATGGATTGTAGGAAGTCAGTGGTGTCTCAAAGATAGCTGGGAGTGCTGGTAGCATAGGGCCTGAGGAGGGAGTCTACATAGCCAGACAATCCTGCTGTCAGGGTGCCAATGACTGAGATGATGGGGCATCCAGGATTTCCAGGTTTATGGATCTTGGGTAGCAGATAGAATACCCCAGATCGGGGTTCCAGGGGTGTATTTGTGCAGATTTGATCTTGTGCTTTTTCAGGGAGTTTCTTGAACAAATGCTGTAGTTTCTTTTGGGTAACCCTCAGTGGGATCAGAGGGTGGGGCTTAACCCCCATCCCCTGCAAGGCAAAGGAAAGACCCCCAATTAGTCATGCTCTGCACCTGGAGGGTCATTAACTAGTTTCCTCCTGGCCAGAGAAGGCAGAGCTGAGCCTTGTAATAGATTAAGGGAGAGTTTTTGGAGGTTTTGGAGAGACTGCGGAGGAGACAGGTCTCTGGTGGAGAGAAGCTCTGGGATAGTGTTTAACAGTCAGGATACAATAGAGGCCAAATGCTACAGGAGCAGGTTAAGCTCCAGCAGGGGAAGCCATGAGGCAGAGCCAATAAGGGAACTACAGTGGGCCCTGAGAGGGATGGAAAGGCTCTTGGTTTGAAGATTTATTTGGACTTGGTCGGACTACCCCATATGGGCTTTAGACTTTTAGCCACAGAATACCTAGAGGGGTAGTTGGGAGTAGACACAGACTGAGAAAGAACATTGCAAGTCAGAAGGAGAGCCCAATAGGGGGTGACAGAGATGGGGGCCTCATGCAAGGCTGTAGCCGGAGATGAGAGGGTGTCCACAAGATGCGGACATGTTACTACAATAATATAAAATATAATAAAAATGTGTATCTAGACTGAAACTAAAACAAGTGCCAGGCATTCAGAGGTGTTCTAGAAGTGGTTATGTGCAGTGATGGTTGATATGTTATATTCTTACTACTCCCTGTGGGTTGCCTGTAAGCTGCTTATACTTATTATGAATTTTGTATGTCTAATTTTATACTAAGTTAATTGTATTTTCACTAAGAGCTGCAGTAACCTGCTGTTTATTACTGTTTCTTCACCAATGGACTGTTACACTTTATCTGCAAATAGGTAGCTTCTGGTAACATGATCTGCATAAATATTGTTCAGCCTTTTTATTCAGTTTGCTGTACTTTGAGTGTAGCAGTATTTTGAGCTACTCGCTTGTGGAATGCCTGCTAGTGATTTTTACTATGGGCTTGTGAATTGTCAGTATAAAAATTAGTAGTTTGTGAAAGCCATTATGATGACTTCAGAATCCCACTTAGTTCAAATAATATATCTTGAAATATATCTTTAGAAACCAAAACTCTGCTTTGTTTACTCTAGATCTTACACTCCAAGCTGAAATGTAATAACTAGGCAGCAATGTGCTATATTGTTACTCTTTTATTAGAATATCAGTAACGAATTATTTGACATTATAGGCTATTTTGTCATGTTGTTTACCATCTTAATGTGATATTTATATTGATCACTGCTGTGTGGGGTAGAAACAGCATTTCATAGGCTGTTGCTGGCAAATCCAGTACAGTGGAGCTGTAGTTACAACAGGCACTGAGCTACTGAAGCATGGACTGTTGCTGTATAAGCAAATGTCAAGTTCCTGTCTGCACTATTGCGTTAAATCGCTTTCACTTGGCTATGTGTGGTATGCTCAGTCTAAGTACTTTTTCTCTCTCTGTGCAAGTGAAAACTGAGTAACTGGTTGGATATTTACCATAAACACTCTATTTCACCTTATTTTATGACAAGTATCCCATGTAGTTTTATCCCAATGCAGTTTTTCCTATTACAATACTTTATATTGTCATTGTGTACAAGATATTACTGGGATAGCCTTCTCCACACTTTACCTGTGTGCAGATGTTCACTCAGGGGGGTTTTGTTCAACAGAACCATTGTTGTATGAGGTAGAGTGACGACAAAAAGATGTCCTTGAATTACTCTGATGGATCTGCACTTCCCTTCTATTCCTGGTTGTGCCACTGGCTGGCTGGGTGACTTTGGGCAAGAAACTTCCCCACTCCGTGCCTCAATGTCCCCATCTGTAAAATGGGGATAATGATACTGACCTCTGTTGTTAAAGTGCTTTGAGATCTATTGATGACAAGCACTGTACAAGAGCTAGGCACTAATTATAATTATTATTGTTTATGCCCAGTAAGCTGTCAAAAATCTTCTGTGAATGCAGAAAAAAAGCAGTGTTGATTCCTTCTTTTAACATTTACATCAGCTGAGGTTCTGAGCCTTCATCCGAACCTGCTCTTTTTTCCCCTGATCTTCCTGTTTTGACTTTCCTCTTTTCCCTCTTTTGCATGGACAGAAGAACAGCAGTAATTGAAAAGTGACATCTGTTTGGGCCGTGGTGTAGGGCTCTTCTCTCTCCGCTCCTCAGAAGGTGCTGCTATTATTATTTCTGTATTACAGCCGCAGCCAGTGGGCCCCGGTCAGTTTTTGGGACCCATTGTGCCGAGTGCAAATTGGTGTAGCTCCATTTACTTCAGTTTACAACAGCTGAGAGTCTGGCTCTGTCCCTACAGGAGCTTACAGCCAAAACAGAGATAAGACACAACAACGGGGGAAATGTAGGACATAAAAGAAAAGATTCCCCTTGTTTTGTCCCAGACCTCTCTATTGTGTCTCATCACTAATTATATTCCAGGCTTGCCCTCACTGTAACCTGCCCTCCCACTTGTACCATCCTTCTTCTACAAAGAGCTCTGTTAATTTTGACGAGGCAGAAGCAAATCCTCTGATGTGTCCTTGCTTTCAGGGTTACATCAACTGTATACCAAACAGGGAGGAGTTCCCGTTTAAAGTCTTACCAGGAACTCTTTGAGCACATGGACTGGGGACAGAAGAAGAGGTGGAACACTAGCCTTTTAGTTGCCCATTGTACTTATTCAAAGGCGCTTTCTTTATAGGGGCCATGACTTTCTTCATCTTGTGTTTCAGGCTGACATCCCTTTTGCCATTACGTCTGATCACCTTATGCCAGCATGCTTCTAACGCTCTCTGGGCGCATCCTGTGACGAGCCGAGTGAAACGGACAGTCTTTGGGGTGGGGGGTGGGGGGGCTGACATTAATGCTTCTTCATGGGCTAGCCTCTGAAGAGTGTCTGTGGCGTGATGTATACTTCTGCCTCTTCCCAGGAGATTTAAAGTGTCAGCTGAGCGACGTTTTCCTAGCTGCACTGGCCTGGAGTCTGGAAGCCAATGGTGACTCCTTAAATGCAAATTCTCTTCCCCGCCTGGCATCACAGCATTGCCATCTGAGCCACAGGGTTTGCTGAGTTCTTTATTGATTGATAATGAACATATGTACATATATTTTACTCTACAAACATGCTGATAATCGCTAGTTAATAGATCTCTTGCCTCGTCTAACACTTTAAAGTTTGACTATCCTATTTCTGCTTCCATCATTGTAACTGTGAGTCACATGTAAGGAGTACAGAAGCCTTAAGTGAAGAGCCTATGAGGGGGAAATTATTGGGGCACCTATAGAAGGACATCAGGAACGGTGCGGAATGTTTTCTAATGTGCCTACACCGATGGTACTTAGTTCTTATATACTGCTTTCAAGTCTGTCGTTTGGGTTCTGTGTTTGTACAGCACCTATAGCTCCAAGATGTCTGGGCCTATGACTAGGGCTTAGGTGCCACTGCAGTCTAAATAATAAGTGAGAGGCAGCTCTGAGGACATGCTGGCTTCTCTTGCCTGACAATCTAGAAGAGTCATCAGTACAGCACGATGCTGAGCAAGCAACCCGAGTGGCTCGGAGGAGCTGTCTTGGGAAGAGAAGAACTAGATTGGATTAGCCCAGGAGGAAGTTCCATCAAAGTGGAGAAGCCAGTCAGCAGAGGAGAAGGACCGGTAGAAGGTTGGCCAGGATGGAGGGGGCTGAACCGGACTGTGTCCCTTCTAGCAGGAACAAGACTAGATATGCTCAACCAGACAGGAAAAGGTGGGCCAGACTGAAGGTGTCTGGGAATCATAGAAAAGTAGGGCAGGGCCTAGATCATCAAGTCCAGCCCCCTATGCTGAGGTAGGACCAAGTAAACCTATACCATCCCTGACAAGTGTTTGTCCAACTTGTTTTTAAAAACCTCTAATGACGGGGATTCCACAGCCTTTCATGGAAGTCTATTTCAGAGGTTAACTACCCCTTATGGTTAGAAAGGTTGCCTAATATCTAACCTAAATGTCCCTTGCTGCAGATTAAACCATGACTTCTTGTCCTACCCTCAGTGGACATGGAGAACAATTGATCCCCGTGCTCTTTCTAATAGTCCTTAACGCATTTGAAGACTGTTTCCAGGTACCTCTCCTCAGTCTTCTTTTCTTCAAGACTAATCATCAGTCAGAGTTTCTAAACCAGGGGTCTCGAAGTCCTGGCCCGCAGGCCATCTGCGGCCCGAGAACCTCCCCACTGTGGCCCGCAGAGGAGAGACGCATGTCGGCAACATCTGCTGTCGGCAACATCTGCTTCAGGTACCGCCCCCCGCAGCTCCCATTGGCTGGGGGAGAGGAACAGCGATACCATCACTCGTTGCCGGGCAGAGTCAGCCAGGGAGGCAGCGTCACTTTTTCCCACCATGAATATAAACAAGTCAAAATACCGAACACAGCTGTCTGATGCCCACCTTGCTACAATCCTGAAGGTTTCAACGGCTCAGTCACTGAGGCCAAACATCAACCAACTGACAGAACTGAAGCGTTGCCAGGTATTTAGCAAACACTAAAAACACTCTGGCAGGCGAAGAATTGTATAAAGTTGTCTGACAGTTTTATTATATCTAAGAAATTCAAAATAAAAAATACAATATAAATATTTTCTTTTCTAAACGCCATCTTCAATAACATTATTGGCCCGCTGGGATGATTTGAGGACTGACCCTGGCCCTAAGGTAAATTGAGTTTGAGACCCCTGTTCTAAACCTTCGGTCATTTTTGTTGCTCTCCTCTGGATTCTCTCCATTTTGTCTACATCGCTCCTAAAGTGTTGCACCCAGAACTGGACACAGTACTCCAGCTGAGGCCTCACCAGTGCTGAGCAGAGTGGGACAAGTACCTCCTATGTCTTACATTTGTCACTCCCATTAATACACTCCAGTATGATATTTGCCTTTTTCACAAGTGCATCACATTTTTGACTCATAATCAATTTGTGATCCATTTTAACCCCCAGATCCTTTTCAGCAGTATTACTATGTAGCCAAATATTCCCCATTTTGCAGTTATGCATTTGATTTGTCCTTCCTAAGTGTAGTACTTTGCACTTGGCTTTATGGAATGTCATCTTGTTGATTTCAAACCAATTCTCTAATCCAAGTTGATTTGGATTCTAAAAGTGCTTGCAACCCCTCCCTGCTTGGTGACAGGAACTAATGTTTGTAAGTTTCTGAGGAAAACATGGGTGAAGGGAGACTTGAGGACACCTCTGCTGGACATCTTTGGGAAAGCTATGCTAGTGGAAACTCTGAATCTAAAGACGTAACCAGAGACATTACATCAGTGCCACAGTCACTCTGTTAACAGCTCCCAAAGCACCTAATAAATTGGGCAGTGTGCATATAATGGCCTTGATCCTCAGCTGCAGCTCCCCCAGCTTGTGCTATCAAATGACAGACAATCCTTTCAAGCACTGCTCCGTCCTTTAGCTGCACAGAAACGACCTCTGTTACAGATATTGGGCAAGACGGTAGCTTTAAGCAACTGCCCACATTGGTGGGGGGGAGGGGGAAGCTGAGGGGTAAGCTGGGTTTGCACATTGATGGTTGCTCCCAGAAACAGTGTGCTTGAGGCAGTTGGGAGCCTCGGGGCAAGCTAATCTGAGGGATCCCCATTACAGAATTCAGCAGCCAAAGCCACTTCAGCCCTGCTGATGAATGTGTAAGAGGGCAGGCCACACCTACCTTTTTTGGGGGAATGTAGTGTCACTCTGGGTGAGAAGTCATCAGTCAGCATGTGCCTGGAATGCAAGGCTCAGGACCTGAGCTGAAGTTTTCCATGCTGGGTGTCTGCCTGTGGCTGAATTATCTGGGAAAGTTTCAGCCAAAACAGTTCAGCCATTTCCAAGAATGAGAAGAGGGGAAAAAGGCTTTGGTTTGCCATATTAAATTCTTACAGCTGTTATGTTGAGATGCTTTGTGCGTTTCCGTACTTGGCAGCAGGGACTTGAACTTTGGCAGGGCAGTTACCCTGGTGGCAGGGAGCTTGCTTTCCCTGAGACAAGCCTCTGAAATGTGGCCAAGTTATAAGCCTCAGAAAAATCGCAGTTCACACATGCTCAGTAGAAGTTCGTTAGGCTTTGTTAGAGACTGGTCTCCAGACATTCTCCATTCACTGAGCATGGCCCATGTGATAAATGAAGGGAGGGGGGAGCTCCCTTTTATGGACCCCAGCCAGCCCATTACCTATAAAATCCCTGTTAGTAGCTGTTCCCTATTTGCTTTACCTGTGAAGGGTTAAAAAAAGCCCATGGGTAAAAAGAAGGGAGTGGGCACCTGCCCAAAAGAGCCAATGGGAGGGTTAGAACTTTTTAAAATTGGGGAAAAAACTTCTCCTTTGTCTGTTGTTGTTCTCTGGCGAGAGGAGACGCAGAGCAGGAACGGGGCTAAACTATGCTATAGGAAGCTTTAAGCCAGGTATGAAAAACCATCAGATCATACCTAGAGACTACTTATTTGAAACCCCCAAATATGGAGGTAGATCAAAAAATATCTAGAAAGACACAATTAGGTTTATTTCTGTTTATTTCTTATTGGCTTGTGGACTCCTCTGTGCTAACCCCCAAATGCTTTTATTTTGCTTGTAACCTTTAAGCTGAACCTCAAGAGAGCTATCTTGATGCTTAATTTTTGTAATTTTTTTTTAAGACCTAGCAAAAAGCCTAAGTTCCAGATGTATTTTATTTTTGTTTTTAATAAAATGTACCTTTTTTTAAGACCAGGATTGGATTTTTTGTGTTCTAAGAGGTTTGTGTAATGTTGTTTAATTAGCTGGTGGCAACATCTGATTTCCTCTGTTTTCTTTCTCGGCTCTTCCCCAGGGAGGGGGTGGAAGTGAAAGGGCTTGAGGACACCCCACAGGGAGGAATTCCCACGTGCGCCTTCCTGGGTTCTCAAAAGGGTGGCGGGGGGGGGGAGGGATTGCACTTGGGTGGTGGCAGCATCTACCCATCCAAGGTCAGAGAGAAGCTGTAACCTTGGAAGTTTAATACCAGCCTGGAGTGGCCAGTATTAATTTTTAGAATCCTTGCAGGCCCCCACCTTCTGCATGCAAAGTGCCAGAGCGGGGAATGAGCCTCGACAGCCATATCACACAGCTCCTACGTACTGACTGGACGTTGCATACACCATCCCCACAGTGGACTGCAGGGACTGAGCAGGGCTTTTCCTGAAATTGTTCCTCCTGGCTGCTGGGGGCCACAGGGTCTCTAGGTACCAGAACTGAGAGCAGGGAGACTGTCCTTCTGTGCCTTTAGTGCTTCCTCACCCACACCTTAGCAGCCAGCCAGTGAAGAGGAAACAGAAAAGCAGCCTGAGTAACTTGACTGCAGAGGGGAGGAGTGAGTGGGGAGGTGGAGAACAGGCATAGATTGGAAGTAGAGGAGCACAGAGACAGGGAATGTTGACAGTGCTGTGCCTCAGGATAACAATACCCTCTTACAAATCACAGGTGATGTAAAGAGAGATTCATTAGTGTTTGTGAAACATTTAAGAGTATCACAGAAAACCGACTAATTGTGGATTCAGTGCAGGGTTTGAACAATGCGTAGTAAAAAAGGCCTGGGGGCCACACATTGAAGGATAAGCATGAAGAGAAATATTGCATAATTCAGGGAAAGCCATCTGTCCTGTGCACTAAATAAGGCAGGGGTCCGGTAGAAAACACGTAGCATGCAATCACGTAATTAAAGACGGTATCTGAATGCATACATGCAAGGGGGCTGCAGGAAGGTTGCACAGGCAAGCCAAATTCTGGTATTTTCTGTCTTTTGAGTGCTTGACTTTGCAATCTTTACATTCTCCTAATGTAGCTAATTTTTGATGTAATAAATAGAAGGCAGCAGTGCATGTTCAGATACAGCTGACATCTCTTTGAAATGGAGTCAAATGATTTATACCATAATCAAATAACTGGAAAGGAAATAATTTATTATAAACTGTAGAAATTGACTAGAAACCCATAGACCACCATGCATCCAATTTCTATGCACGAGTTATTGCTGCTCTAAATTTCAATAGTGCTGTACCCACCTCTCTGGGATTAGTGAACTCATGTTTTCTAAAGATTATACTAACAAATGCGTCAATTCAATATTACAGATGCATAATGCTCTGCCAACGAAGCCTGATAATACTTGATATGGAACTTCAGATGGAATGGGAGGGACAGTGTCTGGGGAATATCACATGAAGTTCTAAAATACTGCAAACAGAAGCGTGGAGATGATGTGTTTATAGAAGAATCACATCTCAAGGGAGCTGGGATGCTGATTGTGCAATAAGAGCCATGATGATACGAGTAAATTCTGAAATCTTTGTCAAGACAGAAAAAATAGTTGCAGATGTGCTCGGGTAGCAGAAGCAGTGGGAAGACCAAAGCAACACTATATTATATACAACACCATGCAGGACACCCTTGATTTAATTAGAAAATCTATTGTGGAATGAGCTGTTTTCCCTCCTAACCTGTCTTGCTGGGCAGAGAGGTCAATTTCTAGACAGCAGAAGTTGGAGTTTGGAAAACCCAGACTGTTTAATGTTTGGTACAGAGATGTGGGTGAAGACTGCACCACCAGGGGGAGCAAGATACCATTTTTAAAATCTAATCATAATCCCAAACCCATGTATTTACTTTAGGATGCTTCTAGAACTAGACATTAAAAGCAAGATCCTACAAAGGATTCTGTTAGATCACTCCTAGTTAGTGTAATTTTGCTCCCACAGCTTGTAATAGGTGGAGAGAGTGTAAATTCAATTTAGAAAAGGAGTACTTGTGGCACCTTAGAGACTAACAAATTTATTAGAGCATAAGCTTTCGTGAGCTACAGCTCACTTCATTGGATGAAGTGAGCTGTAGCTCACGAAAGCTTATGCTCTAATAAATTTGTTAGTCTCTAAGGTGCCACAAGTACTCCTTTTCTTTTTGCGAATACAGACTAACACGGCTGCTACTCTGAAACCTGTAAATTCAATTTGTCACTATTAAAATATGCAGAACGGTAAATATTATGGCAAAAAACCCCTTAGACTACTGTGGGGAGACTTTCAATGCAAACTGTGCTCCTAAATCCCTTAAGCACATCTGAAAAGTTCCCTATGAGGATACTAGGGGGATTGCTACATCACTTGGGCTGTGCAATGTGATGAAGGCAATAAGAAGAGGATAGGTAATGATATCTAATTGTGACTTGCTAAATTTAATAAAGCAAGGTGAACAGCCGGGGAGTGGGAATTAAAAATCAACCCCTATCCCCAGTGAGACAGTTCTCAGAAGGGTGAGACAATAATGACCCATTTTCAAAAGGCAGAAGATCAAGGTGGATTGATTTAAATCACCAATTTAAATAATGATTTAAATCTGCAAGCAGGAAACTGCAATTTAAATAAATTGATTTTAATTGAGTTTTGCATTTTTACTTTATAGTTATTTTCCTAAAGAAAATGATTCTCACTGGTAACCATTAACACATGTTGATTTCCAAGTAAATATAGTATTTACATTAAATTTGGTCCTTCTTTTTGGTAACCAGAAGAATACACTACAGCTGTACGCATTTATTTAAGCAATTATACAATTTAGCTTACATTTATTCAAATTCTTAATTTTTCTATTTGTATATGTTAGAAATTGGTTAGTGGTGCATTTCTTAATTACTAGATGGTGATTAATCTCTTACTTGTGATTTGTATCCAAGCTTTATTTGGATGCAAATTCAAATTAAATTAAAAATGCACAGAAAAAGCATTTTTAAAAATAAAATAAAACTACCTTCCATGTGCTGGATACATAAGAACTAAAAATGTATGAAAAGATGTTTTGAATTTCAAACTAACTTATTTATTAAACAAGGGTAGTATTATCTGTAGTTAGTGAATGTAACTGACTGACTCTGGTCATCAAGTTCTTCAAGATTTTAGAACTAGTAGAGCTCATCCTCTCTCACCAAGGCTTTATTCGAAGACTGGAAGAGGGAAAAAGAGCTTTCATGATTTTTACAATTCCCAATTGGTTTCTTAACTTTGATTGAACTAGTCATTGTACTGAACTAGTTGACTAAACAGAAATGAAAACATATTCTCTCTGCACCTGCGGAAAGAGGCTTCTGCAGTCAAAAGCTGGCTTAGGGCTTCAACAAACTCTGGCTCTAGGTTTTTAGCCAGTGCTTTCCACCAGGTCAGTGATTTGACTTTCTTTAAAACTGGGTAGCAAATATGTACTGCTTAAAATCATTTTTTGTATTTAATTGAAATTATTTTAATAAATTATGATAAGTTTAGGCCTGCACACAAACTGTGAATTTCAAATTTAAATTTAAATAGGTTTATTTCTAATTTAAATTTACAAAATTCTGATTTAAATTTAAAAAATCAATTTTTTTTAAAAAAAATCTATTTTTATCCACCCTGCAGAGTATTGAGACGTACCTGTGCATTTGTGCATCTGTGTGCACAGTTACTGCATGCACAAATGGGGAAAATGTAAGTGCAGTTCTTTGCGCATGCAAAGCAGTCAGTGCTTAAACATTTTTCTGCCTGCACAAATTCAAGTGAGTGGACTTTTTACCCCCATTTTTTTAAAAAATGGCCTTAATAGGCTATATTTTAAATGAGATTGGATGTTAGGTTTTGATGGGAAAAGATCTCTATTCCATAAAGGTGAAAAAGGCAGTTAAATGGACTGCCAAAAGAGGCAGAAAGCACTAGTCTAAATCAGTAATGCCACCAATGGAATGGATCCGTTAGTATCCACCTCCAAATACTCCATGGAAATGCAGGTATAAAATGGCCTTGATTGAATTCCAGAGAGTTGCACCTATTTACATCAACTGGGGATCTGGCTCAGGGAGAATTCCACAAAGCACTCATACTTCAGAGAGTCCAGGGGGAGAGAGAATAAAGCTCTTTACTCTCAGACCCTTGGGAGGTAGGGGGAGGAGGGATAGCTCAGTGGTTTGAGCATTGGCTGCTAAATCCAGGGTTGTGAGCTCCATCCTTGAGGGAGCCATGGGATTAGTCCTGCTTTGAGCAGGGGGTTGGACTAGATGACCTCCTGAGGCCCCTTCCAACCCTTATAGTCTATGATTCTATGAAATAGTCCTGACAACAGAAGAGACAGGATGTGCTTGTCTCACCTTCAAATTGTACAAAGACCAGTTAGAGTCAATATGCTGGTAGAGATCCTGGATCACTTGATGAAAAAAGAGGCACTCCTGTCTTCAGTGAACGTGCCAATCTGTCTGATTGGGGATTGGGGGAGGTGTCTTGCCATGAGAGCTACAGGCTGTTTTCTGTGAATGGTGGCTGTGAAGTCTTAGCAAATGTGCTACAGCCTCAACTAAAGTGATCATTACTGACCAGGTGGGTTCCTTAAAGTCTATCTTATTTCTGAAACAGCAATTGCAGCTTTGGGACACTCCTGTGGCTGTCTCAAGAGCTGCAAAGAGCTTTTGGTAAAACTGACGGGAGCTCGCTGGCGAATCTTCACAGGGGTGTTACTGCAAGTGGGCCACTACAGGGCCCTTGAACTCCTGTGAATAGGATTTTATCTTGCTTAGGAGAGGGTGAGGGGTGTACTCTTCGACTTGCATTTTCTTCTCCCCAGCTGGCCATTACCTTATTCCAGTGAGGTAGCCAATTAGTTTTCCTGTGAGCTGTCCAGTGGGACGCCTGGGTCTACCAGTCTGGAGCACCTGGGAGACCTCCTATTGGGTGAGCACGAGTATATGTGTGCACGTTCCTGCAGAAGCCCCTGCCTTTATTATGGGGGCCAAACCCTTTTTCATTTTTCATCTTCATTTGTGCCTTTTTGTGGCTCAGTGACTTTGGAGGGGAGATAACTTTCCCCAAGTGCACAGGATGCAGCCTAAGAGACCAATTAGGGGAGAGGGGGAGAAAGAAGAAGGGGTGGGGAATCTTTTCTCCATCCCAATCAATCGGACAGGGAACCTAAATGAAAGGAGTCCATCCATGACCTAGGGAAAGGTGGTGAGGGACTAGGAGCCTGCTTTAGTGGGATCTGTCTCAAAATGTTTCCTCCCTGATCTATGAGCGTCAGCAGGAGTTTTTTGCTTGGGTTATGGAGTCTTTCTATTGACTTCAAAGGGCATTGGATCAGGGCCTGTCTGAATAGAGGATGAGGGTTTTATAATGATATATAGAAGAACAAATGTTGGATACTGCTATGTAGCTAACACTATTCTTAGGCTTTTAATTCATTATGTTCTATGAACTCTGTCTCTGGCTCTGAATGTAAGTTGGAGAACCTCTTAGTTATAAAAATATTGGATGGGCCATGGCTTTGTTACCTGAAAAACCCACCACCCTTATAGATGTCCAGTACCAAGGGTTTCTCGTGTTTGGTTAACTGGGAACGAGGGTCCTCCTGTGTTTGTTTCTTGTTTGCAGTGTCATAAAGGATCAGAGGACAGAGAAGTCTCCATTTGGTAGACAGACTGAATGAGTCAGATACAGGTCCATATAAAGATCATACTGTAGGTCTCCTCTGAGAACACCCATATGCCAGTCCACTGGCCTGGTTACTCTCAAGTGGCACTATCCTCTACTTTTAGAGTTGAGGAAAGGGAGGGGAAATGGAGATACAGGGCCTCTAACCAGATACTGAAGAGAAGAAAAGGAGTCTATGCATATGACTTCATTATCATAATGAAGAATCCAAATGCCCCTGAGCCCTCTTTACACTGGATATTGTTCAGGGATCAGAATCCTGATCGGGCTTTAAGTGCAGTTATTATCAGAAAAGAGGCCCTGTAGAAATAGCATCTTGGGGGTCCCATATTTATTCAGACACTACCTCTTTACTTTCCCAAGTCAAAAATCAGTTTTTTTGTTTGCAAATTGCCAGTAGTACAAATTCAACCTGGAATCTGAAAGTCAAGCTGAGCTTTTTCTGCTACATACATCACCCCCAACAACAAAGATCCTCAGACAGTGTAAATTGGCCTGCCTCTACTGAAGACAGCAAAGGGCTCAATTCTGTGAGGCGCTGATCACTTCCTGAGAGATGTTGAGAATTCTCAGTTCTCAGTGAAGTCAATGGGAGTTGAGAAGCCTCAGCAACTTGTAGGATCAGGCCCTAAATTTAGATTCACAGGGCCAGTTCCTCAGCTAGTATAAGTTGGCATAACTCCATTGACTAGAAGGGGAGCAAGAGCTCTTGGGAGTGATCAGAACCATGCAGACTCGGTCCCTTTATTGGCATGCAGAACAGAATAGCCTGCCCATCTGCAACTGTATTGGCTGTAGGAGGAAAAATTGTTTTTGTTAGTGAAAATGAACAGGCGTGACCTGAAAGATCTAAAGGGAGAAAATGTTTGCGGTGAAAAGGTGCAATTTTTACTTCCCTGATCGTAACCACTTGTTGAAATAAACGTCAACAAATGGGTAGCATTAGCAGTAAATAAATGTTCTCAGGAAATGATTGAGGGTTTGGACTTAAAGTAGATAGCTGCATGGCTTGGATATTTGGAAATACAAGTGATGTGTGCCCTGAAATGACCTCCCTTGTTGGCTTTAGTTAGAAAAGATTTAGAGAGCTGGGAGTTTGTGTCTTCCCTTTCGCTAGGGAGCATTGTCCCACCTTCCTGCTCCCTGACTCTGTTGATAACACTCCCTTTCCCTCTCCCAGTAGCAGTGGCAAGAATATAAAAAACAAACAAGCAAGGGCCAGTTTCTTCAATGTGGTGTGGATGCTCTGCAGATCCTGGTCACAGAGCAGGCCTGTACAGCCCTGCTAAGATTGCCGCAGCATACTCCCATCCCAGGTGTAGGTGTAGGGGATGTGACTGGAAGAAAAGCAGGGTGGTCTGGACACTTCTAGGCTGCACTGATCCCCAGTCCTGTGGTGCTGTTAGCAAACGGCATAAATTAGACTGCTCTCATTTATAGGTGAGGAAAGCGCTGCATACTTCATGACTGGGAGAATGCAAAGGTGAGATTTGAACCACTTCTGCCTTCTTCCCCCAGCCCATGCTGTGGCTTGACTGCCAAGAACTGAAAGAGTTACAAACTTGCCTTCATAATTATTATTTAGCCAGAGTCTAACAATTTTTTTTATTTTTTTTTGTAATAGGCACTGATATAGGGCAAAGCAGGATGAGCAGAGGGATGGTTTACAAATGTCAAGTGCACAACATGTCATTGGTTCCATTGCCTGTCTGTGTGCATGCATCTCTCACCGACCTTTCCTCTTCCACTATTGCTCTCTCTTTCCTTTGACTTTCCTTCCTTTTTTTGTCTTGGATTCTTCTCCACTACCCACAATGTCATCCTTGTGCTTTGGATCATGCAGGATTGAGCAATTCTTACTGTTCCAATGGTCAATGAAACTGATTAGTACAGAGAGATGGGCCCCAGCCCCTTAGCTCAGGTCTGAATCGTAACCTCCCAAAGTTCAACAGTGTTCAACTTATTTGGGGTCCCCTTTGGTCCATTATCATGGGAGGATTTTGAAGTTTGAGTGCAGATTTGGACCCAAATTGGAATTTCCTGAGTTTCCAGGGGGAGGGGACTGGTTCTGTATCCAAGAGTTCTGTTTTGGGTATGTCTGTACTATATATTCTGATCTCTATGATAAGTAACTTTCAGCCTCATTGAAGGAGATACCATGTCTTTCTTCATATGTAGTGCATCTGAGGCAAAATGCAAAAGGAAACAGTTATGCCACAAAAAGATGGAGACCTATCTACTCTGGTGAGTTTTACACTGACAGTGGTGAGTGGACGTTCAGTCATTTCACATCTTATACACAACACCCTTTCTTCTATCTAGGGGCCTAATTTCTTCACATTTACTCCAGTTTCTAAACTGGAATAACTCCATTGACTTACACTGGTGTGGGAGGTGACCCAGGCCCATTTAGTTCAAAACCAACAGGTAATGAAAACAGTAAGGGAAAAAAGCCTTTTAAGATCCAAAAATAGTTGCGATTCTGACTTATTTTATTTTGGACACCCCTGTCAAATTGCAAAAGCTACTTAAAGCAAATTGTTCAATATTTTAATGGAAAATTGTGTACAGGGGTTTTAATTTAGGATGAGAAGAATTGTAATTTATTTTTCATGAAAAATTTTAATTTTGCTTTGAACCTTGCCTCACTGAATGTGATTTTATTTCATCTCAGTTCCTAACATTCCTGGGTTTAGAGTTTAGCTGTATGCAGAGAATAGGGTATCTGTTAAATAAAAGCTTCCTGTGTTTTCTTCATGGTATGTTAAAGAAACAGTGCAGATCAGAACAAAGGAAAACAATCCTGGCTGGACAGTCATATCAGAAGTGACTCATTAGTATGGGCAACTATCTTAATGTTTTGTGCTGCTACCCTCTCATCACAGGACTTGTGTGCCTATAGAGACATGGAAGACTGTAGCATACAGGGTATGAAATCTGAGCAACTAGCCTCCTCTTTCTAATGCTAAGTTGTAACATCCCAGGTCTTGAACCCAGTGTTCCTAGACAGCCACTGCATCCTGGCCTCCACCCAATGTCTGCTGAAACCTGGTGGGCTGAGAAGCTGGCAGGACTATAGCCTCAGCCAAGGCACCACCCATGGGAGCCCCAACTGGAGGATCGCCTGGCTCCGCCAATTGGTCCAGCCACACTACTTAAGCCAGAAGGAGGCACAGGATGTTTGCCTGAACAACTAGGTGGTTTCCTATTGTGGGTGTACTGGACCCTGCTTGTGACTGCTTCCTGCACCCATCCTTGTTCCTGATTCTAGCTCTGCGCCTGCCTCACCCCTGCTTTTGCTCTTGTTCCCACCATGTTCCTGTGCCTTGCTTGACCCTTGCCTCCCCTCCTGTTCCTGCCCTTACGCCTTGCTTCCAATCATCAGTTTCCAGTCCTGGCTCCATCCTCGGCCTCCTGCTTCTGACCGTGATTCTGGCTTGGACCCTGGCTCTGGTAACTAGCAGTTGACTCTGGTGCACTGGACCCTTGGCTTTGTTCTCCATTCTAGATGCCTGCTCCACCCACTAGACCCACTCCTGCTCTGACCTCTAGGCCAGACCGCCTACATCCCGGCCCATAACACAAGTCTGGCCAACATAGCTACCTGGATGAATAAGGGAAGAGAAGTGGGGTGGGGGAACTGGCATTGTCTAGTGGATAAGGCACTCGACTTGGAGTCCGGAAAACTGGGTTCTTATCCTGTAGTTCTGTCACTGATCTGCTGTGTGATTTCAGCTAAGACGCTTCCTGTCTGTGTGCCTCATTTACTCTGCCACCCCTTGTCTGGCTCATAAACTCTTCAGGGCAGGTACTGTCACTCACTTGGTTGTACGCTGCTATGGCATGCTGGTTCCCCTAGATGATATTGTAATATAAATAAGAAGAGGGGGAAGGTGAAATTGATGCTTATCTTCTGGACCTGGAGAACCTGAACCTACGCTGCCCTAGAACTGAAGTTGTCTGTGGGGGAAAAGGCTTACAGAAGTGAAGTCTGGTTCTATAATCTTCATTTGTGTGAAGAGTGCCACAGTTTTGGGGTGGAACCAAAAGTTGGGAAGAAAAGCTGACCTGCCTTTAGTGATATAGGATGCGCAGCCTCTAATATACAGCATTGGGTATTATGGATCTGTTCATCACTTTCTTATGTGTTCTCCTCTACTAGCTACCTACACAAACTCCCCATGCTGCCTTCTGTGCAGGTGCAGGTGTAATGCATAGGCCTTGAAAGATGTATTTGACGCACAGTATCTGGAGGACAAAATTTACTAACCAGAGTTGATTAGAAATAACAGGGCATAGGCCCACCAGTGAGTTTCAGGGGCAATGCCCTTGTAGGAATCCTGGCCCACACCACTCACAGTGGCTGGTCTTTCTACCAGGGTGATCATCTGAAATGATGCTCTCCATCTTTTTATCAACCTGTAATATCCATCTTTCTCTCTCCTAGAACAGTGAGGGAGCTCTGTTTCTTCTCTTTTCTCTAGCCTCCTGGCTGCAGTCAGTGGGGAGGGTCCCCAATACTCTGCATTTTTATACCAGACCCATCACCATAGTGTCTGAGTACTTCTACCTCTGCTGCCTTTTTGTGGCTGCAAAGAGAGAAGAGGACAGGTCTCTTCTACTCTATCCTTCTCCCACCCTCTGTTTTTTAAAATTCCTACCTCTTGGAACAACTCCATTGCCTGTTTCAGCTTCTGCTCATAACATTGAGCAGCTTGAAGCTGACATGATTCTTTACAATTACAGTGCTTCCCACAGGGTTCTGAAAGAGAACTTCCAGATTGACCAGAACCTTGTTGATTTCCATCAGTCTGCTTGACAAAGCTATGAGCAGCCACAGAGGCACTGGAGCTGTCTGGCTGCAGACTCAAGAAGACAGTAGTGTGGTGTTAACCTTCTAAATATGAGTGAAGTAATCTTTGTACACAGAAGGGCTAGCCTCTTGATTTAAAATGAGAGCTTAAAGTCCATGGATATTGGTGATACAAATCCCCTCACTCATTGGTGAAAGCTTCCTATGTGTCTGGATTAAGTGAAGTCAAGGGGATGATTTACAGACTTCAAGTTAAGCTACTGCTTAAGTGCCTTACTGAACAGGAGCCTTAGTTTTCAGTCAGAGTGGTGGAAGTATAAATCCTTCCAGAATCACTTTAACATATTTATGCAGCTAGTCATTCAGATTGAGACTGTGAACTTGAAAAGTTGGAACAAATAAGTCCCCAAGTGCATTAAATTGTGTAAAGATCCATTTCTTAGTAATAAATTATGCTTGGTAGTTTATCCTATTGAACCTCCCACTGTATTTCTATGTATAACATTTCAAAAAGCTTTTCCATATAAAAAGTAACATGCTTAATTTTTTTAAAAAAGTTGTCAGCATAGCAAGAATTCAGAAATAATACCAAGCTGAAATTCATTATAAGCTTTCAAAGACACAAAAGTACTATTGCGTCTACTGCATATAGTCAGATGCTGGACAGGAAACCTAGCCAGGAGCAATTTCAAGAGTTACTTTGCTTTACATTATTATCTAGGGATGTTTGGACATGCACAGCATATCTTTGAAAGACAAAGGGTAAAAGGAAGAAGAGATGAAATATTAAACCAAAACTCCAATTTGATCTTTACAGTTGTTTCTGGCCTTATTAGTTTAACCTTCAAATGAACCAGATCAATTCTTTTCTCTTTAAAGTAGCAATTTTAAGTCTTGAAAGTTGACTTTGAAGCTGAGATCAATGCCGATACTGTTTCATAACATTGGCTCCCACTGGAACAGGGATGGGGATGCCTTGTCATTTATTCAGTGATTCCAAACAACACCGTGCAAGTGACTTATGCTTTCCGAGTTATAAAGAATTTTAGTATTAGAGCGCTGTCAGGCTAGATCCTGAGAGCACTCACAACTCCTATTGACACAACACCTCTCAAGGGTACATAGTAGATGAACACAGGTTAGTTGTGTGGTATTAGACCACCATAGGCAATGAAAAACTGGGAAATTCGATTTATTCTCCCATTCCTGACTGAGCATAGTCTCATTGATGTGTGGCTAATTTAACACGCAAGAGGCGACAAGTAACCAAGATCAAAAGAGTACTTAATCTCTTAAGTGCATCTATTATATCCACACATTCACACACAAAAAATTCCAATCTTCAAAGCCCTGTACTAACATTAACCATCGAATGAATACCTACAAACTTCTGTGTGTTAAGTGAGTGCAGTGTAGGGTGACCAGACAGCAAATGTGAAAAATCGGGATGGGAGTGGGGGGTAATAGGAGCCTATGTAAGAAAAAGCCCCAAATATCAGGACTGTCCCTATAAAATCGGGACATCTGGTCACCTTAGTGCAGTGGCTACTTTTACACATCTCTTTGTTTGAGCTTATAAAAGGCCTGTATTGTGGCCTCATTTTACGTGGCCATGCGGAGGAGGTGGGGAATTAAGGCCCTCAGAGCCCACTTCCCTGCATGGTTACATAAGATGGGCATTTTGCTGTGAAGAGCAGGGGCTGGAAGTCTGGTGCTGTAAATGGGAAGTGACTCCACCTCCCTCCCTTTGCACAAGCTCCTGGAGGGATGTGAGGTGGGGAGTAGTGCAGGGAGGGTGCAGAAAAGAGAGAGGAAAAATGATTTGAGGGCAGGAGAAAATGCTGGACAGTGAGTCTTGAAATGCTCAATCAAAAAGACGACTGAGTGGTGACTTGATTACTTCGTGGGGAGAAAATATGGGGTACCTAAAGGCCTCTTTAATCTGGCAGAGAAAAACAGAACAAGAACCCATGGCTGGAAGTTGAAGCCAGAAATGAGACCTAAAAAACCACATTTTTATCAGTGAGGGCAAGTAACCATTGCACCATACTGCCAAGGGAAGTGGTGAATTCTTCATCTCTTGATGTTGTCAGATCAAGACTGGATACCTTTCTGGAAGACAGTCATGGGCCAAACACAAATTGCTGGGGTAACTGGCTGAATGTAAAGATCTGTGAAACAGGAGGTCTGACTATATGATACACATGACAGCAAAGCCAGGACTTGAGAGTTGAGTGTCAGTAATAGTGTATTTCTTGATGCAAGGTGACATGCTTCATGGTCTATGGCCAGCTGGAGTACATCCCTCTTGGCTGCTGAGATTCCCACAATGTTGAGGTACAGCACCTTGCGAGCCAGCCCCAGTGCGAGGGTTTGGGATACTGGCCCTGAAAGGGACCCCACTGGAGGACTCCTGGGGGCTGTATTTTTCTTTCACATTTTACGATGAGATGAGAACTCGAGTTCCAAATCTGCATTTTGTGTACTTTAGTTTTACTTCTAGTTAGTGATGGGGGGAGGCACCATGTGAAAGCAATAGACTTGCTCCCCACTCCTGCAGACCTGAGTGTGACACCACAGCTGATCTCTCGACACCCCTTTGCTACGGTAGCTCATGCTACTAGCTCTTTACCATGCACAGAGGATCAGCATGGCCAAGGAGCTGAAAACTACACCCTCACAAAGGGGAAGCGGGGGTGGGGGGGAATCTAACACACTATGCCCTGGTCTACACTGATGATTTACATAGGCATAGCTATGTTTCTCGGGTGTGAAAAAATCCACAGCTGAGACTTGGCTATGTAGACCTAACCCCCAGTGCAAGGTTGATGGAAGAATTCTTCCATTGACCTAGCTACCGCCTCTGGGGGAAGTGGATTAACCACAGTGAGGTGAGAACCCCTCCCATCGCTGTAGTGAGTGTCTATGCTGAAGCTCTGCAGTGTTTGACGCTATGCCACTGTAGCGTTTTAAGTGTAGGCAGATGCTGCGTAAATTCAGGAGTCCATTGCTGCACCTGTCTCCTTGCCACTTGATGACACATCCTGGATCAGGCTTAACAGGCTACTCTCCGGTTCACACAGAATTGCTGTAACTATGCACCAGCTTGGCCTGGTTTCCTCCCCACACGACTGTGGGGCAGTGCTGCAGACAACAACTCATGCAGTGGAAAAGTGCCCAACCTGACAGCTGGAGGGCAGTTTACAGGGCTGAGCCTCCCTGGCTACTGAGGCTGTCCTCCAGTTATAGCACCGGGACATCGAGTTCTAACGTCTGCATACATGCACGAGAGAGAGACCTAGATGATCTAACCATCCCTTCTGGCCTGATGCTGGTTTAAGCTATGCTGCACTTGGTAAAGGGCTGTAACGCTACTCCCTGGCCCAAAGCAAGAAGGGAGCACAGGAGCCATTATGTCTCAAAGGCACTGTGTTCGTTAGACAGAGTATGCCAGTATAGATATGCCAGGAGCGCCGACTCCGTGCTGTGCTCTGGGGCTGGAGCACCCATGGAAAAAAAATAGTGGGCGCTCAGCACCCACTGGCAGCCCTGCCTATCAGCTCCTCCCCCTCGCCCCCCAGGCCTCCCGCCCGCTGGTGGGCCCCATCGATCAGTTTTGCCACTTTAACTGCATCTACACTAGGGTTTAGGTTGGCATAGCTCTGTCGGCTAGGGTGGTGATTTTTTTCAAACTTCTAACTGATATAGTGATGTTGGCAAAACTTTTAAGTATAGACAAGGCCTAGGGCACAGTGCCTCCTGGGGCTGCTCCTGGGATGGTGCAGTCTATTTACCAACCCTTGCTCAAGGCTGTGCCTAAGGGCACCATCTAGACCAAAGGGAGGAAAAAGATCAAATGATAGAAGGTGCTAAACTGTTCTGGTTAATCCAGCCCTATCTTTTTATATACTCAGCATGTGATGTTCAGGGCATACAAACAGAGATGTTAGATAAAAACATAAAATACGCTTTCTGGGAGGTTGCAACATAGCACTACTTGACTTCTTAGAATCCAGAACCCTAATGCACAAGAACCAAAAACAGAGAGAGATAAAGCAGGCTGCTCCCTAAGGCAGCAAAGTACAACACACTCCAACTTGCTTTAGAATTGGCTTTCTTCAGACGGACTGCTGCTAGACCTAGGCTTCCCTCCAGAGCCCCCTACTCTGCAGGCAGGACCAAGAAAACCTCAAAGAATTTAAAATGTCAGCTTACAATTTTAACAGTTTGCAATACGTCACACTCTGCTCATCTGGTTAGTGGGTTTAGGGTCAGATCCTATAATTCCCTCCCCATCCACCCCCAACATTGACTCCATTGGCTAAAGATGAATGAGGCTACAGGATTCACCCCGATACCAAAAAGACACATGGAGAGTGATCCTACCAAAAGGAGATGCTTTGGGGTGCAGATCTGACTGCACAAAAGAGGACTCCAGTGGAGACAAGAACCAAACAAACCTGAGTTGGGCAAGGTAGAGGAGCCCGAAGTCTCCCAAAATGTGCCCCAAATCCAGGGGAGGGGGAGAGCACTGCTGCTTTGTGGGAAGGACTGAAGGCCTCTGCCCCCTCCTCACAGCCTACACTGTGGGCAGATCCAAGAAGCAGGAGAGGGGCTCATCTGCAATTTGGAAGGGCAGTTGATACTACACCTGGCCTGGGCAGCAGACCAAGCAAATGTCATGCCTCTGCCTTTACACTCGTGAATTTCCCTGTGATGTCCCACCCTCTCTATACCAGCTGTGATCATGCACAGAGCTGGGAATGGGGGGGAGGATAGCAAAGAATTAGGCTCCTGCCCCTTTCAATTCAAGGGTTGGGTGGAGGAAAGGAGCAAAGGCTTCCCTTACATTGTCCATGCACAGTAAGACCCTGCTCCCTTCCTGCCCAGAAGGGCGGGGGGGAGGCACAGAGGGAAAGAGCAGCCACTTGAGAGACCTATGGGCTGGATGATGGCCTCAAAAAGCACCTGACCACCAGTCTCCCCGCTGTCCAAGCCCCCTCACCTCCAAAGTGTTCCCGACCCCACCCTCTCATCCTCAACGTGTTCCTGCCTCTGACCCCCAACGTGTTCCTGCCCCCAACCTCCCTGCTGCCCCATCCCACCGCACTCCTCCCCCCACTCCCTGCCCCCCTGGTGCTCCAGCCCCCCGTCCCCCATCCTCTGACCCCCAATGTATTCCTGTCCCCCACCTCCCTGCTCCCCACCCTCTGACCCCTGTGTTCCTGCCCCCCATCCCCCTGCTGCCCCATCCCACCGCTCTCCTCCCCCCACTCCCTGTCCCCCTGGTGCTCCAGACCCCCACCCTCTGACCCCCAATGTATTCCTGTCCCCCACCTCCCTGCCCCCACTCTCTGACCCCCGTGTTCCTGCCCCCCATCCTCCTGATGCCCCATCCCACCGCTCTCCTCCCCCCACTCCCTGTCCCCCTGGTGCTCCAGCCCCCCATCCTCTGACCCCCAATGTATTCCTGTCCCCCACCTCCCTGCCCCCCACCCTCTGACCCCCGTGTTCCTGCCCCTATCCCCCTGCTGCCCCATCCCACCGCTCTCCTCCCCCCACTCCCTGTCCCCCTGGTGCTCCAGACCCCCACCCTCTGACCCCCAATGTATTCCTGTCCCCCACCTCCCTGCCCCCCACCCTCTGACCCCCGTGTTCCTGCCCCCCATCCTCCTGATGCCCCATCCCACCGCTCTCCTCCCCCCACTCCCTGTCCCCCTGGTGCTCCAGCCCCCCACCCTCTGACCCCCAATGTATTCCTGTCCCCCACCTCCCTGCCCCCCACCCTCTGACCCCCGTGTTCCTGCCCCTATCCCCCTGCTGCCCCATCCCACCGCTCTCCTCCCCCCACTCCCTGTCCCCCTGGTGCTCCAGCCCCCCACCCTCTGACCCCCAATGTATTCCTGTCCCCCACCTCCCTGCCCCCCACCCTCTGACCCCCGTGTTCCTGCCCCCCATCCTCCTGATGCCCCATCCCACCGCTCTCCTCCCCCCACTCCCTGTCCCCCTGGTGCTCCAGCCCCCCACCCTCTGACCCCCAATGTATTCCTGTCCCCCACCTCCCTGCCCCCCACCCTCTGACCCCCGTGTTCCTGCCCCTATCCCCCTGCTGCCCCATCCCACCGCTCTCCTCCCCCCACTCCCTGCCCTCCTGGTGCTCCGTCCCCCATCCGCTGACCCCCAATGTATTCCTGCCCCCCCCCATCCCACCGCTCTCCCCCCCCCCCCCCCGCAGCGGCGGGCGAGCCTCGCCCCGCGCCCGGGCCAGCCGTGGCCGAAGCGGAGCCGCAGGACGCGCGGCGGCGGCGGGGGGGAGCCGGTGCTGCGCCAGGCGGCGGAGCCAGAGCCCCGGCTGCACCAGGAGCTGCGGCAGCAGCAGCCGCCGCTGCCCCCCAGCCGCTCCCCATGGATGTCCCGGCAGCGCCCCACGGGGTGGCCACCATCGAGGACAGGATCTTACGGATCACGGGCTACTATGGCTATTACCCCGGCTACTCCAGCCAGAAAAGTAAGACCCCCGCCTCGCCCCCGGGCGTGGGGGGCGGATTTTCCCCCCCGGGGGGGGGGCGGCGTTGCAAAGAAGCAGGAGCCGCCGTGGGCTTTGGCAAGTGCCTCTCTCCCAGCCCGGGGGGGTTTGCAAGGGAAACCTGGGGGGCTAATTTGGGCCGGCGCTTGCAAATGGGGGGGGGGTGTTGGAAAGGCTGCCTCGGGGCGTGATTTTGGGGGGCGGGGGCCGCTGGGGGGCAGCCCGGGGCTGGCTGGGCTCGTCCGCGTGGTTGTGTCTTTGCTTTGATCTCGTGTGTGAGCCGCGCTCCGGCGTGCAGGGAGTCCGGCAACCCTGCGGCTGTGCTGTGGGGGGCTCCTCGCCCGCAAACGGTGTCGCCCCCCGTTAGTTCCTCAGGAGGATCTCAACAGCCGCCTCTCCTTGGTAGATGGCATGTGACGCTGCTCGCCTAAAAGATGCCCCCGTCCACACACACACACACTTAAAAGTCAGATGGGATGTTAAAGTCTCCCCTCTCCCCCCCCCCTCCCCAAAATAAGGCTGCCCTACAGTTAGCTTTGTCCTTTCCGGTGAGTTAGATCATGGGATTTCTGAAGCTGTAGGAGATTTGTGATGCCTGGAGCTGCTGCAGAGCCATCCCTCATATTTTCGGACCAATAAAGTGTAGTAGGTTTCTAGTTTCCCAGCTGTGTCTGGAGCCACTCTTTCATATACAATCAGATATTATGGAAGAGGCAAGTCATTTTTTTTCTTTAGAATTTATCCGCCTGTAGCACAGAGATGATTTCTTCTCTTCTCTGAAGACTTGATTTATTAGCAAGTTCAACTAAATGGGTTTGGTTTTGCTTTTAGAAATGAGGGATTGAGAGGTCCTGGATTTAGTTCCTGATTTGCTACAACAAATTCATTGTTGTAGGCCAGCTAATTAGGCAATCACAGGAGAACAGGTAACATGACAGAGCTCGGAAGAAGACAAGGAGTGTTGATTGTGTGCCCTGTCTGTGTTTAATGCTTCAATCCTGCAGTCATTACTTGGGCAAAACTCCCACAGAAGTCTGCGGGAATTTTGCTTGACTAAGAAAGTCATTATTGTACGACAAACCTCTCTAATCCCAGTCCAGAGAGTGAAGCTCTGAAAAAATAGTTTTAGCATTTCAGGTTGTTTTGGGAAGATTTAAATATATATCACTCCTCTCTAGTTCCTGTTTTAACATAAGACAGGTAGAATCTTCATTTTCCTTACAAAACTTAATTGTATAAGGTTAGATTTTTCCAGAAAAAAGTAATGAATTACAGAGTGATTTTTCTTCATGCTACTTCAATATAAAATTTCTCTGGTGAAGGCTTTTTATTTTTTAAGCTGGAGGAGCAAAAATTAAAGCAAGTGCTCCTTGTAGAAATTAAATATTTTTGCTTTTGACATTTTTAATTAAGAACAGTGGGGTTTTGGCAGCCAGGAAAGCTTTAGAAGGTTTCTGTGAAAGTATAAATGTCCCAGTGCTCTCTAGAATCATTTATTTTTTTAAACAATGGAAGTTAATCTAATGAAAAGTGATTCACTTTTTTCTATCTGTTCAAAAGTTACACATGTATCCGATGAAGTGAGCTGTAGCTCACAAAAGCTTATGCTCAAATAAATTTATTAGTCTCTAAAGTGCCACAAGTCCTCCTTTTTGCCGATACAGACTAACACGGCTGCTACTCTGAAACCTGACATTAGAATTGTATTGTTTAATAATTATTTTGCAAAAGCTCAAATGGCCACACATGATACTTAAAATGCAGTGACTAAAACCTTGAAGTGGCCAATGCATTTGTGAACGGAAAAATTTAAGTGGGGGAAAAAAAATAAAGAACAATCTGTTTTCTGTGGCTATTTAAACTCTCAGTGGAATCAAAGAAGATAACCACTTCTCCAAGGCACAACACAGCCAGCCACCTTAATGGCAAGAAGAAACCGAGGATCAACCAACAAAGGTGCCAATACTAGACACGTGCTCACAGGCTTTATACTTGATATGACAGAGACTAGCCAGACAGTGAAACAATCAAAAATTCTTCGGTTGCATGCAGCTGGGAAACAAACAAACTGAATAAACCCAAAAAGAAAAGGAGTACTTGTGGCACCTTAGAGACTAACAAATTTATTAGAGCATAAGCTTTCGTGAGCTACAGCTCACTTCATCGGATGCATTTGGAGCTGTAGCTCACGAAAGCTTATGCTCTAATAAATTTGTTAGTCTCTAAGGTGCCACAAGTACTCCTTTTCTTTTTGCAAATGCAGACTAACACGGCTGCTACTCTGAAACCTGAATAAACCCACTGCATGAGATCATTTGTAGGGTACCAGCAGAATGCTAGGTACATTGAGCAATAGAGTAGGTAGGTCATTTGATGTGTCACACAACCAAGCCAGGACTTTTTGAAGAGTAGCTAGGAAGACACACCAAAGAGGAATAAAAGCATGTGGAAGTAATGTGATGATTCAGTCCACTGACCAGTGAAATCTGATCAAGGTGGGCCTACTCCTGCAGTCTGGCAAAAAACTCCAGTGGAGAATATTGGAGAGATTTGCTAAATATGAATAGGGGGTAAAGACTTAAGCACTTTGCCTCAGGTTTGCTTTGGCAGCAAAACAGGGGTTTTATATCTGCTGCAATATAGCCTTTTTCTATGCACATTCTGTATCAAAATGCATGGTTGAGTTAGGTTCTGATATTCTGCATAGGTAGGGTGCTGAAGTCAGTGCTTTGCCTGGGTGCAGAGGGGTTTCCTGCATTGCACTTAGTGCAGGAGCAGGGGCTTAAATACCCTACAAATTGCACATTACAGATTTCAGAAAGCATGCTTGGAGGCCAAGGTTTAGTGTTGCCAACGCTCATGATTTTATTGCAAGCCTTTTGATATATGGTGTTTTTCTTAGAAACCCAGAGAAGAGAAGCAAGTGCTTAGGTGAGAAATGTGGCTTTCATTTTAAAAAACAAACCCAGATAAGCTTCTGGTCCTCATGGTTGCAGAGAAAAGCTTGAAAACATGACCCGAGTTCACCTAAATACTCAAAAACTAGAAAGCAAATAAAACCAACACTATTTTAAAAAAAATCTTGTGATCTTTAAGGCAGTGTCATGATATTTGGAACCTGAATTGTGATTTTACATAAGACATCTTAAAGGGTGGGTGCTCTGAATAATCAGCTACCGTTTGGGTGTCTCAAGATAGGGACTTCAAATCTTGGCACACCCATAATCACTAGCCACTTTTGAAAATCTTGGATGGGAGATTTTACTGTGTTACTTTATTTAGGTTAAAATATATTCTGAAATTATTTTAGTGCTTTTTAAAAATTAGTATTTTGTACTTTGCACTGTTTTATACAGCTGTAATTCTGAGAATCCAGACATTAAACATATGAAGTATGGAGATACCAAATAGATTGATATTCTAAATTGACTTCAGTGGAGCCAGAATTTCACTCTCAGCTCTCCAAGTAAAGCATAGTGCATAGGCCTCTTGCTGGCCCACACGACAGGGATGAATTTCATCCACTAGAGAACAAAGTGTATTTCCAGTGTGAAGTAATGAGAAGATGAAATAAAGATATAATGTCTGTGAAATATAGTGATGAAGATCAATGAGTGACATAATAGCTGATCTTACAAAAAGGCAGAAACACGGTATTTTCTAGGAAATGTCTTTACTCCAACTGGTACAGTACATGAGCGTGAAGCTATGGAAAACGTGTGTGTGCATATGACAGTCCTATCAGTCTGCAGAGTACTAGATACTTTCCTTTTGTCTATTCATTCTAAAAAAGTAGCTAAAGAAGTAATAGGTTTTATTTATTCTAGAGGCGCTGTACTCCATCATTAACTAATAGCAATTTATTTTGATCCTTGCTAAAATACGCATTTTACAAAAAGTTTACATTGCATGAAATGTAGCATTAGAAATGGAGATCCTTCTGAATATACTCATTTATAGGGGTGAGTTTTTCCATCTGCCTGTATGTAGTTGATCTCATCTAGAGCTTGGGCCCCTCTTTTAGGAATAAGAGAAGATAGTTCTCTGTCCTGCCTACTCCCAATATGGATTGGCCCTTTCCAAAAACTAATACCATGTCTTCCTGTGTATAAG